>NC_068934.1:48680933-49335933 GCF_023091745.1 Budorcas taxicolor
ACGGGGTTGCAAAGAGTCAGACATGACTGGGAGACTAAAGAGCAAGCCCCTCTGAGAGGGCCTGGAGTCAGTAACAGGCCGGGAGCAGTGAGCACACGTAATACCCAGACCTTGGGTTCTAAATACCACTCTGGACTCAAAAGAATCGGGACTCCTGACAGAGACAGCTGATTCGATGGGGGCTGAGGCACAAAAAAACAAGATGAGCTTGGAACACCGTGCTGAGTCAGAAGGAAAAAGGATGACGATGTGTCCACAGGACACACGGGCCATCCTGAAGGGGGTCCCTGGACCCGAAGTGGGACAACATTAACAGACCTCTTGAAAAAACAGGAATCCACGAAACCACATTACTATAAATACGTGAATAAATAAACAGGAAGAGAAAGCTCCTTCTGATAACAGAAAGCCAACTAATTAGTGTGAGAAGTAAGGATGGGAGTAGGAAAATCTCCATTTAGCAGTTAATTACTTAATTCAGGCAAGAAATACCGTACATGCTAAAAACCAGCAGGTGAGAGGGAGATGGGGAAACGGGCTTTCTCAGATGCTCCCTGACTACAAAGGGAAGAGGAACCGGCGGTGCAGAATCTGGCAGGTTCCAGGTGAACTGGGGGTCAGAGTGGACATCGCCAGTGACGGCAAATGGTCACCACTGCCCCCTGACTGGACCACCAGAAACACACGTCCCCTCCATGATATTCCTGCAAAAACGCCCCTCATCTCACCACCAGGAAACACTGAGCAAGTCCACACCAGGCAGCAGGCTCCACACGACCACCCTGTAACCTTCGGAAGAGGCCCCTGAGAACCAAGGGAAGATGGAGGAACTCTGCCAGGTGGAAGGGTGCCTGCGGGGTCCCAGACTGGACCTTTTCACCGTGCGTGCCAAGTCACTTCCATCGTGTCTGACTCTTCATGACCCTGTGGACTGTAGCCCTCCAGGCTCCTCTGTCCATGGGATTCTCCAGGCAAGAATACTGGAGTGGGTTGCCATGCCCTCCTCCAGGGGATCTTCCCGACCCAGGGATCAACCTGTATCTCTGACATCTCCTGCATCGGCAAGCCTGTTCTTTACCACGAGCACCATCTGGAAAGCCCCACATTCTTTTACTATATTGGTCATTACTGGGACAATGGGAAAAACTCAAATGTGGTCTCTAAGTACATAGAATTCTCTGTAGTTGCTTCTGCAAACCCTCTTTAAGTTTGAAATTAAAATATTCACTCAATTTTTAAAAAAGAGCAATTAGTACCTGTTTGACAAAAAGACCTCGAAGCTTATTAAAAATGTGTCTTCCCCCAAGATAAGTAGTGCTAACACTTTGTCCTTTATTTGCAAAGGGTGTTGTACTTTCTGGCCCTTAGGAGACAGATTTAAAGGACTGACAGAGGTCGGAAAGTGACAAGAATGTAAAACAGCACCCCCTGCACTCGTGGAGCTTAACCATTTTCTTCTGAGACGCTTTTTGGAAAATGCATGTGTCCAGGGCTCCACCCCAAAACCACTTCCTGCAAATCTCCGGGGCAGGTGCATTTGGAGGAGACTCCCCACAGAATCTGGGATCTGGGATTCCTTCACCTATGCTGAGCGCCCCCCTACCCCCATCACTAGCCAAACCCACGATACCTGTGAATGAGGAAAAAAAGACTGCTCCTTCCTCCAGGCACGGCACTGCCACCTGCTGGACACCTGCTGTGATACAGCCAGAAGCCTAAATCTACAGCAAGTGGCACAGCGCCCCCTGGGGCTGTGCGGTGCAACTAGAGCAACGCGGAGTTGATCGCATTGCAAACGCTTCTGCTTGGTTCTGTGCCACAAGCAATCCAAGTCCACACCACACTTGGGCATTTCTCCTACAACATGTGCTTTATAAGACAGGCTGGAGGTATGACAGCGGAACAGTCAGCGTGCAACACCCACACAGACCCACAACCACACCCTGCTGTGAGCGCCATCAGGGAACGTCCAGTCCCATGACTGTGGGGTCAGGGGAAGCACTGAGGACTTGGAGCCCAGGTCTGAGGGTGAGCAGGTGTTAGCCCAGTGAAGAAGAGGGACAGGAGGGAGCAGTGGCCCAAACCTGTAACTTCCTTAAGGCGAGAGCTTCTCATTTGAAAATGATAAATAATAAACAGCAACCAATAACAAATTAAGACCGAGAGGTAAACATCCTTAAGGAAACTGTTGCCGCAAATCAAATGAGATCTGTGTGAAGGCCTGTGAGCAAACGGCTGAGGCGCTCTCTTGTCGAGTATCACTCCCTACAGACAAAACCAGACAGGGCCGGAGGACATGGTGAGGATGTTTGGGGGCGTGGTCAGATGATGATGGGGATAGTGGGGGCGTGGCCAGGTGATAATGACGGTGATGATGTAGGGTGTGGCCAGATGATGGTGATGGGGCGTGGCCAGGTAATGATGGTGATGCTGGGGGCGTGGCCAGGACTTCTTAAGCACTTACTAGATCCCAGGCACTATGGGAAGTGTGTCATTTTACCGTCTCAAGAGCTCTATGAATTTTTACTGAGCCAACTTTAGAGATTTAGCAAAGAAGTTCAGAGAGGCTAAACCACTTGCTCAGGTGGCCCAGGCCATGCTGAGGGGGATCTGCAATCCCAGCCGAGAATAAACTACTGACAGCTCAAGGAAGAAATCTCACATCTCCCAAATAGAATCAGACAGAATCAGGGAAGGAGGAAGAGAGTGAGATGCCCCACGTGGGCCAGTCTTGTGGGCACAGCCGCTCGTGAAAGTGTGTGTTAAGACGAGACTCCTTCACCAAGCAGCTGTCCTCTCACTGGGCCCTCAGCCGCACCAGTAACACATTCTCGAGTCCTGAGATAGCCAGCCCCCATCACTCAGGTCTCAGCAAGATGGCTGGCGCTGCACTGGTGGACGTGCAAGTACTAATACTTAGCAACGAAAACTGCACTGAACTTTGGGCTTCCCTGGTGGCTCAGATGCTAAGGAATCCACCTGCAATGCAGGAGACCCAGGTTTGATCCCTGGGTCAGGAAGATCCCTTGGAGAGGGAATGGCAACCCACTCCAGTATTCTTGCCTGGAGAATTGCATGGACAGAGGAGCCTGGTGGGCTACTGTCCATACCGTTGCAAAGAGTTGGACACAACTGAGCAACTAAACTGTGCTGAAGCCCCCTAATCCGACCCCCCAATTGCCTAGGCCGTGGGAATGTATTGGGGTGGTTTTTACTTCTTTATGATTCTTCATATTTTCAAAGAATTCTGTGTTGAGCAGGTACTTCTTCAGTAATGAAAAAAATTAACGTGGACCCAAGTTTAAATGTTTGCGGACATGTCAAAAACGTGTGCTCTTCCAAAGTCAGCCTTGCAGGGGGCGTGTGTTCCCAGTCGCGAGGCCTGGGGGCTGGATCTGAAGGCCTCACATTGCAGGTAAACATCAGCCTCCCATCACGCACAGGCAACGCAGCCGCCAGTAATACCTGGGAGCAGGCGGAAAGGAGCTGTCAGGTGCCACACAGAGGGGGCTGACGCAGACCCCAGAACCCCACGGTGCTTCTCCAAGAATCTGGGCGATGCAAACCCACCTGCCCTCGACTTCCTTCTGCCACCAGAGCACTGTGGCTGGAGGGGTGGCTTCGTCTGGGAGCCCTGGAGGCCGGACACAGCACCAGGCTTCTGGTGCGGGGCGCGCTGGGAACCTCGGGCAGGTCACCCACCCTCTCTGGGCCCGGCTAACTCGGAGCCCGGCAGGTGTCTGCCAGCATTGCGGGAGGGGTGTGAAAAAATGGGGAGGGCAGCGTTTGCTGGGTGAACAGGGCCCTCCCTGACCGAGGATGATAATCGGGGAGGGAGGGCCGCACTGCGCTGAGTTCCTTGCTCGAGCCCCCTGCGCGACCCCTGATGAAAGGCAAGGTTCCGCGGAAGGCCAGCAGCTCCAATAAAGCAGGTGCTTCCGCAGGACTCTCATGAAAAAGCAAGCCGCCTCCGGAGGACGGTAGAGGGGCCCTGATGGACGACACAGGAGCAGGATGTGCCTGCCGGGTTAATGCCTCCGCCTTCCAAACGCACTGCTGGGGGCAAGGCTGCAAACCCCCGAAGCTGGGTGGCCTCTGGTGCCAGATGCTCGGAATCCACGCAGGGGGGCTCAGGGGCCACAAGTGTGGGAGGCAGCACCACAGAAGTGAACCCCTACGCCCCCAGCATACACGGTCACCCTCCCTCCAGCGGGGGCAGCCCTCCCAGGAGGCAAGCGAGCTTGCCCCGACCGTCCCCTGCGTCTGCATAAGGCATTGGGCTCAGGGTGAGGCATCGGGCTCAGGGTGAGGCATTGGGCTCAGGGTGAGGCATCGGGCTCAGGGTGAGGCCGCCCCAGCCAGGGATGAGGCGGGAAGGGAGGGGAGAGGGAGGCGGGAGGCGGAGCCAGCCTGGGGCCGGATCCGAGCTCAGTGCCCTCTGCGGTTCTGGGTGTCTGATGCTCTGGCATCGCGAGTCTTGCGGGCACTGGAGGGGCTGCCCTGCCAGGGAGAGCTGATTCCTACAAATGGACAAGGACGCAGCCAGGAGCACAAATACACAGCCACCATGCAGAGTCCTCACCGGCCCTCCTCCATGGGGCTCTCATGCTTGGGGCCCCTCACCCTGCCCTCACCACCCAGGGAGGGTCCCAGACAGCCGGGGCAGGCCCTGCCCCCCAGGGCCACTGGGGTCCCTCAGCCTGCTCGTCCGGCCTCACCCGTTCCTTCCCTTGAAAACCACAGTAAAGCCTCTGTCCACAGGCCCCCCTGCCCTCCCTGCATGGTGGTGACTGGCCAGCTGTGTCCCTTCTCTAAGGTCTGTGAGTGACAGCCATCTTTCACGGGCAGCCATGTCCTGATGGGCTGGCCTCACCAGACCTGAACAGGAGAAAGTTACTTTAATGGGAGCAGGGGGGAAACGCAGCTTGAGGAGCAGATGCCCAGCACATGGACATAGAGGGTCCCTGGGGAGTCTTCCAAAACACGCGGATAAAACTCCATCTGTGCCAGGGAAGGCCTGAGGTCTGTCGCGTCCCCCCAGGGCACCGGCCCTGCCACCCTGGGGACACAGACTCTGCCCCAGTGTCGTGACCACTCGGGGCGAACGCGCTCCCCCTGCATCCCTCGCTAATCCCACACTTAAGGACGTTATATTCTGAATGCACATTTTGGGAGTTCAAAAAGAAAACTCTGCGAAACGACAGACATAATGATGTGTAAAGGGTGAGTAAATCCTGGAAGAAAAAGCACACAGGTGTTTTCCGGTAGGACAGTCTGGTTCCCAGGTCGTACGTGCATTTGGCCCCCATCACACCCTGGGGCAGCCCAGGCGACAAAGGAAACCTGTTCCGCGGAGGCTCCTCTCTGTGATGGGTGGACTGCTCTCGGATGCGTCACTGAAAGGAGCATCACGCATGGGGCTGACCTTGCCCAGTTCCTCCTTTGGACAGACCAGGGGGCCGGGCCGGGAGATGGGCCTGGGGGTGCCAGGCCTGGAGGGCACCCCGCTTGACCCTGTCTCCTTGGACTCACAGCTCAGCTCGGTGCCCTGGGCCAGCGGCTATTCAGAGGCCCTGAGGGTCACGAGGAAGACAGGGCGCTCTGTCCTCGGTGACAGTGCCCCACACCTCCTCCTTCCTCGCAGGTCACCCGGGGGCGGAATGGCCCTCAGTGCTGCCCTGCCAACAGGGCTGGGACCCCCTTGGGAGCTGCCGGCAGAGCCTGAAACTGTCCCCTTTCACATCCTCAGCAAAGTGCACGTGTGAGGATGACAGGCTTGGACTTTTAATGGTCAGCAGGAAGCTGAGGGGGCTTCCCCAGTGGGGCAGCGGTAAAGAATCCGCCTGCCAACGCAGAAGGTGCAGGAGACACAGGTTCAAGCCCTGGGTCAGGAAGATCCCCCAGAGAAGGACATGGCAACCCCCTCCAGTAGATCCCCTAGAGAAGGACATGGCAACCCCTTCCAGTGTTCCTGCCTGGGAAATGCGACGGACAGAGGAACCTGGCAGGCTACAGTCCACGGGGGTCACGAAGAGTCGGGCATGACTGAGCATGCACGCACACACGAAGCTGAGGGCCGAGGGCAGCTACAAGCCGAGATGAGCAGACAGACAGAGCGCCGCCCACGCCTGGGGGACCGCTGGCCTGCCCCCGCCTGGTCACGGCTGGAACCCTCCCAGGGAGATGTGAAGCATGGCCGGGCAGACGTGCGTGTGCGAGTGAGCATGTGTGGATCTGTGATCTCATCATCTGTCTCCCCGGCCCCATCACATGGATATAAGACCCACAGGATGGGGCGTTACTATTCGCCGCTGGGCTCAGTGTCCAGGACACTGAGCAGGCCTGGCAGGTATGACACAGGAGGTGACACCTATGCCAGGGTCGGCGGGGGGGGGGGGGGGGGGGGGGGCAGTCTGCAGTGTGGCTGCAGAGCCAGGGCCCTGGGCTCAGGGGCTCACGGTGGCTGCCTGGCACCCGAACGCCATGGCCCGGGAGTGGTTACGGAAAACTCCAATTCCGTGACAGTCAGGGTCTAGGTCCCGGGCGCGTTGGGGACTCCAGCATCTGCCTGCTTCACTGAGTTAAAGGAGGCAGACCCCCAGAGCACACTCCTCTCCTAGGGGGCCAGACGTCCTGCAATCGGCAAGGCCCCCAGCCAAGGCGAGCGGAGGCTCCGCTCGCCCCTCAGCTCCGCCCATTGCCCCCGCCCCAGCCTCCCAGGCCCCTCTCCCCCCCATAATTGACCCTCCGGTCGCCAAGAGACACACGTGCCTCCTCCAGGGGCAAGCGCCTCACATGACAGGCCCCACGGCTCCCCTGAGAACGCAGTGTTTTCACAGGACGAATCCAAACCCAAAAGAGACAACAGCTCAGGAGGCAGTGTCTGCTGAGGGGGGATCTCGGACGTGGTCTTCCCTCCCTCCCTGCCATCCGTTCCCACCTCCTGGGGGATGTGACCCTGGGCGTCCCCCGGCGGGAGGCCCACATCCTCACTTCCCCTCCTCCAGGCCCAGGAGGCCCACATCCTTACTTCCCCTCCTCCACGCCCGGGCGGCCTCCAGCACAGGGGTGCCTGAGGGCAGCCCACCCCACCTGCCGAGGCCTGCTGCGCCCACTGGGAGCTCTAGTGCCAGCAGTATAGCCTTCAGCCCGAAGGGCAGGTGCCCAATGACAACACTGCCAGGGGAGGGGTGACTCCTTCTGGAACCTTCCACGGTGAAGCCCTGGAGACCCAGAGTCGGTCACTGGCGAGGTCCATGCTGGGTCCCCCCACCCGCATCCCTCATGTTCCCTGAGCAGCTCAGCCCCCCTCCCGCCCCCGCCCAGAAAAATGCCATCCACAGCCCAGTGTCACTGCAGACAATCGTGGCCCTCGGCTCCTACGGACTCTGCAAACACAGCAACGTGAGTTTCGGGATTGTTCACAGCCTTGCTGGGGGAGCTGGGGGGCCCAGGTCGTGACATTCCCGGCAGAAGCAACTGCTTCGGCCAAGAGGGCAAAGAAGGAAGGCGGGACCTTTCTGGAAAACACTGGGTCTTGCCCGCGTTCCATGCTTTCTACTGCCTGAGGGTGTGGGAGGCCCTGCTGAGCCCACTTCACAGATGAGCAAACAGAGGCTTGGTGAGCAGGGTCGCAGAGGCCCGCCACCCCTGGCTCACACCACAGGAGGGAATCGGGTGCTCCTCCAGACCGAGCGGACGCGCCAGAACTGAACGATAGGCGCGCCAGGCTGGGGCGGGCCCACCTCTGCACCTCTGCACCCCTCCGCCCGTAGTGGGTGTGTGCATCACCCTGCTGAGATGGGCAGGTGTGTAAGGCGAGGGTGTTGAAGGGAAAGACAGGTAGCCCGAGAAGCAGTCAAAGTCACTGCTATGTACAGGCCGAGCGTGAGAACATCAGAGCCTCTTCCTGACCTCCCGGCTGGTTATCCCTGCTCCTCTCTCCCAAACCCCTCCACCCGCACGGAGGCCCTCACTTCCAGCCCTGCGCCACCGGGCTCTCTGATTGGCTGGCTTTGGAGGGACTCAGCCAATGGGAGGGCGGGAGGACGGAGGGGCAGGTACCTCTTCTGCGCATCCTCCGTGACTCTGCCCAGCTCTCGGTGCCCTCCCCTGCGGAAGAACAGTCTCCTCTCTGTGACCTCTCTGTGCCCTCTCTTCGCCCTCTCTTCACTAAAGACGCTTCATCGGAGCCACGAGGTGGGTTCTGTTTCTGCCACGACCACAGCCGACACTCCCCCAGCCCCGCTACTGCAGGGGGATCACGGAAACGTGTGCCTCGTTCAAGGACATCGGGCCCTTCGCCGGCTCACCCGCTCTCAGAAAGCCCCTGGTCCCAGGCTCTATAGGGAGCCCGGGCTGGGGGACACCTGGAGCACCCACGGCTCCTATGGAGGGGCGCTCGTCCAGCACCCCAGCCCCGCCCACTGGCTGGCAGGTGAGGGCAGCCCCGCGCACCTGGTGGATTTCGTGCCAGCCATTCTCATCTTTGCAGCTCACGGCCGCGTGCTCGTGGAGCAGCAGCTCACAGCAGCAGGGGTCGCCCCCGACCACCGCCGTATGATACAGTGGGGTCAGGCCATAGCTGTCCTTGTAATCCGGGGATGCGCCAAGCTCCAAGAGGGTCTGAAAAACAAAAAAAAACAACACCAAATGTGAGGTCACTGGTCTCATGGCCCCTTCTACAGGAGTGACTCAATCAAGAAGGAAGAGGAGGGTCATGCTCCCCACTCCCAGGTCAAGGTGACCATTAGCCCCGGGTTCCTGTACTTTTCCTGGCCTCCTGGAACTGAAATAGCACCTGGTGCCAGGCACACACACACGCTTATACACCCGGGGGATGGAGGCATTCTGCACAGGTGACCCTCGGGCACTACCTGCTGCCCGGCTGACCCCTGTGGACCAGTGGAGAGTAAGGGGGGAGATGACATTTGCAGGGAAGAGCTGTACCCTTGAATAAAGGTACGGTGTAAACCATCTCTGTGCGCGTCCTGTGCAAAATGAGCCAGAGTCCTCATAAACACTTGATTTCCAAGGAAGCCAGCTGAACAAGGGCAGCCGCTATGAAGTTAAGAAATCTGCTTTATAGAAGAGCATCATCAAAAAAAAAAAAAAAGAGCATCATCTGTGGGTCCTCCGCCCCCAGCAGTGGGTCCCCTCTCCTCCTCGCCCTGACAAAGAAAAAGGGCCGGGGGCCTGAGTCCCACTGTCCTGCGCGCCACGGCATGGCACAGAGCCTGGGCTGGTAGAGAGTGCCTGAATAACAGTGTGGGAAGTGATGGGGCTCAGGCCCACCCCCTGCCCCCCAGTGTCTATGGAGGGAGGCGGGTTTGAGCTGAAAATACAAGCCCTTCAGCTGAAACAGAAGGGAAAGATCACTTTTTGTGATCAGCTTGCTCTTCCAAGCTCCAGTGGGAACACGACTTTGGGGTCACCCTGGGGTGGCTGTTGTGGGGCAGGAAGGGGCAGACGCAGGGGGCTGGGCGAGGGGGCGTCCCCGTGTGAGGTGGGCCCCGTGCTACCTTCAGGGCCAGCAAGTTCCTGGTGCGGGCGGCTTTGTGCAGAGCTGTCATCCCATCCTTGGCGCGGAAGTCTAGGTGGGCCCCGCCATTCCGGAGGGCCTTGATCATCTCCGCGGGGTCGTCCAGCTGAGCGGCCAAGGTCAGGGGAGTCTCTAGGGGCCCAAACACACATGCGCTAGAACTAGCCAAGTCAGATCATCCCCACGGCAGAGTTCAAACATCCCAAACAGCTTGACAAACTGACACCCCAGAGTAACACTGCCCCCATCCACCTGCCGACCCCAAGCGTCTACGCAGCTCCAGCCTGGCTCTGGCAACCCTAGAGACTATGGCAGTGACTCTCACAGTCACGTGCAAACCAAAACGGGAGCAGAGGCAACATTCAACGTCATCGCTTCGTGGGCCCTGAGTCCCAGAAGCAGCCTCTGCCCTCGGCACAGAGAATCCCACAGCCCCAGCCGATGCCTCCCTACAGGAGGAACCACAGGTCAGGTAGGGCTGCAGGTAAAGATGCAAAGGAAGGGACTTCCCTGGGGGTCCAGTGGTTAAGACTCCACGCTTCCACTGCTGGGGTCGCAGGCTCAATCATTGGTCGGGGAGCTAAGATCCCACATGAGGCAGGGTGCAGCCCGAAAGTAAAACATAAATAAATAAAAACAAAATTTAAAGACTGGAAAGGCAGACGCCCGCCTTTCTCATGACAGTTTCACGACATCTACAGGCACCTTGGGAGACGCCAGGGGTTGAGCTGAAGGGAAACAAACGTGGGTTAAGACACAGGCTCATGCCCCCCAGGGGTCTCCACTGAGCCAGCACAGAGACCCCGACTGTCATCATGATGGGAGGGGACCAACACAAACAAGGACCAATCTACAAAAGCCCGGGGACAGAAGGCTGAAGTCCGCCTGCGTGGGGACAAGGTCAGGAAGGGGCCCCACACTGGGCAGGTGGACCAGTCTGCAGGGGGCTGTGGCTGAGGACGAGTCTTTGTCATCAGACGGCTCTGCTCAGCGTCCCTCGAGTTCCCACCATCACCCCTGTTGAACAGACTGCATGACTGATGTGGCTAATTTGAGAGGCTCTTAACTTACAGTAAAGGGCAAAGAGTAATACGACAACATGCAGGTTCCCCTGAAACACTGATAGTTAATAATGAGCTGTTCTAGCCTCAAGCAAGTTTGCAGAGTAAGAGAAGTGGGTTATCACCCAGGGGGCAGAATTCCCTTCGGACCACCTGTCACCGTCACAGCACCCGGTACCCTGAGAAAAGGCGCCTTCATCACAAATTCAGATTGACAACTCCCTTCTATTTGTAATTCCGACACTGATCTATCCACACGTGGGGGGGATAGATCAATAGTTTGGGGGGCTTTTAAAATACACCGCTGGAATCCCTCTGTGCCTTGATTTTTCGTGGTGAGACCCATGGGTTTAACCTCCTCCTTGTAACTTGTCTGCAGCAGGCAGACACACCCCAGAGTGTGTGAACACACAACTTATGTGCTGTCTTCCGAGGGAAATGGTATGACGCTCACAAATGCCACAGACATATCCTTGCTGTAAATGTACCAGAGGCACCCTCTCAAGCAGAGATATTTAAATGAAGGAGTTTCCTGGGACAACTAAAGGACCGTGGCAACAGTGGGGACATTCCCTACACAAAAAAATCAGCAAGGCAAGAAAGTCAGGACTTGGAGAGGGTGTTGGGAATGGAGACCGGCTGGGATCCTGGGCAGCGGTGTGGATACAGGGCCGATGGGCAGAGAGAAAGAGACTCAGAGAGAGACCCCCGGCCACCCCAGACGGGAGAAGGAGGGCCAGGCCCTCGCTGCCTCACCCCAGCCACGCCCGGCAGAGAAAGGACGCCGCGGGGGTAGTGGGTGACCGGGGAAGGGCGTAAGGATGGGGTTGTCAGGAGCCGCCAGCAGCCACCCTCCAAAGTCAAGCCTCTTACAGCAACTCCTCGTGACTGAGTGCACATCCGCGCTGACAGAGCCCAGGGCAAGGCCAACCTTCCAAACAATCCGGGCTTTCCTTTCTTATTGACGGTCTGCACTTGGCCGACGCCAAAGCCAGGCGGCCCAAAGGAGAAAGCTTTTGTTTCTGTGGCACTGTTTTCACAGCTGACAACCTCAATGCCACTTTACACGGAGAACACTGTCTAAGAGGGAGGTGCTGGCAAATGGTGACATCCCTAATTATAGAGCCCTCTGTGGGGCCAGCGCTGGGCGCGCAGGCAGGTGGAGGGGAGCAGACACCCCGTCGGGGGCTGCGTGCCGCCTGCACGAGACGGAACCTCAGCCCTTGGACGCCATTCAGGGACAATGAGTAACACATCGTGTCCTAAGAATTTCAGAGGCCCTCGCTGACTGACACCGCAGACTCGGCATGCTCAGGCCCAGCCAGGACCCACCCTGGCGAGGTCAGGAGAGCCCCCAGCTTAGACTCCCGTTCCGGAAGGGGGCATCCAGTGAGACCCCACGTGGGCGGCCGGGAGCAGCAAGTAGGGTCTCGTCACCAGCTCACTCGTGTGGCCCTTACTGGACTACACTGTCTATAACCGCGTATCATGATCCCTCCTCCAGCACGCTTGGGAACGGCAATCAACTGGCACCCTAGTTCTTTGAAAATATTTCTGCTTTGGCATTTTGAAATTTTCTAAGTTTTAAAAAATGCACCGGAACCTCCATGAATATAACCTCACAGGGGACCAGTCTCTCTCATCTTTGGAGGTGACTTTGAAGACAGCATCCCCTCTAAACCTACAAACTGCCTGATGGGATTCTGTCTCCAGGAATGACTGGGACGTGCTTTGAAAGGCAGATTCTCGGCCGTGAGCATGGGAGGTGCCTACAAGCCCAGGAGGAGGACAACAACTACAGGGCTTCTGGTCCGTCTGGAGGTGGGGTGAGGCCGGGCGGGTGGAAGGCAGGCCGCAGGACGCTGTGCAGGCGCGGGACAGCTGCCAACCCCCGCAGCTGGGAGTGTGCGCGAGCCCCGGTTCAGGGGGCACAGCCAGGACCTCAGAAGGATGGGAGCCTGGTGAGAACCTCCCACAGGGGCAGCGTCATCCAGCTCTGCTCCCCAAAAGCCTGGGCAGCC
The DNA here is from genome assembly GCF_023091745.1 of Budorcas taxicolor. NCBI lineage: Eukaryota > Metazoa > Chordata > Mammalia > Artiodactyla > Bovidae > Budorcas > Budorcas taxicolor. The sequence continues at coordinate 48,693,557 of NC_068934.1, forward strand.
TCCAGCACGTGTCCCAAACCTTCCAGGCCTCAGTTTCCACACCTATGTTACTGCTGTTTAGTCACCAAGTCATGTCTGACTCTTGGCCATCCCAAGGGCTGTAGCCCGCCAGGGTCCTCTGCCAATGGGATTTCCCAGGCCAGAATACTGGAATGGGTTGCCATTTCCTCCTCCAGGGGATCTTCCTAATCCAGGGATCAAACCTGCATCTCCTGGTTGGCAGGCAGATTCTTTACCAGTGAGCCACCTGGGAAGCCCTCCTACACAAATACAATGGGAATCACAGTAGGACCAGAACCTCGTGGGGCTCTGGGAGGATCAGATGCCGCAGCTGATGCTAGGGCAGTGCTTGGCCCACAGTCAGAGTTTCTCCAGGGGATTTGGATAGAAAGCGTTTTATTTTCTTTATTATTGTTTGACAAACACAGACAGCATATTAAAAGCAGAGACATTACTTTGCCAACAAAGGTCCGTCTAGTCAAAGCTATGGTATGGATGTGAGAGTTGGACCATAATGAAGGCTGAGCACCAAAGAACTGATACTTTCAAACTGTGGTGTTGGAGAAGACTCTTGCAAGTCCCTTGGATTGCAAAGAGATTAAACCAGTCAACCCTAAAGGAAATCAACCCTGAATATTCATTGAAGGGACTGATGCTGAAGCTGAAACTCCAGTACTTTGGCTACCTGATGGGAAGAGCCAGCTCATTGGAAAAGACCCTGATGCTGGGAAAGATTGAAGGCAGGAGGAGAAGGGGACAACAGAGGATGAGATGGTTGGATGGCATCACCGACTCAATAGACATGACTTTGAGCAAACTCTGGGAGATGGTGAAGGACAGGGAAGCCTGGCATGCTGCAAGCCTGGCATGCTGAAGGACAGGGAAGCCTGGCAAAGAGTTGGACATGACTGAGCGACTGAACAACACTGGGTTTTTTTCAGTATTTTTTAAAACCTATGCAATGCCTTGATTATTATATAACCATAAAAGTAATTTCTAAAATGAACCATGAAGCCAATGCTTATTCCCACATCCCCCCGCCCCCTGGACAGGCACAAAGCCCACGAGACTTTCTTTCCTTTCTCAGCGAGAGACAGTCATGGTGTCCCAGGACACAGACCAAGTGAAATGAACATTCCCAGACCTAGTAAGTGATCCGCCCTGTGTGGGGACAGCAGCTGCCCCAGCGGGGAGGACCAGGTGTGTCTCCTTGAACTCCCACAGGACAGACGGCTACACAGACAGGCAGGGAGGTGGGTGGACGGGTAGGTGGGTACACCTGAGGGTGGGAGGGAGGGACGGGTAAAGCAAAGTGCCGGCCGACGGTACACAGACAGAGATGCCACACACGTGCACAGCTAAGAATGAGCGGAACAGAACAACAGGGGACTAGTATTTGGTCGCCAGGTAGACTGAAGGAATATAAACCATGCACTCAAGTTACCTCTGTAAATAATTAACCCATCACTGGATATAAAACCCATTACTGAGTGGCTCCTAATTGAGAGATCACGCCCACCTCATTCCACGGCCCGTTTGCCTCGTGCAGTTCAACACAGGCCAGCAAAGCCTGACCTTAGGGTGGAACCACTGAGTTCCAGCCTGGGCTCGGCTGTGACTTTGACAGAAACCTTGACCCCTACAGGCCGTGGGTTCCCCATCTGTTTTGCAAAGCTCTGCCCACGGGAAGGGTCACAGGAAGTCATGGCCTTGAATATGCTTCACCTGAGTGGGCAGTGACAGGACAGGTAAGGATCACGGTACCAGTTTAACCTGGAAATTGAGTCCCCAAAACACTCCCGAGAGGGACAGTATTCCAGTGGACTCGGGGTTTCTGCCTTCGGTCACATTCATACAACCTCACTTTCCTAAAACAATGCATTTGGTTAAAACTCGCATCTCTAAATCACAACACATCCCTTCTAAGACATGCTGAAATTTTGCCACCCAAATGCAGAATGGCAGACAATGACCCAGGACACCTTCCCATCTGAGACTGTGGCTGCCAAACCTGGGGAGAAGTAGCCTAGAACGTTCTAGAAGTCCCCACAATGCAGGTGTCTCCTTGGAAGGGGAGACCTGAGAAACTCATACAATCAAAAAAGCAGAGAGTTGGGGGCAACACTCCTGGCCTTACCCTTCTGTCCGTATCTCTCCTCCACGTCAGCAAAACTCTGACACGGCCCCAAAAGTCACAGCATCACAGGGGGACATATCCACATTTCCGTGATGAATCCAGGGACCTCAGCGACTCCTCAAAACTCCCCAGGACCAGCGAGAGGAAACGTGGGATTGAGGCAGCCCCTGCCCATCCCCGAGAGCAACGGTTCTCAGACTTTGGAGGGCACGCGCGCCACTCAGAAGGCTCGTTAACGCAAAGGGTACTGGCTCCGCTCCCAGAAATGGTGCGATGGGACTGAAGGGCTGAGAAACCGCAGCTCTAGGAGTGACCCTGGCGGGCCAAGGGCACACTCTGCTGGAGGACACGGCTTCCCAGACTCAGCTACACAGTGACATCATGGGTTCCCACCTCAGACACTAATGTAACCACTGTGGTGCATGACCCAAGAATTAGGGTGGTACAACCTCCCCAAGTGCCTTTTAGCCTGCAGCTGAGTCTGAGACCCTCTGCTCTGAACTCCTGCTAACCGCCAAACACTGGAGGCAACCAAAATGCCCTTCGGGAAGTGGACAGGGTAAGCAAAACTAGAAAATCTGTACAGCGAATTACTATTTAGTGACTAAAAAGAAAAGTGTATCAAGTCCTAAAAAGATACAGCTCAATCCTATATGCGTGTTGCTAAGCAAAAGGAGCCAGTCTGGAAAAGCTACATGTTGCATGATTACAATTACAAGACATTCTGGAAAACTCAAAACTATGAGGATGCTAAACCAATCCTCATAGTTGCCAGGGGTTGCCAGGTTGCCAGGGGTTCTAAACAGAGGCAGGACTGAACAGGCAAAAAGCGCAGGGTTTTTTTTTTTTTTTTTTTTAAGTTGCAAAACCATTCTGTATGATTCTGTAATGGTGAATACGAGAATCAAACATCTGTCAAAACCATAAACTCTACAAAGAGGGATGCTCAAGGTATGCAAATTTTTAAAATAAGCTTAAAAGTTCATTTAGGAGATGTGGGATCCCAGGATGGAACGCAGACTGTGACGAAAGAGTCGAATTGTATTAAAAACGTAAAAAACCACATCACTGGAGGAGCGGGAATCAACTGCTGACCTTGGGTGACTGCGGGAGTGAGCAAAGGCAAAAAGAACGTCACACAAGTGCGGCTCTCCAGTGGGTGAAACTGTCTTTCAGTGTGGGGTGCTGGTCAACAACCTGGAGCCACTATATCTCTACTCTGGGAAAGAGCAGTTTAACACAGAGACGGCTGAGAACAGAGCCAGGGTTTTCACCACCTGCGTGGGCTGTTACAGAAAAGCAAGGGGTGGGGACTGGAACGATCCTTACGGTGACCGATGAGGACTGGGGACGTCAGTAGGAATTCAGGGTTGGTCTACTCTAGATTCAGAGGGGTACACATGGAAACCGCCCTGTATCTATTCACGAACAAGTGCACACACGTGTATCTGCTTGCTCCTTCCTCTGAGAAAGCGCACAAGCAACGACTCCCCAGAGGCGATGAGCACACGCAGCGCCCAGATCTTGGTCTCGAAGACCACCCTCCCAGGGCTGCTAACAGAGTGCATGGCTAGAGCAGGAAACACACAGGATGAGCCTGGAGCACCTTCTGGGGCCCAGGAGCAAGAGAGTGGCGTGAGGAGAAGACGAGGAAGGAGAAGGAAGAGGAGGGGGCGGGGCAGGAGGGAGGAGGAGGAGGAGAATCCACGCGGACACAGGGGCCAAATGCAGGAGCCCCCGGCGGTCAAGGCTGGAGGCGTCTGAACAACAGAATACATAAAGCAGCATCGTGCGTGCGTGTGCGCTAAGCTGCTTCCGTCGTGTCTGACTCTTTGCAACCCCATGGACTGCCAGGATCCTCATTCCACAGGGTTGTCCAGGCAAGAACACTGGAGTGGGTTGCCATGCCCTCCTCCAGGGGCCCTTCCCAACCCGGGGATTGGACCCACATCTCTATGTCTCCCGCACTGGCAGGCGGGTTCTTTAGCAAATGCACCACCAGGGAAGCCCAAGTGGAATTGTATTATAACTCAAATTATAAATTAAATATCCTTGCGTCCACACTGGTAAAAATAAATGAATGGGAGAGAGGAGACAAATTTCATCTGCTGAAGAACTCCACACCCAGCCAGGGGAGCAAGGGCCACATCCCAGTGACGAGTGTGTCCTTGATACAATGTGATGAGATGTGGTCCGCCTCTGTGACCTTCCTCCCAAACCTTCACGCCCCCGTCCAATCATGACCCAAACGTCAGACAAACCTCCACAGAGAGACATGCACAAAACACCTGACCGGCTCTCAAAGGTCATCGAAAACAAGGAAAGCCCTGCAAAGCGTCATAAGCAAGGGGGCCTACAGAGACAGGAGGAGAGGCTGTCATGAGGGACCCGGAAACGGAAGGAGGACATTCAGTAACTACCAAGGAAAGACGAGCAACGTACGGGTCTCCAGACCACCTGCAGTCCTTTCTGAAACACGGCAGGTTACAAACAAGAAAAAGTCGGCAAGGATCGCAGGTGCCGTTGCAGCTCTCACTTGAATGCAGGTCTCTCTGAACCAGAAACCACACCTGGCAAGCCACACGCACCCAGATGCCGTCGGGGTCACAGCTCAGGGGCCCTCAAGCGGCCTCCACCGGCCCCAGTACTTGCTGCATCTCGGACCCTCTGCGGACTGGTGTTTACGAGGTCCCAGGACCGTGTCCTCAAGGTGCTGTTACTGCTGGGGAATTCCACCGGACTCATTCAGGGGCGAGGACGAGACGGCAGCATACAGGCTGAAGGGCCACCATCGTTAAATCAGGACCCACTGCCCGAGGCACCTTCTAATCGGGCCGTGCGGGAGCTGGGCAGGGGCCCGTGGCAGCGCCGGGCACGTCTTGGCCCAGATGGTGAGCTACCACCGCCTGGAAGCTAATGTCGTCACTGGAGCTCAGGAATGAGGCCGGGACTCACCGCGGGGGCTCTGCAAAACCAGCCCAATCAACGCATATTCAATTTCTACTTCTCATCAAGATTCTCCCAGGGCCGAGAGACGTTTCTAGCTTTATTACGGCCCTGTCTTCGCTGTGCCTGGGCTAACTTTCAAGTTTGGGAAGACAGCACAAAATAGAAGCCCTAAGTTTTGCTCCAGTTGTTAGTTTCACTTCCTTTTCAGGGCTCGAAACACCATCCTTCTCGTCCCAGAGGTTCCCACCAACGCAGGAGACGAGCCAAGGTCCCGCTGGATGAGTCCGCTTCTTTCGGCTACTCTCACTGTTACCTAATCAAATTTCCATCCGAATGGGGACCAGAGGTCGGAAAAACCGAGCTGCTTTGTTTTAATTGACAGGCTGCTCCTCCAGGATTTAATTATCCCTGGTGCGTCTCTTAGTCCAGAAGAGCTGTTTTGCCCCGCGTGGGCCCCCACGCCCAGCCTGGGGGGCGCCCCCAGGACACGCAGCCCACCTGCAGGGAGGTAGCACGCGTGTTGCGAGCCTCACTGCGCCTCCTGTGCTCAGGAAGGAAGCCACTTCCAGCTCTCTGCTCCGGGGGTGCAGTCTGGTCCTCAGTCGGGCTCTGCCTCTCGGAGGCTGGCTTTTGAGGAAGCCGTAGATCTCAGCTAGGAGCCGCCAGGACACAGGCTCACCCTGGGATCATCAGAGCTGCGGAGGACGACCGCGCAGCATCTGGAATAAAGCGCGGGGGCAGGGCGGGGTGCGGCCCTGCCTCCCCGGGGCGACGGTAGATGATTGCTCCGGGAGCTCGGAGACTCTACCTAAAGCCCACGCTCTAGAGCTTGTCCTCCACAACGAGAGAAGCCACTGCAATGAGAAGTCCACACACCCCAACGGGGGAGCAGCCCCCGCTCACGGCAACTGGGGAAAGTCCAGGCGCAGCCACGAAGACCCAGCACAGCCGAAATTAAATAAAGAAGTAATTTTTTTAAAAATGGCCCTAAGAACACTGACTTAAAAAAACAAAACAAAACACCAAAACCCCACTGTGTTTGATCACTGTCAGACTTGTCCACACGGAAGCCTGCACGGATGTTCATAGCAAATTTCATCACTAACACCTGGAGGCCACCAAGGTGCTCTTCCGTAGGTGGATGGATAAAAGCTGTGGTGCACCAGCCGGTGGAACGTTCTTTGGAACTAAACAGGCACGAACAGGGAGGGAAGGGCTGGGAGGGAAGGGCTGGGCGCGTGGGACCCGCAGAGGCAGACGGTCACAGACAGGACGGGAGAGCAAGGTCTCGGTGCACAGCACGGGGAGCTGCCGCTGTGTTCCACATCTTGGGATAAGCCATCATGGAAAAGAGTATAAAAAAAGAAATGTCTCTATGTGCGAAACTGAGTCACTTCGCTGGAGAGCAGAGTTTGGCACAACATTGTAAATCGACTATAATAAAAAAATGAGCTATCAAACCACGAAAAGACGCGGATGAAATGTAAATGCCTATGACTGAGTGAAACAAGCCAGTCTGAAAAGGCCACACACTGTGATTCCAACTACACGACATTCTGGGAAAAGCTGAACTATGGATTCAGTAAGAACAGTGGTTGCCAGGGGTTAGTGGGAGGGAGGGATGAACAGGCAGAGCACAGAGGATTTTTCGGGCAGTAAAGCTGAGCTCTGCTTGGTGGTGAATACGCGTCCTTACACGCTTGCCTACGGAATGTACAATAGCGAGGGAACCCTGATGTAAAGGTGGATTTGAGTTAACATTAGTGCATCACCGCTGGCTCATCAGTGGCCACGCTGATGTCAGGCGCTAGCCGTGCAGGAGCCTGGGAGGTGGGTGGTTAAACAGAACCCCTGTTCCTTACATTCAGTATTCTGTAAACCTAAAACTACTCTAAAAAATAAAGTCTAAGGTGGCTCACACAATAAAGAATCTGCCTGCAACGTAGGAGACCCGGGTTCGATCCCTGGGTTGAGAAGATGTCTTGGAGAAGGGAATGGCAACCCACTCCAGTGTTCTTGCCTGGAGAATCCCACGGACAGAGGAGCCTGGCAGGCTACGGTCCACGGGGGCCGCAGAGAGCGGGACACGACTGAGCGACTGACACCCTCACTTTCAGGGGTAAGGGGAAGCTCTGCTGTACAGAGACCAGTAGCTGCGAGAAGGGAAACTGATGTAGGAAGGCACCATTTGGCAGCCTCCATGTGAGAGCTATTCAGTAATTCTGCTTTAAATGTTGAAAGTGAAAATAAATAAAAATTTACAATTTATCTACGCAGACTCCTCCCAGAAACCACCCACCCCAAATCCTCTGATTACTGTTAATTATTGGGTGAGACCCGGGAATGTCCCGAAACAGAACTGCCTGCCCAGGAGGTGGGGTCCTGCCCCTGCTCCCCCACCTGCAGGCGGGGGGGAGTCTCAGCCTTTGCTGGAGCCCCTGCTCTTAAGTCTGTGCTCTTTCAGGCACTACTTTACATGAATTTGAGGGGAAAATGGGTTTCTCAGAGTTGGCTCTTCTGGCTCAGTGAGTCCAGAGGCCGTCACTACGGGGCTGGTTCAGGAAACCCCAGCATTTATTTGACCCAGTGCCAGCTTCTCCGTGGGCTGCTGCCGGTGGATAGAGCCTTTTTCAATTTCGGGGGAGAGTAGGGAGTATCATCCTGTGTCTTACTCTGTCCTGGGTCCCCGAGGCTCCAATCCATCTGCTCTCTCGATGGCCCCATCCATCATCACAAGGACGAAATGTTGTTTTTTTTTTTTGGTTTGGTTGCTTTTTTTAAGCTGTATTTATTTCTGGCTGGGTCTCCGTTGCCGGGCGTGGGCTTTCTCCAGCTCTCGAGTGTGGGCTTCTCAATGCTGTGGCCTCTCTCTTCACAGAGCACAGGCTCTAGGGCACAAAGGCTTCAGAAGCCGTGGCCCACGGGCTTGGCTGCTCCGCAGCATGTGGGGTCTTCCCAGACCAGGGATCGAACCTGTGTCCCCTGCAGCAGCAGGCAGATTCTTAACTGTCGGACCACCAGAGAAATCCAAGGGCAGCATTTTAAACTCCAGCGGGAGGCCAAGAGCATGCCCCCTGACCCCGGTTTGGAAGCAATCTGGGGTCTACGCTGACGTGTTAGAAGCTCCGTTACGGTCAGCTCTGGAATAATAGTCACTTCAAACTCTTGGAATCCTGAGACGCTGGCGGGCTTGGTTCACGGTGGGAAGGAACCAGTGGGAGGGGTGGTGCTCGGCCCAGAGAACCATCAGGAAACAGCCGCGGATGCAGCCAGGTCAAGAGGGGCCAAAGGACACCCACGGAGAGAAGCCAAGTCAGGAACCACAGACCGCAGGCCTGGCTCAGGCCTGTGACTGTCCCTGGAGGCTCAGGTTCCTGCTCAAGAACCCACGGACCATCTGTGGTCCAAGGCTCAGTGCCGGGAACCACGTCACCGTGATGGACCGAACCCCCACACCCCGCCACGAGCTGGGCGCCAGCCTAGATGGCCAGGCTCAGAGGAGCAGCCCACTAACCACGGGGCCAGAACCAGCACGTGCTCACTGCTTGCCCACCAACCCCAGCCTGGTGCTCAGACCCAGGGAGTCAGAACCCCTGGTGCCCACCCCTGCTGCCCCTGCGGATGGAATGCCCAACCCTGCCTCCCCCCGCTCCCCGTCTAGACTCTTCACAGAGGCCACTTCCCCACCTGCCGCCTGGGACACGCCCTTCTCCCCAGCCCCGGGGCCTCATCTCACCAACCCTGCCCTGGGAAGGTCAGCCCCCTGCAGGCATGGCACAGCTTCCTCCTCCAGGGGTCCCCACCCATAGGACCTCCCCTCAGCCTCGTGCCCACATCACCCATCAGGACGGCCGGGAGCCCGGCTTGTTCATGTTGCCCCCCGCCCCAGCACACAGACCCCCGGGTTCCCCGTCTCACCACGTCTGCTGGGCTGGTAACCTGCTCACCTTCAGCCAGACCTCTGCACTCACCCCCGGCTGGGCCTGCGATCTCCTGACCCCTCCAAGTGCCCTGGCATCTGTCCCCTGGCATCTCAGTCACTGAAGGTGCGTCACTGAGGAGCCAGCAGCCCTGCACTCACACTGCGCAGCTAACTTTAGGGGACAGGAGTTAACGGTGGTCACAGCACGGCCACCTGTGCGTGGACGGGGACCACCACGGCCGGAGGAGCACAGGGGTGGGTCCTGCCCAGCGTCAGGGGTCAGAGGAGCCCCCACAGTGATGAGAAAGCTCCCTTCCTCAGCGGACAAGCACACCTGCTGTAGGTCCAGGGACTCTGAGGGCCGCGTGTGTATGTGACGTTGACATGGGGTGGGCAGGCTGCCCCCTCCCAGGAGCAGAGGGGAGGGAGGCCCTGCTCACTGAGTCCAAGACGAACGCCCTCTGCTCAGCATCGCCCACCTGCCGGGGGGAAGGGGGGAGCCCTCAGTTGCCATGGAGACCCTCACCTGAGCTGCTCTCGGCTCTCACAAGAGCCTCACTTCCGCTGGTTGAGTTCACGTGCCCTGTGGGCACAGGGCTCTCCCTGGGGCAGTGCTGCCTCCCCCCAGGGGACACTGCGTAACGTCTGGAGACATCCTGGTGGCCACAGCTGGTGGGGGCGTTCCTGGCATTCGTGGGCGAAAGCAAGGAAGCCAGAAGCATCCCACGATGCACAGGACGGCCCCCGGCATGAAGAGCTGCCCGGGCCCTGACGGAACATTATTCAGCCATGAAAAGAGAAGGAAATCCCACGATGCACAGGACAGCCCCCGGCATGAAGAGCTGCCTGGCCCCTGACGGAACATTATTCAGCCATGAACAGAGAAGGAGCATCCCACGATGCACAGGACAGCCCCCGGCATGAAGAGCTGCCCGGCCCCTGACGGAATAGTATTCAGCCGTGCACAGAGAAGGAGATCCCACTGTTTGCAAGGATGCAGATGGACCGTGAGGGTGTGACACTATGGTGAAAGAAGTCAGACGGAGAGAGACAAACACTGAACAATCTCACTGACACGTGGAGCCTAAAACAACGGAACTCAGAGTCACGAGGCAGACTGGGGGCTGCCCCGGGCAGGAGGCGGGGGTGGGCAGAACAGGAGGAGGGCAGCAAGGGTCCAGACCACCAGCTGCAAGATAAGTGTGTGCCATGGATGCCGTGGGCAGCCTGGGGACTATGGTCAACCACGCTGCATTGTCAGGAGGCCCCTGAGAGTCCAGGGGTCAGGACCCGCGTTCCCCATGCAGAGGACACAGACTGCACCCCTGGCTGGGGGACTAAGATCCCACATGCCACATGGCATTGTACAGCTCAGAAAAAAAAATGCTCTGTATATTTAAAAAGGGCTAAGAGAGCAGATCGGCTTCCCCCGGTGGCTCAGTGGTAAAGAATCTGCCTGCCGACGAAGCAGAAGCAGGCTCGATCCCTGGGTCGGGAAGATCCCCTGGAGAAGGAAATGGCAACCCACTCAGTATCCTGCCTGGAGAATTCCATGGACAGAGGAGCCTGGAGGGCTACAGTCCATGAGGTCGCAAAGGACCTGGACTTAGTGACTGAAGAACAAGGAGAGAGTAGCTCCTAAAAGTTCTCATCATAAGAAAAAAAAAAAGTGGAACTGTGGGTGGGGCTGGATATTAACTCGATGTATTGCGGTGATCACTCCCCAGTGTATCCACAAACCAAATCCTTATACCGCACACTGAAAATAATGCAAGGTTTTCTGTCAACTGCTTAGCCATAAAACCGGAAACCAAAAGAGAAAAGAGAAGATTAAATAAAAGTGCCCATTTGGAACCGGCAAGAAATAGAAAGGCTCATCCAGCCCCAAGGTCAGCAGGGCGGAGGATGGCGGCCTGCACGGGTCTATCCCACACGTGATCCGAGGGCCCGCACACAGAGGCTTGGTTTCCAGCGGGGGGAGCAAGACCTGTGAGTGCACGTCTGTCTTCCAGGGCAGGAGACAGCAACCCTCTGTTACCCACTCATTCACTCTCTCAACTCAGGTCCGCACCGCGCCCCTTCCACCTGCCAGGTGCTGGCCACCTGCTGGCAACTCCGGGTACAACACAGGCCCTCGGAGCGGGGAGAACACGTGTTTAAGACCCAGTGAAGGCTGATGCTGCGTGTGCCCGTGGAGTCTGAACCACAGCATCGCCTCTTCTCTCTGAGCCCACGCTTCAGGGGGCTTTCCCCAAGTCTCTCCAACCAGCCCTACCTCCAGTCTCCAGGTCGTGGAAATTCGGATCCAGGCCTCGGTCCAGCATCTTGATGATCTTCTCCACTGACCGATGCTGGATGTGATCCATGCATTTTTTCAAATTGTTCTGGAGAGAAAAGTAAAGGTGGTTTTATGGAGAAACGTCTTTACAGACCACGGGAAGGCTCCTTATGGGGCACACGCTGGCCTCCTCTACAGGGAGGAGAGCCACCCCTCGATGGGGCCCCACTGCAGACCCCAGGCTTACCGGGTAGCGTCATTCTGTGGCTGGAACCCCAGGGCCAAGCTCAGAGCCCAGGACATGGAAAATGCCATCAGCCCACCCTGGATGAATGTTCTAGAAACCCCCCCCCCCCCCACCAATTTCTGTCCTTGCCTAACATCACAGGACATTTCTTCACTTTCAGAAGGCTGAGCATCCTGGACCGCTTTGAAAACAACACTTTCCAGGGCGCATCCCAGGTCTTCCGACTTCATTCCTGGTGAGCTAGGCCCAGGGATTGGTATTTGTGCTTTTTAATCTCTAAAGCGGCAGGCTCAGTGGGGAGCAAAAGGGCACAGCTCACTCGGCTTAATCCAAGCAAGTCAAGGTGAAGGAGACAGTCACTCCTCAAGAGATCAGAACGACTGGGGGCTCAGCCCTGATGGGGCCGCCCAGCCACACCTGCAGGGAAATGACAATCATCCGTCTGTCGGGCAGACAGCCCGGCTGTTTGATCGTAATCGCGGAATCCGAGATAGCTCTATCGGATGAACCTGAGGCTCTCACTGGCCAGCCCTCCACCTCCACTCCACACCCTTCCTCCCCAAACACCCCAGAGCCCCTGGACCCTTCAGCTCAGGGACACAGGCTAGATCTCCACCTGGACACTTTCTGTACAATGTGGGAATAAAAATTCACAAAATATCCAAAGGCAGAGGGCACACTTGGTTACACTGAACACCTTCCCTGCTATTTACTAATCGACATTATTTTAAAGGCACAAATACATTTTCATCACTTTCATCTACACACTGGAGGGTAATTAAAAAACCAAAAGTGCCCACACGGGGAGTCTAAACACCCCTGTGCGGGTGGATCCCGGGGCTGGGCAGAGAAAATCCAAGAGCAGCCCGACTGTCCTGTGCCTGAAAACCGCCGGCGCTGGCAGCACTGTGGGGGCGCGCCAAGGGGGTAGAGAGCCAGCGGAAGGGCCACCGGCCATGTCTGGACAACTTGAGCACAAAAATAGCGCAACAGGCGGGCGACAGCCCACTGAACATGATAAAAATCCTCACGACCTTCCTGATACGAATGGGGGACAAAACACAAACAAGGGGGACCCCGTAGGGCGGGGAGGCCCCCTGTGTGCTTGTGGCTCCGGGTGAGCTCACCTGGGCAGGTCAGGGCCAGCTCGGGGAAGCCGTCAGGCAACGACCGGACGCTGGCCTTCCCTGAGCGCCGCAGGAGATGCTCTGGGCTCCCTGGGAAGGGGCGGGGCGGGAGAGGGCATCCCTGGGCATCACACTGCGTCCTCTGTGCTGGGCGAGGTGCCCGCCACATGCTCCAGCTCCAGTGCACCACGGACACGCACAGCATCCCTGGCAGGGTGCGGCCGTGTCTGCAAAGCAGCCCACGGATCTTTGCTAACCCTCTCCTTCTCCCCTGCCACCCTTGCGCAGCGGTCTGGCCTCTGAGCAGCTTATGTAAACAGCACTTTAATTACAAGGGCGGCAGCAGCAGATACCTACTGCAGCGCTGTCCCCTGTCTGGGCAGCAACACCTCAGAGGGAATGGCCACTCCTCCTTCCAGAAACACCGGGGGGCAGTGAGCAGAAAGCAGGGTCCCAGGCTCCTCTTTCTCAGTGTCGTTACTTCCCTTTTGCACAGGTATCTACCAAGCCTGCCTCACATGGGAGGAGACGTCGGCGGTGTTTAACCACGCTCTGGCGGCTGCAGGGGCCTCATTAGCCCCAACATCTGCCGGGAAGAAGAACCACTGTCCAAGAACCGCCCGCATCTCTGAAGACGAGGCCGCAGGAACGACAGCTCAAGCTGACACACACACTCCTCGCTTACCTTCGTGTGCAGCTTGGCCAGCTGTTTCTCGTCCAGGTTTGTCTGCCTATACACCCGCTTCTTGTAGCGAAACTGACACAGACAAAGAAGCAAGGGGGGAAAAAAAGAAAAGAAAACCAGGTAAGTATTTCACACGGCTGGCCACAGAGAGCAGAAGCCGGCCTCTTCCGTGGCTATCTCACCCATGGCAGGGGCTCCCGAGCAAACCCTGCAGCATTAAATAAACTGTATTCGAAGCGCAGAGACTGCAATGGCGCACGAGTACCTTCTGCAGAGATGCTGGGGGGAGGCCACTAAGAGAAACACGGGCAACCGGAGGGACGAGCGCCCGGGAGCCTGGGGTTCCCTGCTCGCCTCTGCCTCCTCTGCCAGCGAGCCAGTCTCCCTGCTGCCGGTGAGGCACCAAACTGGGACCTACTTCTCACATCGGCCAGGCCCCCAGCATCGGCCACCTTTATTAAACACACATTAGAAGGCCGAAGAATTGATGCCTTCAAATTGTGGCACTGGAGAAGACTCTTGTGAGTCCCTTGGACAGCAAGGAGATCCAAGCAGTCCATCCTAAAGGAAATCAATCCTGCATATTCACTGGAAGGACTGAAGCTGAAGCTCCAACCCTTTGGCCACCGGATAGGAAGAGACAGCTCATTGGGAAAGATCCCAATGCTGGGAAAGATTGTGGGTAGGAGAAGAAGGGGGCAGCCTAGGATGAGATGGTTGGAAGGCACCACCAACTCAACAGACATGAGTTTGAGCAAGCTCCAGGAGATGAAGGACAGGGAAGCCTGGCGTGCTGCAGTCCATGGGGTCACAGTCAGTCTGACACGACTGAGCGCCTGAACGGCAACAGAAGCCCCAGCCTGGTGAAGCCGCCTGCCTGCAGCCTCCGCCTGGGACCTCTGAGCTCAGCCTTGCTCCCTCACACGTCAGTGCCTCCGCTAACCTGCAGGAGACGGGAACAGGGGGCACACCCTGGGCAGGTGCAATGGTGTGCCCAGGAGGGCACAGTGGGGCTGCACGCCGCTGCTGAATCCCCAGCAACCCCGCCTGACGCCTGCCTCCTCCCAGGAGCCCCGGCCGCCCTAGGGTGGGTTTGGGAAGATGCTGGCAGCTTGGGCATCACTAGGTTCCTAGGTCGAAACATGGCTCCAATTCCAGCCCCACCACTGTCCCAGGGTAACCAAAAGTGGGGTCCAGCTGCTTGCCACTCAAGCCAATCAAGAGGCCAGGTTGGTGGAAAGGGGAGTTTGTCTGATTTTGGATGCTGGCAACCGGGGGTGGGGGCCAGGTGCCTCTTCAAAGGCGGACTCCCCTCCCCAACAGTCGGTGGGCAAGAGCTTTCACCGACGGAGGGAGGGGGCCGCAGGCACAGTCAGCTCTGACAGGCATCTTGAAATTGGTCATCGGTGGTCTGACCAGCATCATGTTGGTTGTTTTAGGTACAGCTAGTCTTTAGTTCCAAGGTAGGTTTGTTCCCATTTCTTTGAGGCCAGTTCCCGGAACTGTGGCAGCTTATGTCATGGCTGGGCTTCCCAGGCAGTGCTAGTGACCCAGAACCCACCTGCCAGTGCAGGTGATGTAAGAGACGTGGGTTCGATCCCTGGGTCAGGAAGGAGGGCGTGGCAACCCACTCCAGTACTCTTGCCTGGAGAATTCCACGGACAGAGGAGCCTGGCGGGCTATAGACGAGGGTCACGAAGAGTCAGACACAACTGAAGTCTTAGCACACACACGTGCAAGGATGCATGTCACAACTACAGTCTGGTCGTCGTGTAGTTAGCTTCTTCCACCTGGTAGGGGTTTCCGTCCCTAAAAGACAGCTCCCGGGACGTGGCTCAGAATAATATCCGTGGTGCTTGCTGCTGCTGCTGCTGCTGAGTCGCTTCAATCATGTCCGACTCTGTGCGACCCCATAAATGGCAGCCCACAGGCTCCCCCGTCCCTGGGATTCTCCAGGTAAGAACACTGGAATGGGTTGCCATTTACCTTCTCCAATGCATGAAAGTGAAAAGTGAAAGTAAAGTTGCTCAGTCGTGTCCGACTCTTAGCGACCCCATGGACTGCAGCCCACCAGGCTCCTCCACCCATGGGGTTTTCCAGGCAAGAGTACTGGAGTGGGGTGCCATCGCCCTGTCCGCTATGGTCCTTGGGGAAGAACTGAAAGTCCCTGGCTTCACTTAGAGACTAACCTTTATCATCTGGTCTGCTTTGAGTGTTTCCCTTTGTCTCTGCATGTTCTCACTTCTCTGATTAAACTTATTCTTTGGGTAAAGTTTTCCTACAGACAAAAGGCGGGCAGAGGATGGGGGGCCTGGGCCACACGGTCCTGCCCCGTTGCACTAGCAGCTGAGCCACGGGGCTGAGCACCTTCCTCACCCGAGCCTCTCCTTCCTTGTCAGTCACACAGGGGTCACATACAAAGCTCCCAGGGCGCCCGGGGAAGGAACATGAGCTTCCTGGCCCGGAACCAGCGCTGGGCAAACGCGTTCTTACCCTTCCCGCCCCCACTTTCTTTGATCCCCCCCTCACTCGGAGGAGTTTAAATAACCACGGACGTGCCATGAAGGCTCAGAGCGGGGTGTGAGCTAACTCTGAAGGTCTGATTCCATTCACGTTTCCAGAGCGACCCCTGATGGCCTCCCCCCGACTCCAAACAGAAGAGCAATCCCGTAAGAAACCGCATTCCTCGGTGCCACAGACTGAACCTTGTTCTTTTTCTTTTTCTGTTTTTTTTAGGTGCCAAAATAAACCAGAGCAATCGGAAAATCCTGTGAAACGCAGGCAGCACCCGGTTCCTGGATCAGCGTGCTGTGGAGAACAGTCAGCGTCCATCCTCTTGAGCTGACCTCGTGGGAGGAGACGCAGGCTGTTTTAGGATTCTGCCCCTCTGGTTCTAGAGTCAACTGGGACACCACGCTCTGGGGATGGCAGTGAAACCTCCCTATTGCTTATCCTCATCCAAGATGAGATGGCCTGTCTTCTCCACGCACCTTCATCCACGGCCCTGGGGACACGGCTGCACGCGAGAGCCTCTGCTCAGTCACTGAGCCGTGTCTGACTGTTCGCGACCCCATGGACTGTAGCCCGCCAAGGTCCTCTGTCCATGGCATTTTCCCTGGGAAGAGTACTGGAGTGGGTGGCCATTTCCTCCTCCGGACAATCTTCCCGACCCAGGGATTGAACTCATGTCTCCTGCATTGGGAGGCAGATTCTTTACCACTGGGCCACCTGGAAAGGCCCTGGGAGTGACAAGAGAGAGTGTACCAGTTTGCTAACTTGATGGATCTGTAGGACATCAAGTCAGTGGGTGCTTCTTCCAGTTTTTAAAAAAACACGCTCGGGTCGATAACACCTCTTGGCAGGAGGGTGAGCACTGACAGGAGAATGTCCGTTTCCAGAGTCATAATCATTTGCAACGTGTGGCTACAGAGGGACCCAGGCTCAGAAACACACGTCCTTTTCTCGCCTTCTCTCCACGTGTCATAGGTAGCCAACCGTGCCTTACTGCAATGACCCAAGGCTCAGATCCACGCTGCCCCTGGCGTGTCCGTCGCCAGGCCAGGCTCAGCCCCGCACAGCAGATTGCCCGGCAGGACGGTGGTCCAAGGAGATGAGTGAAGGCACGTGCTTGCACGGCAGCGGGAGCGACGGCAGGGGCAGCTGCAGCACCGCCGCGCGGGCTCGCCCGTCACCACGTGCTCAGAGCACTGCCCTGTGGAACGGCCCACTCGAGCCTCACGGCCGCAGAGAAAACAGCACGAACGTTCCCCTGCCTTCACAGCTGGGAACCTGCGGCTCAGACAGGGTCCCTCGGTGGCCAGGACGGGACCCAGCCTGTCTGAGGTCACAGCCCCGGCTCCCATGGTCCCTGGGCGGGACGTCAGAAGGACACTGTGCCAGCTGTTCTGAAAGCCAGGACACAGCCCTGCCCGGTTCCACCAGGCTCTCCTGGGCCTCCTCTTGTTCGGGGCAGGGCGGGGGGTGGGATGGGCCAGCCTTCTCCAAGATGCTTTCTGATCAAGAGCAGGCTCTGGACTTCCTGTTCCCACCTGTTTTACTGTCTTTATGGATTGTCAGCCCCTAAAGGAGCTGTGTGTTTGCTGTTCCTGGCCTGTCCCCTCCCAGAGAGTGTGAGCTCCATCAGAGCAGAACCCTGACTGTCCTGTGTCGAGAAAGGGTTGGGACTGAGCAGGCAGGCCCCCAACAAGGGGTTGGTCAATGGAGTCCCACTTCACAGATGAGCAAACCGAGGCCAAGACAGGGGCCCACGTGACTCCTGAGAGGCATGTGAGCTTTTCCTCCACGGGAAACCTCCTCCCTGGCCCAGGGCACATTGGGGATCGCAGAACCTCAGTCCCCGTCAGGCCTGGGAACATGCAGGTGGGGCGCAGCCTCGGCCCACGGCATTTCTGATTGCAGAGTAACCCCCTATGGTGGCCCAGGTGCCACCCACGACACCACTCCCAGGCTCTCACAGTCGACCAGGCTGAAACAAACACCATCACTTGAGGTGACGTGTGGGGCACCTGTAGAAACATCCACACTTCCTCCCACTTGCATCTCTGTGTTACTACGTCGCGTGGGGAGAGGGGTCCCCTGGAGACTGACGTGTACACATCTCTATACAGAGAGCAGGTGCCTGGCAGGGACCTCCTGCGCAGTGGGGGCAATGCTACTCGGCGCTCTGCAACGGACTCTATGGGAAAAGACTCTATAAAAGTGGGCATATGTAAATGGATAACCGATTCGCTCTGCTGTACACTTGAGATAACACAGCACCGTAAATCAACAATACTTCAATAAAACTCAATTAAAAAAAACTCGAATAGCATCTGTATCCTGCTGGCGTGTGAAAATTGGACAAATCTTAATTATGCTGAATTGGTCACGGTGCTTTTCAAGTTTACCGCATCCTTCTACTTTTCTGTCTATTCATTCTGTTAATTTTTGAGAGCTTGATACTAAAACTCCAACTAAAAAATCTTAATTTATCTACTTAAAAAGTAATTGTAATACACTGTGGAACTGTATGTAACTTTTTTCTGTACTTTCCAAGTCTCCTGTAAATGTGTTACCATACTTTTGTAATTAAAAAAAAAATTAATTAAATAATTTTTAAAAAAGTTTCAAATTAAATAATTTTTAAAAATACACAATGTGGGAATTCCGTATGTAAACCTGGGCTCCCCAGGGGCACGGTCTGAGGCCACGTCTTCTGTGGATGTGAGGCTGCCAGTGGATACCCACCGAACATTACGAGGCAGCCCACCCACCCAGGAGCACCTGACTGGCCACAGTGGGTCAAACAGCCCACTGGTCATTCCCGAGACTCATGCTTCTGACAACAGCTGGATGGCCGGGGGCCACCCCGTGCCAGGGAGAGACTCAGTGGGGCAGAGGCAAACCCCGCTCTGCACCCCCAGACTCAAAGGTCCCGGGGACATGAGCTTGAGTCAGACCCAGGGTTCGCTCACAGCAAGACATCCCTGCAGCAGGACGTCCCTCCAACAGGTTCGTCCGATCCACAGTGAGAAAACAAATGGCTACGCACTGCACGTGTGCCTGCTAAGTCGCTTCAATCGTGTCCGACTCTTTGCAGCCGTATGGACTGTAGCCTGCCAGGCTTCTCTGTCCGTGGGATTCTCCAGGCAAGAATACTGGAGTGGGTTGCCATGCCCTCGTCCAGGGGATCTTCCCCACCCAGGGATCGAACCAGCATCTCTTACGTCTCCTGCATTGGCAAGCGGGTTCTTTACCACGGGCGCCACCTGGTCCGCAGACCAGGATAGAATCACCTGCGAGCTCACGAATACAAACTATTGATTTAACAGTGATTTCCGCATAGGAGATCAACCCGGAGTCTGGGAGGGCGTCCCCCCGCCCTGCCCTGCTCCCCATTGCGCCAGCTGTGGGCAAGTAAGCAGTACCTCCAGGGACGGGATGCCCTTGCCCATGGGCTGCGGGTACTCGCGCAGCAGCCGCTCCTCGTCCAGGAACTTGCCGTCGCGCCCGTTGCTGGCCGGCTGGAACAGCCCGTAGTTCAGGACGTCCTTCAGGCTCTGGTTCAGCGAGCACAGAATCCGCTGCTTTGCAACCCATACTGTGGCATCCGGGTTGAATCGAATGCACTTCTGCAGGAGAGGACAAGACCCCTGGTTAGCAGGAAGCCCCCCGGGGCAGGTGGCCGGAGATGCCCAAGGGGCCTCCATTCCACCCCGAGGCCTCCTCTGAGCTCTGGACTCTCTGGCTTTATGGTGAAAACCGTGACCTTCTGATCTCCTTGGCAAATATAAAAGGGGAAAAGCTCGGATGGGATCACTGATTCCGGGGCCCCGGCTCTCACTGTTGGCTCCAATCTCCGGGACCCGCTGTATTTATGGTCATCGCTTACCATCACAGACTGTCTTGGGCAGTTCTCCCACCTGTACAGAGCTTCTCAAACTTGCCTGCTTGGTAAAGCACCCTCCCAGAAGACAGTCCGATGCAGCGGGTCTGGGTCCAACCACAAAGCTGCATTTCTCACAAGTTTCAAGGTGACGTTACCGCAGCCGGCCCAGGAAACACTGAGGAGCACAGCTCGAGCGAACCACAACACTGAGGAGCACGGCTCGAGCGAACCACAGCGCAGCTGCCTTTCTACACCGACGGCTCTCACAGACACCTCACAGACAGGCAGGGGGCTCCTTTCCTCACCTCACTGATGGGCGAGCCCAGGGCACCGGCCCCACCCACCTGACTCTGAATGCCAGGGCTGTAAAAAACACCGTGAGCGCCGCTCCCAAACCATAAAGGAAGGCGATTGTGAAAAATGGTTCGACTTAGAAATCGTATCCGGTGCCATGAAAGTTAATTTTTGAAAAGGTTAAATAGTACAGGCGGTTCCCGCAGACCAAGCATGAACACGTCTCAAGAACAGCGCTGCTAGGAACCTGAACATGTGACTTGGTCCCAACTCCCAGGTCCCGTCTGTGAGACCTGCCCACGAGCCAGGAAAACGAGCGCTAGGCCGAAGCCACTTCTGACTGCAACTTCTAGTTTTCACTGAATTAAAGCTATGTTCTACTGCACCGCCATCAGCAGGGGCTCAAAACTTTGCTTAGATGCTGTAAAAGCATTCAGACAGGATGAGCGCGAGAGCCTGGAACCAGGTCTCCGCAGGGGCGCCTGCACGCCTGAGGAGGCCCCAAGGCCCTTCTCTCTCCCTGACCGTCCGCCTGGGCCGCGCCTCCCAGGAGGGTAAGAGGATCCTGCTTCTCAACAATCAGGTTGGTGGAGCAGGCAGCCCAGAGTCCCACTGCCAGGAAAACTGACCCCGCGGGCGTGAGCGTGCCATCTGTCCCTCTCCACTGGCAAACGCTGGAGAGTAAGGCTCAGAGTTCGTCTCAGGGTCACAAGGCGGGCAGGGGGCCGGTTGCTCACTTCAGGAACTGCCAGCCACCCCCTGCCACCTCAGGCTGAGGAAGAGACGTGTCTGAGCTCTCCCAGCTGTGACCAAGTGGGGCTGCACATCCCCTCGCTATTCCTGCTTGGAGAATCCTTGCTAGCCTCCGGTTCCAACTGCACGGACAACTCCAGTTCCCTTAGACAACAGCGTCCAGAGGGCCTGAGGGTCCCCCGCTGTGGCTGGCAGAAAGGAACCTGCCAGCAGGTGGGTGCTAACTGGAGCACAGGCTGGGAGTCAGGCCCCAGGGGGATCTGTGTGGTGTTTGTAGGTGGTCCCAGAGATTACTGGTGCCCACTGCCACTCAGTGGGCAGAGCTGGAGAGGCTGCCTCTGTGCACTGTGTGGGCTGGCCCTGCACAACGAAAGGATGTCCTGCTCCAAAAATGCCAGGAGGGCCCCACTGAGAAACCGCTAGAAGGAACAGGAGCTCGGAGGTCAGAAGGGCTTGGGTTTACAACCCAGCTGCACACACTAACCTCATGATCCTGGGCAAACTCACCCGCTCAGCAGTTGCCCTGATTCTGTGATGAAGACCATCCCAACTATATAACTTGGAGGTCTGTTGTAAGGATCATACAGAACGTAGATAGTATGTGCTGTTATGGGCTAAACTGTGTCCCTCCCCCAGAAGATAAGGGTTCCTACTCCTTAAGGAGCTCCGAGTCTGTCTAGTAGGGGGTGTTGATCATGACGATATTGGTGGTGATGGTGGCGGTGGTGTAATGCTGCTGCTGACGGTGGTGATAATGAATACTGCATGTTAACGCATAGATGTGGAATCTAGAAAAACAGTATGTTGTTCAGTCACCAAGTTATGTCTGACCCTTTTGAGACGCTATGGACTGTAGCCCGCCAGGCTCCTTTGTCCATGGGATTCTCCAGGCGAGAATACTGGTGTGGGTCGCCATTCCCTTCTCCAGGGAATTTTCCCAACCCAGGGATCAAACTGGCATCTCCTGCACTGGCAGGCGGATTCTCCGCCACTGAGCCACCAGGGAAGCCCATTGAAAAACGGCATAGATGATCTTATTCGCAAAGCAGACATGCAGACACAGACGTAGAGAACAAAAGTACGGACACCGAGGCGGGGGAAGGGGATGGAAGGAATCGGGAGGTTGGGACCGACAGGTACATACGATTCACAACGGTGCCTAAAACAGGTAAGTAATGAGAGCCCACTGTACGGCCCAGGAAGCTCTGCTCAGTGCTCCGTGATGACGGAAACGGGAAGGAGATCCGGAAAGGAGAGAGATATATACAATATAAATATGCTTAATATAGTCGATCCACTCTGCCGTACAGCAGAAACTAACACAACATTGTAAAGCAACTGCACGCCAATAAAAATTTAAAATTCTTTTAGACATAAATGTCAAGTACGCAGACAAAACTGAAAAGAAAAAGAAAAATCATGGCAAGAGAATTCCACGTAACAGAGTAAACTGCTCTCCAAGCCTGTCCTGGGCCCTGAGAAGCGGAGATGACGGCAATGGCTGTTTTCTAAGATGTCATAGGAGAAAGAAGCTTGAAACACACAAAGCTTGAAAGAACGGTAAATATCACACTGCATGCTTAGAGTGAGCTGTCTGCGGGCCAAGGGAAGAACCATCAACAACACAGGCTGAGTTATGTATCTCTTCAGATCACCTCCTCGGCGCGCTCACAGTCCTCAGGTGAGACTTAAATTCAGCTCATTCTTGACTTTCTCCAGGAAAAAACCAGGAGGAGGAGGAGGAGGAGGGGACCTGACAAAGCCTTCGGGGGTCATCGTGCTGCGGGGGGCCCCCGCATCACCCCATTCCGGATATGGAGCTGGAAACACAGAGCCCGGTGCTTTCAGCAAGAAAGCAGGATATTCTGAAAGAAATCCCTGCTTCTGAGCACGTCTTTCACTGCAAAAGAAGCACGCTTCGTGTCATCCTCAATGCTTTCATGATGCATTTCAAAGACTCTCAATAAACAGAACCTGCCAGGAGTCATTTAAAGGTGCATCGAGGGATGTCTGGCCTCTAAGAGCTACTCACCTGCCACTTGCAAACCTCTGTCCCCTCAAACCGTGACTGGGACGGTTTCCAAATGCACTTGCCCAACTGAAATGATGCTTTCTGCTGTGGACAAAGATCCATCAGGCTGGACTCGTGGTGGAGAACAGCCAAATGCTGTCGCAGGCCACACATGAAGGGATGTATACAGAAGGGGGAAAACCGTGGGTGACCTTGACGGAGAAGGACAGCCTGGTCTGAGGAAGGTGACGGCCAGGAGCCACACTGGGGTGCTTCTGAATGTTTAAACACTAAGAAACGCCAAAGTGGCCATGGGTTAGGGTTTTTGCAATCAGAGTAACACTTTTCAAAGAATAAGGGTTTGAGAGCAGCCCCTGACGCTGTGATGAGGTGGTGGGCAGACCTGGTGACCTTTGAGGGGCTAACTAGCAGTCCTCTGCACCATCAAGGTCCTGGCACCCGAGAGGCACTGGCTTGGGCTCTGCCAGAGATTCCCACCCTCCCTGGAGGTGAGTTCATTTTCCTTGTTGATCCCCATGATTTCCGGCAAGCCCAGAGCAAAGTGGAGGATCTGACGATGGCTAAGAGGTCCTCCTAGAAGCGGTAAGAGCAGAAGGAGGATTAAGCCGTGGTGACCGCAGACACAAAGTGCTCACCATGTGCCAGCAAAGAAACTGCATCAAATCCATCATCTTCTCCCCGTGTTCTCCTGGTGGAGGTATCAGCAGCCCCAAGCCCAGAAGGGAACACCCTGGACCCTCAGGTCCACCCCCAGCATCACACAGCTGCCAGAGGCGGGGCTGGAACGCACGGACCTGAGGGCTGAGGCGTTTCAACTTGGCTCCACAGCACAGGATGGAGCTGCGAATTGGGAGGGTTCACCCAAGGCGCCGTGAAGTGGATTCTGGGGGAGATAGGGAGACGGGGGAGGTGTGGCCCAGCACCCAGAGCCAGACGCTGCGCCCACCAAGTGGAGTGAGAGCTCCGGTCCGTCCACCTAGAAGGGAGGGTGTGAGCGGAGCATCAGAACTGGGCGCCACAGAACTCCAACCACAGATATCTCTGAGGGCCTCCACCTCGGCTTTGACACAGAAAATTAAATACTGATGCTTTGCGTCCTCTTTCTGCCCGTTCTGGACCATTCTCATCAGTCCGGGACACGACACGGGGGAGGAGGAGAACTCTGCTCCTCCCCAGGGTGGCCTCTGAACCACAGTATTCCCATCATGATGTGGGATTTATGAAGCTTCTGACAGGACGTGCAATAATTCCAGAGCCAGGCATTATTTTCTCGAAGGGATTTAAGTGGGTATTAACACACAGCTTAAGAAGATGAGCACACCAAGCCAGACGTCTGCCATCCAGGCTGCAGAGCTCCTGAGAGCTGGACCGATCGCGCTCATAGACAAGCATCAGCCTCACACCTAACAGGAAGAGGCAGTGCAGAATGCTTACAACAGACAAAGCTGGGGCTGGTTAAACAGGCGTTTGGTTTTTTTAATGACACATATGAAAATAAAGGTCCTCCTGGCCTTTAGCGAGCTGCCCCGGGACATGAATGACAACCAGCTCGGTCACAGCCCAACTTTCTCACAGGCTTTCACCAGAGATCCCCTGAACCTTCCCCTTTGGTTTAAACAACCAATGACGTCTCAATCTCCTGATTAAAACCATAAAGTGTAAACCACTGCACTTATGGACAGTGAGGCTGATTATCACCACGTCACAGAGAAACTAGAGGCAGGGGGGAGTCAGGGACCAGGGGGAGGGGGCTCTCCTTGGCCTTCCCAAGCAATTAACGAAACCACAAAGAAAACCAGATTCCATGCTTCTGTCCCCGCCAAGTGACCCAAACGCACACTACAAAGGACGAAACAGCGTGGCTCAGAGTAGAGATAAATATCCAAACCACATATTTCTGCAGGGCAAAGAGAATAAATAGACAGACAAATGGATCGCTGGCTGACTGGCTCGGCGGGTGGAGGGACAGATGGATGGATGGTTGGATGGACAGATGGATGAATGGATGGACAACTGGATGGAGAGATGGATGGGTGGACGGATGGACAGATGGATGGATGGATGGATGGACGGATGGATGGATGGACAGATGGATGGAGAGATGGATGGGTGGACGGATGAATGGATGCATGGATGGACAAATGGAGAGATGGATGGATAGATGGACGAGTATATGGAGAGATGGATAGATGGATGGATGGATGAATAAATGGATGGATAATAACAAAAAAGACAAACCTTAAAAACATAACATCTAGTGGAAAACAAGTTACAAATGACATGCCCAGCATGATACCAGGTTATCTATAATTTCTTTTTTTTACTCAACAACACAATACCATATAGTGACCACTGACACACAGAAAAACAAGGGACAAGTGGGGTTCGTCACAATATTTGTCCCCGAGCAGAATGGCAAGGAGGGTGAGAGAGACACTGGCTTTATCTGAAACATTCTAACCCTATAACTAAAAAATGACAAAATGTTAACCACTGTCAATCCTGCATAATAAATAATAAAAACTGGTACAGATGGTATTATTCTTTGTCTTTTCCTACATTTTCAGTTTTCTCTAAATTAAAAAAAGGCACAACCATCTGGAACCTGAGGCGTTCCTCGGTCTCTTGAGGGCTTCCCTGGCTGGACGGGAGTCGGCCTTGGACCACGCTCCACGGCTGGAAACACCGTTCTCGAATGAAAGACGTGACCACTGTTGTCTCCTTCTGCCCATCGAGTCCTCTTTGAGGACTTTTTTTAGGGCAGAACATGTACTCAAGTCAGGGTCACACACAACTAACTTTCTAATTAAGTCTAAAATCCCAAATGGATTTCCTTGTGGTCAGCAAACACGCAGGTAGGTAAGGAAAACCTGAAAATAAGATGGCAGCGTGACAGACGCGAGCACTTTCGGAGACGAGAGTGTTTCCATCTCTGTGTGGCCCGGGCTGTGGGCGACCCGTGAGGTCAGCGAACAGAGACGTTTAAGGCGTCTGTGGGATAAGCGCTGTCCTGGGGGGAAGACTTGCGGGGAGGGGCTTCTCTCCAACAGGAGAGGCAGACAGCAGGAGTAAATAAATGGAAGCCTCCCTCCCAGGCCACACGTCGCCTGATGCCACCAACACAGAACCTCCAGGACAGGCAAATCCATCGAGACAGAAGGCGGACCGGTGTTTGCCAGGGACTGGGGGAGGGGGCGGGGATCCCTGGGGGAGGGGGCGGGGGACCCCTGGGGGAGGGGCGGGAGACCCCTGGGGGAGGGGGCGGGGATCCCTGGGGGAGGGGGCGGGGGACCCCTGGGGGAGGGGCGGGGAACCCCTGGGGGAGGGGGCGGGGACCCCTGGGGGAGGGGGCGGGGACCCCTGGGGGAGGGGGCGGGGACCCCTGGGGGAGGGGGTGGGGATCCCTGGGGCAGGGGGCGGGGGACCCCTGGGGGAGAGGCGGGGAACCCCTGGGGGAGGGGGTGGGGGACCCCTGAGGGAGGGGACGGGGGATCCCTGGGGGAGGAGGGGGGATCCTTGGGGGAGGGGAGGGGGATCCCTAAGGGAGGGGGCAGGGAATCCTGGGGGAGGGGCGGGGGACCCCTGAGGGAGGGGACGGGGGATCCCTGGGGGAGGAGGGGGGATCCTTGGGGGAGGGGGACCCCTGGGGGAGGGGGTGGGGAATCCCTGCCAATGTGTATGGGGTTTCTTTTTGGGGTGATAAAAATAAGATTGACTGTGGTGGTGGGTACCCTCACCTCTAAATTAACTAAAATTCACTGAATTGTACACTTTTAAATGGGAAAACGTTATGGTCCATGCACGGTATGTGAATGACATCACTATTTTTAAAAGAAAAGGAGTCTGTTTTTGTTCCTTTCCCAAGAAGGTGCAAAGATGCAGGCAGTACATTTAAAACCACGTTGCCACCAGTCACCCTCAAGGACCGTTTCTCTCCCGGCCGAGCACATGCTCCTGAAGAGTCACATCTGCTGTGATGACCCCGACTCTGTCATCAGGAACCTGCCCCCCATCTCCATCTTCTCCCGCTGCCCCTGGTCCCAGATTCTTGCAGGGACCCCCCTACCTGCCTCTGCTTCCTTCCGTCCTCCCCTGAGAGAAGCTGAGAGGAGAGGTCACACGCTCTGCACCAAACCTTCC
This sequence comes from Budorcas taxicolor, assembly GCF_023091745.1. NCBI lineage: Eukaryota > Metazoa > Chordata > Mammalia > Artiodactyla > Bovidae > Budorcas > Budorcas taxicolor. The sequence continues at coordinate 48,720,509 of NC_068934.1, forward strand.
CAAAGCCTTCACTGTTCTTCAGGGGGAATCACACCCCCCACCCCACCTCAGCCCCAAGCACCTGCCCAGCTGGCAGCCTTGACCTTCTCCGCTGCTCTGACACACCAAGGCCGTTCATTCCCACCTCAGGCATGCCACTGCTGCAACCCTCTGCCCAGAAGCTTCTAGCCAAAAAGCTTTACAAGCTAATCTCTCATCACCTGGGGCTCAACTCAGATGTCACCCCTCGTGCAGTGCAGGCGAGGGCTGAGATGAATTCATGATGTCCTAAACATGGACCTGGAGGATCTGCAGGGGACGGGGCGCCGTGTACACTTGATCTGACCCTAAAAACAAAGCCTCGCAGAGGGAGGGGAGTTCTACAACAAAGTGGCAACTGGGTTCACATTTAAAAAATCACTTTCGGCAGGTGCAGAACGCTTCTGAGGAAAGAGGTGTCTGCAGCTCCCCAGAGAGAAGATGGGGGAGACAGGGCTGCCGTGAGGAGACAGTGACGCGGGTTGAAAGGGATTCAGAAGGTGAAGCGCAGGGCCTGGCAGTGCACTGGCGGAGGGGTGATGGCAGGCCCTGGATAACTCCTGGGTTCTGGCTCAGACCAAGAATCAGAGAAGGTTCACAGCCCAAAATGGGAGCCACCCAACCGACCATCACCAGGGAGATGGAACGAGCCACATGATCGGTGAGTTACGACTTGGCGATAAAAAGAAAGAAGACACAGACGCTACCATGTGGATGAGCCTCACGGCCATGCTGCTGGGTGAGAGCAGCCAGACGTGAAAGCCCACACACCACATGACGTGCTCACGTGGATCGTCCAGAAGAGGGGACTCGGTGTGTGGAGACAGAACATGGCCAGTGATAGTCAGGGCTGGAAGGGGGACTGAGGACGAGCGGCAGAGAAACACCGCGGGGGACGGGCAGAGTCCAGACCCGGATGGTGGGTGCACAGCTCAGCAGACGCACTGAAAACCGCTGGACGGCGCCCTTCAAGGGATGAACTTCGTGGCCTGTGATGACACCTCCATCAGCTTGGGTCTTCCCATGGTAACCACTGGGGGAGAGAGGGACCCTGCGGGCCAGGTTTGGAGGGTCAGACGGAAGGGGACAGCGTGGCGGCATCTGGTCTGGACCACCTGAGTCGAGGGGCCTCTGAGCTTCCGACTGAGAACATGTCAAGGGAGAAATGAAGTCTGTGCCCCGGACGGGAGGTCCAGCCGGAGACGTGACCATGGGCGGAGGGTGCTGGACGGACGTGGGTGGTAACAGGGCCTCCTGTGGGGTGGGGGGGTGGTGGCCGGGGAGAGCCTCGCCAAGCCCAGCTGTCATGAGAGATGAGATTCCCCTGAGAAGGAATCCTGTCTGAACAAGACAAGCCCGGGCAGCAGGGAGCCCCGAGGGCTGGGCTGCAGCGGCCAGGCTCGGCCAACCAGTCCCTTGGCCCGAGCCTCCCGCTCTCCGCTGACCCAGCGCCTGGAAGTCCAGAGAATACAGGAGAAGGTCCATCCAACCCACCTCATCCCACACTGGGAAAAACACATTCTAGGGAACCGAGGCCACATCTGGGAGAGGAACCAAGTCTGGAAGGAGACTCTAACACCCGGGGAGCCCAGAGTGATGAATGGGACACCTGCCTGGCCATGCGCTCTGATGGAGCATCTGAAGGCAACCAGCCACTCCTGCACAGGCCCTTCCAGAACCTTCTGTCACAATGCATGCCCACCTCCTGGTCTTTGCAGAGCCAGAGGCCAGCCATAGGGGCTGGATTCTCATCTACCGCAGGAGGAGATGGACTCAAAACTGCCAGGACAGGATAAAGTCCTCCCCTTACTAAACAACACAGGAAGCCTCAGATGTGAAAAGCAAACATGACGGTTGTCTGCAGCAACAGGATAAAGGAGGGATTAAAGACCCGACGGAGGAGGAAGCGAAGCCTCTGCAGGCTTGGCGTTCTGTTTGGAGCCTCAGTGATGAGCAGGAGGGCTGAGGTCCTTGGATTGAGCCCATTTGATGCCCTGACTGGAGGCAAGTGATGGATCCGGAAGTGCGGCTGTCAGCTGATGTGTGAGGCTGGGTGGTGGAGACAGGTGGGCGGGGATGCGGGATGCTGCAGGGATGCGGGATGCTATGGGATACTGCTCTTGGGGAGAAATTTGAGTGTGAGACAAACGGGCAAAAGGAGATGAATTGTGGTCTAGGGGTGAGGAGAGCCCCTGAGACACGTTTTCCAAATTACGTAAACGTGAAGCTGCAGCTATCTAACAGACGGAAGCACTGATTAAAACACAAAGGCCTTTTCCCAAAGCCTCTGCCAGGCAGACCAGGCCCAGGGACCCCTGTTAACTTGCCCAGGCGGGTCGTGGGAACCGACACTAGGGCTGGCAGCTCTCTGCAACTACTTGGTGCCAACTCTTGGGTGGAGGTGGGCGAGGGGGCTGAAGCCACATACACCCAGGGGAACCCAGAGAGCGCATCCCTGTCCCCTCTGCGTTCTTCTGCGCCGTCCATGTGACGTGACATTCAGGGAGGCTGGACAGGATTGTGAGGGCCCCGGTGCCAGCGCTGGCCCCACGTCTGTTTGCTGTGCCCCAAACAGAACACAAGAGCTACAGTTTCTATTGATGTTGGCGCATGCCTCCTGCTTAAAAGGCCAGGTTAATGGATGCGTGCCAACCCTCAACCCCACAGTGAGCTCCCTGTCCATCTGGGATGCTTCAGCACACAGCAGGAATGCCCGCCTGCCACGCCCAGGAGCCCACTCGACGGCACTCAAGCGGCCTGAGCACCCCCCACACCCAGGATTCTGATCACCAGAGTGTGCAGCGACCTGAGGGGGGTGTTCCTGGAGGACCAGCACTCTCCACCCTAAGCTCAACGCTCCAGTCCCACTGAGATGCAGAAAGAGGGGTCACTCGGGCCAAGAAGCATGGCCAGACCCCACCTGGGGAGGGACCCCAGCTGGGGAGAGACCCACCCGGGTAGAAACCCCACCTGGGTAGAGACCCCCACTTGGGGAGGAACCCCCACCCGGGTAGAGACCCCACCTGGGGAGGGACCCCACCTAGTGCAGAAGCGGCACCACCACGTGAGCTCCTGAGAAGCTGCGGCCGGGCGCTGGGCTGAGGAACCTGCTCGGCAGCATTGAGAGCCCTCCGGGCAGGAATCCAGGGCTCACCGAGGCAAGGGCCTTCTCATGGGAACAAAGGCCGCTCTGTCCCCAGTGCTCACACCCGTGGGATTTCTAGTCTCAGGCTCCAGGGCCTTTGTCTGTCTCAGGACAAAGCAAAGAGAAGAGAGGTGGTCTTCAGAAGTTTCTGGAAACTGTTATGCCCCTGGGAGTGGAGTCCAGATCCTGAAAGGATCTTCCTTTGGGGAAGACTCTTCCTTTTGCAGAGCAGCTGTGTCTCCACCAGTCACTCCCGATGGTCTGGCAGTTCAGTCGCTCAGTCGTGTCTGACTCTTCGTGAGCCCATGGACTGAAGCCCGCCAGGCTCCTCTGTCCATGGGATTCTCCAGGCAAGAACACTGGAGTGGGCTGCCATTCCCTCCTCCAGGGGATCTTCCTGACCCAGGGATCGAACCTGAGTCTCCTGTGTCCCCCATATTGGCAGGCAGATGCCTTACCACTAGCACCACCTGGGAAGCCGCCTATGGGTCCCCAAAGCCCATGGCCTGAGGACAGAACACCTCCTGGCCCCATCAGCAGGCCTGGGACAGCCTGGCCTGACATCCTCCACGCGCGCCTGGCTGCCCTCAGAACCTCTCAGCAGCCAGGCTAGCAGACAGCCCTCCCCACTGCAAGGAAAAGGGCCTCCCTGGGGTGATGGTGCTGACGGATGGGCTTTGACCAAGGAAAGCCATGGAGGACACAGACAAGTCCAGTCCACTTGGCTCACTGCACACCTGCCAGGGGACCCCAGGTTTGCAGACCTTGAGTACCAGTCCCAGGAACGCGGACAGCCCACCTCGGGGAAATGGCAGAGAAGGGGCACGTGACCCTAGTAGCTCCGTCCTCACCCCGCCCTTGGCCTTCCCATTCAGTCTCGGGTCTGGAGTCTGAAATCTGAGGGGAGTGCTTCCCCAGTCTCTGAATCCTCCAGCATCGATAAACAGTAACAGGATCTAGGGGCTCAGAGGGTTAAACCTGCAGCGTGAGGATCCATCCACGCCGGGGGGTCGGGGTCACCAGGTCCCCACTCCAGCGCCCCGCAGGGATGAGCAGGGCTGCACCCAGGGGCCGAGAAGGGGTGAAGTCGGTCTGACCCAGTGACCCCAAACAATGAAAGCATCCAAAGTCGAAAACAGGCATGACCTACAGCCAGAAACATCCCCCTTGGATGCTCCAGGGAAACCAAACCCTCTGAGGGGAGAATCCCCCGATGTTCCCTGGCAGGGACAAAAATCCAGGTATTTTGTGAGGGTTTTTTTTTGGCCACGTCCTGTGGCATGCGGGGTCTTAGTTCCCTGATCAGGGGTCACATCCTCGCCCCCTGCATTGGAGGTGCAGACTTTTAGCCGCTGGATTGCCAGGAAGTATCCAGAATCCAGACATTATGCACTACTATACTCAAATCTTGACAGATGTGAACTCAAGGTCCTTCTCTCTTCCTTCCTCTGACTGAGCCAGGGTTGGGGCACAAAGGCTGACTACCCCGCAGAGACCCCTCGTGGCAGGGCTTCTGAGTGGGAGTGTCGGGGGTGTCCCTCCCCAAGAAGGGGGCAGCTCCCTGCACCAGGAAACCTCAGAAAAGAGAGCCTGGACCTTCTAAAAAGACTCAACACTCCCTGCCCCCTGGGCCTGTGTCTAAAAGGGCCAACAGACAGACCTTCTAAAAAGACTCAACACTCCCTGCCCCCTGGGCCTGTGTCTAAAAGGGCCAACAGACAGACCCCCAAGTCTGACTCACCCTCGAGACCAGAACAAACAGAAATTCAAGTCACTGACAAACCACAGAGACAGGTCAGGAGAAACAGTGCGGAAATAGGGAAGGCATCGCAGGAAAAGGAACAGAGAAAAGGAAGAAGGAGAGCATGTAAACATCAGACGACAGCGGCTCAGCTGCCCTGGATGAAAACACACCTGAGTGGAGGAGAGAGCTCAGTACTTTGTGCCAGGGGAAACATAATAAGCCGTGAAATCTACTCTGCAAACAACTCGGAAGAATAATTTCCAAAAAGAGCAAGCGCAGGGCTACAAAAACAAACAGGCAGAGCAACGCGGCCGTGATCAACCAGAAGGCAGAACGGGTGCACCAGAAAATGCTGTGCAGAAAGGACAAACAGGGAAAATGGCAGGCGATCAGCGCGACGAGAGAAAAGACGACAGGTCAGGAGGAGGAAACGCCGATACTAAAAGCGCCTGTGTTCCCACGAAGGAGAACAGTATGGAGGTGCCTGAAAAAGCTGAACACAGAACTACCCTGTGACCCAGCAACCCCACTCCTGGGCATGCATCTGGAGAAAGTCATAATTCAAAACGATACACGCATCTCAGTGCGCACGGCAGCACCGTCTACAACAGCCAGGACCTGGACACGACCTAAATGCCCATCGACAGATACATGCATAAAGAAGACGTGGCAGGTACAATGGAATATTACTCAGCCGTAAAAAGGATGAAATAAGGCCAGCTGCAGCAACATGGATAGACCTAGAGATGATCATCCTAAGTAAGTCAGACGAACACCATACGATAATATGTGGCATCTAAAAAAAGATACAAGTGAACTCATACACAAAACAGAAATAAACTCATAGAAAATAAACTTATGGTTACCAAGGGGAAAGATGGGAGAGGGATAAATTAAGAGTTTGGGACTGACATATACACACATATAAAATAACCAACAAGGACCTCCGGCACAGCACAGGGAGCTATGGTCAATTTTGTAATAACCTTTAAGGGCAAAGAATCTGAAAGAGAATAGATGTTTATACATATTGATAACACGTACGTGTATAACTGAATCACTTTGCTATATACCTGAAATTAACACAACACTGTAAATCAACTGTATTTCAATAAAAAGGGGAAACTGTGTCATTGAAACAGAGAGGAGCTCCCAGAGAGAGAAAGGGGAAAAAGGAAACATCTGGGAAACAGACTTCTTCAGGAAAAAGAGAATGGCCAGCACCAAACACTTCCTGGTGCTTAGTCAACTCAGTCGTGTCCAACTCTTTGTGACCCCAGGGACGGCAGCCCGCCAGGCTCCTCTGTCCGTGGAATTCTCCAGGCGAGAATACTGGAGTGGGTTGCCATGCCCTCCTCCAGAGGATGTTCCCCACCCAGGGATCCAACCCAGGTCTCCGCACTTGCAGACAGATGCTTTACCGTCCGAGCCACCTGGGTTAGTAACTGAAGTCAATCCAGTAAAGAAAAAAAAGTCAAGTCCTGGACAAGATACGTCTAGCACAAGCTCAGGGCAAGCAGGATATCCAACAACACCCCTGTAGGTCTGGGGCGACGTGGGGCAGGGACTACAGCTCAAAGCTTCCACAGGAAAACCGCATACAAGCTGACACGTTCACGTACACAGTTCTTACTCTTGGCGGATTATGTACTTGGGGATTTGGCTACTTGCTAAAATTTACTGGTAACCCCAGATCAGTACGAGCAGCACTGCTGTGGCCACTCGCACACACAGCAGCCACGCCGGTCCCCAGCCGGGTCTGAGCAGAGGCCCAGCTAGCTCCCTTCTGGGTCCGCTGTGATCTTATAAACAAGTGTCTACCCGGGTCTATTCAGGGCCCTGTTTTGCACTTTGGTGCTTTTTGTTGGCGGTCCTGAGGTTTAAAATGGCCCCCAGGCACAGAGCTGAAGCGGGGTCTGGTGTCCATGGACAAGAAGGCAGTGATGAGCCTCAGGGAGAAATCACGAGTCAGGTGAGCGCCTCCAGGTGTGAGTCAGAGGCTGCTGGCCTGAGCCTGGCGCTAATCCTGAGTCAACTGCGTGAATTAAGTAGTACTCTTGACACAAAAACGCACAGGCAACGAGGCTGTGCACTGCTCCACGGATGAGGATGCAGCCAGAGGCACTCGGGACCCTCACCCACTGCACCCCCCGCGGGCGATGGACTTCAAAGAGCATCACGACCACCAGCAGTGAGACCAGCAGGCCGGTCACCGGGGAAGCACTGCCCCCAAGACCTCCTCCTGAGAAAACCCTGGATGGTCAGCTCCCACCACGTAAGAGGTGGGACGGAATGCAGAGCAGTAGCAAGAGAAGGCCTCTGTGCACCGGCAATGAGCACTGACCGTGGAGAGGGATTGAGACCCCAGGGCTCTGAAGGCTGCGGCAGGCAGGCGTCACGCGGGGTGGACGGCGACCCCGGGTGGAGCGCTCCACACCGGCAAGAATCGGTGGGTGGGGAGGAGAGGCCTCACGTGTACACGTGTGTATGTGAGTGTGTGTGTGTGTGTGTGCACGTGCAAAACCGCTGCTTGTTCTCCACACACTGACCTCTTCCTTCCCAGTCTCAGAGCTCAACTACGTTCCGCAGCCTCCTCTGCGGCCAGGTACGTGGGTCAAATGCATGGGTCAGGTGCGTAAGCATGTGGTCAGCTGCAGGTCAAGTGCATGGGTCAAGAGCATGGGTCAGGTGTGTGCAGTCAGGAGCAGCCTTCAGAGGACACAAGGGAAGGTGGGAGGAGAGATGTGGTCCAGGAGTTTCCTCTTTCCCTCCCTCTGAGAGGCCCAAGAAGGACTGCAGAGTCCAGGGAGCCTGAGTCCCTGAATGGCTGCATGGATGCGAACCACCCCCTTCTCATCCCTGCCAATCCCCAGGGGACTGAAAAATACAACATCTATATGTCAGGATGCCTGAGGCTTGGAGGGCTGTTTATTATAGCAATTAGTTTAATCCACCCCCAATATACAGGGAGAGAACACTAAGTTCCTTATAGCAAAAAAAAAAAAACAAAACACCAGGAGGGAAAAAACTGTAATCAAAACTGAAAACCAATAAAGAGATCAGCCTCCCAGTGTTTTTGTAATCATTTCTTTTAACTTGATAGATTCATTTGGAAACAGTCTCTCTTGTGGCAAAAATAATAATAATAATAATAAAGTTCAGCTTTTTCTTCATTGACTTTTTCTCCCTTTACTTTCAAATTAAGTCACCTTAATGAGGCTGATTTATCAACAGCATATGTACTTTGAGTCTGTGCTTACCCAGGCCACCCATTACCTGCAACCCTTTGGAGAGACACGTCTGAAATGTTCATGAAACGTCAGCTACAACCACTCCTGGAGCTGGCGTCTGTGCTTTTCCATATGACCTGCTGCTGCTGCTGCTAAGTCGCTTCTGTCGGGTCCGACTCTGTGGGACCCCATAGACGGCAGCCCACCAGGCTCCGCCGTCCCCGGGGTTCTCCAGGCAAGAACACTGGAGTGGGTTGCCATTGCCCTCTCCAATGCATATGACCTGAAGCTTTTATAATAATCACGTAACTTTCATAAGAGATGTCAGATGCCTTGGAAGGAAGAATGAACGCTGGGCCTGCCCTTCTGCCAGGTTGGTTCTCTCCCTGGAAAGTGGGGTCGTGAGAGCTCACCCTGAGATGACCCCAGGGCACAGCACTCTCGGCCCAGGTAGGGCCCCTCCCCAGGAGTGGGGTTTCCCGGGAGACCTGAGGTGCAGGAGACTGGGCCTTGGGTGGGAGCCCAAGGGCCGCACCGGCGCCAATCGGCCAGGAGGTGGCGCCGCGGGCCTCCCCAGTTCCTCTGACCCCAGCCAGGCCCCTTCCCAGCACGGCCTTCAAGCTCACAGACTGGAGCCTCCCAGAGGCCGTCTACACCCACCCCAGCCCAGTCTACACCCGCCCCAGCCCCGCCTCTCCCACCTCCTCTCTAAACTCTAACATGAGGGGTCCTCTTGGGCCCCACGGAGACCTAAGGAGCAGAGACGAGAAAGGAGATGCCCCAGAGGAAAGCCCACCCAGCACGGGCTGAGACCCCAGTCAGCTGATCCCAAGAGACACCACTGGGAGGCGCCCACTCGGCCCGACTGTGGGTCTGTGCGCCACCTGCCAGCCTCCAGAAAGCCCCTCCCGGGGTCACCGAACCTTTCCAGCACCCCCGCGGGCCCGGATGTCACATCCATTAGCCAGAGCCTGGACGTGACTCTGCAGCCCTGCCCAGCCCAAAGGGTTCCCCCCACCATGCCTGGTGCAGCCCCCCGCCCCCGCCAGGCTCCACCCACCCAGCTTCAGCATGCGTCCTGTCTGCCCCAGAGGGAGCCCCTCCTGCGTTCTCCAAGGCCCCCGGAACAGCACCACAGCCAGGGAGACCCCTCTCCTGCACCCGGCGGCCACCGGGACCTCGTGCAAATTCACCATAGCAGGAACGTCTCCCTCGTGTGCATACGGCAGCATGGGGCTCAAGGGATGACTCAGGGGCTGCTGGCGGGCAGGGCAGGGAAGGGCACGCTGGGCAGAGCTTGCAGACCCCAGGAAGCGGGAGCACCAGTGCCAGGGGAGGCAGCAGGGCCCACCGGGGCGGGCAGCCCGTTTACTACAGCACCCACTGTGCTCGCTGCCTCTACAAGGCTGGTCTCTGGGCTCACAGGCTTGGCTTCCATCCCTGCACATAGCAGGGAGGAGGGAGGGGGAGGAGGGCCCAGCAGGAGGGGGTAGGTGGGGCACTAGTGGGGAGGGGCAGGAGCAGCAGGGCCTCCGGAACCGCCGGGGCAGGGGGTGAGCAGAGGCCCCTGGAGCCCAGGTCACGCCTGCCACGGGCCGGAAGGCGGGCGGGCGGGCTCACCGTCTGCTGCAGGTCCTCAATGACAATGCGCAGCACCAGCGTGTGGGCCTGGCCCTCCTCCGCCCTGGCGCCACCCGGCTTCTGGGCCGTGGCCCGGATGGTGTCGTAGATGGTCTCCCCCTTGGAACTGTCCGACTCCGACTCCTCCGTGGAATCTGAGCAGCTCTGGGCCATCTCGTCCTCGCTGGACGTGGGGCTGCGTGGCATGGCTGCGCGTGTCTGCACGGGGGGGGGGGAGGAGGGAGACAGGCATGAGAGGAGGCTCGAGGAGGACGCCGGGGGTGTGGCGGCGGCCGGTGTCCGGGGGAGAGATCACAGGCTGGGCGGCCTGCGTGAGTAACACACACACACACCCACACACCCCCACCCCCTCCTGGGGCCCGAGCCAGGCAGGACCTGTGGGGGCCCCGAGAGCCCTGCCCCGGTGCTTGGAAATCCCGCACTTAAAAGGAGCTCGAACTCACTGCGGCCAGGGCCACAGCTTACGGGGACGGACCAAAGGGGCCGTGGGGCGGTCTGACACGTTCGGGAGTAAGAGGAACAGCTCGCTTTGTTTTTCTTGGAGGAAGAGCAGCAGGCAGAGAGATGCGGGCTTTGGGTCAGAAGGGTACCAAGCTCCTGCTATAATAACCCCCTCTGCTTCAAACACGGCAATGATAGGTACTGTGTAAAAATAGACCCAGCACGCAGGGCCAGGCTCAGAAATGAGATAATCTCCAGGCCCAGGAGCACAGCGGAACCCAAAGGCTGATGGGGGCAGGCTGATGGGGGAGGGCCGGGGGTCTCCAAGAGCCCGCGGAGGCTGGGAGGGCAGCTTCCTCACCATCAAGTGCAATAAAAGCCCCCTGGCAAGGACCCAGGTGAGGGGGCCAACTGCCACCTCGTTCCACAGGCGTTAGCAGGACAGAACTGGGGGGCAGGCTGCCCACGAGACACCCCCCAGTCAGTGGGCAGCGGTCAGAAAGGTCAGGCTAAAACCTGCCCATGGGACACGCCCAGCTCTGTGGGCCCGGCTCAGAAAGGTCAGGCTAAAACCTGCCCATGGGACATGCCCAGCTCTGTGGGCCCGGCTCAGAAAGGTCAGGCTAAAACCTGAGATGACCAGGGGTCCTGGGCTGGGGGCTGCATGCCAAACCAGCAATTGCACTTCTGTGTGAACTCTGTAAAAGGAAATCAAAGGTCAAGTTCACGTGAACAAGAAAGATGTCCCAGGCTGTTCCCTGCAAAACAGGGTGTCCTGGCTATCCCCTCACACGCCACTCTAGTCATCCAGGGTCTGCCTGACCAAGGTGTGGCCTCTTCTTCCCACGGACAGCACAGCTGAGGGCAGCGTGGACCCCAACGACCCACGCAAGGCCCCGAACGGAGCCCTGAGAAAGGGCCATTCAGACACGGCGTCCTTGTTCACAAAGGCCGGGAAGACGCAGGCCCGTCGAGCCTGAAGCGCGCACGACCTGAGTAACGGGGCAGAGGCACCCAGGAACGCCCAAGTGGGGGGCGGGGGGGGGGCCCAGAAAGCGGGTCACATGGCCTGTGACGTCACTTGTAACCTCAGTCTCCTCGAAACATTCCAGGTGAGGAAAGCCAGACGTGGGACACAGATGCTTGCGATGCTATTGTCTGTGTGTCTTTGTGCTGGAATATTTCACAGTAGAGGAGGGGGGAGAAAAGCCAGAGGGAGGGAGGGGAGGAAGATGGTCACCGGGCCGACTGCCCCAGGGGCTGGGGTGCGTGGCCCCCAGAAGCCATTCATTTTGGGCTGACAAGCCTCAGAAAAGTCCCAGGCAGGACACGGCTCAGCCAGTGCCAACTCAGAGGCCAGTCTGAGAAGGCTGACGCCCACCGTTTACCTCCAGAGTTCACTTAAGGTCAGCGGACACCCATGGAAGTGCTTCTCTGCTGGGCCACCAGGTCCCAGGACATTCCCAGCCACTGATTAGACACACAAAACCCAGCAAAGTGCAGACAGCACCCCAGAAAATGCACCCATCACACACACCCAGGGAAAGACAAGACCATGACTGGGTCGGGGGCTCCCCTACCGCCAAGAGCACCTGGGCTGTCCTCCGACATGGGGTCCAAAAACGCTGCTATGTCCAACCTGCAGAGGGGCTGAATGAGTCCTAACCCAGAGGCTTCACACGAAAACCCCGATATCTGGCTCATCCTGACCACCAGGAAAATCTGGCCTGGTTGAGGTCAGCCTTGCAGCACCTGGGCCTGGAGCAAGCTGCACCCACTCCCTGGCCAGCCTGCCCTCCTCCCCAGGTCCTCCCAGAACCAAGCGACTCCGCACGGTCAGACCTCCTGTGAGCTCTCTTCCTGGCCCGCGGGCCTCAAGTCTGAGCAGCGGCGAAATGATCTGCCCAATCCCCCAACCCGGCCTCCTCCTCGTTGCCTTCACACCTCCCGTGAGGGGTCCCTGGTCAAACATCTCAAACAACACATTACCCATATCACCCAGGAAGGGTTTCCTTTCTTAAAGTAAAATTACCAAGTGAAAATAGTTGCTCAGTCATGTCCGACTCTTCGTGACTCCACGGACTGTAGCCCACAGGCTCCTCTGTCCGTGGATTCTCCAGGCAAGAACACTGGAGTGGGTTGCCATTCCTTTCTCCAGAGGATCTTTCTGACCCAGGGTCAAACCCGGGTCTTCCTGCATTGGAGGCGGATGCTTTAGCATCTAAACTTTCCAAAGTACATCCCATCCTCCACTAAAACTTCAGAGCACCAGGGGACTCCTGAATTCACTGACAAACACCTCTGTCATTTGAGCTTCATATTTTTCCAACCGTACAAGAGCACAGACTACAGGGCGGGGGGGTGTCTGAGGCCGAGGACAGGGTCTGGCCACCCCAGGTCCTACCTTAGGAAGGTCCCAGCCAGCCTGGCTGTGACTTCCACCAACATGTTCATTCCTGCCTTTGCCCATTCACCATTTATACGGGAAAAAAATTAGTGCCTGGCATAATTATATGCCACATATATACTATATAATATAGAACACAGTTACAATTATAATTGTAATATGGAAATAGTTGCATGTTATTATAATATATTGTGATAATTATATGCATACAATTATCATATTATAACATAATATAAATATAAATTATGTATTACATCATTGTGTGTGTTGTTTTAGTTGCTCAGCTGTGTCTGAATCTTTGTGACCCCCATGGACTGTAGTCCACCAGGCTCCCCTGTCCATGGGATTTCCCAGGCAAGAATACTGGAGTGGCTTGCCATTTTCTTCTCCAGGGATCTTCCCAACCCAAGGATCGAACCTGGGTCTCCTGTGTTGGAGGCAGATTCTTTACCATCTGAGCCACCAGGAAAGTAGCATTATATAGTTGCATATATATATATAAAATCATTTCCAACAAGGTTTCCAGGTTTTAATATCCTCTAGAACAGGCCAACTCCCTGGTGGTCCGGTGGTTAGCACTCTGCACTTTCACTGCCGTGGGTTAGAGAGTCGGGCCATAAAGAAGGCTGAGCGCCCAAGAAGTGATGCTTTCGAACTGTGGTGCTAGAAAAGACTCTTGAGAGTCCCTTGGGCTGCAAGGAGATCAAACCGGTCAATCCTAAAGGAAATCAATCCTGAATATTCACTGGAAGGACTGATGCTGAAGCTCCAATCCTTTGGCCACCTGATGCAAACAGCCGACTCACTGGAAAACACCCTGATGCTGGGAAAGACTCAAGAGGATGAGATGGTTGGACGGCATCACTGATTCAATGGACAGGAACCTGGCCAACTCCAAGAGATGGTGAGGGACAGGGAAGCCTGGTGTGCTGCAGTCCACGGGGACATGAAGAGTCGGACACGACATGTCGACTGAACCACAACCCTCTCGAGCAGTGTCTCTTCATCCCAGCTGCACAAGGAAGCTACCTGGGATCTTGTTCTAAAAAACAGTGGTGCCAGGAGGTCTGATTCAGTTGGTCTAGGTGAGGCCCCCAATATCGACCTTGTCTTAATTTTTTTATATTTATCTGCCTGCACCGGGTCCTAGTTGCAGCATTTGAGACCTAGTTCTCTGACCCAGGATGGAACCTTGGTCCATCTGTATGGGGAGCGCATCACATTAGCCCCTGGACCGCCAGGGAAGTCCCCCTGATGGGCGTGATCTTTAGATGCCCCGACACTCTGATGCCGGGAGAGACTGACGCAAAAGGAGAAGGGGTGATAGATGATGAAATGGTCAGACAGCATCACTGACTCAAGGGATACCAATCTGAGCAAACTCTGGCGGAAGGAAATGGCAACCCATCTCAGTGTCCTTGCCTGGAGAATTCCACGGACAGAGGAGCCTGGCGGGCTGCAGTCCATGGGGGTCGCAAAGAGCCAGACACGACCGAGCGACTAACCAACAGCTGCTGTCACACGGGGTGTGGGAACAGCCCGCAGGTCCAGGTCCAGAGGTGGTTCTGAGGCAGGTCAGATGACAGGCAGACACTGGGAACGTGCAAACGCTGGCCAGTCTCCAGGAGACTCTGCAGCCGCGGCCCCCAGGCCGGCGACCCGTTGTGGACACGCAGTCTGAACAGTAAAGTGTACCTGACCCCAGGGTCTTCCTTCCAGAAAACCAAAGGTGGGGGTGGGGTGGTTTAAGGATGTCTGTGTCACACAGAACTGACAACCGAGGGGAAGGGGCCCTGTGTCCCCCAGACCCCTGCCACCCGCAGTCCTCACCTGGCCACAAGGAGCCACCGTTGCTGCCACATCAGCTTAGGGGTGATGGTCACACATGGACGTGTCTGCCACCGAAACCCACTGGAAGGATCTGAGGGGAAACGGCAGACCCGCGCCCACTTCTTCCCAGCACGTCCTGGGAGCTCAGGCCAAAAGCCCCAGCAGGCTGGTCCTGACCTTAAAAAGGAGCTTGCGTAACTCGATCAGCTGATCCACGGGAAAAGCAAACACCTGGGGAAACACTTAATTATTAACTGCGGTTGGGGCCACGGGTGACACAGAGGGCACCCGGGGACTCTCGCATTTTGGGTAAACAATGGATACGTTTTATCCTAAGTACTTCCTAAATACTGGGCAGGACATGGGGTGCAAGGCGCTCAGTCGTGTCTGACTTTTTGTAAACCACTGGACTGTAGCCCACCAGGCTCTGTCCATGGGAGTTTCAGCCAAGTATACTGAAGTGGGTTGCCATTTCCTTCTCCGGGGGATCTTCCTGACCCAGGATAGAACCTACGTCTCCTCTGTCTGCTGCACTGCAGGCGAATTCTTTACGTGCTGAGCCATCAGTGTATTCACACTACAACACTGACAATCTGAAATTCACACAGAAGTGGGTGTCCTGCATCTCCTGGGGCAATGCCATGACGCGTGGAAGGGCTTCTCCAACCTGTGGGGGGTGGCGGGGGGCAGGGTGGAGAACGCTCCGCGATAGGAAACTAAGGACAAAAACTCAGTCTGGAAACCGCTTCCCCAGGAAAAGTCAGTGGCAGGACCCGGAAGGGAAGGTTACTCACCACCCGTGGGCAGACATTCCTAGTGTAACTGACCTCTCGGGGAAAATACCAAGCTATACAAACACAAGTTGATAAAGTTCAACATTTCTCAGAAGGTGTTTGCTTCGCTGGCCCTGCTGGGCGCCTATTAATAAGCACAAAAGAAAGTAACAGTGGGAAAAGCAATTTTAACAAAAACTCCACATTTTGCTGCCGAAATGTTCCAAGAAAGCACACAATTGTTCCAAGAAAACATAAAATCTCAAACTGTCTCCTGAGTCTCCTAACACCTGTGAGGAACAGGCAGCTAAGGTTTCCTCCTGGTTCCCTCCTCAGACATAGCGAAAATATGAAAGCTGACCTGGGACAGAAGACACACAGTAAAAACAAAATGACTTTACCAAGGTCAAACCTGCAAGAATCACATATGTGAGGGTAACCTATAAAAAGGCAGAGGTTCCATCACCTCTGGTTTATTTTATATGTGTGTGTACATATATGGGGCTTCCCTGCCGACTCAGATGGTAAAGAATCTGCCTGATATACAGAAAACCCAGGTTCGATCCCTGGCTTGGGAAGATCCCCTGGAGAAGGGAATGGCTACCCACTCCAGTAATCTTGCCTGGAGAACCCCATGGACAGAAGAGCCTGTCCAGGTGGGCCACAGTTAATAGATACACACACAAACGCGCACACACACACACACACACAAATGTGGGTTTTTTTGGCAAAAAAAAAAAGTTTTTATTCAAGTGGAATCTCAAACAGACACCTGATATATTTAACATACTGGAAGCAAGGTTTTATGACTATTCATTTACTCTGTACATCCAAATACACTAAACCAGCTGGTCCTCAAAGCAGTGGGACCCTGCTCGCCCAGGGGCTGCTCTGGGGTTTTGTGCAGACATGAGAACTCAGGTCAAGATCATGGTCAAGAACTGGCAACAGCCTCCACCAGAACCGGTAGGTCAGAACTAGATTCGGGAGGGGCCCAGTTTCTGCCACACACTTGGAAAGTCACTAACAGATGAGGGTGAGTTAACACAGGCTGACAGTGAGTGGGGGTGCAGGGCAGGGGGGTTTGGGCAGCAGTGGGCCAGATGGAGGTCGAAGGTGCCTGGGAAGGTAAGGAAAGCACGCCTGTGTCTCGCTGCTCATTTAAATCTGCGGTGCTTTTCCCTTTGGGCTGCCCAAGTTGCTCAGTGGTAAAGCAGCCACCTGCCAACGCAGGAGACACAGGAGAGGCAAGTTCAGTCCCTGGGTCGGGAAGATTCCCCTGGGGAAGGAAATGGCAGCCCACTCCAGTGTTCTTGTCTGGGAAATCCCATGGGCAGAGGAGCCCGGCGGGCTCAGTCCATGGGGTCGCACGGAGTCGGACATGACTGAGGACACACACACACACTCGCTTTCCCTTGCGCTGAGGAGGGATGGGGAGGCACTCAGCACTGGGGGGTGGGGGCTGCCCTAGAAGCTTCTGCCGCACCAGCCCCCCAGTAAATGTGTCGGAATCTAGGAAGCATGGTCTAGGAATCAGACCACACCCCCGAGGATGGGGAGATACCAGGATTCAGGTCACATGCCACCTCTTCCAAGGAACCCTGCCGGAAGTCGCTCCCCCAACTGCTCCTAGCAGAGGGACCACAGCTGCAGCCCAGCTGGCACCACGCGGCAGCCACCCCACCTGTGAGGGCAGCATCCTCTACCACACCGCAGGCCAGGGGGAGGTGTGACTGCAGACCCCACCCAGCAGCGTGGCATCAGCCCGTCCTCCCACCACCAACTTCACATGTTGGGGTCCTGACCCCCAGCACCCTAGAAGGCAGCTGTGTTTGGAGTTGGGGACTTTCAGGAGGTGACCATGGTGAAATGAGGTCACTAGGGTGGGCCCTGTCTGACGTGCCTCTTTGCCCTGTTCTCGGGGGTTCTCACGGCAAGAACACTGCAGGGGTTTGCCATTCCCTCCCCCAGCGAATGCTGGGAAAGATGGAAGGCAAAAGGAGAAGGGGGCGGCAGAGGATGTGGTGGTCAGATGGCATCACCGACTCAACGGACATGAACTTGAGCAAACTCCGGGAGACAGTGGAGGACAGGGAAGCCTGGTGTGCTGCAGTCCAGGGGTCACAAAGAGTCAGACACACTCAGTGACTCAACAACAACAATGAACAGTCCAATGTGACCGGTGTCCTTATCAGACAAGGAAGTCAGGGGACACACACACACACACACACACACACACACACACAGAGGGGCCACACGCCCAGGAGGGAGGTCTCAGGAGGACCAGCCCCGCCCACACCCGGGTATGGGAATCCAGCCTCCAGGCTGGAGCAGGGAGCGTCCGCTGTCTCAGCCCCCAGGCTCTGGGCCTTTGCCTCGGCAACCACAGGGAATGAGTACAGGGTGAGGCCCTCTGGACGTGCTTAACTAGACGCACGAACCACATTTCTGAGGAGAATCGCCATCGAGACAGGCTTTCTCCTGAAACCACTGTCTAGAATAAACTCCATGTCTGTCCCTTCCTGCCTCTGCAGATGAACTCCAAGTAGGATAGCTCTCCTCTCTCTTCCATCTGCTAGTATCCTTGTCGGCCCTGAGTCCCTCTGCCTAGCTCCCCAAGTCCTTCCTTCGCGCCTGGCTCACCAGAACACACTCACTCTCCTTCCCTCTCTCCTGGGAAGCACCGCTGTCCACACCTCCCCGTTAACCTCTGATGATTCTCAGCTAGTGTTCCGAAAACCACACCATCATAGACACTCCAGTCCATCCCTGGCCGAAGGAGTTTGGGAAACGTGACTAGATTAAACAAACATGCACCAATCACTGTGAAAGTCAAAGTGCTAACTGCTCCGTCGTGTCCGACTCTTTGAGGCCCCATGGACCGTAGCCTGCCAGGCTCCTCCACGCGAGAATACTGGAGTGGCTAGCCATTCCCTTCTCCAGGGGACCTTCCAGACCCAGGGATCAAACCCAGGTCTCCTGCACTGCAGACAGATTCTTTACTGTCTGAATACTGGAGTGAGTAGCCATTCCCTTCTCCAGGGGACCTTCCAGACCCAGGGTTCAAACCCAGGTCTCCTGCACTGCAGACAGATTCTTTACTGTCTGAATACTGGAGTGGCTAGCCATTCCCTTCTCCAGGGGACCTTCCAGACCCAGGGATCAAACCCAGGTCTCCTGCACTGCAGACAGATTCTTTACTGTCTGGGCCACCAGGAAGCCCAATCACTTTCCTGCAGAATTTACTGCACTGCTTTCTGGGTCGTCTCTCAGAGTGGCTGATGCAATATTTTCCCAAAACCACTTAACCCCTGAATCACCTGTTCCTGGAGAGGACAAATGTCACCTCCCGCAGCAGGTGCATCACACGCCTCCAGGGCACGTCCCACAGAGCCCAGCTCCCTGCCGAGCACAACAGCCCCAGATGCTTACTGGGTAAAGACCTGTACGGCAGGGAACTGGAAACACTCCTCTGCCCAGAGGATAAGGGCTCCAGGGGTATTACCGCTACGCAATATCCTTGGGCCAAAATCGATCTCCCCAAATCCGAAAAAGAGCTGCTGACGAGCCAGATGCTGAATTAAAATGTCTCCGTTGAGGATCACTGACCATAAGGAGGAGGATCACGCGCCTTCCTGGCATGTTCTGTGTGGTTACTGGCGTGTTCTGTGTGGTTACTGGCGTGCGAGGTATCAAGAGGCATTCTGGGTGGGTTAACAGAAAGGCTGGGATTTGGAACGTTCACACGATGGACCCACTTGCCTTCCACGAGGCAGAATTCCCTCAGGAGCCTGTGCTCCTTGGACTACAGGAGCGGGGTCCCCACGGCTTCCGGCTCCCCGCCTCCTGGAGAGAGCCAGCTGGGCTTCCAGTCTGGGCTGCAGGGGGCTCCCATCTGAGTTTCTGCTGTAAATGTTGTTAGTCGTGTCCGACTCTGCGACCCCACAGACTGCAGCGCCCCAGGCTCCTCTGTCCTCCACCATCTCCCAGAGTTAGCTCGAACGCATGTCCATTGACTCCGTGATGCCATCCAACCATCTCATCTTCTGTCCCCTTCTCCTTTTGCCTTCAATCTTTTCCAGCATCAGGGTCTTTTCCAATGTACAGAAGGCCTGTTTTTTTTTAATCATAGGCCCACATTTTGGTTTTCTTCCAGCATAAATGAAGAGATTCTGACCAAGCAGTGTGCCCCCCGCCCATAACCTCATCGCAAAACACGTGACTCACTCATCTAACACTTTTGCAGAAGCGAGAATCAATTCGCCCTGAAGAAAAGGGGTATCACGACAGGAGGACTAACAGGCCACGACCTCCCCTGCTGGGAGGCGGCCCCGCCCAGCGCCTCGCAGACCCAAGCTGTTGTTCGATAGCCCTTCTGTCCTGGGGGACCAGAGGCCTGGACCCTGACAGCCACAGGGCGGATGTCAGGGGCCTAGGAAAGGAAAGCCCTGAGTCAGGCCCCAGACATCCAGATCAAAGTGAAGGAGCATTTCCCTGACTGGAACGGTGAGTCTGCCCCAGCCCTGCAGCGGCCATCAGTATAACCAACACACAAGCCAACAGACCCGCGGATACACTGCTTCAGGGTTAAAAAGGTGCGGGGGGCAGAGAACTTTTTCAGATACTCGGCTTCTCTGCATGGAAAAGCCACGAGCACTTGGAAATGAATTATTTAAACCGGTGAAAATGCTAAGCAAGTGCTAGATAAGAAATTAATGAATACACAAAGTTAAATAAGTTGCTACATTTGCAATAAATAAAGACATTAAAAATTCTATCAGAGTCCCAACAATAGCCAAAGACATATAAGAAAAAGTATCTAAAGCAACCTACGCTAGACCTTTATGGAGAAAATTAATAGGACATTATTCAAAACAACAAAATAAGAAAGAAAGACACCGGGCTTCATAGGAAGACCAGATGAATGGAGAGAGCCACCATAATCATGGAAGCTAGGCTTTAATATCTTAGAGATAGTAGTTCTCCACAAAACACAGATTTGAGGCAACTTCCAACAGAAACCCTGGCAGGACTGTTCACAGAACTTATTCTGGTCGTAAAGTTTGCAGAAAAGGAGAAAGAACCAAAAATCACCAGGACAGGGACTTGCCTGGTGTTCCAGTGGTTAAGATTCCACCTTTTCAATGCAGAGGGCGCAGGTTCAATCCCCCATCAGGGAACAAAGATCCTACATGCTTTGCAGCACAGTCAAAAAATAATTTTTTAAAAAAAAACCAGGACTAACTTTGGAAACAAAGAGATGCCAAATCTTCCTGAACCGTTACAATACGAGATCAGGATGACTTTGCTACAGAGACAGACGCAGATCAATGGGAAGAGCAGAGAACTCGGGACAGGCCTCGCAAACATGGGAATGCAACGTGTGTCCAAGGGTTGGGAGGAAAAGAACCGATAAATGCACGATGCTGACATTGTGGGCCGTTCACACGCGAAGTGTAAGAAACGGAGCCCCCCTCCCCACACACGCGCCAACGCCACACACACTCAAGCCTGAAGCATGAAAAGCAAGACTACAAATGTCCAGAAGGAAAAACACAAGATCTCTTACTCGAATCTGGGATGCTCGACAGACGCGGTTTTGGGGCTGCTGTAACAAAGGAGCACAGACTATTGGGATGAAACAACAGAGAGGCATTCTCTCCCAGTTCTAGAGGCAGAAGTCCCAAGACAGCCACAGAGGGCTAATGCCAAGGTGTGGTAAGCGCTGGTTCGTCTAGAGGTTCAGGGAAGAATCTGTCTCCTCTTTCTCAGATTCTGGGGTGCCCCCTACTCTGCACACAGCCTCTGCATTGCTGTAACCTTGCCTTCTCCTTCCTGTACCTGCCAAGCCCGCTCTGCCTTCCTCTAATGAGGACCCCTGAGATTACAGTCAGCGCCACCCCACATCGTCCAAAACATCCTCCCCACCCCAAGATCCTGAACTTCATCACACCCACAAAGCCCCCTCTGCCATAAAATAATAAGTCCCCTCCATTCAGACCTTCAGGGCGCAAACATCCAAAGACGCGATGTGCGGTCCATCAGGTGTGATCAAAGTGCAGCTCGCCCTCTGTCTCCTGTTCTGACCAACCTTCAGCTCTGCCATCTCCCACCTCCTCTCCCTCCGTGAGTCAGTAACTCTTCTTTCCTGCTCACCCGACGCCAGCCCCTGTGTGCCAGCTGTTGAACTCTACCGCTGTACTTTTCAAGGTACTGTACTGTTAAGATTTAAAATATTTTCCTTATTTTTTTTGTTTTTAATGTATTATTTGTGTGAAGAGTATTATAAACCTATTACAGTACAGGACTATATACCGATTGCTTTAGTTGGGTATCCAGGCTAACTGTGCTGGGACAAGCAAACTGGACGTACAAACATGCTCTCAGAACAGAAACTCATTGGTACGCAGGGGATTTACTATAAGGTCCCATTCGTGGGGTCCAGAGATTACAGCCTGGTACCTTTCGGGGCCAAGACTCAGCTGACCAAAAACCTACACAGCATATTAAAAAGCAGAGACATCACTTTGCCAACACAGGTGCGTACAGTCAAAGTTACGATTTCCCCAGTAGTCATCAACAGATGTGAAAAGTGGACCATAAAGAAAACTGAGCTCTGAAGAATTGATGCTTTCGAATTGTGGTGTTGGAAAAGACTCTTGAGAGTCCCTTGGACAGTCAGGAGATCAATCCAGTCAATCCTAAAGGAAATTAACCCTGAATATTCACTGGAAGGACTGACGCTGAAGCTGAAGCGCTAATACTTTGGCTACCTGATGCAGAGCCGACTCATTAGAAAGGACTTGATTCTGGGAAAGACTGAAGGCAAAAGGAGAAGAGGGCAGCTGAGGATAAGACGGTTAGATGGCATTACCAACTCAAAGAGCGTGGATCTGAGCAAATTCCGAGGGACTGCGGAGGACAGAGGAGCCTGGTTCCCCAAGAGTCAGACAGGACTTAATGACTCAACAACCACAATCAAATTGTTACTATGTTTTTCTACACTTTCATGTTTATAATGTTTCTAATTAAAAATAAAAACTTAAAAAAAATTAAGGACTATGACAGCTGCCTGTGATGGTCTTATCACCTCCTTCCTGGGGAACCAAGCACCCTCCTATTAATCAGGGAAGACAAAGGGCAGAAGGCAGAATGCTACAAACACATAATATATATTATTAAAATGTACTATGTAAAACATACTAACGTGTTTATATAAAATACATTACATAAGCTATTTATGCATATTATTAAATATTAACAGACATTCAAACACTGTGGAGAAAGAAATAGCAACCCACTCCAGTATTCTTGCCTGGAGAATTCCAGGGACAGAGGAGCCTGGTGGGCTACAGTCCATGGGGTCACAAAAGTCGAACATGTCTTAGCAAATAAACCACCACCACCACCATTCAAATAGTATCATTTTTTTCATTGCTAAGTCGTGTATCCGACTCTTTTGCAACCCCATGGACTGTAGCTTACCAGGCTCCTCTGTCCCTGAAACTCTCCAGGCAAGAATGCTGGAGTGGGTTGCAATTTCCTTCTCCAGGGGATCTTCCTGACTCAGGGGTCGAACCTGGGTCTCCTGCATTGGCAGGCAGTTTCTTTACCAGTGAGACGTCGGGGAAGCCCAGTATAAACAAATATATTATGAAAATATTACTGACAAAAACATAAAATTTTCACCCGTAAATATTAAAAGATGTATAATATTCTGGGGTGACATTCTCTTTTTCAAAGCACCCTAGGTTGAGAGGACCTGGGGCTGAAAGCACAGAGGGATCCTCCCTGGTTCTGCTCAGATAAGCAAGGTCCTCTCTAACTCCTGGGCCATTTCTGCCTCAGGCCAGCCTCCTGGGCAGTTTCTCTTGGGCCAAGGTCTGAAAGTCAGGACAAAGGTCTCTAGTCCCATCTAGTTCCTCCAGTTCTGAAGAGTATTCGGGATCAGACAGAAAAGGCAACATCCAAACATGCCTCTGCAGCCTGCACAGCGGGTGGTCTCCAGACACGGGGTGCCCTGCAGCTCCCAGGCTCCTGTGTCTGGTGTGGATCCCCCTGGCTACCTGGCTGTGGCGGGGGTGAGGGGCCTGGGGTCCTGGCCAGGGCACCTCCCTCCTTGCTCCCCCTGCTAGAACCCCGTGGAAGTGCAGCCGCACCCTGCGGCTCCCCTGGGAGGCGACACCCACCCAGACAAAGCACCCCCATGGGCCCGCAACCTCTTAGAATCCAGTTCACGGTGTGTGCCCTTTCGCTATTAACCAGCCTTCTCCTTGTATGTGAGCCGCGTCTGGCTTGGCTGACGGTGTTGGCATGAAACAGACTCAAACAGTCTGCCTCCAGCCTGGCCCACCTCCCAGCTGTCCACTCGGTCTGGACAAACCACAGCAGAGACCCTGGACGGAAGGCTGGCGGAAGGCTGGCGGAAGGCAGCCCCAGCTCTGCTGCAAGCTCTGGCTTTTGAAGGGCTGGCAGAGGCCCCTCCTAATCTATGGGTTGTGGGTTAGTTCGGTCTGACACTTTGCGACCCCATGGACTGTAGCCCGACAGGCTTCTCTGTCCACGGGATTCTCCAGGCAAGAAAACTGGAGTGGGCTGCCGTTTCCTCCTCCAGGGGATCTCCCTGACCCAGAGGCTGAACTTGAGCCTCTTGTGTCTCCTGCATTGCAGGCAGATTCTTCACCGTCTGAGCCAGGGAAGCCAAACTATGGGTGACTGGCAGCAGTCAAGGCAGTGAGTCTGGGAACCAGGCACATCAGACAAGGCTGCGGAGCTGAGACATCCCGGGGAGACGACGTGTCCCTGAGATCTCAAAACCCAGCTGAGTCTGTTACAGAAAGGCGTTCAGTTTTTCAGCCAGCGTGGGGGCTCCCAACAGCTTTCTGCACCAGGCATCAGGCGCTGCCTGGGGTGGGGGGAGGTACTCTGTCCAGGCGCCAAGTCCCTGCCTGTGGGAAGCTTTGTGGTCACTTGCTGGGGGACGGCCATGGCTGAACCCTGGGTGGGGCTGCGGCTAGCCCGGTCCTGCGATCCCCCATAATGACAGTGTTTACGCTGAGGATGGGTTTTGTTTAATTCCTATCATCCCAGGCTGAGGGAACTTGCAACCATGGTTTCCATTTTCTTCTTCTGTTTTCCCAGGAAAGGATCTTAAAGAAACACCTTCCCCTCCAGGGGTTTAAAGCCACCAAGCCGCCCTCCCAGTGTGAGCTGGTCCTGCACACTCTCTGGGGATGCCCCCCTAAGTGGACACGTCTGTCCAACAGCCCAAGGGCCTTCCATGTCCCCTACAGCCAGGAGAATGAGGTCCAAACACCAGAAGTTGGGTGCAACTCACCTCAGCATAGCCTAGTGGAACCCCACAGAGAGATCACCCAGCCAACAGAGCTCCTCCTTGGAACCCCTACACTCAGCCCGTCCTGGGGTTTCCCAGCCTCACTGAGATGTGGGAACAGGAGGCTGTCCTGGGATGCTGGAATCACGCACCCTCAGGTGCACCCAGGAGGTACACATGCCCGACCAGGGTGGAGAATCTAATGCATGTCTTAGGATGTCATCCAGCTTTTTCCCAGGAGCAGAGACCCTTCGTCATGAGCAACACCCTGCAACGCTGTCCTCTGGCTGACCCAACAACCCACCCTCTATTAGTTCTCAGGACCCAGGCCAGGTTATGGAGCATCTCAGTGACCCCTGGCGGGAAACCACTTTCCCTTCGTCCTCTGCTGACCTCCACGGGAGGATGGCTCTTCCACACCCTCCAGTGCCGCACAGATGGACAGACTGACGGACAGGACATCTGAGCTTGCAGAGAATGTGAGCAGGGGAAGTGCTTAGCACCCACAGTGCTGCTGGGCGTGACTCCTGACTTCCTTTCCCATCCCCACCCTACAGGGACAAGACAGCCACAACAGGGCAGGGGGCCTCCGAGGAACAGCTGACGACATTAAAGAATCCCTGTGCGTCCGAAACGTGTGTCTACATAAGTCTAGACACGACGTAGGCTTCCCAGGTGGCAGCTCGGTCAATCCGCCTGCCAGTGCAGAAGACACCAGATCCCTGGGTTGGGAGGATTCCCCTGGAGAAGGGAATGGCAACCCACTCCAGTATTCTTGCCTGGGAAATCCCATGGTCAGAGGAGCCTGGGCGGTTACAGTCCATGGGGTCACAAAGAGTCAGACACAACTGAGCTCGCACACACACGCAGGGAACTAGATTTCACAACTAAAACACACGACATCTGAGTGGCAGAGCTGAGACTCATTTTAGGATCATAAAGGGATTCGAAGACATTAACTTTTCAGAAATCTGAATTTAAATGCGTCCGGTTAAAGTACTGTGATTTGAAATTACCATGGTCATTAATTTTAATATGTATTTTGCCTCTGAGTGGGTGATTAGAAATTTTAGGAGCTCTTGTGTCTGCAACCCTTTGAAAAAAAAAAGCTCAATGCTTAAATTTATGTTAATTTACATTTTTATGAAAATCCATCCAGGTTCTGTACACTGTGAACATATTCAGTTCTTAATTATTCAGATGATCACTCTCAGTGGAACATAAATTATGTAAAAAAAACCTGGATTGTAACAACATGCACAGTAATTTTGCTAAACAGAAGGGAAGACAAATCTATTTTACAGAATATATAGTAATTAACAAATGATGTTTATAACTTATCTGAATATCATTGGGCATCAACACAGTACCCAAGTGTACAAATAATAATAAAGTCCAGTCACATCGGTATATTGCCAGCTATCAGTCATATAAAAGGGTAAAGGTCGACACTTTTAAATTTATGTCTCTATGAAGGTTAATGTGTGAAAAGCAGAAGGAGAAAACATATTTTATCTAACAGCTTGCCAGCTTGATTTATGATTTTTAAACAGGAAGGACAAGGCCTATCGAACTCCATCTGGAGTCCTGCTCCAGCCCCCGAATAATAAGACAGGCCTGCTGGGAGGTGGCGTGTGGGCCACTTCTCACACTGAGCTCTCAGCAGAGTCGAGGTGTAAAAGCTCGGAGACCCCCAGGAATGAGAGGGGAGCAGTTGTTTCTTCCGGGAGTTCGGACTAGCCCTGTGCATAAAGTCACAGGGGCTGCAGGAAAACAGGTGCCCAGCCACAGCCCAGGGTTCAGCGCTGGTGCACTCACTCCCTGGTGAGGACCCTCCTCTTGGCCGCAGACAGTTTCTCCTCCCGGGTCCTCGCACACAGAGAGGGGGTGCTCTGGGTCTCTTCTTCGTGGTGCTGGTTTAGATGCTAAGTCATGTCTGACTCTTGCAACCCCATGGACTGTAGCCCGCCAGGCTCCTCCGTCCATGGGATTCTCCAGGCAAGAATACTGGAGTGGGTTGCTGTTTCCTTCTCCAGGGGAATCTTCCCAACCCGAGGGAGGACACTAATCCTATAGGATCAGGGCTCCACCCTCGTGACCTCATTTAACCTTAATGACATCCAGGGAGGCCCCATCTCCAAACACGGGCACACTGAGGGTGAGGGCTTCAACTGATGAACACAAACATTCACACCATCTGGGAAGGCCCACCTCTGCTCCCGAGCTCCTGCACCCCCCAGGCCCATGCTGGAGCTCTAGGCTGGGAGGCCTGTTTCAGGGCTACAGGAGCAGGCATGAGGAGAGGACCCCCACGGGTGCTCGAGGCTCCAACAGGACACGAGCGTCACCTGCTAGAGGCCTGCTGGGACGCAGTGACTGAGTCAGCAGAGGGGGCCAAGGGCGACCTGCTCGACGCCTGCTGGGACGCGGTGACTGAGTCAGCAGAGGCGGCCAAGGGCGCGCAGGACTTCCAGCCCAGCGCTCACCAGCCCCCGGAGCAAAGGGAGCTCACCAAGCACCTTGGCAGCCGCCATCCCCCTGCCTGACCTCGCACCGAGGACGGGAGGATGCCCAGGAGAGGCTCCGACACCAAGAGCACAGACGGGGGCCACGAGCACAGCTTCTCCTGGGACTTCGTTTAAAAGAAACCGCCTTTTAAAAAGCCAGATGCAGACCAGAATTATCCTGGAACTTCTTGAAAAATACAAATGCCCAGGTACTGCATTTTCCCCCAAAGCTCCAGACATGTTTCTAGTGAGCAGCTGTGTTTAAAACCGACTGGACTATGTGATGACCTTTTACTTCCATCTAGTTTATCTCACTGTTTCTATTTCATAGTCAGGGCTCATTTCATTTAGTTTATGTTTTCCCACTTCTCCATCTCTTTTTTTTTCATTTCTTTCTCAAGCCTTATCAAGTGGAGTAGAAAAGCTTTTGTGTGTATATATATTATAGTATGCATGCATACATGCTATATTATACATATACATTCATACTATATATACATATTATAGTAGGCATAATATATATATTTTAGAAAACTTATGAATTTTCGCCTAATTAAAAAATTTATGACATTTTGATTTCACTTGTTTGACTTAGTATGAATAGAACACTAGACTTCTGATTTTAAGCAAATAGATATGCAACAAGCAACAAAGGTTTACTGTAGAGCATAGGGAACTGTGGTCAATAGCTTGTCATAACCTATCATGGATAATAATCGGAAAAAAAGTGTATGTGCATACGCGTTACTGAATCACCATGCTGCACACCTGAAACACTGTAAGTCAACTATACTTCAATAAAATACATATATTAAGAGAAAGAAACCGCCTTTTAAGCATCTTCTCCCATATTTCGAATAGCTTCCTGGGAAAGGGTTCTTACAAGCGGATGATCTGTGTTATCAGCGTGTGTGCGTTTCTCCGTGGGCTCCCCCATGAGGAATGAAGCCAGGCTGCCTTCCAGAACACTGCCCAGTTCACACTAGGGCAACGCGCAGCTCTGCAGGTCAGGGTCTGACCCCGCGCGGCAGGCAGGAAGAGGCGGGCATCGGGCACAGTGGCCCCTCCACAGGCCTCCCAGAGCCCGCACAGAGGGAGAACGTGATGGAAAATGCATGCACACAGATTCGGGACTCTCCAAAGACACTTGTCAGGGCTGTGCTTCCCAGTCCCACAGCCTCCTGGGCTGAGAAGTGAGCGTGCGGCCCCCCACCCAGCATTACACAGTCACTCCCACATGGGAAGAGTGAGGGTGACTTGCCCGACAGTGTTTTATAAATCTACTTCATTAATTTTTAAGCATTTGGACTTCTGTCAACTGCACTAACAATAAAAGGAAAATCAGTCTCAACACTCATGGAGGACACAGTTTTTAAAAAAAAAGTGGCAGAAGGAAGAAATCAATTCCAGAACTTGAGATCTGGTTCTCCTTCTAGCTGGGACCACAGGCGGGCAGGCCTGCTGTGATCTGAGCTTTCTGAGCAGCGTGAAGATGGATGTCCCAAATGCCGCCGAGCAGGCTGACTGCTGTGCTGGTTTCAGCGTCTGTACCACTTCCTGACGCTCGGGAGTGGGTCATTCCCCGGGACCTCTCGGCTGCCACACAAAGAGGGACTACTGAGGAATCCTCTCCCCTGATCAGCCAGGCCAACACCCCCAAGAAAGGCTACTTCACACCCCCAAGCCAAGAGGAAAGTGAAAGTGTCTGTGCCAGCTGCTCAGTCACGTCCGACTCTTTGCAACCCCATAGACTGGAGCTTCCAGGCTCCTCTGTCCATGGGATTCTCCAGGCAAGAATACAGGAGTGGGTAGCCATTTCCTTCTCCAGGGGATCTTCCGGACCCAGGGAGCGAACCCATATCTCCTGCCTTGCAAGCAGATTCTTTACCGTCTGAGCCACTAGGGAAGTCCCTGGGAAGAGAGTGGGTCTGAAATCCATTACTGGTTTCCCTATAAGAAAGCCATGGGAAGATGCAGACCGCAGGCAGGAGAAGCAGGAAGATGGCCAGGGGACGATGGAGACAGAGGTTGGAGGGATGTGTCCACAGGTCAAGGTCAAGTCAAGGTTACCAGCCACCACCAGGAGCTTCAAGAGGTGAGGAAGGATCCTCCCCTGGAACGCGGGTTGATGAGCCTTGATTTTGGACTGTGACCTTCAGAATTGTCAAGAGAATACATTTTTGTTGCTTTAAGCCACCCCCTCACGGGCATTTACTCCAACAGCCACAGAAAACTGATACGCAGCGATTTACACTCCGGGAGCAACACCATTCAAAGCTCTTCTCAGCTGATTCCTCTCTGGGCAAACCGCACACCCAAACTCGCACACCCTGTAACCTCTTCAGAATAAGGAAACAATCACAGCAAGAGATAATCACACTGGCATTCATGTAAAGTCCCTTGGACTTCCCTGGCGATCCAGTGGTTAAGACTCTGTGCTTCTGATACATGGGACATGGGTTCAATCCCTGGTCAAAGAAGTTCCGCGTGCCTTGCAGCCAAAAAACAAAAGGCCCTTGGAAGCCACTGGCTAACAAAGTGACAAAGACGGGAAACAAGCAGAAGGGAGACAGGCTTTGGGGAGCTGCACAGACTGGGTCTCAACGCTGGAGCCCCTGGGCAAGGATGCACTGAGCACATCCACCTTTACACTTGCTGTTCCCGCCGCCTGGAACGCACCCTTCCCTGCTCCCACTCCCAGTCACTCAGAAACGCCTTCCCTGACGGCCCTTTCTCAAGCTGCAAAACACACACAAACACAGCACATGCTTCCCTGGCTGAAATTAACACCTTGGTTTCTGTAAACCTATGTAGTTTTTATTTTTTGTCACCATCAGAACAGCCAGGATGGAACCTGCTATTTGTATTACTGCTTCTTTAGCAACTAGTCCAACTGAGGACAAGTTT
Source organism: Budorcas taxicolor (assembly GCF_023091745.1). Classification (NCBI taxonomy): domain Eukaryota; kingdom Metazoa; phylum Chordata; class Mammalia; order Artiodactyla; family Bovidae; genus Budorcas; species Budorcas taxicolor. Next base: position 48,750,486 of record NC_068934.1, read on the forward strand.
GAAGAATAATAAATAAACAGTCATGGGGTCCGGGACTATAGCTGCTGTTGCTGCTGTTGCTAAGTCGCTTCAGTCATGTCTAACTCTGTGCGACCCCATAGACGGCAGCCCACCAGGCTCCTCTGTCCCTGGGATTCTCCAGGCAAGAATACTGGAGTGGGTTGCCATTTCCTTCTCCAATGCATGCATGCATGCTAAGTCATTTCAGTCGTGTCTGACTCTGTGCGACCCCATGGACAGCAGCCCACCAGGCTCCTCTGTCCACGGAATTCTCCAGGCAAGAGTACTGGAGTGGGTTGCCATTTCCTTCTCCCCGGGACTGTAGGGGGACCTGCAATCAACACAACTGGGGCAAGACAGTTCTCTCCAGAAAACGTAAAACCTCTCACCCTTGAGCCTCAGAGGTGGGGTGACCAGGAAGCCCAGACTGCCAATGGTGGTCACGCAGATGCTGAAGCAGTGAGAGGGAATGAAACAGAGCTAGGCGGAAGGCAAGCAAGTGGGGAGAAACAGAATCCAGGCCAGATGGAGGGAGGTGGGGGCGAGAACACAACACAGGGGCAGAAGAGGCAAAATAGAGAGAGAGAAACCTCCACTTCCAGGCAGATAGAGCAACAGGTGCTGGGTTTAGCCTCCTGCCTGAAACCACAGAAATGTGCTCAAAATATACGATAAGTGGTTTTCAAACAAGCAGGACCATGACGAGAGAGAGCCAGGAAACAGACCAGGTGAGTCCTGGGGCTGCTCTCCGCTTCCTGCTCTCACAGTGTCTGGGCAATGGTCCCAGAAGGGGCCAAGTGATGCCGGGCGAGTTCCCGGAGCAGAGGCAACAGGCTGAGAACTCAGGGGGCCAAGGTGACAACCGCCCAGGAGGACGGAGACCAGGAGAGGACAGCCTGGAACACAGAGGCCCCTAGAGACCTGCAGCAGGTCCTTGGAGCATTCTGAAGGATGAGGCCAGCCCATTCGAGGCAGCCAACCTACCAGGGGAACTACAGCTCACAATGCACATGAATCACAAGGGTCCAGGAACACTGCCTGCTCCCACTGGACAAACTGGAAAACCTCATGACTTACGGGACACAGAACACACAGAGGGCTGACCTCAGCAGTGGGAAATACCCAGGCCCAGGCTGAATGCTGCTATCGCCCAAAGAGCAAATACAGGAAGCGAGACCTGAAAGGATCAAACTGTCTTTAAACAATTTAACTGAATGTTAACAAAGAACTCAACAGAACAAAGTTCAACAATATTGACACAAATTCAAAAATATAGACTCAACAAGAAAAATCCACAGTTTACAAACCTTAGCAATAAAAATAGCACTATATTAATGAAACAATGAAAAATGATCAGGTATGCAAAGGAGCAGAAAGTACGAACCATAATGAGGAATACAGCCAACCAATCAAAACTAAACAGGACTGAATCAGATGTTATAATTAGCAGACAAAGCATTAAAAATTATATTAACTGATTTCTTCATGTTCAAAAAGGCAAGCAGAGACATGAAAGGTTAAAAACTAAATCAAGTGTTCAAAGATGAAAATGACAATATCTGAAATGAAAAATACACCAGATAAAAGATTCACAGCAAAATGGACAACAGATAAAAAGACGATGAAATCAAAGATATTGTGGAAAAGCAACAGGAAGAAAATAACAAATTATTAGAAGAGAACAGATTATCAGAAAGCTATGAAACTTCTGTCGGCCTAATACATATGGAACTAGGAGTTCCTGATGACAAAGAGTACAAGAAATTATTTGAAATTTTGGCCAAAAATAATATTCATTTGATGAAAACTATAAACCCACAGACCCAAGAAGCTCAATGAAACCGAAGCTTAAGAACCATAAGGAAGACTATGCCAAGGCACATCATAACAAATCAAAACTAAAGATAATGAGAAAAATCATAAAAACAGAGGAAAAAAAACACATATTACATTCAGCAAACAAACTTAAGGTTGACAGCAGATTCCTGGCTGGAAACAATGCAAGTGAGTGGACAATGGAGCGACGCTTTTAGAGCATTTTCCCAAAAACTCAAACGAGAATCACTTAACCAGGGAAAACAGCTTTCAAAAATGAAGACTCTTCAGACATATATAAAAGCTGAAAGAACTCAAGTATTCCTTGCAAAAGACATTAAAGGAGAAATTTCAGGCAGAAAGAAATGATACCAGATTAAAAAAAAATGAAATTACACAAAAGAATGGAGACAATAGGAAATGGCAATCACATGGGTAGATACACGAGTTTCTCTTATTTAAATCTCTTTAAATTGATGCTTTTGAACTGTGGTGTTGGCGAAGACCCTTGAGAGTCCCTTGGACTGCAAGGACAGCCAACCAGTCCATCCTAAAGGAGATCAGTCTTGGGTGTTCTTTGGAATGAGTGATGCTAAAGCTGAAACTCCAGTACTTTGGCCACCTCATGCGAAGAGCTGACTCATTGGAAAAGACCCTGATGCTGGGAGGGATTGGGGGCAGCAGGAAAAGGGGATGACAGAGGATGAGATGGCTGGATGGCATCACCGACTCGATGGCCCTGAGTCTGAGTGAACTCCGGGAGGTGGTCATAGACAGGGAGGCCTGGCGTGCTGCAGTTCATGGGGTCGCAAAGAGTTGGACACGCCTGAGCGACTGAACTGAACTGAAACATACGTATTTACAAATATGTATTTATTTATAAACATACACATTTAGGAGTTTTTAAGCATGTAGGAAAACATATATGACAACACAAGCTCAGGAGCTGAAAAGGGGGAAAGGCAGCAGCTTGCCGTGAGGCGCTCATGCTGCACGTGGGCGGGCGCGGTGTCACTGGAGGGACTGTAAGGAGGTAAAGGTGTACGTGAGAGGCCCTGAGCACCCACTAAAATAATAAAGCAAAGAGTTATAGCTGATACATCGACAAAGGAAATAACATGGAATCACGAAATTCTACTAATCTAAACGGAGGCAGAAAGAGGAGAATAAAAAACAGATGGGACAAGAAGAACACAAATAGCAAGACGACAGATTTAAATCAAACTATTACCATTTTCACATTAAATATGATCCAACTCTAAGCTGTTGATAATCAATGCGCATTAAAAATCAAGACAGAAACAGAGGGAAAGAAGCTAGGAGAAAACATACCGGTTTAATGTTAATCAACAGAAAACTAGAGAAGTTACATTTTTTCCCCAGGAAACTGACAAGAAGAATGCTTCCCAAATTATTCTGTGAGGTCAATGTTACTACCCTGATACTAAACAGAAAGCAGATTGATGTCCTGCACAAACGTAGATGCAAAAATTCTAAGCAAAACTGTGGGAAATCAAATATATAATACTTCATAAGCAAGGGTGATTTATTTCAGGAATGCAAGGTTGATTTAGCATTTGAAAAACCAATCAATGAAGTTCACCATATTAACAAACTAAAAATAAAAACCATAAGATCAATTCAACAGCTGCTGAAAAAGCATTCGACAAAACCCAGCATCGATTCATGACAAGAACTCTCAGCAAACTAGGGCCAGAAAGAAACTGACAAAAGGCATTTCAGCAAAGCCCACAGCAAACTCCACACTTCACAGTGAAAGACTGAAAAAAGTCCTCCAAAGATCAGGGACAAGATAGAGAGATCCAACTTCACAGCTTCTGCTCAGGAAGAAGAAAAATGAATAAAACACATCCTGATGTGAAGGGAAGAAATAAAACTCTCTTCTTTTGCAGACAGCATCATGGTCCACGCAGAAAATTCCTCAGAATCCTCAAAAAAACTACTAGAACTAGTGAGTGATTTAAGCAAAATTAGCGGATTTAAGATGGATATAAAACTATCCGTTGTGGGGACTTCCCTGGTGGTCCAGTAGCTAAAACTCTGCACCTTCAGTGCAGGGAACAGGAGTTCGATCCCTAGTCAGGGAACTCAACTCTACACGCCACAGCTAAGACCTGGTGCAGCCAAAATAAGTGAATAAATACTAAAAAAAAAAACCCACTGTGTTTCTGCACAGTGGCAGGGAACAATTGGAAACTGAACCTTAAGGACGATACCATTTATAATATTGACCAAAAATACGATGTGCTTTGGGGAAAAGCTGACAAACTCTGAAAGACACACACTCAAAAGGACAACCCGAGGCCGAGAAAGGACTTAAAAAAACAAGAGGCAGCGGCTAGAGGAGAGCCCCGAGGTTCAGGCTGTCACCGATCTCTGCTCCAGTCTCTGCTGAGGGACCCGGTAGCATGGGGCCTCCCCTGCAAGGTGGGGATGACAGGGAGCTCGGCTGACTTTCCTGGGAACAAATGTCATCATTTCCATTTTGCAGAAATACGTGACGCAGAAGCAATTGGCTCTGGGGATCCTCTTCCCAGAAGTCCCCCCAATCAGAGTGGCCCTACCGCACCTCCACCCCCCAGCCACAGGGCACAGGAAGTTCTTTGCTTTATTTAAACGGATGCTGCCTACTGGTACTTTTGATCAACAGGTACAGGGTGGAAGTAAAGAGAACAGAGGAAGCTGTTTCCATGCAAAAACGTGGAGGAGGTGACAAGTTTGGCTAATTGATGGTCTGGGCAGTTAAAATAGCGTTTCCCGCCAAGGTGTGAGGCGAAGAAAGGCAAGAAAGCATCAAGCTCCCACCCTGGGCCGCCTAACGCTTCCTATGAGCCCACAGCTCAAGTCCAAGTCGGAAAAACAGCAAAGCAACACTCGGGGCCTACCTGAAATAGATACAGGCCTCCAGAAAAGCCCTGCGGATGGCATGTTTGAAGAAGCCTGTCAATTCACAGAAATACACCACGCCACGCTTGCCCACATGCCAGCATGGATCAAATGAATTGCAGCTCAGGAGTTCAAGCCTCTAGAAAGTGCTGGAACTACAACCCAATGGGGTTGGTACAATCCCTAGTCACCACTCGTGACACCTCAGTAGAGTGCTGGAGGAAAACCCCGGGTTGCCAGGGGGTGGCGCGGGGATAGAGGGAAGCAGTGGGCGTGTGGGATTAGCAGACCCAAACTGCTACCGGCAGGACGCACAGACCACACGGGCCTACCGCATAACACAGGGAGCTCTAGTCAGCGTCCCGTCAATAAGCCACAGTGGAAACCAATCCCAAAAAGAAGGTATACATGTGTATAACTGAACCACTTTTCTGTACAACAGAAATTAGCACAACATTGCAAACCAACTATCCCTCAACTTAAAAAGGAGAAAATTTTAAAAAAGAGAAATCCTGGGTCGGTGGGGGCAGTGAGGATGGATCATCACACAGCCCCTCCTTCCTTCCAGAGGAGCCCTCGTCACAGCCCTGTCCTGGCCGCCCAGTTACTCCTCATTACAGAGCAAACCTCCACTCTTACAGGGCAGACTGGCCACAGCCCTGCTTCCCCTTGAAACCCCGTGAAAAAACGAAAGTGATTTTGTTTTTCACACACAGGAACACAGAGACAGACGGAAAAGGAGCAGCGAGAACAGCAAAGGAGACGCTGCTTGCTGACCGAAGGCTGGCGAGCGTGGCTGGCACCAGGGGTGGACTGGTGCCAGTTTGCAGCACGGAATTCCAGGAGGGCTCGGAAGTGACCCAAGGGCTTCTCATGGGCCGAAGGCAGGAAGACCAGTGCAAAGGCTGTCCGGTAGCAGCCAGACCCCCGGGTCCAGTCCTCCCCCCGGGCAGCTAGCTGACTGTCCCTATCCCCATCGCAGGAAAGAAGGTGGACATTCTGGAGGAAGACCCAGAACGTGCAGGGGTGGGACCACGCAGGGAACAGGGGCGCACCAGCAGGACTGCTGCCCCCACACAGCCCCTTCCCCTCACTGGGATGCTGAACTCGAGATGTGTCTGAGGAACCTAAGGAACCCAAGAGAAGAGGTTTATTTCCAGATGTCGGAATTCCCCAGTGACATGGCCCCTCCCCTCCTCTGACCCTCCACGTGGGATGGCCCACCATCTACCACCCTTCCCATCACATTGCCAGTAACCCGCCTTAAACAAACAGCCAAAGACAGACCGACTCTGAGCAAATTAAAAGTAAGATCACAAGAGAAGGCAAGGTGGCAGAGAAGCGGATGGACGTGGGGCACACCTCTCCCCACGGGTGCATCAGGGTCACGTCCTCAGATGTGGGAGGTCTGAGAGCAGGCAGGAGTCCCTGACCACCAGCAAGGGATATACAGATTCTCACAAAAGGAAGGGAAGGAAAAAAGACGAGAGTGACCAGGACGGGACCTGTACCCACGGGGTGGGGAAACTGAAGCAGGGGTCAGAGCCCCACAACGGGGCAACTGTTTGGGACACAGGGCAAGCATCTGAGGCTGCTGGAGAGTGCCACAGCTGATCTGTGATTGTCTGAATGGAGTGAGAACCATACGGACAGTCCTTGCCGCAGCCCTACGTACCCTGGACAGGGACGTAAGTCCCCTGGAGCACATGGTGGCTGGGAGCTGCTGGCTCCTGACTGCAGGGAGATGGCCTGGGGAGACACGAGGGAGATCACGGTGGGCAAAAGGCCAGCAGCCATGGAGGCCAGGCGATAATGCTGAGTCAGTGAAGCCATCACTGTAGCCTTTCTCTCCCCTGGAATCCCCCGGCATCGGCAGCTGAGAACAGAGAAAGGCCCCAGAGAGGATGGCCATTTGAGTGCCTGATACGCTGAATAACAGAGAAGGACCCCAGCTGGGGGCCCTGGAGTGCCTGCTGCACCAAGCGACAGAGAAGGACCAGTCCGGAAGGCCCTCTGAAGGCTGCCGGAGGCTGGAGAAAGAGAACAGAGCCAGAGCTCTGGGCGGCTGAGCGCCTCTGCATTGCTCTTTGCAGTTCTGCGGGGTTTTTCTTTAATATTTTTTGGGTTTTTGTTCTTTCTCTTATCGTACTTTGGCTGCTGTGGTTATTCTTTAATACATATAGATCTTTCTTTACACTTCTATTTAACTTGGCTCTTCTATTTCTTTCCTCTTCTTTATCTCGCCATGTTTGTTAGTTTGCTTTCTCTGCTTTATTCCGCAGTTGGCACTCTTCTGTGGCCTTATTTTCTGGTTTGTGTTTTAGTTTTGTTTTTTATCGATCCATATCATTTTTGGTTTCCTTTCCTCACCAGGTCACTCTCTTGCACTTTATTTTCTTTGGACTCCTTCGGTTTCCCGTGCATGCGTGCGTGTGTGTGTGTGGGTGTGTGCACGTGCGTGTGTGTGTGCATGTGTGCGTGCGTGTGTGCGTAAGTGTGTATGTGTGCGTGTATGTGTGCATGTGTGTGTGCGTGCGTGTGTGTGCGTGCATGCGCGCATGTGTGTGTGGTGTGTTCCTTTGGTTTTGTTATTATGTCTGATTTTGCATTTACCATTTGTTGGGGTACATTGTTTGTTTCTTGTTTTGTTTCACTGTCTGTTTCTGTGTCTTGGTTTTAATCCCCTTTATCGCCATAACAAAAGGCTTGTGGAACCTTTGTTCACCAGCCGGGTTATCAGGCCTGAGCCTTGGGAGTGGGAGCGCTGAGCCCAGGACCCTAGACTGTCAGAGAACTCCTGACCCCAGGAAGCACTCTCGTGAAGGCCTCCACCTGTATTCAAGACTAGGCATCAAGCAACTGCCGGCAGCACCCAGCAAAGACACATCATTCAAACAACAAGCAAGACAGGAACACAAACTCAGTCATCAGAAGACAGGATTCCCACACACACCCCCAAAGATGCCGCCGCACACAGCCCCGCCCATCAGAAAGAAAAGCGCACCTCCTCCCACCAGAACGCAGGCACACGTCCCCCCCAGCACGAAGGCTACACAAACCACTGGACCGACCACACCCACCGAGGGAAGAAGCCCAGAGGAAAACAGAAGACAACACTGAAGACGAGCGAAAGGAGGCCCGAAACAGTAAGAAAGATATGAAAGACACAGATACCACACAAATGGAGGAACAAGGTGAAAACTCACAGGACCAGCTAAACAGAGAGGAAATGCGCAAACCACCTGAGAGAGAATTCAGAGTGACGATAGCACAGACGACCCGAAGCCTCGGAAACAGACCGGACGCAATGAAAGAATCGATGCAGACGTTTCACAAGGAGCCAAAAGAAATAGAGAATAAGCAGGGATGAACAACACAATTACCGAAACTAAAAATACCCTGGAAGGAGCCATCAGCAGGATAACTGAACCAGAAGAATGGATAAGTAAGCTCGAAGACAGAATGGTGGAAATAACTGCTGAAGAGCAGAATAAAGGAAAAAGAATGAAAAGAACTGAGGATAGTCTTAGTGACCTCTGGGACAATATTAAATGCACCAACATTTGAAGGTATAGGGGTCCCAGAATAAGACATATTCAAAAGCAGAGACATTACTTTGCCGACTAAGGTCCGTCTAGTCAAGGCTATGGTTTTACCAGTAGTCATGTATGGATGTGAGAGTTGGACTGTGAAGAAGGCTGAGTGCCGAAGAATTGATGCATTTGAACTGTGGTGTTGCAGAAAACTCTTGAGAGTCCCTTGGACTGCAAGGAGATCCAACCAGTCCATTCTGAAGATCAGCCCTGGGATTTCTTTGGAAGGAGTAATGCTAAAGCTGAAACTCCAGTACTTTGGCCAGCTCATGCGAAGAGTTGACTCATTGGAAAAGACTCTGATGCTGGGAGGGATTGGGGGCAGGAGGAGAAGGGGACGACAGAGGATGAGAAGGCTGGATGGCATCACTGACTCGATGGACGTGAATCTGAGTGAACTCCGGGAGATGGTGATGGACAGGGAGGCCTGGTGTGCTGCGATTCATGGGGTCGCAAAGAGTCGGACACGACTGAGCGACTGAACTGAACTGAGAATAAGACAAAAAGAAAGGATCTGAGAAAATTATTGAAGAGATTATAGTCTAAAACTTCCCTAACATGGTAAAGGAAATGATAAACCCAAAGAGAAACACACCGATATACATACAAATCAAATTAACACAGATTGAACACAAATAAAGAATATTAAAAGCAGCAAGGGAAAACAAACAATTAACATACAAGGAAAAACCCATAGAATTAACCGCTGATCTTTCAGCAGAAACTCTGCAGGCCAGAAGGAATGGCAGGATATATTTAAAGTACTGAAAAGGAAAACTCTACAACCAAGATTATGCTACCTGGCAAGGATCTCATTCAAAACTGATGGAGAAATCAAAAGCTTTACAGACAAGCAAATATTAAGAGTATTTAGCACCGCCAAACCAGCTTTACAACAAATGTTAAACACAAGAGAAGGAAAAGACTTACAGAAACAAACCCAAAACAGTTAAGAAAATGCCAATAGGAAAATATATATCAATAGAAAGAAAAGAAAGAAAGTGAAGTCGCTCAGTCCTGTTCAACTCTTTGCGACCCCGTGGACTGTAGCCCGCCAGGCTCCTCCATCCATGGGATTCTCCAGGCAAGAATACTGGAGTGGGTTGCCATTTCCTTCTCCAGAAAAATATGGAATGCTTCACGAATTTGCGTATCGTCCTTGCGCAGGGGCCATGCTAATCTTCTCTGTATCATTCCAATTTTACTATGCCGAAGCAAGCACAATATATCAATAATTACTTTAAATGTAAATGAATTAAATGCTCTAACCAAAAGACACAGACTAGTTGAACAGATACAAAAATAAGATCCATACATATGCTGTCTACAAGAGACCCGCTTCGGACCTAGAGACACATACAGACCAAAAGGGAGAGAATGAAAAATGGCATTCCGTACAAATGGAAACGGAAAGAAAGCCAGAGTAGCAGTTTTCACAACAGACAAAACGGACCGCAAAATAAAGAATATTACAAGAGATAAGGAAGGACACTACCTAATGAACAAGGGATCAGTCCAAGAAGACAATTGTGCGCCCAACACAGGAGCACTCCAATACACTAAGCATACGCTAACAGGCATAAAGGGGAACTGACAGTGACACAGTAGTAACCCAGGACTCTAACACTCCACGTACACCAACAGACAGATAACCAAAACAGAAAATAGGGAAACACAAACCTTAAACGACACACTAGACCAGACAGACCTAACTGATATCTTCAGGACGCTCCAACCAAATATAGAAGAACATACTTTCTTCTCAAGTGCACAGGGAACATTCTCCAGGACAGACCACATCTTGAGTCACAAATCAAGCCTCAGTAAATTTAAGACCATTGAAATTGTATCAAGCATCCTTTTTGACTACAACTCTCTAAGACGAGATAGCAATTACGGGGGAAAAAAAAGCTGTAAAAAACACAAACATATGAAGATTAAATAATACAGTTCTAAATAACCAACAGGTTACTGAAGAAATAAAGAGGGAAATAAAAATTCCTAGAAACAAATGACAATGAAAACACAATCACTCAAAACCTATGGGCTACAGCAAAAGCAGTTCTAATAGGGAAGTTTATAGCAATACAATCCTACCTCAAGAAACAAGGAAAATAACTAACAGACATCCCAACTTTATACCTACAACAACTGGAAAAAGAAGAGCAAAAAAACCCCAAAGTTAGTAGAAGGCAAGAAATCATAAAGATGAGGAAATGAAGGAAACAATGGTAAAGACTAATAAAACCAATAAAACACTACTTTGCCGACTAAGGTCCATCTAGTCAAGGCCATGGTTTTTCCTGTGGTCATGTATGGATGTGAGTTGGACTGTGAAGAAAGCTGAGCGCCAAAGAATTGATGCTTTTAAACTGTGGTGTTGGAGAAGACTCTTGAGAGTCCCTTGGACTGCAAGGAGATCCAACCAGTCCATTCTAAAGGAGATCAGTCTTGGGATTTCTTTGGAAGGCCTGATGCTAAAGCTGAAGCTCCAGTACTTTGGCCACCTCATGAGAAGAGTTGACTCACTGGAAAAGACTCTGATGCTGGGAGGGATTGGGGGCAGGAGGAGAAGGGGACGACCGAGGATGAGATGGCTGGACGGCATCACGGACTCGATGGACGTGAGTCTGAATGAACTCCGGGAGATGGTGATGAACAGGGAGGCCTGGCGTGCTGCGATTCATGGGGTCGCAAAGAGTCGGACACGACTGAGCGACTGAACTGAACTGAAAAAAACCAACAGCTGGTTCTTTGAGAAGATAAACAAAATTGACAAACTATTAGCCAGATTTATCAAGAAAAAAAGAAGAATCAAATCAACAAAATTAGAAATGAAAAAGGAGAGGAACAACAGACAGTGCAGAAACACAAAGGTTCGTAAGAGACTCAACCACAAGCAACCCGGTGCCAATAAAATGGATAACCTGGAAGAAATGGACAGATCCTTAGAGTTCAGCCTTCCAAGACGGAACCCAGTAGAAATTATGAACAAGCCACATGCAAGCACTGCAATTGAAACTGTGATCAAAAATCTCCCACAAAACAAAAGCCTAGGGCCAGATGGCTTTACAGGCAAATTTTATCAAACGTTTAGAGAAGTGCTAATGCCTATGCTTCTGAAACCCTTCCCAAAACCTGCAGAGGAAGGAATACTTTCAAACTCATTCAACAAGGCCACCATCAGCCTGATATCAAAACCATATAAAGAAATCACAATGAAATTATAGGCCAGTATCACTGGTGACTGTAGATGCAAAAATCCTCCACATAATTCTACCAAACAGAATCCAACAACACACTGGAAAGATTATACACCATCATCAGGTTGATACAAGAATTCTTGTATAGCTGTTCTTATATTTTTATATTCCTGTTGATACCAGGGATACAAGAATTCTTCAATATACACAAATCAATCAATGTAATACACCATGCTAACAAACTGAAAGATAAAAAACCATATGATAATCTCAACAGATGCAGAAAAAGTTTTCAACAAAATTCAGTACCCATTTATGAAAAAAAAAAAAAAAATAACTCTTCCAAAAATGGGCAGAGAAGAAACCTACCCTAACATACTAAACCCGTATACAATAAGGCAGCTTCCCTGGTAGCTCAGCTGGTAAAGAATCCACCTGCAACCCTGGTTCAATTCCTGGGTTGGGAAGATCCCTTGGAGAAGGGACAGGCTACCCACTCCAGTATTCTTGGGCTTCCCTGGTGGCTCAGCTGGTAAAGAATCGCCTGCATGTGGGAGACCTAGGTTCAATCCCTGGGTTGGGAAGATCCCCTGAAAAGGAAACGGCTACCCACTCCAGCATTCTGGCCTGGAGAATCCTGTGGACTGTATAGTCCATGGGGAAACCCACAGCAAACATTATTCTAACAGTGAAAAACTGAAAGCGCTTCCTCTAAGAGCAGGAACAAGACAAGGTCCCACTCTTGCCACTATTATTCAACATAGTTTGGAAGTTCTAGCCATGGCAATCAGAGAAGAAAAAGAAATTTTGAAATCCAGATTGGAAAAGAAGTAAAACTTTCACTGTTTGCAGATGACATGATACTATACACAGAAAACCCTAAACATGCTATCAGAAAATTACTAGAACTAATCAGTGAATTTAATAAAGTCTCAGGATATAAAGTCAATACCCAGAAATCACTTGCATCCTATACACTAACAATGAAAAATCAGAAAGAGAAATTAAGGACTCAATTTCTGTTTGTAAACAAACTCTGTTTTATCACTGCAACAGAAAGAATAAAATAGAATAAACATACCTAAGGAGACAAAAGAGCAACTATACAAAATGCAGAAGCTGTAAGACGCTGATGAAATCAAAGATGACATAAACAGATGGAGAGGTATTCCATGACTACACACTCAGACCACCTGAGAGCTTGAAAAAGAAAAATCAATGCCTAGCCCCACCCCAGGATCATGAGGGGGTGAGCCGGGGCACCTGTATTTTTTTTAATTTATTTTTGGGTGCACTGGGTCTTCACTGCTGTGCATGGGCTTTCTCTAGTCGCGGCAAGTCGGGTCTACTCTCTAGTTGCAATGCATGGGCTTCCCATTGCAATGGCCTCTCTTGTTGCAGCTCGTGAACTCAGCTCCTGGGTTGGAAGAATCAATACTGTGAAAATGACTATACTGCCATATGCAATCTACAGATTCAACGCAGTCCCTATCAAATTACCAATGACGTTTTTCACAGAACTAGAACAAAAGATTTCACAATTCATATGGAAAGACAAAAGACCCTGAATAGCCAAAGCAATCTTGAGAAAGAAGAACGGAGCTGCAAGAATCAACCTTCCCAACTTCAGACAATACTACAAAGCTACAGTCCTCAATAAAGTATGGCACCACCACAAAACCAGAAATAGAGACCAACGGAACAAGACAGAAAGCCCAGAGACAAACCCACACATCTACGGACGCGTTATCTTTGACAAAGGAGGCAAGAATATACAGTGGAGAAAAGATGGTCTGTTCAATAAGTGGTGCTGGGAAAACTGCACAGTTACATGTAAAAGGATGAAATTAGAACACTTCTTAATACTATACACAAAGATAAACTCAAAATGGATTAAAGACCTAAGTGTAAGACCAGAAACTATAAAACTCTTAGAGGAAAACATAGGCAAAACACCCTCTGACATAAGTACCAGAAAGATTGCCTATGACCCACCTCCTAGAATAATGGCAATAAAAGCAAAAATAAACAAACGGTATCTAATTACACTGAAAAGCTTTTGCACAGCAAAGGAAACTAAATAAGGTGAAAGGACAACCCTCGGAATGGGAGAAATTAATAACAAATGAAACAACTGGCAAAGGATTAATCTCCAAAACATATAAGCAGCTCAATATCAGAAAAACGAACAACCCAATCAAAGAGTAGGAAGAATACCTAAACAGACATGCCTCCAAAGAAGACATACAGATGGCTAATAAATATATGAAAAGATTCTCAACATCACTCATTACTAGAGAAATGAAAATCAAAACTACATTGAGATATCACTTCACACCCTTCATCAGAATGGCCATCTTCAAAAAATCTACAAACAATAAATGCCGGAGAGGGTGTAGAGAAAAGGGAACCCTCTTGCACTGCTGGTGAGAATGTAAACTGATACAGCCACTATGGGAGAAAATGTGGAGATTCCTTAAAAAACTAGGAATAAAGGACCACATGACCCAACAATCCCACTACTGGGCATACACTCTGAGAACAACATAACTGACAGAGACACACGTATCCCAATGCTCATTGCAGCACCTGCTACAGGTGGCCAGGACACGGAGGCAGCACAGACGTCCATCGACAGGTGAATGGGCACAGCAGCCGTGGCACAGACATGCAATGGGCATTTCTCAGCCATAGAAAGGGATGCATTTGAGTCAGTGCTAACAAGGTGCATGAACCTAGAGTCTACTCTACAGAGTGAAAGAAGTCAGAAAGAGAAAAATAATATCATATATTACACATATATATGGACTCTATTAAGATGGTACTGGGTTCAATCCCTGGGTGGGGAAGATCCCCTGGAAAAGGCAATGGCAACCCAAGCCAGTATTCTTGCCTGGAGAATCCCACGGATGCAGGAGCCTGGTGGGCCACAGTCCACAGGGTCGCAAAGAGTCAGACACGACCGAGCCACTTCACTACTAAGGTGGTCCTGATGACCCTATCTGCAGGGCAGCAGCAGAGACACAGGCAGAGAGAAAAGACTGTGGACACGGGGAGGCGGGGGAAGGAGAGGGTGGGACGAATGGAGAGAACAGCCTAGAAGCATACACATCACCGTATGTAAAATAGCCAGCCAGTGGGAATTTGCTGTATGAGTCAGGGAGCTCACATCGGGGCTCTGTGACAACCTAGAGGGGAGGGATGGGGTGGGGGTGGAAGGGAGGCTCAACAGGGAGGGGACATGTGTAAGCCTATGGCTGATTCATAACGTGTGGCAGAAACCAACACAATATTGTACAGCGATTATCCTTCAATTAAAAATAAATAATTAAAAAAAATTTTTTTTAAGTAGGATCACAGAAGACCAGGGGGATAAAACTGAGGGAATCTCCAGGAGGGAGAAAGAAAGGCAAAGAGGTGGAAAGCGAGAGAGAAGGGCTAACAGCTAACAACACAACTGGGAGCACTGCAAGCGCTGCACAGCCGGACTAAAGCAAGCTCCGGAGCGGAAGTGCAGATAACGGGGCGCGGGGCTCGTCCTCCGCCGCCTCACACCCCCTCTGCGTCTGGGCCCAGATGTCCTTCAGAAGGACACCAGGCCCCGGGGTCCGGGCCCAGCCTAATGACCTCACCCTGCTCCTCGGCAGAGAGCTTGAGAGCTGTGGCTCCCGTCTTTGCTGGTTGGAACAACCCACCTCCGGGAAGCCAGCTCCCACGTGAGAAGTCCACCGACCCGAGCCCCGGAGAGCCAGGCGCGACACAGGGACCACATTCTGGAGGGGGCGAGAGTACCACCAGCTCATCCTTGTCCAAAAGCCCAGCCCAGAGAGTCACGAGCAAGAGAAACGGCTGCTGTTTAAGTTGCGAAGTTTCAGGGTTGTTTTTCCAGCAGCGGTGGATGACCTGAGAACATTCTAGGTCTGCTTCTTGGCTAGACTGGAATTTGCTCCAAGGAAGGAGGGTCAAGTCTGCTAACTGCTGGGCAGTGCTGGGCATGGCCTTCAACTCGTGTGCGTTCAGAGAACACGCCAAGGCTTCAACGGACATCATGTCACCTCCGTAAGCTGCCGCAGGGACCAGCAGCAGCGGGGTAGGAGCTGCATCAAAGCATCTTCAGAACAGAAGCAGAGCACCCCTCCCCATGCCGGGCCCCCAGACTCCCTCCCCATCCTGAACCATCATGAAGGCCCAGAAAAGCCCCCACGGCTCTCCACCCACTCCCCCGAGACATGTCCCCGCCCCCACCCCTGCAGGCTGAGGGTTTCCAACCGGGACCCACATGGGTCCTCCAGGGAGGGAGGCATCTGTGCAAGGCAACAGGAAAACACAGTTGTTACAGCTGACGCACGAGAAGGAACAGGCACGTGAATAACTGACAGAGAGAGATCACCGTGGCCACATGAACTGCCTTGGCAACCAGGTAGAGCCGCGGAGAGCAGGGCACTCAGGAGTCCAGAGGGGCCGGGCTCGGGGCCGGGAGGCACAGTGCTGGTGCCCAGGGTGTCGTGTGTTCCCCCATCAGAGCCTTGCCCACTCTCGAGACTGTGGATGGATGTCACCAGACAGGGCTCGGGTCCATGCGGTCTCCTGGGGACCCTGAGCTTTTCTCTAGCAGGAGGGGGGTCACCACCTTACTCCATCAAGTGGTGGGTCAAGGCAGGCGGGGGTTCTCGGAGCACGGCTCCCACCTGGATGAAGGCTGAGCCCCCAGAAGCTGCCAACCTTGGGGCACTGAGCCCCCAGAAGCTGCCAACCATGGGGCACTGAGCCCTCGGAAGCTGCCAACCATGGGGCATGCCTGCTAAGACCAGGGCCAGTCACCACGGACGAGCAGAGGTGGACGAGGTCTCCAGTCCTGAGCACAAGATGCTCGGGCTGGGTGGCAGAGGCAGCAATCAGCCATCCGCCCTCCCCACCACCTCGTTCTGGCTCCTGCTCCCGAGCCTCCTCCTGACCTTGGCGTCCCGTCTCCTGCCAGATGCCCCGATTGTTCCAAGGGCTTCCCAGGCACCGTCCACCCCCCACTGCCACTGACGAATCTCACCCCCCATTCAGCAGTGTTCACCCAGTGCCTGGCATCACGGGTGGGCTGTGAGTGTGCATGGAAGTGACAAAGCACACAGACGTGGTAGCACCCGTCTTAACACCCGAGCCCACTGGTGCCAGGGAGGGCGAGGTATGTGTCCAGCGCTGCACAACTGAGGCGTGGACTCTGACCCAGATCTCCCTTCCGAATCCTTGACTGCTGGGCCTCTGCTTCTCTGGGGAGACACACGAAGCAGGATAAGGCCTGGGGTTCCTCCACTGCACAGATTTCAACGCCCAGAGCCCAGGGGAGGGGCTGGCTGCCTGGTCATACAGACAAGAAAGCGGAAAGCAGAGCCTCGAGCAGGACAGGGAAGGGCCAGGCTCGAGCCTGTCCAGCAGGGCGGCTCTCTGTCCCCACCCAGCACAGACCTTGTCTGCAAAGGGGTCGGCCATAAGCCCTGGGACAGCAGATGTGGTCCGGGTGGGGCCCACAGGCGCATGTGGAGAAGGGACGCGGCCAGCAAAGCTGAGTCAGCACCACCCACCAGTGCTGTTTCTCCAGTCCAGGCTCTGGTCCGAGCCGGCCGATGGCCCCTTCCGCACATTAGAGAAAAGCCTCGTCAACACCACAGGCAGGCGCCCGCAGTCACACTCCGGAAGGCTGTGTGCCCCCCGCATTTAATCAACAACCAGGCCCTGGGGGTTGGGGTCAGGACTCCGTGAGGTAGCCCCAGGGGCCAGGATGTCGGCGGGGACAAGGGAGGTCTGAGCCACCTCTCCAGGGAACAGATGATGCATGCATGATGCGTGGCCGCTGCCCGCCGCTGCGATGGTGGAACCCGCGGGTGGTCGATGGTTCTAGACCAAGTGTGGCCACCACCCTCCCCGGCGGCGGGGCTGAGAAGGCATCGCTCCTCCCCGACCGTGGATGTCCAGGCAGCCAGACATGCCTGCAGTACTTGTCAGAACAGGGGACAGGAGACGCCCAGGGACAGGGAGACAGCTCCGGCCTTCAAGCTGGACAGAGCTGACCTCCCCAGCCTCGGCCAGGTGGCCGGAGAGAACCAGCCGTACCATCTTCCAACTGTAAGGTGGGGGGCCAGCACCGATGGTACTGGAGAAGGCAGGAATTTTTTAAAAAATGTATGCAAATATGCTCAGCACCGCTGGTACTCACTGAGTAATTGCGATTTAATTGCAGGTGAAGTGAAGCTGTGTATATCATCCCAGTCGGCTCCATTTTCGTGTGAGACCGCTCCGGCCGTAACAAAGCCCACAGCCTGGGCGGCTCAAACACCAGACCATTTCCTCCTGGTCCTGGAGGCTGGAATCCCAGACCCAGGTGTGGGCGGGGCTGGTCCTCCTGGGGCCTCTCTTCTGGGCATGCAGATGGCTGTCTCCTCCCCTCACAGGGTTGTCCCTCTGTGTGTGTCTGTGTCCTGACCTCCTCTTCTTGTAAGGACACCAGTCCTATTATATATGACCACCCATGTGACCTCACTTCACCTGGACCATCTCTTCAGAGGCCCCATGGGGTCACAGAGTTAGACACAGCCTAGTGACATGCACCTCTCCTAACAAAGGAAGACGTTTAGAGAAAAGGAACAGTGCAATGCCAAATGAGGAGACAAATCGGCAAGCAAAAAAACTGTAGATACAATGGCCTGGAAGACAAGAGTTCAGGTACAACCCACATGATAAAATCCATCACTCGTGCAGCGCTGCCGTGAACCTACACACACCTTGTTGCTGTTCAGTCGCTCAGTCCTATCCAACTCTTTGCGACCCCACGGACTGCAGCATGCCAGGCCTCCCTGTCCTCCACTATCTCCTGGAGTTTGCTCAGACTCATGTCCATCGAGTCGGTGATGCCATCCACGCATCTCGTCCTCTGGCGTCCCCTTTTCCTCCTGCCCTCAGTCTTTCCCAGCATCAGGGCCTTTTCCAATGAGTCAGCTCTTCTTCAAATGTTTTGTATGTCACAATAAAGCCTTTTCTCATTACTCATTTCTCCTGTTTCATTATGTCCTTTTTAACGTCTCTCTTTTATCTTTTACAGCACATTTGCCCTATGGCCCATCACTTGTAGGAAGAAAGTAGAGCAAAGATGCTTAAGGCAAAAGTACTGAGAACCACCTACATGAACTCTCACTCCAGTCACTGGCTGGAACCCAGTGCCCCTGAATGGAACAAGACAATGCTGTGACCCCCCCAAGCTGCCCCCTGGAACCCGAACCTTCACAAAGATGTCATAAATAAAGGGAAACTCAAGGCAAGGGTTAATGGGACTGGCTGCACCAGCTTAAATGGAAGAGCCTCGCCCTGATCAGGAAAATTACTTAATCAATCCACTTTTACACTTTCCGCCTTCAGTCATTACCAAGAATGTTCACTTACAAATGCAAATTGCAAGGAAATCTATACTCATTAAGGCTTTCTTTTTCTTGGGAGTTTTTATCGAGCCATCAGGGGGCTATCGACTCATAAAGGTGACAGAAAAAGCGAGACCCAGAGAAGGCAATCAAGCCTGCCTAATTAAGTCGTGTGCAGGGCGCCCGAGGAAATAGCAGAGCACCTCCTCCAAAATATTACACCTCCAGTGGGGGAACAGGCTCCGCCAAAGGCAAACACCCACTTCAAACAAAGGCCATGTAGTTCACTCTTCTTCGCACGCGTGCTAAGTCACTTCAGTCGTGTCTGACTCTTGGTGACCCCATGGACTGCAGCCCGCCAGGCTCCTCTGTCCACAGGATTCTCCTGCAAGAATACTGGAGCGAGTTGCCACTTCCTCCTGTGGGGCATCTTTCCGACCCAAGGATCGAACCCCTGTCTCTTTACGTCTCCTGCACTGGCAGGTGAGTTCTTTAACGCTAGTGCCACCTGGGAAGCCCTCACTCTTCCTTACTGCCTTAAAAAGCCTAGAGGACGGAGCCTGGTTGTTTGGAAAGTATTAGGAAAAGAGAAATAAAATCCTTCTCAAGGCGGCCTCATTAGGAGATGCTGAGAGATAACACCGGAGCAGAGGCTGTGCCAAAGCCAGACACACTTAACGTCCAAGTCGCGCAAGCCGCTGGGATCGGACATGATGGTGACTCTCACGGGAGGGGAGCGGATTCCCCCTGGCATTCCAGCGCACAGATCCCAACGCTGCTTCACACAGCCCTGCAGCAATCCCAAGTCCAAGGATTTTTTTTTTTTCCAGAAAGAGATGCCCATTCCCTGAGTTTACCTACTGTCCACAGAGAGAGTCCATCCCCCAGAGCCAGACCTGAAGCGAGACTCCTCCTGACCCCACACCGCAGAAGGACCAGGATCGCCATCACATGGGAGAACTGAGCCGGGGAATACCTGCCGTTTCTCCGAGGTCAAAGGGCACCACCTGGCCATCAGGACCAGTGTCCTGGTCCAGCTGGGCGCCAGCATCCCCCTGGATGTCCTGTGCAGTGAGCTCTCTGCCTGGAGGCCTCCGTCCCTTTCCTGACCCCTTGGCACCTGCAGGAGTTTGCTGGGGCTGCTGAGACCAAGGACCGCAGATGGGGTGACATCGGACATTTCCTGCCTCTCGGCTTCGGGGCTGCACGTTCAAGACCGCTGCGTCAGGTTCCACGCGGGACCTGCCAGGGAATGAGCCGAGGTCCCTCCCCTCCGCCTGTGGACGGCCGTCTTGACGCTCACCTGGCTTGTCCCCGTGGGCACGTCCATCTCCAAACTCCCCCGCTTATGAGGACAAGAGTCACGCTGGATGAGGGCCCACCTGAGTGATCCTGGTTTACCTGAATCGCCTCCTTACAAGCCCAGCTCCAAATACAGTCACATTCTGGATTTGGAGAGGGGGGTGCTTCCCTGGTGGCTCAGATGGAAAGAATCCCCCTACAAACAGGGAGACCTGGGTTCGATCCCTGGGTTAGGAAGATCCCGTGGAGAAGAGAATGGCAACCCATTCCGGTATTCTTGCCTGGAGAATCCCATGGACAGAGGAGCCTGGCGGGCTACAGTCCGTGGGTCGAAAAGAGTCGGACATGAGTTGGTAACTAAACACTTTCTGGACACGGGGGTTAGGACACTACTGTGTGGATCTGGGTGACATAGCCCAGGCTATGACAGCAGTGTCCCTGGAGAGGCCAGGTCAAACGGCAGCACCATTTCTGTGTTGCAGGGACGTCACCACAGAGAGAGAACCCCAAAGCCTTATAACACGAAACAGATCTCCAGCAACTCAGGGTGGGGGGAATGGGCAGGGTGGGTGTCCAGACAATTCACAGGCAAAGCTTCCCCAAGTGGCGCCCGACGCTGCATCTGAGGCCTGTCTGCAGGTGCCTGGGCCTCAAGCGCCCTAAGAAGCAGGCACCAAGGGAGTTGGCGTGGGCCCTGACTCCAGCATGGCGCTGGGCAGTCAGGGCTGGGAGTTCACTCGGGGACCCTGCAGCCCCCACCCTCCACCTTCAGCTACCCACAAACCACCTTTGCTGTCAGGATCTCAGGCCCCAAAGCTGCTCACTCCCTGGTCGTCTTTGAATTATCTCTCTTTTTTAATTCAAATTTTATTCAAAAAGGAAAACCAGAATCAAGCCAGTAAACACAACCTAACTGCTGGACCCAAAGGGCAGATGAGGGTGGGAGGGGGCTGATATCAAGGAGAGGCCTGGCCAGAGAGACACAGAAGAATGCGGAATCCAGGCCCGGCAAAGTTACACGCAGGTGCAAAGGACCCGAAGAAACGGCCATCAGGTGTCTTCAGAGCCAGGTTGGAAGCAATCAGAGGCTTGCTGCTAAGTCGCCTCAGTCGTGTCCGACTCTGTGCGACCCCAGAGATGGCAGCCCGCCAGGCTCCCCCGTCCCTGGGATTCTCCAGGCAAGGACACTGGAGCGGGTTGCCATCTCCTTCTCCAATGCGTGAAAGTGAAAAGTGAAAGTGAAGTCGCTCAGTCATGCCTGACTCCTAGCAACCCCATGAACTGCAGCCCACCAGGCTCCTCCATCCATGGGAGTTTCCAGGCAAGAGCACTGGAGTGGGGGCCATTGCCTTCTCCGAATCAGAGGTTTATGAGAGCCAAAAGGAGTAAAAAGGACGAGTAAAAAGATACCAAAAGCACCTAACCAGTATCACGCTGGGTTGGCCAAAGGGTTTTTTTTGGGTTTTTCTTAACATTTTAAATCCGTCTGGGTTTTTTGATAACATCTTAAATCATCTTAAAGTGAAATAAGGTTTCACTTTTATGCCCTGGACCTGTTTACACTTGTCATCCCAGTCAAAATTGGCAACGGAATGGCAAGTTTAGTCATAAGACTTTGCACCCAAAGTATAATTTAAAAGAAAGTTCAAAAATGTCTAGAATGTTTCAGAGAATGTGAGTTTCCCAATTTTCAGTATAATTAGGTTACACTTTACTAATCAAAGTAATGAAAGAATGACTTTCATCCCTGAAACAGAATTTTTGTTAAAATTCATGGGCATTTGAGTTTCTAAGTGAGATCCCACTGTTATCAAAGGCCCACTCTTTTTTTTTTTTTTTTGGCTGCAGCCCACAGCACGTGGAATCTGAGCTCCCAACCAGGGATCGAAGCTACGCCCTCTGCACTGAAGGCGAATCTTAACAATGGAACACGGGGAAGTACCAAAGTCTCATTCTTCTTAAGGGATTGTAAAATCACCTCAATTCATACAGTAACAGCCGTAAATCAAATTCATGAGCTTTAGGAAAGCTAAGTCTTAGGGTATGTACATTGAATAAACTCAATATTGATTCTAAAATCACAAATAACTGAAGGTTCTCTTCGCTTCACGGGAAACCTTTGCTGGGGAAAAAGTAGGAAATTTTTAGGGGCAGACTGCTTGCCAACAAGGAAAGCCAGCTGTCCCCTGAAAACGCACAACCTCAAAGTTGAAAATTATAATTAATTTGGTGGACTTTCTGAGGACTTAAGTCCGGAAACACAGCCTCTTAGATCACTGAGGGACTGCTCTGAAAAGGTAACGGAGAGCCAGGTTACACAGGGGTTGTGGCAACAAAATCAAGCAGTTGGAACATCAGACGATCAGCTCAAGTTAATGAATTTAGCGGATTTCCCTGCACAGGAAGATGCAAGAGTCTGGGCTCACTGAAATCACTCCTTTGATACGACCCTCAGCTGCCTGGAGCCAGCACCCTGGCCCCTCAGGGTGCACCGCCTGCGGTGACGACACTTTTGCCATAAAGTGCCGTGTGAAGTGTGAAATTCCGCTTGGGGAGAGGCAGCCCTGGGGCGCGCAGCTGCGGCCTCGGTTCCACACCCACAGGCCCTGGGGCAGGCTCATCCAGCCGGGCCATCACACCAGCACTGGCGATTACGTACCGCTTCCCCGAACTCCACCCCACTGTTCTGCCTCGGCCACCTGCCCACCCCACCGAGGCCGACGTGGGGCCCACGCTCCCTGTGCACCAAGATCGGGAGCCAGCCTTGGTACTGCCACTTGCTGTGTGACTTTGAGAAAGCCCCTCGACCTCTCTGAATATTCCACCCATCACCTGTCACACGAAGCTGTGTTTTCCTGAGTTCAGACAATCGTCTGAGTTCTTCATCAGGCGATCTCTGCAGAGTCGCTTTATAAATTTCAAGTTCTGTTTCTGGCTAAAGCACAAAGGCCAGCCTGGAAGTCAGACTCAAATAAATGTAAATAGCTGATGAAAACGAGCTCTTATCCGGATACAAGAGCCTCGGCAACAAATTGCTGTCCCTGAGTCAAAGCAGCCCGCATCTGCGGGTGGAAGCCTGGTGCCTGGACTGAACGGACTGGAGCAGGACAGGCAGCAGTCGGCCTGTGGACACCCCCAGCCACGGGGACGGCAGTTCATGCCGTCCTTTCCCCCTGGCGGTCCTGCCCTGTTAAGAGGTGCTCCATGGAAGGAGGGGGCCCCAGGCAGCAACCGGTGACCTGGCTCCTCTGCATGGTCTCTGGGCAACAGCCTGCAGGCAGCGCAGCCTCAGGGGGAAGGGGGCACAGCGTGGCTGCCAGCGAGGGTCCCCAGTGCCAGCCCTCCAAGGATGCCTCCAAAGCGGGTCGGCTCCCGGCAACCCAGCCAGGACGTCACGCCTTGCCGGGCGGAACTCCAACGCCCTGTGGCTGGAAGAGACAGCCGGCGACCCCGTCCAGGATGAGCAGACCTCAGGCGAGGGCTCCCCGTAACCGTGCTAACGGGAACGGTGTTGCAGGCACCAAGGATGCGAGGAAACAGCAAAAGTCTGGGGGTGGTGGTGGGGGGGCCTCTCCCCCTCCCCACAGAGAGAACGGCATCTCACTGCAAAACAGATTATTCTTCCTCAAGGCATGCACTTTTATTTTCTCATTCGTCCCTTTTTTTTCTTTTTTTTTTTTAGCAGTTTCGGGTTCACAACAAACTTGAGAAGAAGGGATGGAGACTTCCCGTGTGCCTCCCCCGCCCCGAGGTACAGATCCCCCACCGTCGACATCCCCACCAGAGCGGCCCACTGGTTACTGATGAACCCAGAGAGGCACGTCATCATCACCCAGAGTCCACGGTTTAAACCAGGGCTCACTCTTGGTCTTGCATCTTCCATGAGTTCGGACAGATGTTTAATGTATCCACCACTGCAGCATCACAGAGAGGATTTCCTGCCCTGAAAAGCCCTCCATGCTCTCTCTACTCACCCCTCTCCACACCACACTCCCACCTCTGGCAGCCAATGATGCTTTCACTGTCTCCACAGTTTTGCTTTCGCCAAAATTTTATATAGTCGGAGCTGTACACTGCGGGCTTCCCTGGCGGCACAGTGGTAAAGAATCAGCCGGCCCATGCAGGAGACGCAAGACTCAGGTTTGATCTCTAGGTTGGAAAGATCCCCTGGAGGAGGAAACGGCAACCCGCAGAAGCCTAGCAGGCTGCAGTCCATGAGGCCACAGATCCGGACAAGACTGAGCACACACACACACAGGCACGCACACACGCACGCACGCACACACACACGCACACACATGCACACGCACGCACACGCACACACACATAGTGGGTAGCCCTTCCAGACTGGCTTCTTTCACTAAGGTTCCTCCATGTCTTCCCGTGTGTGGCAGCTCATTTCTTCCTAGTGCTGGATAATATTTCATCTGAAGGGCACCTCACGGCTTCCAATTCTTGGCAACTATAAATGAAACCTGTGTTCAGGTTTTCGTGTGGACTGAGTTCTCACCTCTGGGTTAGTGCTCAGGAACGCGATCGCTGGACACACGCTAAGGCTGTGTTTGGTTCTGTAAGAAGCCGCCGAATTGTCTTCTGCGGCAGCCGCAGCAGTGAGTTCCTGGTGCCCCACACCCTCCCTGTATCTGACACTATCACTCCAGGTTGGGCCATTCTCCTAGGTGTGTGGTGGCATCTGGGGTTCGTTTTAGCAATTTTTATACGGAAATAAAATTCGCCGTTTAAAGAGGACAGCTCAGTGGTTTTCCGGTGTTTCGTACGAGCATCGCCAGTGTCTAATTCCAGGCCATTTCTATCAGCCAAACGGAGACCCCCAAGCCCATCACATTCACTCCCCGTTCCTTCCTTCTCCAAATCCCACCCCGGTCAACCCTGCCCCTCCCCACCGGGAACCGCACTGTCTCATTCAGGGCACTTCACATAACTGCAGTCACACAGGTGAGGCCTCTCGCGTCTGGCGTCTCTCACTTGGCATAACGTTCCTGAGGTTCATCCGTGTTGCAGCGAGCGTCAGGGCTTCACGCCTTTCCGTGGATGAGTGATATTCCCTCGTACGGATGGACCACATGTGTTTATCCATTCGTCTGTGGGTGGCCATCAGTGTTTCTGTGAAGAGTCACATGTGTCCATGTCTCCTGGGCAGACACGTTTGAACCTGTGTTCCCGCCTCTTGGGTATGTGCCCGCGAGTGGAACCGCTGGGTCTGCCTAACTCCTTGAGGACCTGCAGCCTGCCCTCCTCCGTGGGCAATCACATTTTCCCCAGCTGCAACAGTCACTCTCTTTCATCAGTGCCCATTCCGTCTTTAACCCTCTGCTTATCCAATATCGCCCCCATCTTACCAATCAGGAGACAGAGGCATAAAGAGAGAGAACAAGTACCTAAACCAGAGAGCCAAGACATGGCAGAACCAAGCTGTGATGCTGGACTCAGGGTCCACTCTCTGAAATACTGCTGTGCGGTGACGGGTGAACACAGCTGGTCACGACTGTCCAGACCCTTGACGGGACTCCTGGGAGGGCACCTCTGAGCCCTTGAAATGTCCTCCTGAGAAGAGTGACTGTGTTTATATGGGGCCATGAGCCACACAGGTCATTTATACGAACAACATGGTTTATGGGGAGGGCCCCGGGCTTGATGGAGGGGCTGGAGACCAAGCTCAGCCTGCAGGTGGCCCACCATGCCTCTGTGACCGACCCCCAGTAAAACCCCAGGACTCCCTAATGCTCCCCGGGGAGGAATCCTGATTGGCAGCAGCTCACATGTGCTGTCGCACAGGGCTTCTGGAAGAATCAAGTGTCGTTTGCAAGAGTCCTCTGGGACAGGACAGCTGGGAGCTGGCGCCTGGTCCCCCGGGACCCTGGCCCGAGAGCCTTTGCATCGGCTGATTTCACCTGTGCCGTCTCTCTGTAACGAAGTGTGACTACATCAGCTTGGCTGAGTCCTGCGAGTCCTTCTGGAGAATCACTGAACTTGAGGGTGGTCTGAGGGCCCCTGAACAGCCGGTTCTGTAAGTGACTATAGCTCTCAGGAGCAGGGCTGCATGGGCGAGGCGGGGAACCTGATACCTGTACCAGCAGGTAGGTCACCTGCATAAAAGTAAAACAGGTAAATCTAAAGAAAGAATCAAACACCACAGAGAGGAAATCTGGAGAAGCCTGCTCCCAGAGTAACCGGAGGACCAGGGCAAGCGCCCTGGCTTGCGGGCACGTTTCCCAGCTCGAGGTGGCTGCAGGAACAACGCCTCCCCCCACCCCCAAGGCAGGTAACGGGATCCGACTCACTTCCCGTCTGCACTGCCCAGAACAACTGCCAACTCCCAGGTAAGGTGAGCCTGTGCGGGCAGGGACCCGGTTCCCATGGACAAGTTCTCAGGTGACGGGCTCCCCACGTGAAGATGAGGACACAGTGCTGCCTGCGACTCCAGACACACGTGTGCATCACAGACACACACGGGGCGTCTGTCCCCCACCAGCCACCGTGGCATTTTAGGGCAAGCCCCACCCAGGCTTCACCTGGACCCCTCAGCCGTGGCCTGATCAGAGACACAGAAGCAAGCCCAGGGGCGTGCTTCCCATCACACGAACTAGTTTGCTCCCTGGACGCCGCCACGGAGCTACGGAGCCCGTCCTGGGCAAGGGGTGCAGGATACAGATACCACAGAGACAACACCTCCTGGGAAAGGGTGCCCTCTCCACTGCTGGTGAGGATGCA
This sequence comes from Budorcas taxicolor, assembly GCF_023091745.1. Classification (NCBI taxonomy): domain Eukaryota; kingdom Metazoa; phylum Chordata; class Mammalia; order Artiodactyla; family Bovidae; genus Budorcas; species Budorcas taxicolor. Next base: position 48,777,438 of record NC_068934.1, read on the forward strand.
AAGAAATGCAGCCAGCACGGAGAACAGTGCAGAGAGTCCTCAAAACCCAGAGTGGCCGCATGGAGACCAGTGCAGAGAGTCCTCAAAACCCAGAGTGGCCGCATGACCCAGCAACTGAGCTTCCTCTAGAAACAGAAATAACGTTATGATCCAGCAACCTCACTCCTGGGCTTACATCCGGAGAAAACTTTCATTCAAAAAGATACATGCACACCTGTGTTCACAGCAGCCCTCTTCACAATAGCCAAGACGTGGAAATGACCTAGACGTCCATTAGCAGATGAGTGGATAAAAAAAAAAAAAAAAAAAAGGTGTGGCACATAAATACAGTGGAGTATTACTCGGCGCTAAAAAAGGAATGAAATTTGGGTCATTTGTAAAGACGTGGATAGACCTAGACTCTATCATACGGAGTGAAATTAGTCAGAAAGAGAAAAACAAATATCATACATTAATGCACATTCGTGGAATCCAGAAAAATCGTGCAGATGAACCTAGTTCCAGGGCAGGAATAGAGACACAGACGTAGAGAATGAACTTGTGGGCACAGCAGGGGATGTGGGATGAGTTGGGAGATTAGGACTGACATATATGCGCTGCTGCTGCTAAGTCGCTTCAGTCGTGTCCGACTCTGTGCGACCCCACAGACGGCAGCCCACCAGGCTCCCCTGTCCCTGGGATTCTCCAGGCAAGAACACTGGAGTGGGTTGCCATTTCCTTCTCCAATGCATGAAAGTGAAGTCGCTCAGTCGTGTCCGACTCTTCGCAGCCCCATGGACTGCAGCCCACCAGGCTCCTCCGTCCATGGGATTTTCCAGGCAAGAGTACTGGAGTGGGGTGCCACTGCCTTCTCCTCTACCAGGCGTAAAACAGACAGCTAGCGGGAAGCTGCCGTATAGTAAAGAACATGGAGCTCAGTCTGGTGCTCTGTGATGTCCTAGACGGGCGAGAAGGAGGGGTGGGAGGGAGGCCAAAGAAGGAGGGGACCCATACACACACACGGCTGATTCACTCCACTGTACAACACTGTAAACCAATTATATTCCAAAAAAATAAAAGGATGTGCAAAAAAAAACACCCAATGGGCCTGAACTACATTCCAACGTCCTAGTCGCTGGATTAAATATTGCTTTGAATCCATTTCGTGACTATGAAACAGCTCTGATTGGTGGAACCGCACTCTCTAAAAACATCCAGGGAGAATGAGCGCTGGAAGGCGACTGTGTACCTGCCGTTCGGGTGGAAGGAATAAATACAAAAGAGGAACAGGAGTGTAAATATTCAGAGAACATGGAGCAGCAGCCTTCCTTCCATCCCCGGCTGTGCTTCTGACAGACAGGTAAATTGCCCTATTTTTCCATCCATGGCTACGGGACCACAGCAAAATTACAGAGACCGGCTCGCTACCCAGGCAAACAGGCAACAATTTGTAATAGAATAAAAATGTCAACAGTAAAAAAGAAAAAAGAAAGAAAAGGGGACAATTTGCATCCATGCAAACACCTTGAGTTTTATTTCCAACCGTCCAAGACAGGAAAAGCCTCTTTCGGCGGAAGGTTGATGTATTTGTTCTGGTGAGTTACATTCTCTCTGACTTCTCCCTTGTTCCTTCCAAGGAAAGGTGAAGTCAAGGAGTCAGTGACTCCCCGCAGTTATAAAGCCACATGGCAGCTGACCCTTCCAGGAGAACTGGACCACAGGCTGGCATCAGCCCCCACCCAGCTAGGGCTTGTGTGAGACCCTCTGCTGGGTGCATCCCAGCTCTGTAGAACAGCAGGGAGCTCCAGACACCAGGCTCTCAATCAGATTCCCCCAACATAGCCCCTTGGAGCTGTTTCACAAAAACCATCCCCTTGTGAATGTGTGGTTAAACCCCAGAGTCACCAAACCTAGAAAATTCCTGACTTGGCAACATGACTTTTTTCTTCTGAAACAGATTGTTATTGGTGCTCTGTTGTTCAGCTGCTAAGTCATATCTGACTCTTTTGCGACCCCATGGACTGTAGCTCACCAGGGTCCTCTGTCCATGGGATTTTCCAGGCAAGAATACTGAAGTGAGATACATATACATTTACAGGCACATGAGTATCACTTTACTTACATTCACTAACTTCTTTCTTACCAGGAAGCTGTCTCTATGAACCTCAGTAAATCCAGCCCCACCCTGAGACCAGATACTAACTCATTCCGTCGGGTTACTTCCACTCGCTCGGCACAGGCTCAGAGGACGGGAGAGACCCAGCTTCTGCTGGGAGAACCCAGGACACACAGCCTGCTCCGCTCAGAGAAACCACCCTCCAACACCTCGATGCGGGCAAGCCCTGCGCCAAAGATCTCGCTCCGCAGCCTCGGGCCTGGAGGTAAAAATACCTCAGGGAACAGAGACAGCAAGGTGTGAGAACGTGCAATCAGTGCCTGGGATCCTCAGACACAGGACACACACCCCGCGGCCAGGGCGGGAGCCCCGCTGACCTGAGGGCTGGCCCGCTGCTCGGGGGCCAGGGTTTAGAGGCCTCTCAGGAGACTGCAGCCCCGGAGGCCTCCCTGTCCCAAGGAAGCTGAGTGGGGCTCCGTCGGGACAAAGCGTCTCTTTCCAGCTCTCCGGCCCACAGTCCTGGACTCAGTGTAACTCGCACACATGTCACCAGTTCTTTTTGGAAACAGCTTGGGGAAGATCTAACCCACATGCCACACAACTCACTGGCTGTTCAGTTGCTCAGTCGTGTCCGACTCTTTACGACGCCATGGACTGCAGCACGCCAGGCCTCCCTGTTCTTCACTGTCTCCCTGAGTTTGTTCAAACTCATGTCCATTGAATCAGCGATGCCATCCAGCTATCTCATCCTCTGTCATCCCCTTCTCCTCCCGCCTTCAATCTTTCCCAGCATCAGGGTCTTTTCCAATGAGTCGGCTCTTCACATCAGGTGGCCAAAATACTGGAGCTTCAGCATCAGCATCAGTCCCTCTAATGAACATTCAGGACTGATTTCCTTTAGGATGGACTGGTTGGATCTCCTTGCAGTCCAAAGGACTCTCAAGAGCCTTCTCCAACACCACAGCTCAAAAGCATCAATTCTTCAGCACTCAGCCTTCTTCACGGTCCAACTCTCACACCCACACGTGACTACTGGAAAAAACCACAGCTTTGACTGGACAGACCTCTGTCCGCAAAGTAGTAGGCTGTCTAGGTTTGTCATAGCTTTTCTTCCAAGGAGCAAGTGTCTTTTAATTTCATGGCTGCAATCACCATCTGCAGTGATTTGGGAGCCCAAGAAAATAAAGTCTGTCACTATTTCCATCGTTTCCCCATCTATTGGCCATGAAGTGATGGGACCAGATGCCATGACCTTCATTTCTTGAATGTTGACTTTTAAAACAGCTTTTTCACTCTCCTCTTTCACCTTCATCAAGAGGCTCTTTAGCTCTTTGTCACTTTCTGCCATAACGGTGGTGTCATCTACATATCCGAGGTTATTGATATTTTTCCCAGCAATCTTGATCCCAGCTTGTGCTTCATCCACCCTGGCATTTCTCATGATGTACTCTGCATATAAGTTAAATAAGCAGGGTGACGATATGCAGCCTTGACATTCTCCTTTCCCAATTTGGAACCAGCCCACTACTCCATGTCCGATTTTCCTGCTTCTTGACATGCATATAGTTTTCTCAGGAAGGTACGATTCAGCAGGTCTCCTGAGATCATGGAGTTGGGTAGACCATCACCTCTGTCCATATCAAAACAGTTACACAGTCTCAAGAACACTGTAATTCTCAGCCATCACCTCCCAAACCCCCAGCCCCACCACCCCTGGCAACCACTCAGGAGTTTCTATCTCTAGAAATTTGCCTTTCGGGGGGCATTTCATATAAAATGGAATCACATGCTATAGAATCATTCAACTCTCTTTTATCTCTTTTCTTTGATTCTCTTTTGCGAAAAGCCTTGTCCTTGGGCAAAGCTAGCACTGCCCACTGGTCCATGAATTCTACGCCTGAATCACCTCAAAATATGAGACTGTAATACACTTGAACCTCTCAGCATAGTGTCCATCTCAAAAAGGCTTTTGTTATGGGATTTCTCTGATGGTGCAGCAACTGAGAATCTGCCATGCAATGCAGGGGACATGGGTTTGATCCCTGGTCAGGGAACTAAGCTTCCTGCATGCTGCAAGGCCACACACTGCAATGAAGACCCATCACAGCCAAAATAATAATTAAGAAAAGGTTTTGTTATGTCCTCAGCTTTCACTGAGGTCAAACAGTATATGACAACTATTGGGGCATTTCTGGTCAAACGTCAACTGAAGACACCACTTGCGAACATTCCTTCTAGACTAGAGCACTAATTAAGAAAACCTGTTCTCCAGGTGAACTCATACTAGAAAAGAGCGCTCAGCTAGCCCAGCTTTCCCTTTTCCCCCTGGCTCCCAGGAGGCTCAGAGATAAAACACACATGTGGCTGCAAAGCCATGCTGTCATCCCAGGAGCTGGTCATAGCCTGATGGTTTTGGCAGAGTTGTAATGGTCTTTAACCCAATGTTAACAGTCCATGGAGTCCCAAAGAGTCAGGCACAATGGAGCAACTAAGCACAGCATGACCCAACATTAAAGCAGAGTTCTCAGTGGGGCCTGCAGCAGAATCACTTGGTTAGTAAACTAACAAGGCAGATTCCTATTGAACCGGAGGAGGCCTTAGAACCTGCGATTTCAACAAGAAGCCCGAGAGTTCTTGTTCCTTGGCTCAGGTTCCAAGTCAAAAGCAAAATAACACAGCCCTTTTCCTAGGACTGAGATGACCCATTTGGGTCAACAAACCCAGTTCTTCCTCATCCTCGATCGTCCTCACCCCTGCAGGGAGCATTGGTGAGCTGGCCCAGGTGCTGTGTGCAGGAGCTGTGGTAGACGCGGCCGGCACGCACACGCGGCCCGGGGGAAGGGCTCCAGCTGCCGAGATGACGAGGCGGGTCCTTGGCTGAGAGGTCTGGGAGGGTCTACATCTCAAGCACAACGGCCAGCGCCGCTTTCGCGAGACCTCATGGCCTCCATCTCAGTCCTCAGAGGAGACCAGCAGCTCCCACGGAGACTCCGGTCCACCTGGACCCCTGCAGCCTTCTCAGCATCACACTCCAACCCCGGGGCTCTGCGAAGCCCGAGGTCATTCAGGCATCAGCTCTGCGGGTCCCCGTCCCGACTCGGAGGGATGTTTCCCTCCCCACCTGTCTCAGTGGGCGACCAGGTCTATCGTGATTGGAGGAGGCAGGGGGCAGAGGAGCAGAAGGAAACCCAAGGGCGCTGGGCTCTTTCCCACAATGGCCCCGAGACGCCCGAGGGTGCAGCTGTGTCCTGTGCAGCCCCTGGGAGCTGGGGGCCGTGGTCTCAGAGAGCGTGCAAGGGTGGAGACGGGGAACTCTCCTGGGAGGTGGAGTCTCCGGACAGTCAAGGGGTCGGGAATCAGGAGGGGAGGCGCAGAGAGCGAATGTGAGAACCACGCGTCTAGGGTGGAGCCACTGGGCACGGGAAACATGCCCACGGACAGTGTGGAGCCATGTGCCGCCATGAGGGGTAGGCATGGCCTGGCAGGCTCCCTGACCCCTCAGGCCTCCTTGCTCCCTCTGTCCTGGTAAGACGTGAAGGTCCTGGGGCGGCCGGAGCAGAATGTACCCGCCCAGAAAGACCAAAGGCAGGAGGCGTGTGGGCAGGGCTTGGGGTGCCCACTGGACCTCCAGGCCTCGGAAGCGGGTGGAAGCTCTGAAAGCGGATGTTCGTGGGGGACACTCTGAATGTGTGAAACACTCGGGGCATTTCTGCGAGGCTCAGCAGTGTGCGCTCAGCGTGTGGACCTCCGGCTCAGTCTGGCCGAGAGCGGGGGTGCTCAGGGCATTCCTAAAGGAAATCAGTCCTGAATATTCACTGGAAGGACTGAAGCTGAAGCTGAAACTCCAATACTTTGGCCACCTGATGCGAAGAGCCGACTCACTGGAAAAGACCCTGGCTCTGGGAAAGACTGAAGATGGAAAAAGGGGACGACAGAGGAACTGAACTCAACTCAACTGAACCGAATGCCTCTCCCAGCGGTTTGCCTGGGGCCGCGTCCTGCAGACAGTGACAAGGTGATGGCACTGCCCACGCCAGTGCCAAGCCCACTCCCTAAGATCTCAGCTGGGCCACGGCGACCTGGGGAAAGGGCATCACGTCTTCCCGTGGTGACCAGCTAGCCATCAAGGTAAGCCTGTTCAAATCCTGAGCCCCAGCCACACACGAGGCCCCACTTCCCTTCCTCTTCACTGAAATGTGACCCTGTCCCCCGACCGCAGTGAAATCAGGATTCACGTGGTGTATGACCGTCCAGGGTCTGCTGTGACAAAGGGCCCCAGGCGGGGCTGCTCAGAGCGACACAAACATATCCTCTCCCAATCCTGGAGGCTGAAAGTCTGTAATCAGGTTCACGGGATGGAAATCCAGGCGTCGCAGAGCTGGCTCCCTCTGAGGGCTCTCGGGGAGGGGCCTTCTTGCCTCTTCTGGCCTCCAGGGGCTCCAAGTGTCCCAGCTCACAGCTGCGTTCCCCAGCCCCTGCCTTCACAGGTCTCCTCTGCTCAGACCTGCCTGTTGTAAGGCCTCTTGTGATGGCATTACAGGCCCAATGAGATAATCCTGGGTAACCCGTACATCCCAGGACCCTTAGGGTTCATGGTGAAGGACAGAGAAGCCTGGTGTCTGTGGGGTCACAAAGAGTCAGGCACAAGTTAGCAACTGAGCAATAGTTTCATGAAAACGGAATCTCTGAATTCGTTCCGGCTAGCACTGTGACTCACGGGTGAGAATTCACTGACTCGAAAAGACCCTGATGCTGGGAAAGACTGAGGGCAGATACAGAAGGGGACACACAGCAGAGGATGAGATGGTTGGATGGCATCACGTTAATTACCTGTGCATTAATTCCATTACCCTAAAGTGAAACCCTCTGCCACCCGTTACGTAACATCCTGGCTGCTCCCTAAATCACCACCCAAGGGTCATTTCCCATGTTTTTCCGAGTGGCAGCAGGAGGGGATGGCTTCCAAAGGCCTGAAACCCAGAATCCACACCGCTTTGCTACGCGATGACCATCTCCACTGCAAGGGGACACGGTGGCCAAGACGGGGGCCGTGGGGCGCCCACGCAGGGGCGTCCACGATGAACGGCAGCCTCTAGGACATCCGGAGGTTGCTGAAGGGCAGGGTCCCTTCTCAGGACACCTGAGGATGCAGGAAAAACAGCTGAGCAGGAGATGAAGTGCACAGAAAAATCCAGGCCTGATGGAGAATTCTGCCTCTGTCCCCCCACCCACTCAGGACGCAGCACTTCCTGAGCTCACGAAGACTGATGCCCGAGAGGCAGAAACTAACCCCCCTCCATCCACAGCACAGGACCACCATCCTTCTCCAGCTGAGAGGCCTTGGGAGGCTCCCCTGAGGCTCATCTCTCCGTGAACACCCGGCCCGCCAAGGCCCTCTGGCCTGGAGATGACCAACGCTGTGGGCGAAAGGCGCCCTGGCCGGCAGAGCAAGCTGACAGCGCGTCCACTCCCGGCCTAAAGGGCCGCCCGGTCCAGCCGTTCCCCTTCTCTTCCCCGGCACATCAGTGACCACGCCACAGAGATGGATTCTGAGACCACAGGCCCCCATCACTTGGGGCCCGCGGAGAGGAGTTCCCGAAGAAGCGGCTGCAGGCCCAGCCCTGACGCAGGGTTCCCGACCCCGGGCCGGGACAGGCAAACACGGGTCGAGCGGTCAAGGGGCCTTTTCTCAGAAAGGAGGCAGGAGGAGGTGAGCGGGCCTTGGTACAAACCCAGGCCCAGGGAGGTTCAACCTGGTCGTGAGCCAACAAGCCCCCCACCTGGCCTGGGGCAGACGGCCCCCCACAAACGCAGAAACATGGTGCCGGGGGGCAAGGCCCAGGTCCGGAGCCCAAGGGTGGGGACAAGGACCTTCCCGCCAACCTGCACTCCTCCTTCTCCGAGCCTGCTCTGCCGCTAGAAGAAAGTGTGGCCACAGCCTCCGCTTGAGTCACCCACGGTGCGCACCCACCCGTCAGCTCTCCATGGAGCCACGCGAGTGAGCAGCCGTGGGGAATCGGCGCCGGGGGCTTCCCCACGAGGGAACTGCACCCAGCTTCTTGGACAGACAGAGGACGAGGGGACTGCAGGCTCTGCCCCCTCGGCCGGAAGAGCGGGGCTGGTCCTCCCGGACCCCCATCACCGCCCGCCTGCCAGGACAGCGCTCACATGCACCCAAGGGAGGGCGGGAGCAGGGGCCAGAGAAGCAACTCGGGGTGCACGGGGGACCACGGCCTCTCGGGAAGGCTTGCACAAGGACAGCGAGAGGGGCTGAACTGGGTCTCAGGCAGGACTGGAGGCCTGGGAAGCCAGGGGTAGCAGCACCCACCCCCACAGCACCCAAGCCCCACCAGCCCAAGGTGACCAGGGCTGGGGCAGTGGTCCTGACATTCCACTCCTGCCTGGGGTACTTGCAAGTCTAGGACGTTCTTCTCCTTCTCATCGGGATCTGGGAAGGTGCAACGGGTCTGTGTTCTTAAGCAGAAAGCAGCGATATACAAGCATAACATAAACAGATACACAGCACGTCCACGTATTAAAATCTCGTTGGGGTGGACAATTTGGAACAAGGGTCTAAAACGTCTCCTTGGATAGGCGATACACTTTTTCAAAAGTCTGAAAAATATGTCTGAGCGGGAGCGGACCTCACAGACCTGCCTTTCTGGTCCCCAGGCTGGGCAGCCAGGTGTGACACCAGAGAGAGCTCAGGGTGTGCAGAGCCAGGGCCAGGTGGAGCCTCTCGGGACCAGCCTGGCGGGGAGCAGCAGGTCTCACCGCTGGGGGCCCAGCCCCTCACCCGAGGATGGCGGCCAGTGCCCCTGCCTCACGAGGTCAGCCGCGGTGAAGCCCAGCATCGAGGCCACACTCTGAAAACGCCGATTCTAAGCTCATATTACAGATAAACGGCACCAGAGGAGCCCACGGGAGATGGTCAGCATGCAATCAGCAGCAGGTGTCAGACTGCAAGCTCAGAGCCTGTCTCAGCTCTGCTGGGCCTCAGGCTGTGGGCTTCCCCTCTGTGGTCCCCACGCTGGACAGAAACAGACATCTCCTGGTCCAGGAAACAGTGGAGGCAGGGCGCCTGTCACACCTCCTCCACCATCTACCCTCCCAGCCAGGACATCTCTGAGCAGAGACAAAGAGCCATGCTGGGGTCTCAGCCGCAGTCCCCCAGTGAGTCCCCCCAGCGTCACACTAATTGGGCAGCAAGGGCAGGCAGGGTCACACTAACTGGGCAGCAAGGGCAGGCAGCACCCAGGACAACCCCCCCGCCAGCCAGCTCTGACACAGGCACTGGGGCCCTGGCCACGAGGAACCGCCGTTCTCTGGCCGGGGTGCCAAAGTGGGGAGGCGGTCCACACCACGGCACTGAAGATGTTCGAACTCACCAGAGGCGCTGGCAGACTGGGCCCCGCAGGAAGGCTTCTCGGAACCAGAACCAACTGCACTCCAAAGGGTCAGGGCAAGGAAACAGGAGACATGTCCAGAGCTGTGAGAGACAACCAGGGCGCGGTCAGACCGAGGCTCCACGAGGAAGCAGAGGTCAGAACTACAAGCGCCAGATCGAGACTCCACGAGCAGGAAGCGGTCAGAACTACAAGCGCTCTGATGCCTGCGAGCTGGAAACCAGCGGCTGCGTTTCTGCTTCCTGAAAGAGGGCACAGACGCACTTTCCCACACTCCTCCCAAGACGTGCAGCGAAAACCCCAGGATGCCGCACAGGAAACGAACTGAAGACGCAGAGAGGTGGAAAGAAGGCAGGGGCCCAGGGACCGGCACAGCGGTCAGTTCTCTGAGCTGGGATTTTGCCTAATATTCCAGATTGGGAGCTAAGAAGCCAGAGAGCCAGAAACACCAGCTGCTGTCCTTCAGTCGTTCAGTCGTGTCTGACTCTTTGCGACCCCATGGACTGCAGCACGCCAGGCTCCCCTGTCCTCCACTACCTCCTGGAGCTTGCTCAAACTCATGTCTATTGAGTCAGTGATGCCATCCAACCATCTCATCCTCTATTGCCCCCCTCTTCTCCTACCCTCAGTCTTTCCCAGCATCAGGGCCTTTTCCAGAGAGTCAGCTCTTCACATCAGGTGGCCAAATGACTGGAGCTTCAGCTAAAACATCAGTAGAAGCGGGGAAAAAAAAGCTGCAAAGAAGGACTACTCTCTCCAGAAAAAAACCAGGAAAATGGTAGCAAAACAGGGAAAATCGTGCAATCACCCTGCTACTCCACCCGGATGTCACAGACTAACTGCGGCCCCCACCCTGAGTCCCAGGAGCAGAGGGTAAGGGTGGAGCCGTCACAGGCACTCACACCTCCACGGGGAGGCAGGGGGCAGACAGACCAAGCCGTGGAGCTGGAACTTTCTTCCCCACCGAGCAGGCAGTGTCCCCCTCCAGTTCCACCATGTCAACGCAGACACCACATGGAGCCTCGATTTCTGCACGCACACAGCACCCCCAACCCCTCATCTCAGTGGACGAGGTCAGAAGAGGGCTGACAGAGAGTCAGAACCCTCCCCATCGCCAGCACGTGAGGCCACGGCCCCCTCATATCCGAGGAGGCCACATGGGAGCAGGTCCCCTCCCCCACCAGCAACAACAAGGGGCCTCCCCACTGGGGTGTCAGCGGGGGACAACCGAGGACCTTGGACGTCTGCAGGCAGTAACGAGGCCGCACGCCTTCCCTGTGATGTCCGAACAAACAGGCTAAACCAGCAGGCTCATTGAGACCCACGGCCCACGACAGAATATGCAACTGTGCACATTTCCACTGAAAATCATTCATCATCCCCCAAACCAGGAAGATCTCCCATGGTTGAGAGACAACCAGGGGCTGGCAACACTCAGGGGACAGAGATGTTAGCGCTGAAACTGAGTCTGAAGCGGCAAAAACAAAAATGCCTCCACATGTGAACTGTGAACACCCCTGGAAACACGTAAAACAGAAAACCTCACTGAAAAAAAGAACAGAAAATTGCAACAAGGAAATACAGATCTTCCTCGACATATGATGGGGTGACATCTGGGTAAACCCATCACAAGTAGAAAATATCGTAACTCGAAAATGCACGTAATACACCCAACTGGACATCACAGCGCAGTCTCACCTCCTTTCAACACACTCAGAACACGTTCACTAGCCTGTGGTTGGACCAAATGGTCTAACACAAAGCCTACTTTATGACTTGCTGACTATCTCACTACATTTACTGAAAACTGTCCTGGTAGTGAAAACCAGAATGGTCGTCCGGGTGCAGAGTGGTTGCGTGTTGGCCGCTCACCCCTGCGACCACGTGGCTGGCCGGAGCCGAGGCTCACCGCTCCCGCCCACAACAGAGGATGGTTCCACATGTCACAGTCCCAGAAAGATCAAAATTCAAGATCCAAAGTAGAGTCTCTACCGAGTATGTCACTTTCACACCGTCAGAAAGTCTAGCTGCTCTCCAACAGAAGCTAACACGACGTTTGAAACCAACTGTACTCCAACAGAAGGGCTTCCCTGCCGACTCAGTGGCAGAGAATCTGCCTGCCGGTGCAGGAGACGGAAGTTTGATCCTGGAGTCGGGAAGCTCTCCTGGAGGAGGGCATGGCAACCCACTCCAGTACTCTTGCCTGGAGAATCCCATGGACAGAGGAGGCTGGAGGGCTACAGTCCACGGGGTCACGAAGAGTCAGACATGACTGAGCGACTAAATATCAACAATGCTCCAGTAAAATCTTTTAAAAAGAAAACACGGGGGTTGGGAAGAATAATTGAAAATCAAAGTCTAAGTTCCCATCTCAGGAAGCTAGTAAAAGGTGAGGAAAATAAATCCAAAGCAAAGGTTTGAAGGAAGGAAGGAAATAATCAAAAGAGTGAAGATAAATAAAAACAAAACCAAAAAAAAACAATAGAGAAAAATCAATGAAATGATGAGCTGGCTGTTTGTAAAAGTCAATAAAATGGACAAAACTAACCAAAACAGACAGAAAAGGCTCAAATTACCAATTCCAGGAATGTAACAGAGGATATTATTATAGGCCCTGCAGGCACGGAGAGAATCAACAGCTCCACACACTTAAATTAGACAATATAAGTGAAAGAAACCGATTCTTCAAGAAATGCAAATAGTTACATCTCATTCTGTATGAAACAGGTAATCTGAGAAGCCCTAGAGCTATTAAGAAGATTGAGTTCCTCATTATAAAACGCACGTTTTTGCAAGAAAGAGGAAATCTCCACACCCAGATAGTTTCACCAGAGAATTCCATGAAATGTTCAGAGAATTAGTATCAATTCTGTACAATATCTGGAGTAGGAAATGGCAACCCATTCCAGTATTATTGCTGGAAAACTCAGTGGACAGAAGAGCCTGGCGGGGGGCAGTCCCTGGGGCTGCAAAGAGTCAGACACAACTGAATAGCTAAGTGCACACTATACAATATCTTCCAGAAAACAGAATCCAGTCGATTTTATGGAACCAATATGAATCAGTATTAGTATCTTCCAGAAAACAGAATCCAGTCGATTTTATGGAACCAATATGAATCAGTATTAGTATCAGTATTAGTATCATATTGGTTCCATAAAATCGACTGGATTCTGTTTTCTGGAAGATATTGTATAGTGTAACAGTCGGACACAACTGAGCGACTTCACTTTCACTTTTCACTTTCATGCACTGGAGAAGGAAATGGCAACCCACTCCAGTGTTCTTGCCTGGCGAATCCCAGCGACGGGGATGCCTGATGGGCTGCCGTCTATGGGGTCGCACAGAGTCGGACACGACTGAAGCGACTTAGCAGCGTGATACTGATACTAAAACTATACAAAGAGAAAATCACAGGCCCATATCCCTCAAATATAGATGGAAAAAAAATCTTTAACAAAATATTAACAAATAAGAGTTAAGCAATTACTGTATAAGAGAAGAATTATAGATCAAGACAAGTAAGGTTTATTTCTGGAATGCTAGGCTGGTTCAACATTTTTTTTTAAAAATTAATTTATGTGATCCTCTATACCAATAGGTTAAAGAAGGAAAATCATACAGTCAAAGCAATCAATGCAGAAAAAAGCATTTGACAAAATTCAACGTCTGTGACAAATTCTCCCCCCTCAAAAAAGGAAGAAGGGAAATTCTTCAACCTGATCAAGAGCATCTGCAAAACTTCATGTAATCAACTGACATTATTCCAAATAGCGAAAGACAAACGCTTTCCTTCTGTGACCAGGAACAAGGATGTCTGCTCCAATCGTTTTCACTCAACACAGCAGGAGACGTTCCAGGTAATGGAAGAGGCAAGAAAAGAAGATACAAAGCACACAGATCAGGAAAGGGACAGTGTTCGCCACTCAGTCGTCCCCGGCTCTTTGCAACACTGTGGACTGTAGCCCGCCAGGTTCTTCTGTCCATGGGATTCTCCCGGCAAGAATACTGGAGTGGGTTGCCTGTTTCCTACTCCAGGGGATCTTCTTGACCCAGGAATTGAACTCGGGTCTCCTGCGAGGCTTTACTGTCTGAGCCACCAGAGAAGCCCCCTGACCAGGAAGATAGAAATAAAACTGCCGCCATCTGCAGATGACAAGATGACAAGATCCCAAGGAATCTCCAAGACGACTGCTGCTGCCGCTGCTGCTGCTAAGTTGCTTCAGTCGTGTCCGACTCTGTGCAACCCCATAGATAGCAGCCCACCAGGCTCCCCCGTCCCTGGGATTCTCCAGGCAAGAACACTGGAGTGGGTTGCCATTTCCTTTCCAATGCATGAAAGTGAAAAGTGAAAGTGAAGTCACTCAGTCTTGTCCAACCCCTAGCGACCCCATGGACTGCAGCCCACCAGGCTCCTCCGTCCATGGGATTTCCCAGGCAAGGGTACTGGAGTGGGTTGCCATTGCCCTCACCGCTCCAAGACAACACTTCCTACAAATGATGAATGAGTTGAACAAGGTCACAAAATACAGCATCAACATATAAAAGTCAACTGTATCCCCCTATACCAGCAATGAACACGTGGACAGCCAAATGTATAATCCAATACCACTCATAATTTCTCAAAAAAATACTTAGGTGTGAATGTGACAAAGCTTGCATGCTGAAGTCTACAGAAATCAGTGAACAATAAAAGGACATCTAAGGGCTGAGGCGTCCTCAGTGGCTCAGACAGTAATGCAAGTCGCTCAGTCGTGTCGACTCTTTGTGACCCCATGGACTGGAATTCTCCAGGCCAGAATACTGGAGCGGGTAGCCATTCCCTTCTCCAGGGGATCTTCCCAGCCCATGGATTGAACCCAGGTGTCCCGCATTGCAGGCAGGTTCTTTACCAGCTGAGCCACCAGGGAAGCCGTCAGACAGTAAAGAATCCTCCTGCAGTGCAGCAGACCAAGGTTCGATCCCTGGGTCAGGAAGCTCCCCTGGAGAAGGGAATGGCAACCCACGCCAGTATTCTTGCCTGGAGAAGCCCATGGACAGAGGAGCCTGACGGGCTACAGTCCATGGGGTCACAAGAGTCAGACACGACTGAGCAACTACATCACCCCCACCAACCCGAGCCTTACTTATATCCCACTTCCATCCGAGTGGGATGACCCAGCAATCCCACTCCTGGGCGTATACACAGACGAAACTTATTCAGAAAGATACATGCACCTCCACCCAAGTTCACAGACGCTCTATTCACAATAGGCAAGACGTGGCAGCAACCTAAATGCCCATCGACAGAGGAATGGATGAGGAAGATGTGGTCATACACGCAGAGGAACATTACTCAGCCACAAAAGAGAGCGAGATAATGCCATCTGCAGCAGCGTGGATGCACCGAGAGGCGGTCACACTGAGTGAGACAGGTCAGACACAGAAAGACAAGCATCATGGGATGGCACTGCCGTGTGGGATCTAGAGGAACGGCGCAAAGGACTCACCCGCAAAACAGAAGCAGACCCGCAGACAGAAAAGAAACTGCGGTTACCAGAGGGGGAACGGGGGGCGGAGGGGAGAAATCAGGAGTTTAGGGTTGACAGGCACACTGGTTTAGTCGCCGAATCGTGTCCAACTCTTGCCGCCCCATGGACTGCAGCCCGCCAGGCTCCTCTGTCCCTGGGATTCTCCAGGCAGGAATACTGGCGTGGGGTGCCACTTCCTTCTCCAGGGGAGATAGATGACACTATTACATAGCAAAATAGACGAACAACAAAACCATACTGTATAGCACAGAGAAATGTATTCAATATTTTTAATAACCCACAACGGAAACAAACTTGAACAACAACAGACATATATCCATCTCATCCATCTATGTATAACTGAGGGCTTCCCTGGCAGCTCAGTGGTAAAGAATCTGCCTGCCAATGCAGGAGACACAGGTTCGATCCCTGGGTCAGGAAGGTCCCCTGGAGAAGGAAAGGGCAACACATTCCAGGATTCTTGCCTGGCAAATCTAATGGACAGAGAAGCCTGGCAAGCTTCAGTCCATGGGGTCGCAAAAGAGCTGGACACGACTTAGCATCTACACAACAATAATGCATAACTGTGCTGGACTGTGAGTCACTGTGCTGGACGTCTGAAACTAACACAACGTCGTTAATCAACAACACTTCAATTTAAAAAAAAATCAACTCAGCTCATGCCGGCCTTCCCTGGTGGTGCAGTGGTTAAGACTCCAAGCTCCCAATGCGGGGGTCAACAGTTCAGTCCCGGGTTGGGGAATAAGATCTCACATGCTGTATGGTATAAAAAATTAAAAATAAGTAAACAATAAATTTAAAAAATTTTTGGATAAAATTTTAAAAATTTCTTAAAAGAATGAATCATGGACTTAGATGTAAAATGCAAAACTATAAAACTTTGGGGGAAGAAAACTCTCATAGGAGAAAATCTTTAGGCTCTAGGGTTAGGAATGCTAAAAGGATGTCAAAAGCATGAGCCGCACAGAGAAAAACTGATAAATCAGACCTCAAAAAAATCAAAACCTTTCGTTCTGTGAAAAAGAGGATACAAATACAAATCACAGACGGGGAGAAAATGTCTGCAAAGCGCACATTCAACAGAGGACTAGTGTCCAGAGTATAAAGAGCTCTCGAAACTTAACAGGATAAAAAAAAAAAAAACAGACCATCCAGGTAAGACAGGGAGAAAAGACATGCAGAGACATTTTACAAAGGAGGGCAGCCAGATGGCAAAGGGGCACGCGAGAAGATGTTCAAACATTACCAGCCACTAAAACAAGACAAAGACCTCAGTGAGACGTCCCTACACCAGCCCGGCCAATGTAAGACACAGTAACACCCAACGCTGGTGAGAAGCCAGACAAGCTGTCACGCTGGAAATATAAAATGAAACGGCAGTGCAGGAAAGTACAGCGCTTTCTTAAAAATCTAAACACGCAGCTACTATGCAACCCAGAGACAGCACGCTTGGGCATTTATCCCAGAGAAATGAAGACCAACGTTCACACAAAACCCACAACATTAATGCTTGAAAAGCGGAAGTCAAAGTGTCAGTCACTCGGTCATGTCCAACTCTTTGTGACCGCATGGACGCTAGCCTGCCTGGCTCCTCTGTCCATGGGGTTCTCCAGGCAGGAATACTGGAGTGCAGCCACCCCCTACTCCTGGGGACCCCCAGGGAAGCCCCTCTACAGAGTTCTGATGACAGAGAAGCCACCTCCTGAGAGCTGACTGACTGGATAGTTCCATTTCTGTATAATTACTGGAATAAAATTATAGAGATGGAAGACAGATTAGCGGTTGCCACAGGCTGAAAAGCAGGTGAGGCAGGAGGGAGTCTGTGAGAGACGCTGGTGCTGATGGCGATGCTTGTACCCTGACCGTGACATTGTCAGCGTCCTACTAAACGTCGTCACTTGGTTCTGCAGGATACGACGTGCGGGGCAGAGTAGCGGGTACAGAGGACGGCTCTGTACTCTTTCTTTCGACTCCAATTATTGCTAAAATAAAGAGGTTCTTTTTATTTTATAAAGTACATTGTGGAAAATAAAACAAATGAGGTTACACAGAGCTGCCATGTGACCGAAGACACATGATTCTATTTCAAGGCAGATACCTAACCTTGAAAAGACCATTAGGTCCAGGACTTTCCTGGTGGTCCAGTGGGTAAGGATCCACCTGCCAATACAGGCACATGGGTTGGATCCCTGGTCTGGGAAGATTCCACACGCCCCCGAGCAACGAATAAGCCCACGTGCTACGGAGCCCACGCTCTGCAGCAAGATGACCCACCGCAGCGAGAAGCTGGAGCACAGCGGCCAAGAGAGGCCCTGCTCGCCGCAACCAGAGAAACGCCCTCGCAGCAATGAAGACCCAGTGCAACCAAAATGAATTTTTTTTTAAATTTAAGCTTAAAAAAAGGAACATATGACCACCACAAAACCTGACCCCTGATCTTCGTAGCAGCTCTCTTCCTCACAGCCAAAAAGTGGAAGTAATCTGCATGTCCAGCAACCCACGAGTTCATAAATAAAATGTGATCCAGCCACACAACGGAGCCGCGTCCAGTCCCGATGCTCTGATGCACCACACACCTGGATGACCCCTGAAAACATGATGCTAAGTGAAGGAAGCCAGTCACCGGTTCCATTTACATGAAATGCTGGGAGCAGGCTCACGCAGGGAGAGAGAAAGCAGACGGGAGGCTGCCAGGGGCCGGGAAGGTGGGGATGGGAGTCGGGGGCAGACTGTTAACAGGTACAGGGTTTGTTTCAAAAATGTCCCAGAATTACCTGTGGTAATGGCTGAGCAGCCCAGGAATCTGCTAAAAATGCAGTGCATTCTACCCTTCGTGTGGACTGCATGGTACGCAAACTACATCTCAAATTGTTGGGGGGGAAAAGCGAGCAGCGACTGGGTTCTAGGAAATTTTAAAAGCACCCACTTTACAGTGATCCTCCCTATCCTCGCTGGAGAATAACTAAATTATTGAACTGTTTTAAAAGGTTAGCCTTCAGCATTCTGCAGCTATTTTTAGAAGTGCTCATTATTCCTGGGGAGATGAAAATCATAATTACAAAGCGTCCTGAAACAGCTCTGTAACCCTGAGGACTCACCCCGGGCACAGAGCGGCCTGGTGTCCTGAGCTGGGAGTCAGGAGGCACCAGCCTGTGCCTCGGACAGACCCGGCCACCCCGTCCCTGGGGACGCCCTCCACATGAGCAGAGTTCCTGGAATCCAGCTGCCTGGTCTGCAGCTCTACTCCGCAGCCACCCCTGACCATGTTCCAGCTAATTCTGTGAGATGGGAATGCATGAGGGTCACCCTAGCCCTGGGGATTAACAGAGCAGGCACAGAAGGCTTCCCCCGAGGGCCCCCATCAGAGGACATGTCACCACCTCTCTCTGTTCCAGAAAGGCAGCGGGAATGGCCCCATAACTGCAGGTCCTTTCGAGAGGGCGGAACCTGGTTCTGCCAAAGGTGGAAAGAAGCTGTTTCATCAAAAACTAAAGTACAGGAATGGACCCAGCAATACCACTCTAGGCATATACTCTGAAGAAACCAAAACTGGAAAAGACACATGGATGGATGGATGTGAGAGCTGGACCATAAAGAAAGCTGAGCGCCAAAGAGTTGATGCCTTTGAACTGTGGTGTTGGAGAAGACTCTTGAGAATCCCTTGGAAGGCAAGGCGATCCAACCAGTCCATCCTAAGGGAAAAATGAATGGATAAAGAAGCTGTGGTACACACATACAATGGAATACTACTCAGCTATAAAAAGGAATGCACTTAAGTCAGCTCTAATGAGGTGGATGAACCCAGAGCCTGTTACACAGAGTAAAGTCAGAAAGAGGAAAACAAATATCGCTTATTCACACATCCACAGGAGCTCCAGAAGGATGATACTGACGAATCTGTGCACAGAGCCGCAGTGGAGGTGCGGACATAAGAGGACAAACCTATGGGCAAGGGTGAGGAGAAGAGGGAGAGGGGGAGATGAGTGGAGGGCGCGGTGCGGATGCACGTGCACCAGCACACGCCAACCGACAGCCAACGGGAACTCGCTGCAGGACTCAGGGAGCTGCCCTGGGGCTCGGGAACAACCCAGAGCAGCGGGAGCAGGCGGGAGGCGGGAGGCAGATCCCAGAGGGAGGGCACAAATGTAAACCTACGTCAGTTCACATCGATGTAAGACAGAAATCAAGCCGATACTAAAGACGAATCATCAGCCAAAAATAAATAAATAAATATTTACAAAAAACACAGCCAGTACAGGGATGAACCCAGCTAGTACAGGATGAACCAACTAGTACAGGATGAACCAACTAGAACAGGATGAACCAACTAGAACAGGAATAAACCAGTACAGGAATGAACCCAGCTAGTGCAGGATGAACCAACTAGAACAGGATGAACCAACTAGTACAGGATGAACCAACTAGTATAGGATGAACCAACTAGAACAGGATGAACCAGCTAGAACAGGATGAACCAGCTAGTGCAGGATGAACCAACTAGTACAGGGTGAACTAACTAGTGCAGGATAAACCAACTGAACAGGATGAACCAACTAGTACAGGATAAACCAACTAGAACAGGATGAACCAACTAGTGCAGGATGAACCAACTATTACAGGAATAAACCAGTACAGGAATGAACCAGCTAGTACAGGATGAACCAACTAGAACAGGAATAAACCCAGCTAGTACAGGATGAACCAACTAGTACAGGATGAACCAACTAGTACAGGATGAACCAACTAGAACAGGAATAAACCAGTACAGGAATGAACCCAGCTAGTATAGGATGAACCAACTAGTGCAGGATGAACCAACTAGAACAGGAATGAACCAACTAGTACAGGAATGAACCCAGCTAGTACAGGATGAACCAACTAGTACAGGATGAACCAACTAGAACAGGAATAAACCAGTACAGGCATGAACCCAGCTAGTACAGGATGAACCAACTAGTACAGGATGAACCAACTAGTACAGGAATAAACCAGTACAGGAATGAACCCAGCTAGTGCAGGATGAACCAACTAGAACAGGATGAACCAACTATTACAGGAATAAACCAGTACAGCAATTAACCAGCTAGTACAGGATGAACCAACTAGTACAGGAATAAACCAGTAGAGGAATGAACCCAGCTAGTACAGGATGAACCAGCTAGTACAGGATGAACCAACTAGTGCAGGATGAACCAACTAGAACAGGATGAACCAACTAGTACAGGAATGAACCCAGCTAGTAAAGGATGAACCAACTAGTACAGGATGAACCAACTAGAACAGGATGAACCAACTAGTGCAGGATGAACCAACTAGAACAGGATGAACCAACTAGTACAGGAATAAACCAGTAGAGGAATGAACCCAGCTAGTACAGGATGAACCAGCTAGTACAGGATGAACCAACTAGTGCAGGATGAACCAACTAGAACAGGATGAACCAACTAGTACAGGAATGAACCCAGCTAGTAAAGGATGAACCAACTAGTACAGGATGAACCAACTAGAACAGGATGAACCAACTAGTGCAGGATGAACCAACTAGAACAGGATGAACCAACTAGTGCAGGAATAAACCCAACTAGTACAGGAATGAACCAACTAGTGCAAGATGAACCAACTAGAACAGGATAAACCAACTGAACAGGATAAACCAACTGAACAGGTGAACCAACTAGTACAGGATAAACCAACTAGTACAGGAATAAACCAGTACAGGAATGAACCCAGCTAGTATAGGATGAACCAACTAGTACAGGATGAACCAACTAGTACAGGAATGAACCCAGCTAGTACAGGATGAACCAACTAGTACAGGATGAACCAACTAGAACAGGAATAAACCAGGACAGGAATGAACCCAGCTAGTATAGGATGAACCAACTAGTACAGGAATGAACCCAGCTAGTACAGGATGAACCAGCTAGAACAAGATGAACCAACTAGTGCAGGATGAACCAACTAGAACAGGAATAAACCAGTACAGGATGAACCAACTAGTGCAGGAATGAACCCAGCTAGTACAGGATGAACCAACTAGTACAGGATGAACCAACTAGAACAGGATGAACCAACTAGTGCAGGAATAAACCCAACCAGTACAGGATGAACCAACTAGAACAGGAATGAACCCAGCTAGTACAGGATGAACCAACTAGTACAGGATGAACCAGCTAGTACAGGATGAACCAACTAGTGCAGGATGAACCAACCAGAACAGGAATAAACCAGTACAGGATGAACCAACTAGTGCAGGATGAACCAACTAGTACAGGATGAACCAGCTAGTACAGGAATGAACCCAGCAACCACTTCTAGGCATATACTCTGATAAAACTAAAATTGAAAAAGACACATGGATGGATGGATGTGAGAGTTGGACTATAAAGAAAGCTGAGCACAGAAGAATTGATGCTTTTGAACTGTGGTGCTGGAGAAAACTCTTAAGAGTCCCTTGGACTGCAAAGAGATCCAACCAGTCCATCCTAGATCAGTCCTGGGTTTTCATTGGAAGGACTGATGCTGAAGCTGAAACTGCAAAACTTTGACCACCTGATGCAAAGAGCTGACTAATTTGAAAAGATTCTGATGCTGGGGAAGATTGAGTGCAGGAGGAGAAGGGGACGACAGAGGATGAGATGGTTGGATGGCATCACCGACTTGATGGACATGAGTTTGAGTGAACTCCGGGAGTTGGTGATGGACAGGGAGGCCTGGCGTGCTGCGGTTCATGGGGTCGCAAAGAGTCGGACACGACTGAAAGACTGAACTGAACTGAACTGAACTGAATGGGAATGAATGCTCCTAGCAGCATCACGCACAACAGTCAAAAAGCGGAAGCAACCCGCTATCCACCAACAGAAGCCGGTGGTGGGTCGTGTCAGACTCCGCGACCCCATGGACTGTCGCCCGCCAGGCTCCTCTGTCCATGGGATTCTCCAGGCAAGAACACTGGAGTGGGTTGCCGTTTCCTACTCCAGGGGATCTTCCTGACCCAGGGATCGAACCCACGTCTCTTGCTCTCCTGCACTGGCAGGCAGACTCTTTACCGCTGAGCCAGCAGGGAAGCCGAGACAGAGGAACAGAGGAAACGTGCTCCACCCACACAAGGGAAGAGAGTGCAGCCGTTAAGAGGGACGACGCCCTGACGCGGCCACAAGGCGGACGAACGCTGGAAACGTTCTAACCACTGAGAGAAGCCAGACACAAACGCCCTGCCGTCGTGCCAGCCGCTTGCAAGCAACGTCCAGAGCAGGTCAGTCCGCAAAGGCAGCCGGGCAGCTGCTGGGGGCTGCAAGGACGGGCCTGTTGGTGGGCAACACAACTAGGACCTCCTGTGCCAAACGCCACTGAACTGTACACTTTTAAATGGTTGGTTTCATGTGTATCTCACCTCAATAATCCTCATTCACAAAAGCGCACAAGGATTCAGAGTCCACTTCATGGAGAAAGGGAGGAGAGAAAACCTGAAAACAAGGCAAAATGCCAGCATTCCCAGGGATGAGGAGGAAAGCGGGAAAAACATCTCTTCTCATCAGCTCCTGTCACAGCACCTTTCTGAGGCTGACCTTCCCGTGACCCTCCAGGAGTGCCAGAGTGTGGACACCGCCTCGCCACCGTACTGTCTGTGCCACGGCTTAAAAGTCTGGGGAGGCAAGAAGGTGACTGCATCTGATCTACCCACTCTCCCTATGAGAAAACTGAGGCCGGGCTCCCAGAGCTGCTGAGCAGCCCCGTCAGGACCAGAGCTCCCACTCCTGCCTTTCGGCCACGGCCCCTCCGCTCCCTCTGGAAAATCGCTCTTCACAAAAGAAGACCCTGTGGGTCCCTGACCTTCAGAGAACGCTCTTCACTCTGCTCCAGCTCTGGCTCTATGACAGAGAGGGCAAAAGTGCAGGTGGAAACGAGCTACGTAACAGCTACCGCGTAAGATCACTCAGGGACGAAGGTAAAGTATTAATCACGCCCGCCAGCCGAGCCATAGAGCCCGTGACCCCTGAAAGCGTGAAACCCCAGCTGGGCCCTCCACTCGTGAGCGCGATGGCGACCAGCAGCGGGGGGCCTAGACACAGACGGGGCTGCACCAAACCCACCCAGGGCCTCCCCGTGAGCCTGGACTTGGCCAGTCACACTCGCTTCAGCCAAACGGGCCAGAGCAAAGGGACGCATGGGCCCTCGCTCCCTCTTGCTGTTCTCAGGGACCCTGAGACCTCCCAGTGGCCAGGCCAGGCTGGCCCGCCAGAGGAGGGCAGTGAGAGCCGGATGATGCCGTTACCACCCACCCCCAGCCTACAACTAGCCCACCCTAGAGACGTGAGGGAGGCCCGCTCACCAGCTGACCACAGCTGAACTCAGTGACCACAAGAAGCACCCATCCTTCTCCTGCTCAGATGCTGAGATAAATAACCCAGGGACTGGCAAATTGCTGCCCGTGGGCCAAATGTGGCCCATGGCTTGTTTCTCTAAATAAAGTTTTACTGGGGCACAGCTATGACCATTTGTTCACAAAATGCCTGTGACTGCTATTGCTTTGCAGGGAGACTTTACAGCATAAAGCAAAAAATGTTTACTTTCTGGCCCTGAAATGAGCAGTTGTCATTTTACTCTAAGTTCTGCAGGCTTTTGTTATGCAGGCTGGTAGCTGACAGACCGCCATCTAATTGTTACTGATTAGGTCGGTGTGACCAGCTCCACAGGTGGAGGAGCAGGTGACGCCCAAGATCACACAGGTGGTTCACGCAGGCAGCAGCCACAAAGCAGAACGGAACTGTGGCTTGTTCAACACCAAAGGCCCTACCTACCCTGTCACAGTGCAGGCTTTCCAGAAAGGGCTCCTAACCAGATCACTAATTTAATATATATTCCACCCCCACCTTCCAGGCCCTCCCCTCCCTCTTCAATAAACAAAGGCAGGATAAAGTTTCAAATGAACAAAAGCGCGGCCCAAAAGACCCACTTGGAACATTCCCCACCTCTCCCTGGAGATCCTGGGGTTTGGGGGTGTCATCCCAGGGGACCTCCCCAATGCACCAGGGAGCAGAGGAGCTCGGGTGGATCCCCAAGGCTTTCGAGGACCCCTGCAGGGGCAACTGGTACCCAGAAAGGTTCCTGGGTCCCTGCCTCCACACTGTCACCCAGAGCCCCCCATAAACCCAGTGCACTCACAGCTCAGACCAGAGGTTCTGCAGAGACCAGACAGGGCAGGAATTCACAACGCGGCCTGCATGGGAGATGCCAGCAGGAGAGGGGAAGGGAGTTCACCGACTCAACCTGCACGTGGCCCGGGTCCAATCGGAACAGCTCAAGCAGACAGGTGTTGCCAACGACTGACGTGAGCGGCTCACGGCACACGCAGGCAGATCTCGGTGAGACGGGCTGGCACCTGGGGCCCTTTGCCATGGTGCCCACACCTGGACGTGCCTCTGCTCCAGCAAAGAAACCATCAGGAACTAAAAATAACACTGCATGGGCAGTTGGGGCAAATCCTGCACAAAAGATACAGTTCAGTTCAGTCGCTCAGTCATGTCAGACTCTTTGCGACCCCATGAATCGCAGCACGCCAGGCCTCCCTGTCCATCACCAACTCCCGGAGTTCACCCAGACCCACGTCCATCGAGTCAGTGATGCCATCCAGCCATCTCATCCTCGGTCGTCCCCTTCTCCTCCTGCCCCCAATCCCTCCCAGCATTAGAGTCTTTTCCAATGAGTCAACTTCTCACATGAGGTGGCCAAAGTACTGGAGCTTCAGCTTTAGCATCATTCCTTCCAAAGAAATCCCAGGGCTGATCTCCTTCAGCATGGACTGGTTGGATCTCCTTGCAGTCCAAGGGACTCTCAAGAGTCTTCTCCAACACCACAGTTCAAACGCATCAATTCTTCAGTGCTCAGCTTTCTTCACAGTCCAACTCTCACATCCATACATGACCACTGGAAAAACCATAGCCTTGACTAGAGGAATCTTAGTCAGCAAAGTAATGTCTCTGCTTTTGAATATGCTGTCTAGGTTGGTCATAACTTTTCTTCCAAGGAGTAAGCGTCTTTTAATTTCATGGCTGCAGTCACCATCTGCAGTGATTTTGGAGCCCCCCAAAATAAAGTCTGACACTGTTTCCACTGTTTTCCCATCTATTTCCCATGAAATGATGGGACCGGATGCCATGATCTTCGTTTTCTGAATTGTTGAGCTTTAAGCCAACTTTTTCACTCTCCACTTTCACTTTCATCAAGAGGCTTTTTAGCTCCTCTTTACTTTCTGCCAGAAGGGTGGTGTCATCTGCATATCTGAGGTTATTGATATTTCTCCTGGCAATCTTGATTCCAGCTTGTGCTTCTTCCAGCCCAGCGTTTCTCATGATGTACTCTGCATATAAGTTAAATAAGCAGGGTGACAATATACAGCCTTGACGTACTCCTTTTCCTATTTGGAACCAGTCTGTTGTTCCATGTCCAGTTCTAACTGTTGCTTCCTGACCTGCATATAGATTTTTCAAGAGGCAGGTCAGGTGGTCTGGTATTCCCATCTCTCGCAGAATTTTCCACAGTTTATTGTGATCCACACAGTCAAAGGCTTTGGCATAGTCAATAAAGCAGAAATAGATGTTTTTCTGGAACTCTCTTGCTTTTTCGATGATACAAAGAGACCAAAAAACCCAACTGCCACTTCTGAAGGGCAGGGAGCAAAAGCAGGATACTGGGCACGGACGGCCCCTGCACTCGACACTACTAATGGGCAGGCAGACCACCTAAGTCACACGTCTGACCCCTGGACACACCCTACCCTCGCCTCATGTAAGGAACCAGCTCCCTCCCCCCTGGCGAAGAAGCAAGGGAACCTGCTGGTTGTTCTTGCTCCCCCTGGCTGCAGCAGGGGCCCCCATAAAGACCCTGCCTGGCCTCTGATCAATTTCTATTGATTAAGGAGGCCAAGAACCCTGGTCAGTAACAACAATCCCACCTTTATGTAGAGGATTTCATTTAATGGTCAACGTCGCCAGAGATATGTCATTACCCCATTTTCAGGAAGAGGAAACTGAGGCCCAGAGAGGTCAGCGGGCTGGCCCAAGGTCACACAGCAGTCAAGTGTCAAACAACAGGCACCACCTGCTTGGACGACACCAGAGCATACATGGGGGGCTGGTCAAACACTCCCCAAAGCTGCAAAGACTCAGGAGCAAGAGCAGAGATGTGAACCCACGGGAGCCCTGCTCCACCCTGGGCCGCGATACTCCCCACATGGGCACTGGACGCCCCCGACCACAGCCTCGGAGGGGATGCTCTGGATCACTACACACACTCATTCCTGCCAGGACACAGGCACCGGCCAGGCTCTGGGCCCGCTGGAGTCAGGAGGATGTTTGAGAAGCTGAACCTGCCTTCATCCTCGTCCCTCCTCCCAGAGGTCGGGGGACGGGGCTATCCAAACAGAGGCCCTGCGCAGATTTCACAGGAAGTGTGGTCAGCAGAGACATCAGGATGGACAGACACCGGGGGAGAGAAGCAGGACAAAGCGCTCACATCCCTCCAGCTCCGAGGCTGGCCTGGGCAAAGCACAAAGGCACCTGCGGGCTCAAAACCCCAGTCACCGCGCCTCTCCGGGCCTCAGTTTCCCCTTCTCTAAAATGGGTGTAAAAATACTTCCTCCACCCCCAGGGTGGATTGTGAAGACGCCACGAGATCACAGGCATGGAAGTGCCTGGCACAGGTAGGCAATGACACGTATTCTGATAAAAGCTGGCAATAAAACGCAAATAATAATAATCAAGCTACCCACAAAGATATACATAACTTTTTATTATTTTATCTTATTCTATTTTATGTGATGGCATTGTTTATTACAATGTAATTAAGTAAGCCCGGTAAAGAAATCATTTTTGCCTCAAGACGTGGAGCATCGTGGAGCTGGCTGAGTGGTCCGTTACCCTGGAGGAAGTTCCTGTCTTCTGGGAAAGCCCCAAAGCACCCCTGCTTCCCGCAGGTCACTGACCCCACAGTCAAGCACGGGGCACGGTTCGCTGGGGAACCTGCCAGGTGTTTCAGGTGCCTGCACGGCCCAGCGGCCGGAGCGCCGTGTGGACAGGCCGGGGGAGGCCAGATACCTGTCCATGTGTCCAGGGGCAGCAACGAACGTTACATAATAATAATCCTGTTCTGTCCAGGGGCTGCAAAGAATGTTAGATAACAATACTACTATTCCCAGGCACTTCCAGTAAGAATTCAGGTGTTTCGGGATTTTGGGGCCTGGTCTGGGAGGAGCATCTACACTAACCCACACGGGCCTCAGGGTTTAGGGGAAGCTGCTCAGCCCTGGGGGTCAGGGGTCCCGCAGAAAACCTACTGGGACCTGGCTAGGTCCCGTCTCCTTTCTGAGGCCCAGTGTTCTCCCAAAGGCTGGGCCTGGGCCCCAAGCACCAGCATTCTGGAACCCTGATCCACCCTGGTTAATTCTGGGGTCCCCTCCACCCCCAGTTTCTCTGAGAGGTGGGACTGAGCCCACCCAGGAGTAGAAAGCTGACAAAAGAGAAGTTCTCACCTCTCTCTCTGTTCCTCCAATGAAGTCCAACTGCTAAACCCAGGAATCACCTCTGCAGAAAGGGGGCTCCATCTGAGAACAACACGGCAGGATGCCAGGTGGAAGCAGAAGGGACTTCGGGGTGGGGGAGGCAGGGAACGAAGAAATAAGGAAGCCAACCCCAGCCCGCAGTGAGGGCTGCTACAAATCCATGCGGACAGCTACAGAATTAAAGCCACAAAGGTAATTTTCAATTTCCGAGTAGCCATGTCTCAAACAGAGAAGAGAAGAAAACCAGTTGAAACGAGTATTTATAATATATTTTCTGGAATCCAAGACATGTAAAAGGCTGACATTTCAACGTGTGGCACTAGCCCCGTTTCAAGGGCTCAACAGCTCCGTGGGGCTGGCACCAGCATACTGAGCGAACAGAGCTGATCGGCGCCGACCTGGGTATCTCGCCCAGGAGGCAACGGTCCTGTACGCACAAGGTAAGACACTGGCTCGGCGCTCCGGCTTCGCCTTGGACTGGCTGAGCCCGGGGGTCCGGCCTGTCTAAGCTTGATCCTCCCTGATGGGGAGCCCTGAGCTGACCCATCCCTCTGAACGGACTCCTTTTCTCAACCACAAAAGGGAATGATGTGCAACGTGGCTGTGTGCGGTCTAAAGGAGATCGTATCACCAAGCAGCAAAGCCTCCCTCAGGAGGACTGCAAACACACATGGTGGGCTTGGAGCCAGATCGACAGAAAAGCAATCCCCAAACGACTCCGGGAGCTGGAACCACGACAAAGCGGGAGGGGCAGAGCCAGCAGGAAAGGGGGCGGGTCCTCCTGCGCTGAAACGGACAAACTGGACCCACACAGGTACCAGACACCAGCGCTAAGTCCTGATGGAAGAAATCATACGCGAGTGCGCAGCAAAACACGGAAATGATCAGAAGAGAGCAACCCCAGGGACTGCAGCTCTTCTGTCCGGGGGATTTCCCAGGCAGCAATACCGGAGTGGGTGGCTATTCCCTTCTCCCGGGGATCTTTCCCACCCAAGGGTCACACCCGAGTCTCCCTGGCAAGCGGCTTCTTCACCACTGAGCCACCAGGGATTACTGAGCCTTCAAAAGAGAGCAAAAGATGTCTCATGGCAATGGGCTCGGAGTGACTCAGAACAGAAACCCTGGGACATCAGAAGGCAGTCAGTGAATGAATCCGTCTGGTCAAAGTCACGGTTTTCCCAGGAGTCATGTATGGATGTGAGAGCTGGACCATCAAAAAGGCTGAGCGCTGAGGAATTGATGCTTTCGAACTGTGGTGCTGGAGAAGACTCTTGAGAGTCTCTTGGACTGCAAGGAGATACAACCAGTCAATCCTAAAGGAAGTCAACCCCAAATATTCATTGGAAGGACTGATGCTGAAGCTGAAGCTCCAACCCTTTGGCCACCTGATGAGAAGAGCCAACTCACTGGAAAAGACCCTGATGCTGGGAAAGATTGAGGGCAGGAGGAGAAGGGGGAGACAGAGGATGAGATGGTTGGATGGCATCACTGACTCAGTGGACACGGGTTTGAGCAAACTCTGGTAGATGAAGGGACAGGGAAGCCTGGCGTGCTGCAGTCCATGGGGTCACAGAGAGTTGGACACGACTTGGCAACTGACCAGTGAAGTGAATGAGCGATGTCATGCAGGTGGCCACTCTCCGGCCCGGTGCCCTCCTCGGCCCTGTCCTAGTCCCGGATGGACCCACAGAAGGGAGACCCAGATTCCCAGGCTGAAGCACCTTTCCTCCCCGGGGGTGGGAACACTGGACGTGGAATTTCTCCAGCGTATGAGGTCACCCCTGTCTTGTGGACACACTCGGGAGGAAAGATGGGCCTCTCCCTGTAGGAAAGTAATCTGGCTAAGGAGAGTGGTGAGAGAGCCTCAGCTTTGCCATCCTGAGACCAGACGGGCCTTGGGCTGCTCACCGCTTTAAAACGTGCCTTCTGAAAGGAGGGGCTTGAATACCTACATTCCCGGCAGCATCACTCACAACAGCCAAAAGGTAGACGCAACCAAGTGTCCATGGACAGATGAACAGATACACAAAGTGTGGTCCATCCACACAACGGAAGGTGGTGGCTGTTCAGTCGCTCAGTCCCGTCCGACTCTTTTGCAACCCCAGGGACTGTAGCTCTTCTGTCCGTGGGATTTCCCAGGCAGGAATACCGGAGTGGGTGGCTATTCCCTTCTCCCGGGGATCTTTCCCACCCAAGGGTCACACCCGAGTCTCCCTGGCAAGCGGCTTCTTCACCACTGAGCCACCAGGGATTACTGAGCCTTAAAAAGGAAGAAAATTCAGACAAAAGCCACAGCGTGAATGAACCTGGAGGACACTATGCCCAGTGAAATAAGCCAGACACAGAAGGAGAGGTGATGTGTGTTTTCACTTACATGAGGTCTACAGTCATCAAGTCCACAGAGACCGAGAGCAGGATGCTTCCCAGGGGCTCGGGGAGGAGACGGGCAGTGCCTGTTTGTGGGGACAAAGCGTCAGTCTGGGACGATGGAAGGCTCCGGAGGTGGATGGTGTGATGCTCGTACGACAATGTGAGTGCTGTTAATGCCGCTGAGTTGTGGGCCTAACGTGGCTCAGTCAGTGAGTCAGTTCACTCGCTCAGTCATGTCTGACTCTTTGTGACCCCATGGACTGCAGTACCCCAGGTTTCCTCATCCTTCACCATCTCCCGGAGCTTCTCAAACTCATGTCCATTGAGTCAGTGATATCATCCACCCATCTCATCCTCTGTCGCCCCCTTCTCCTCCTGCCTTCAATCTTCCCCAACATCAGGGTCTTTTCCAATGAGTTGGCTCTTTGCATCAGGTGGCCAGAGTATTGGAGTTTCAGCTTCAGCATCAGTCCTTCCAATGACTTTTCAGGAATGATTTCCTTTAGGATGGACTGGTTTGATCTCCTTGCAGTCCAAGGGACTCTCGAGAGTCTTCTCCGGCACCACAGGATGGCGGGGTCCAGGGGCTGGGGGAGGAGATGGTGAGTGAGCGTCTTAACGTAGTTAAGATGGTAAATTGTATGTTACGTACGTCTTAGCACAACTTAAAAATGTTAAGTGCAAAAAAGTGCTTTCCACATCGATTTCCATCCAATTCCTTACTTCTCACTTACAGCTTCCCCTCCCTGCCTTCAAGTCAGACTCAAGTGCGGCTTCTCGGGGAGGCTCACCCTACCCACCCTCCATCCCAACCCCCTCACCGGGTTCTCCTGCCCACTGGGCCACGGAGGTGCCTCTCTGCCAACCCTCTCATCGTCTGTCTCTTCCGGCTACAGCTAACACTGAGCGAGCAGAAAGGAGGCGATCATAAACGTGAGGGCGGAAACGAATGAAAACGAACGTAGAAAAACAGAGCAAAACTTGAGACCAAAGCTGGTTCTTTGAAAAAGTCAATAAAGCTGACAAACTGTTCATTTAGAATGGTCAAGAGGGGGAAACGCTCAAATCACCAAACTCAGAAATGAAGGGGGGGGCACTTTTACCAGCCTCGTGGGAACACAGAGGAAGACAGGGAATGCCATGAACGACGGAGGGACAATGAATTAGATGCTGAGAGGAATCGGACAGATTTCAGTGAAATGCAAACCGACCACCGGGACTCCAGAAGACCTGGGCACACGCAGACCAGGTAGGGAGCCAGTTAACCAATTCAAAACTTCACACAGAGAGAAGCTCCAGCCCAGGCAGCCTCACTGGTGAATTCTACCAAACATTTAAAGAATTAATTTCTCAAAAACACACAGGTCCTCCTCTCACAGCAGCACTATTCTTAACAGCCAAGACATGGATGCAACCTAAGTGTCCATCGACAGAGGAATAGATGGAAGATGCGGTGCCTATATACAATAGAATGTTGCTCAGCTGTTAGAAGGAATGAGATAAGGCCATGTGCAGCAACGTGGATGGGCCTGGAGGCTATCACACCAAGTGAAGTCAGAGAAAGACAAGTATCATGGTATCACTTACATGTGGAATGGCAAATACGGCACAAATGAACTTGTCTGTGAAACAAAATCAGACTCACAGACACAAACAACAGACCTGTGGTGGCCAGGAGGGTGTAGAGGAAGGGAACTCGGAGCTTGGGTTAGCAGACGCAGACTATTATATGCAGAATGGATAAAAACAAGG
The DNA here is from genome assembly GCF_023091745.1 of Budorcas taxicolor. Taxonomy (NCBI): domain Eukaryota; kingdom Metazoa; phylum Chordata; class Mammalia; order Artiodactyla; family Bovidae; genus Budorcas; species Budorcas taxicolor. The sequence continues at coordinate 48,809,151 of NC_068934.1, forward strand.
TCCTCCCAGGTGGCTCAGCGGTGAAGAATCCACCGGCCAATGCAGGAGACCCAAGAGAGTCACGTTTGATCCCTGGGTCGGGAAGATCCCCTGGAGGAGGAAATGGCAACCTGTTCCAGCATTCTTGTCTGGGAAATCCCATGGACAGAGGAGCCCGTCGGGCTACAGTCCATGGGGTCACAAAGGGACACAACTGAGCACGATACGTCTACACAAAACTATATATATTTTTTTTTCTTAAAAAAATACCAAAAAAAGGATTTTACATATGTATAGCTAAATCACTTTGCGGTACAGCAGAAATTAAATTTATGACGTCGGAAACCAACCACACTTCAATTTTTAAAAAAGAATTAATACCAACTCACTGCAAATTCTTCCAAAAAATAGAAGAGAATACACCCCAACAATTTTATGAGGCCGATATTACTGCGACACCATCCCAAGACAACTACAAACCCATAGCTCTTATGCACATACACACAAAAAAGCTCAGCAAAATTCTAGAAAACTGAATCCGGCAGCTTATAACAAGGATTGTAAACCATGACTAAGTGGGATTTATCCCAAGAATGCAACATTGGTTTAACATCGAAAAATCAATTAATGTAAGACACCATGTTAATAGAATAAAGGACAAAATCCAGCTGATTCTCCCAAGAGATACAGAAAAGGCACTTGACAAACAGCCCCACTTCATGACGTAAACGCTCAACAAAGAAAAGAGAACCCCTTCAGCCTGACAGAGGGCACCCGCACGGCACCCACCACCGCCATCACAAGTGATGGTGAACGGCTGGAGGCTTCCCCAAGATCAGGAGCCAGACCCGGCGCGCCTTCTCACCACCTCCATTCAACGGTGAACCGAGGGTTCCAGCCAGGGCGCCTGGGCAAGACAGTGAAACAGAAGCACCCAGGCTGGAAAGGAAGACGTGTGGGAAGACCTCTCCTCCCAGGTGAAGTCTGCCTCCCTCCCGGGGGCTGTCCCGGCCCCCAGCCGCCTCTGCCCACCCGTCCCCCTGCACTTGGTCCCCCTCCGAGACCAAGACGCAGTCTTCTTGCCTAAAGAACTGCCTGGCTCCCAACTGTTCCCGCCACACGGTCTAGCTTTCCTGGCGGCTCAGAGGTAAAGAGGCTGCCGGCCAATGCAGGAGACGCGGGTTCGATCCCTGAGTCAGGAAGATCCCTGGGAGGAGGAAATGGCAACCCACTGCAGTATTCTTGCCTGGAGAATCCCATGGACAGAGGAGTCTGGCATGAGGCTATTCACAGGGTCGAAAAAGAGTCAGATACAACCCCAGCTGTGGATTGAACCAGCTCTGGCGTGGCTGAGCCCACATCCCATCACCAGCAGGCCCATCCCACGGGGTGGGGACTACCTGATGACCTTCTGGACCAATGCCACACTTTTCACTGTCTTACCTTGTTTGGGAAAATAGCTGTTGTTTGGTTTTGGTTTTGGTTTTCATAAAAAGACATTAATTACATTAACATATATGGGTTTAGCTACTGTCATTTTAAATGCGCTGTTAAATGTTTTTAAACTATCTTTTAAATTTCTAACAGTATGTGTGTGTGCATGTAAGTCGCTTCAGTCATGTCCAACTCTTTGCGACTCTATCGACTGTAATCCGCCAGGCTCCTCTGTCCATGGGATTCTCCAGGCAAGAATAGTGGACTGGGTTGACACGCCCTCCTCCAGGGGATCTTCCCAAGCCGGGGAATGAACCTGCATCTGTTACATCTCCTGCCCTGGCAGGCAGGTTCCTTACCACGAGCACCACCTGGGAAGCCCTTCTAACAGGATACATATCCATAGATATAACGCACATAAACAAAAAGCTCTCAGGGGTCCCTAAAACTCTTCAAAGAGGGGAGTAGCATCCTCAGACCAAAAGCTTGAGAAGCCCTGGGCTACCCTGCTACATTCATCCCGCAAGGAGCAAAAGGGAAGCCCGGGCATCGTCCCCAAGACGACGGAGGTGGGAAGGGCTGTTGACCGTCCCCAAGACGACGGGGGTGGGAAGGGCTGTTGTCGTTCAGCCGCTTAGTCGTGTCTGACTCTTTGTGACCCCATGGACTGCAGCACGCCAGGCTTCTCTGTCCTTCATTATCTCCCAGAGCTTGCTCAAACTCATGTCCACTGAGTCAGTGAAGCCATCCAGCCATTTCATCCCCTGGCACCCCTTCTCCTCTTGCCCTCAATCTTTCCCGGCATCAGCGTCTTTTCCAAAGAGTAAGCTCTTCACATCAGGTGGCCAAAGGACTGCCACTTCAGCTTCAGCATCAGCCCTTCCAAAGAATATTCAGGCCTGATTTCCTTTAAGATTGACTGGTTTGATCTCCTTGCAGTCCAAGGGACTCTCAAGAGTCTTCTACAGCACCGCAGTTCTAAAGCGTCGATTTTTCAGTGCTCAGCCTTCTTTATGGTCCAACTCTCACATCCATACCTGACTACTGGAAGAACCGTAGCATTGACTACACAGACCTTTGTCAGGAAGTGATGTCTCTGCTTTTTAATACACTGTCTAGGTTTGTCACAGCTTTCCTTCCAAGGAGCAAAGCATCTTTTAATTTCATAGTTGCAATCATTGTCCACGTCGATTTTGGAGCCCAAGAAAAATGAAATCTGACAGTTTCCATCATTTTCCAGCAATTTCCCCCATCTGCTTGCCATGAAGTGATGGGACTAGATGCCACGATCACAGTTTTTTGAATGCTGAGTTTTAAACCAGCTTTTTTACTCTCCTTTCGCCTTCATCAAGAGGCTCTTTAGTTCTTCGTCATTTTCTGCCATTAAAGTGGTATCATCTGCATATTTGAGGTTACTGATATTTCTCCTGGCAATCTGATTTCAGCTTGTGATACATCCATCCCAGCATTCTGCATGATGAACTCTGCATATAAGTTAAATAAGCAGGATGACAATATATAGCCTGACGTACTCCTTTCCCAATTTGAAACCAGTCTGTTGTTCCATGTCCAGTTTTAATTGTTGCTTCTTGTCCTGCCTACAGATTTCTCAGGAAGCAGGTAAAGTGGTCTGATATTCTCATCTCATTAAGAATATTTCAGTTTGTTGTGATCCACAGTCAAAGGCTTTAACATAGTCAATGAAGCAGAAGTAGATTTTTTTTTAATTCCCTTGCTTTTTCTATGATTTAGCATATGTTGGCAATTTGATCTCTGATTCCTCTGTCTTTGCTAAATCCAGCTTGTACATCTGGAAGTTCTCAGTTCACATGCTGTTGAAGCCTCGATTGTAAGATTTTGAGCATTACTTTGCTAGCGTGTGAAATGAGCACAATTGTGTGGTACTTTGAACATTCTTGGGCATTGCCTTTCTTTGGGACTGGAAAGAAAACTGACCTTTTCCAGTCCTGTGGCCACTGCTGAGTTTTCCAAATTCGCTGGTATAATGAGTGCAGCACTTTCACAGCATCATTTTTTAAGGTTTGAAATAGCTCAGCTGGAATTCTATCACCTCCACTAGCTTTTTGTTCGTAGTGATGCTTCCTAAGGCCCACGTGACTTCACACTCCAGGATGTCTTACTTTAGGTGATTGACCACACCGTTATGGTTATCTGGGTCATTAAGAGCTTTTTTGTATAGCTCTTCTGTGTATTCTTGCCACCTCTTCTTAATATCTTCTGCTTCTGTTAGGTCCATACCATTTCTGTCCTTTATTGTGCCCATCTTTGCATGAAATGTTCCCTTGGTATCTCCAGTTTTCTTAAAGAAATCTCTAGTCTTCCCCATTCTATTGCTTTCCTCTATTTCTTTGCACTGGTCACTTAAGAAGGCTTTCTTATCTCTCCTTGCTATTCTCTGGAACTCTGCATTCACTTGGGTATATCTTTCCCTTTCTCCTTCGCTTTTTCACTGCTCTTCTTTTCTTAGCTATTTGAAGACCTCCTCAGACAACCACTTTACCTTCTTGCATTTCTTTTTCTTGGGGATGGTTTTGGTCATCACGTCCTGTACAATGTTACAAACCTCTATCCACAGTTCTTCAGGCACTCTGTCTACCAGATCTAGTCCCTTGAATCTATCCATCACCTGCACTGTATAATCATAAGGAATTTGATTTAGGTCATAGCTGAACGGCCTAGTGGTTTCCTTCACTTTTTTCAACGGGAGCCTGAACTTTGCAATAAAGAGCTGATGATCTGAGCCACAGTCAGCTCCAGGCCTTGTTTTTGCTGACCGTATAGAGCTTCTCCATCTTCGGCTACAAAGAATATTATCAATCTGATTCCAGTACTGACCATCTGGTGATGTCCATGTGTAGAGTCAAGGGAAGGGAGGGTCCCTAATTCTGCACCGTGGGGTGGACGGCAGCCAGGCTGGCTCCCTCCGCCTTGGTTCACTCCCCCGGAGAGTGGGCGCGGGAAAACAAGTGCCCACTCTCGGGACTGCATCATGGACAGGGAGCGTCCACGCGCGGAACCCTGCGGGTCCACATGCTCACTGCCACCCTGATTTTTTTTTTAATTTATGCTTTTATTGAAGGATAATTGCTTTACAGAATTTTGCTGTTTTCTGTCAAACCTCAACGTGAATCAGCCACAGGTACCTATATATCCCTGATTTTCACGACGTAAAGTCATCAAGATGGGCCACCGAGAAAGAGAGACGGAGGGAAAGACCACTCTGGGAGCCCGTCTGGCCCTGCAGTGACAGCGACAGCCTGGATCCCCTAATACACCCCCGACCCTGAGCTGAGTGGGTGTCTGTCCCCCTCAACCCAAAGACCCTCATCAGAAACAGGCTGATGGAGAGACAGCAGAATCCAGACACCCCTGCCATCACTCATCGGCCTGGGAAACACCCAGAAGGACCCCGAAGAATCAGGACACACCCACACCAGGCGGCCCCCCACGCAGTTTTGGACCATTTTCCTGCAGGAAAGCCAAGAAGCCTTGAAACCCTTGGAAACCCAGAGCGTGCCAATTACCACCCCGTGTATGGAGAATCATTAACCACACACGCCAGGCTCGCCACAGCTGTCTTCAGGAATTCCACCCCAGCTTCACCTGGACTCCGCGTTCAACAACAAAACCATTTAACCACAGCTGAAGGTTTGCCCCAACCCCTTCCCCATGCGCCAGCTTTGTGAACACCCCAGCGGCCGTCCGGGTGGGTGTAAACCCACGTGCCACCTGCCATGACCCAGCATCTTGGAGGCGGGTGGCAGGGAGTGGCCAGACTGTCCCCGGGTCTGAACCCTCAGGGTGAGGCCAAGAAACAGCCGGCCAGCGGCCTGCCTGGGAGCTGGACACCCACGTGGGAGGGAAGTCTGGACCCACTGATGCCATCCAGCCATGTGACAAGGGCTACTCTGAACCGGTGCCCTCCCAACCCTGGGCAACAGAGAAGAAGACCTGGTCCTTTCCTGGCATTAAATGTCAGTGTTTACTCCCCAGACCAAGCTCTAGACCCTTGGCAAATATTCAAACCTACGAAGCACAACTTTAGAAGCTGACTTGAAAATACAGTGGGGGCACCTCCCTGGTGGTCCAGGGGCTAAGACTTCGCCTTCCAGCACGGTGGGTGCGAGTTAGATTTCTGGTCGGGAAGCTAAGATCCCACATGCCTCTTGGCCAAAACACCAACACACATAAAAGAGAGCATCACATTCAATAAAGACTTTAAAATGGTCCACATCAAAAATTCTTCAAAAACAAAAAAAACTTAATGCTCTGGGACCCTTTATTTGGCAGGGAGAGTTGGCAAAAGTGAGTAACACATTCTTTCTGGAAGCTAAGTCTGGACAATTCAACGGCGTTAAGTTTGGGTACAACAAATAACCCTGGACTTGCCCAGCAAGAGCCAGCAGAGAAACAGCATGTTCTATCACCAGGTGCCCGCTGGTGAGGAATGCCAGAAGACACCTGAGTGTGGGCAGGTGTGTGACGACATCGTGGCACGGCGACCTGGGAGGCCCTGAGACCCTTTCATGCCCCCGACGGGGCAGGGACGCGTCATAGGGACACTCGGATGTTGGCCTTTCCCCCAGCCCCACCCCATTCTCAAGGAAAGCGTGGATTCTCAATGAGTGAAAAGCAGAAGCCCTTGACAATCTCGACGGCTTAATGAAGGGATCTGTGTGTGTCGGCTTCTAACGGACTCATGAATCACAATAAAGATGACTATATACCCAAGACAAAAGACAAGAAAGAAGGAAAGAAAGTTGGGGGGGAGGAAGGATGGACGGTAGGAAGGGGCAGAGAGAGAGGTGGGAGGAGAGGAAGGAAGGAACGGAGGTACTCGGCAGCTCTGACCTCTGGAGCCTGCGGCTCCATGCAGCCCTGGGTCAAAGAAAGCACTCTGGAAACCTCCCCAGGACTGTTGTCAAGCCCTGTCCCGCCCCTCCCGGCACTGCTTTCTGCCACTACCCCCCAGGAGGTGACGGGAGCCTCAGCTGGCCCATCCCGGGCCACATCCGACAGCTCTGACCCAGCGCACAGGCCCTGAGCCCCGGGCCGGCTCAGGTCTGCCCGGTGGGGACGCAGGCTCCCCTTCCCTTCCACCAAGACCGCCCCTTCAGTGGGGGCCAGGCCTGTGCTGGACACACCCTCGACGCCCAGAGACCCACTTCAGAATGACCACGGGAGCCAGTGACAGTAACATTTTGGGCCCCTTCAAAGCATTTCTTGCATCTGCCTTCAAAGAAAAAAAGAAAAGGTCTATCACATCAGGAAGTGTGATCAGAAACTCTGGTTTTCACTTGCTGGCTACAGTTTTTCTCACACCATGGTAACAAGAGACATAAACTTCTAACGGGAGGAGTTTTCCCGCTGGGTGATGTGTGCGGTGTGGGGACTCAGGGCTGGGCTCTTCCAGGCTGCCTGGTGCAACCCCAGCTCCCATATTCCCTTGCTGTGTGGTCTGGGGCAAGTGGCTTCACTCCTCTGGGCTTCGGGCTCCTGATCTGTAAAATGGGAATAACCAACTGCACCAATCTCTTTATAGAGGGTGTTTTGGTTCTTTTGTTTTTTTTATGTGGACCATTTTTTTAAAACTTTATTGAATTGGTTACAATGCTGAAGATGAAGTTCTAATACTTAGGCCACCTGATGGGAAGAGCCACCTCATTGGAAAAGACCCTGAGGCTGGGCAAGATTGACGGCAGGAGGAGAAGGGGGCGACAGAGGATGAGATGGTTGGATGGCCATCTCCACGGACATGAGTTTGGGCAGACTCTGGGAGACAGCACAGGACAGGGAAGCCTGGCGTGCTCTGGTCCAGGGGGTGGGACACGACTGAGCAACTGAACAGCAACATTGTTTCTGCTTTATGTTTCGGATTTTTGGCCCCGAGGCATGCGAGATCTTAGCTCCCCGACCAAGGACTGACCCCGCATCCCCTTCAATGCAGGGCACAGCCTTATCTACTGGACCACAAGGAAGCCCTTCTCTTCCTGGAGTTTCAGGAAACTTGGATGAGGTCATCTGCAGGTACAGCGGCATGCTGGGCAGAAGGGGAGAAACTTGCAGTGGCCAGAGCAAGAACCAGAACATTCCTGATAGCTCCCAGGGCATCACAGCCATGATCTGACACCCCAGGCCTCAGCCAGGTGTTCTTAGGTTTCTTCCTTTCCCAGACTGGGCTGGGGACGCTCTCTGTGCCTACAGCACCCGACGGCCACCTGCATCACAGCTCCTGTGCCACCAGCACCGTCTGACGCCTCACATCTCCCCTCCATCCTGGGACCACCGGGGCGGCCCCCTGCACCCAGCTCTGGGCCCCTAGATGACTATTTGATGGGCTCATGTTTGCAAGACACAGAGAAAATCCAGTGTAACCTAGATCACCTCTGAATGAATGCCCAGTCCCTTATTCGGGTGGGCAGGTCAAGGCCAGGTCACAAGGGTTCCCTGGCCTGGCTCTGAGCCCTTCCCCCAGTCAGTCCCAGGTGAGAGTGAGGGGGCTTCCAAGACAAAAACGATAGGGCCTTTGTTTGGGGTGATTTTCTCCTCAATCTAGTCCTTCCCACAAAGCAGAGGATTCATTAAACTGGCCCCGGGGGTGACTTGGAAGATCCTAAAAGTCCCCTCCCTGGGGCTTGGGACAGTGTGAGGCGCAGGGAGGCTGTGCTTGTACCCTGTTCTCCAGGCTTTTCCAGCCACACACTCCCCCACCCCTGACTCCAGGAGCAACTACCAACTCCAGGTCTGAAAGCCTGTCGCCAAGCTGGGCCTTGGATTTACCAGGCAGAAGCTGTAAACCTGGGGAGCTGAGTTCAGCAACCAGGGGCTGAGATCCACAGTGAAGGCGCCCCACAATTCCCTCAGCACCTCCCAAACTGAGCCCCACTTTGGGAAAGCCTCCTGCACTCACCCGAGGTGACAAAGACACCAGGACTCCACCATTTGGAAATAGAGGACGTAAGATAAAGAATTATTTTTCTATAAAAATCAGTGTGACTACTGTTTTCCTGCACACTGGTTCACTCCCTGCACCTTTTTATTTCAAGCTTTTTCTTCCCTCCTTTTCCCCATGACTGATGAAATACAAAATGCAGCGCCATCTTGGAACGCCTTCCTCCTCCTCCTGGTGGCATGCCTCACACCTGACCCAGGGCTTCTCCTACATAGGGGTCCCCCAGAGGCCTGGACCAAACCACCTGCCCGAGGTGACCCCTAGATGCCAGCAAGGGGGCTGTGCCCACAGCCCCAAGCACTTCAGAAAAACTAAAGAGAGAAAACCTCTGGGAAACACACCTGCATATGAATAGGGCTTTCTAAAGCAATTGTGTTGGGAGCCAGGAGGCAGAAAGATCTCCCCCACCCCCCAAAGGGATCGAATTCGTTCGGAACAGCCAAGTGCTGTCAACAGTGCCCACAGGGAAGCACCTTTATAGGCAAAATCACTTTATTCCTCAAGGACTCCTTTTGATTCCAGAAGAATTACAGCCTCTTCCAAAGGAGCCCAAAGAAGCACCAGCTTCCCACTCAATTTTTTCTTCTTGGAAAAGCAGAAATTCCCCAGCACAATAATGGAACCGGCTTCCAGGAGAAGCCTGCGCCCCAGGAGTTTTACATCCGCCACTTGCAAAGCGGCCTAATTCTTATTAAGACAGGTCCTCTGGCCTCCTTAAGGATACTGTGACTTCCTGGGCAAAGGTCCACCCTACCACTTATAAATCCCTCTTAGGGCAAGGCAGCGGCAGAGGATGAGATGGTTAGATATCATCACCGCCTCAATGGGACATGAATTTGAGCAAACTCCAGAAGACAGTATTCTTGCCTGTAGAATCCCCAAGAGCCGGGCTATAGCCATGGGGTCGCAAAGAGTCAGACATGACTAAGCGACACACACACACACACATACAGACACACAGACACACACAGACACACACACACACGCACACACACAGACACACACACAGACACGCACACACACAGACACACACACACAGACACACACACACAGACACACACAGAGACACACAGACACAGACACACACACGCACACACACAGACATGCACACACACACAGACACGCACACGCACAGACATGCACACACAGACACGCACACGCACAGACACACACACAGACACACACGCACACACACAGACGCACACACACACACACACACACACACAGAGACAGACACACACACACACACACAGACACGCAAACACACAGACACGCACACACACACATGCACACACAGAGACATGCACACACACACAGACACACACGCACACGCACACAGACACACACAGACACACACGCACACACACAGACACACAGACACACACATGCACACACAGACACACACACAGACACACAGACACACACACACACCAGAGACTGAACAGCCACGTTGACCTTCCCCATTTGTACAAAGTTCCAGGCACACAGACGTTCAACCTTTTTATCAAATAGCACCCTTGTTATCGCGCACAAGTAGTTTGAAAACTCGGGTCTCCAAAAGCAGCCACCTCCGGGGGCTCTTCAGGACATCCTGAAGCCCCCAGGCGCGGAACAGGTGGTCACCGAGGGCTCCTGACCGCGCCCAGCACGATATTGGCATGGAGGCCGGACCCAGCACCCACGGGCTCTCCCTGCGGCCGCGTCGGCCGAGCGGAGGGCAAGTCCCAGGCAGAGACCGAACCGCCATCCCTCCGCGGACGACTTCCCAAATTACCTGCTTCTTGGAGCTTAATTTAATTAGCGGGTTGACCTCATTAACGTTGGAACTTGAGTTTCAAACAAAAAGAGGTCATGAAACTATCCAATTTACTATCTCGAACTTCCACACGGGAACCGCTTTATTTTCGGAAGACGTCTGAGGACTCCTGGGACCGTGCCCATAGCTGCCGCCCACCGGGGCCCCCAGATACCCCGGGCTGAGCTCCCATCTGGCGGCCCAAGCGACTTCTCAGATCCAGCCGCCCAGGGTCGCCTTCAAAGCTCCGCCTGGAAAGCCCACTGTCACCAGCAGCGGCCTCGCCCCCTTCGGACACCCCCAGCCCCACGGAAACACTGACCTCGCCAAGGCGCCCACCCTCCCATCCCGTGCCGTGTGGGGGCACCTACGCGCGGGAGGAGGCGCGCCGAGGTCCAGCACCCTCCGAATTCCGGCGGCGAGGTCCACCCCGTCCCCGGGGTCCACCCCGTCCCCGGCACCTTCCCAACACTGGGGGCCAGGTCCACCTCGGCCCCCCACCCTCCGATCAGAGGCGGCGAGGCCCTCCACCCGGATCATACCTGCTCGCACAATCCAGCGGCCCCAGCTCAGGCGGCGAGTGCGCGGTCGCAGCTTCCAGGCGCCCCCCGCGCCCCGGACACCTTGCGGAAGCGCCAGGGCCACGGCGCTGCGCGGGCGGAGCTGCCCAGCAGCCGAGGAGGGATGCCCGGGCGAAAGTTGCCAGGGAAACTTGAGCAACTCGAGCGCGCCGGTGCCGGTCTCCTGCATAATTCACGGGCGGCGGCGGCGGAGCACGGGGGGCCACTCACCTGCCTCAGTCGGGCCCCCCAACCCGGCTGGGGCGCGCGGCGGGCAGAGGCCGGGCATCTGGCGGGGGCTCTGCTCAACCCCAGGGACCCAGGGGTCCATCCACGACTCCCGGGCCTGCGCCAGGTGCGCCGGCCCCGGCCTCGCCGAGCCCGCTGCTCCAGCCGCGCGCACCTGGATGGGGGCTCTGGGAGCCGGCGCGGGGCCGGGGTAGCCGACGCAGGGTCTCCGGGGACCTTGCGACCGCGGCACGGGTCCCCGCCCCCCGCGCGCCCTCTGGCGGCCCCGTGCCAGTTCCACTGCTGGGCGTGCGGGCCCAGGTACCCGCGCCAGTGGGCGGCGACCTAGGGCAAGGAGACCCCGGGCAAGAGGCGGAGGTAGGTCCGTCTGCGGTGTCCCAAGGGGAGGCGCTAGAGGTGAAAGGATTCAGGGCCGCGGGGGACGAAGACGGTGCTCCTGCGCTCTGCCCCACGCCGCTTCCAAAGCAGTTTAAATCGACCCCTAGTCCCGAACGAAACGGTGGGGGCGGCTGGGTGGGGATGTCTCTACAGAGAAGTGAGTCCCACCAGGACTCGAAGGACCCTTTCCCAACCCCCCACCCTCAGCCTCTGGGAGTCCAGGGGCGCGCTTACCCAGCGGTTGGTGCTCCTGGAAGCCAGAAGCACCCACAGGGCAGCTGATCCTCACGGCCGGGCTCCCAAGGGACCAGCCACTGTCCTTCCCGGCCACACACGGTGCCACCTCCACCCTGCAACCGCAGCGCCCCGCGACGCCCCCACCCCACCCCCGCCGCCTCCGCCTCCGCCTCCCCTGGCTCGGGGCGCGGCTGCGGGAGTCCGGGCGGGTCGGAGCCCCCAGGGAAGGGCGGGCGTCTGCGCTCTCCGGGCTCGGCCGCGGGCTCCGGAGCTACGCCGAGCCCCGGCTGGCCGGAGCGCGGGAGCCGCGGCCGCCGCCGCTCAGGTGTCCGGGTGGGGGGCGAGGGGGACGCCGCGGCCCCGCCCCGCGCGGCAGCCGGGCTGGGGGCTCCGGGCAGGGGCGGCCGGACAGCCCTTCCCCCGGCCGGCCGCCAGCGGTCGGGGCCAGCGAGGGCGGGGGAGGGGTCCTCTTGGCGCCAAAGGACGCGCGCGGCCCGGGACTCACGTGCGCCCCTCGCCGGGGCCTCCTGCCCCCCGCGGAGGCCGGTCGCCCCCTCCGCACCTGGCCCTGTCCAGCTGCAGCCCGCGGTGGCGACTCGGCCGCGGCGTGCGGGGTCTGTTGTAGCAACCGGGGGCCGGCGGGCGCCCGGGGCCGCCTCCGCCCGCCGCCCCGCCCCGCCCCGGGCTGCGTGGCTCGCCGCCCCCCCCAACCCAGCGGACCTGAACGCCCCTGGATTCTGTAAAGCCCGGTTCCTTCTGTGCGGCCGGCTCCGGCCCGGGAGCGTTTTCTGTTTACACGGCTCGGAAATGCAGAGCCGCCCGCACCTCCGAGGGTTTGCGGGGCCGAGGCAAAGTTTGTGCCTGGGCAGCGCGCCGCCGGCCGCCTGGATGGGCGCCTCCGTGCCGGGCGGGCCGACCCGCGTCTCGGCCCGCGGCCCTCCCAGCCATCCCGGGTGGGGGAATTAAAGCCCGCGGCTCACAGCGGGCACCCTCCGGGGAATCCTGTTATTATCCAGGACCCCGGCAGCGCTAGGTTTGCCAAAACCCCAAGGCGGATGTCCTAAGCCCCTGCCCCCAGGCCCCCGGCTCCGAGCTGGGAAGGTGGCTTTACTCCTCCCAACCTGGGGGTCCGAGCCACCGGCTCAAAACTTTTCCCAAGACCCTGATAATCCACCGTTCACTCCACCTGTCTCTGAGGACGCTAGGGAGGCTTCTGAGTCCTGAGATTGCCAGTATTCTGCCAAGCGAAAGCACTTCCGCCAGCCAAAGTGTGCACGTTTCGGGGGAGGGGGCTGGGTGGTTGGCAAACACCAGTGTCCGGGCTGTGACGTTCAGCAAGCCTTCCCCCGTACAAAACCGCAATCCACGTCTCCCCGTGAAGAATATATACGTGTGCATGTATATATATATATATATATTTTTTTTTTTAAGTCAATTTTATAGGACATGCCTGAGAGATCTGCATGGGCCAGTGACTTCAACATACCAAAGGCAAAGTTAAATATTTGCTCTAGATATCTTTTTTTTCCCTGCTTGCATAATTGTCCCACATTTCAAAGAAGTCTTTAAAAGCACTTAGATTTTTTAAAAAGTTGTGTTTAGGGCCTGATAGTTCAGGACACATGGGGGCAAAATACTGGAAGTCCTTGAGGGCAGCTGCCGGATGCAAGCTCCTTTCTCTCCTCTGCTCACTTAAGCATGAGATCTAATAAAATATTTGCTGAATGAATAACGCAGGCAATCAGTCCAATAATAATGATCCTTCAAACGGGAAGAATGAAGGCCTGGCAGGATCCTGCCTGAGGAGTGTCCTCTGCCTGGAAGCAGGGGATTGTTGTGGGTTGGTCGGCAGAAACTTCTCCTGTTCTCTGGGTTCCTAGGTGGTGGGTCTTCTGGGAAGTGGCTTACAGGGAGTGAGGGGGTGGGGAGAGGGCTTTCTTCCACCCATCCCTGCCATCCCAAATAAAACATGTTACTGGTGTTTGCCACTACTGTATTTAAAATAACCAATAAGGACTTACTGCGCAGCACAACTCTAAGTACTCTGTAATAACTATATGGAAAAAGAATCTGAAAAAGGCTAGATCCGTGTGTGTGTAGAACTGCATCGCTTTCACACACACCTGAAACGAACACAACTTAGTCAGCCCTGTGTGTGCTCAGTTGCTCGGTGGTGTCTGACTCTCCGCAGGCCCCATGGACTGTAGCCCGCCAAGCTTCTCTGCCAATGGGATTTCCCACGCAAAATACTAGAGTGGGTTGCCATTTCCTACTCAAAGGGATCTTCCAGACCTAGGGATCAAACCTGTGTCTCTTGAGTCTCCTGCACTGGTGGGTGAGCTCTTTACCACTAGCACCACCTGGGAAACCCTTCAACATAAACTAAATTTTTAAATGGCATTTATGCCCTACAACTATAACCCAAGTCCCTACCATATCACTCCCCCCAATCAAATTCCTGCCCAGATTTCCAGAACCACCCTGCAGATGGCAGAAGAAGTGGCTGTTATCACAGAGGGGGCCGATGCCAGAACCCGTCTGTGTTCAAGAAACACTTCCCTGGGGGCCCAGGCCTCCACCAGCCTGTCCACCCCACTGGACACCTGTCGGCCATCCCCCTCCAGCCCCTCTGATCTGTTCCTTGCTTGACAGCAGGGCTCTGTGCGAGCCGCATCTTTTGGCATTTTAAGGACAGTACCCTGCTTTCGTCCCAGTTTCTCTGAGTCCATTTCAGTATCCAGTTCAGCCCTGCACAGATGAGACAACGTCCTTCCAAGCTTCTCTTGTGAGAAGACTGGGGATCCAAAACCCATGCAGTGGTGTCTTTCCTGACTCCTCAGTACTCCAAGAACACGTAGGGGGCGCCCTCAACCCTGGAGAGCCAAGGCCTGCCAGTAGTTTGCCCCCCAGACATCCCGGATGGAAGCGGTCTTCTTCCTGGTGGACCCAGAGTGGTCACGTCTCAGAGCGCCTTAGCTCCATCTCAGGGTAGGAAAAGAGAAGTCGTTCTTTTTCTTCTTGCTGTCAGGACTGCCTGTTTTAGTTTCTGGAAGCTGCCTTTTCCTGGACCCCACCCCCACCCCCAACAAGTCTGATGATGTGCGATGGAAGATGTCACCTTTTCCACCTCTGAGCATTTCTTTTTTCCCTGTAAAACATGAAGCATCTGACTATCAGTCACTGTATTTCTATGTTGTACCCCTGAGCACGAGGCAGGCCAGGATTTCCCAGAAAGAGTAACTGCTTTACAGCGAACTAGAAACTGGGGCATCGTAGCGTGAAGAGATGCGAAATCACCCAGCTCCTCTGTCCGGGGAAAAACATTATAAATATTTTGTGGCTTTGATTAACCCAGATGCTCATTGCATTCAGCGGCAGGCCTGGTCTGTCCCTCGCTTAGAGAAGTTCCTGGCTTTGGGATGTTGCAGGCCAGCATCCTTCTTCAGAGAAGAGGTCTTAGGCTGCCCAGGTGAGAAGGAACTAGCTGAGCCCTCCAGCTTAAACTAGGGGGCAAGAAGTTATGGGACTCACCAGAGAAGACGAAGTCAGAGCCAGGTAAAGGCAGATGCTCCAGCCAGCAAGTTTCCCCCATTCCCCCATCCTTGCCAGACTCCCACTCTTCTGCAATTTTTTCCCCTGTGTTTTCCACAATAACAAGAGCTCTACTCCCCTCATGTTCCCCCCACATCAAATATTGGACCACTCATCCATTTCTTTGTAATTTCATGACAGTTTCTAGCCGGGTCCCACAACCTGATGCTATGAGAATATACTCAGATCTTGCACATCCCTTAACTCCCCGCCAACATGCCTCCTATGCAACCCTCTGTATCTCAACTAGGAGTTTCATTACTCTCCTTTAATTTTCCACGAAGTTATTTTCCATGGACTTGTTTTGAAAAGCCTCCTGGGACTGATGTCTGAACAGAGAGTCGGGGCTGCTCACGTGGCAGGCACCCAGGGGGAGCTGGCTCCCCTTGGAACCTGTGATGGTGAGAGAGGCTGGTCAGAAGCTTCTCCTGCTGGACTGGAGGATGGGGGAGCCACGGGCAAGGGGACGAAGGCTTTCCTCCAGGCCCGCGTCTTGCTGCTTTCTGCTGTAGCACATTTGCAGGGCCTCCAGCGGGCCCCGGTGCAGCCTGAAGCTTGCAGGAGTTACAGCCCCGGGGGTGGAGGGGGCGGTGCTCAGCCTTCCCCGAAGCATCCTGGGAGGTTGGAGGTGGAGAGTCTCTGTCTTCCCTGGAGAATGACCAGTCCTGCGGGGGACGCTGAGGCCTCTAAGAGGTGCTGTTGGGGCCTCCCATGCTTATGGCAGAGACCTCAACAAAACCCCTTTATCTGGGGTTTCTTCTTCTGTGTCTCCCTGTCTTGATGCCCTCACTACTGACTCTAGGTGCCTACTGTCAAATACAGCATCTCTCGTCTGAGTCCTCCCAGACAAAGCTTTCTGAGGAAACCCCAGATAGAGCGAACGCTGTCTGTGATCCTGTGAGGTGTCCCTGAAGGTGAAGCCCAAAGGGACAGTTGAGATCAGCCTGGAGGCAGCATGACCTGAGACCAGGGAAGGTACCTTGAAGGAGGGAGGGAAACGGCCCCACACACAATAGCAGGAGCTTCCGGAGGCTGTTACTGGGAAATGAAGCCTGTCAGGAGGTCCCCCTGTAACCAGCTCAGAGGTTCTTGGGGTTTGCTCGGCAAGCCCGCAACTCAGGCAAAACCTTTTAAATTATCTACAGGTGGAATACAGCAGGGTTCTGAAGAAACAACACGGTATAGCCAAGTGAGGTTTATCCCCATATGGCTGGAAGGTTTCACTCTAAGGAAACCAATTAGGAGATACGTCTGACCAAACAAAACTTCTTACTAAACAAAAATGAATTGTTTGAAACTGCTTTGATATCGTCCTGTTTTGAATATCCAGCTAAAGCCAGGGTGACGTTCAGTGTTAAACACTGAATCACTTTCATTTGATTCAAGAATAAGATATGCAAGCTTGCTAACATGACCAGCACTTAGTATTTCACTAGGAGTGCTAGCCAATGCAATGGGATAAGGGAATGAAATAACAAATATACCTATTTGAAAAGGGAGGGAAACTTACCATCTGGGGAGGTGCTATGATTTTCTAGATGAAAAATCTAAGGAAATAAACTAAAGGCTCATGAAAGAGGTTAGTAAGGGGACGATAGGTAACGTGTAACTTTTCTGTTTATGAACAATAAGCAGTTGGAAATAAAAACCAATGACATTCTTGGAATCAACAGAACTAAAGGGAAAAATAGTACCGAGACAAATATAATGAGAATTTTGTGAGACTCAGAGGGTGGAAAACGAAAAATTGTCTGAAGAGAATGGAAAAAAAAAAAAACTAGAATAAATAAAGGGCAGGTACAGGGTTGTGGTTAAGAACAGGGACTGTTAAACCAGACCAAACTCCACAGTTACTAACTGGGTGGACTCAGCCTTGTCTCCTGGCTTCCCGGGGGCATCAGTGGTAAGGAAGCCACCTGCCATTGCAGGAGATGCAAGAGGTCCGGATTCAGTCCCCGGGTCAGGAAGATCCTCTGGAAAAGGAAATGGCAACCCACTCCAGTGTTCTCGCCTGGAGAATTCCATGGACAGAGGAGCCTGGTGGGCTGCCGTCCAGGGGTCGCAATGAGTCGGACACAAGCACAAACATACACGGCCACGTTTCCCATCCTGTCTACAGACTATAAATGCAGATTCTTTACAGACTAAATGTCTGTTTAGAAAGGAATTGAAATCTTTAAAAACACTCATTGAAAAATGGATAAATGACAGAAAAGGACAGGTCTTTTCAACAAATAGTGCTGAAATAATTGAACATCCATCTAGGGGGGAAAGTGAACCTCACACTTTATTAAAATGACCTCAGAATTGAACAGAGCTCAATATACAAGATAAAACTAAACAACTTTTAGAGGAAAAGCTAGGAGAAAGTCTCTTCTGTCTTGAATTAGACAAAGGGTTTTTACTTATGACAACAATAGTATGCTCCATAAAAGAAAAGAAAATGGATATGCTAGACTTCATCAAAGGTTTAAATTTTGCTCTTTGGAAAAAAAAAAAAAACATGCTATAAAGAGAATGAAAAGCAAGACATAGACTGAGAGAAAAGTCCTGGAAGTCACAGAGGTGCCAAGGATTTGAATCTGGAATACTTGAAACAAGAGCTTGAAAATCTCAGAAATAATCAAACAGGCTGCCTAAGGAAAACATGGGCAAAAGATGAGGACAATGTGTTCGCCAAAGAGGATATTCAGAGGGCAAGTGAGCCCATGAAAAGATGCTCAATCTCATTAATCATTACAGAAAGACAGATTTAAACTACACACCTGTTACAGTGAACAAAAAGAAAATAGTGCTGAAGACACGGAATGGCTGGAACTTTCACACTTCGCTGATGGCTACGTAAAAGCAGACAAGCTTTTTGGACAATAGTTGGGCAACTCCTCCTGAAATTAAACATATACTTAATACATTCGATCCAGGTCCATATAGTCGAAGCTGTGGTTTTCCCAGTGGTCATGAATGGATATAAGAGTTGGACCATAAAGAAGGCTGAACGCCAAAGAACTGATGCTTTCGAACTGTGGTGCTGGAGAAGTCTTAAGAGTCCCCTGGACAGCAAGGAGCTCAAACCAGTCACTCCTAAAGGAAATCAGTCCTGAATATTCATTGGAAGGACTGACGCTGAAGCTGAAGCTCCAATACCCAGGCCACCTGATGAGAAGAACTGACTCATTTGAAAAGACCCTGATGCTGGGAAAGATTGAAGGCAGGAAGAGAAGGGGATGACAGGTTGGATGGCATCACCGACTCAGTGGATATGAATTTGAGCAAACTCTGGGAGACAGTGAAGGACAGGGAAGCCTGGTGTGCTGCAGTCCATGGGGTCACAAGTGTCTGACACAACTTAGTGATTGAACAGCAGGAATTTACCCAACAGAAATGGAAAATGTTACTGTATGGATGTTGGTAACAGGCTTAGCGCTCCAGGCAGCGGACCTGAAGGCCCTGGGGAGCCCTGGTCCCCCACCCCAGCCCCTCACATCTCCAAGTCCCTCACATTCTCCTTCACCTGCCCTGCATGCAGCGTGCCCCCCAGCTCAGCAGGTGCCTGAAGCCTGCCCTCCGTCACTGATGCTGTCTCTGAGTCTCCTCCAGCCCTGCACCTCCCCACCTCCTGAGGGTTGATGGGATTGCTCCCCTGCTGTAACTCCAGTAGGTTCCCAGACCTCCTGGGTCAGCTCTAGGCACCTCGTGAGGTTCTCAGAGACCTAAACCTCTGTCCCCATCTCCTCCAGAGCCTGGCTCTCAGGCCTTTCCCTTCAGAGAAACTTGATGGCAAACAGATGCTAGGTACCTCCCTGGACTAGAAATCCTGGGGGTGTGTGGCATTTCCTGTCCCCAGGGCACCCTTCATGTTTTCGGGGAGGGGGCGTTGGAGTTTGTGGCTAGGGTTGGTTCACACTCTGGCCCCCTGCACGGAGGGCCAGGAGAGACGAAAGGAAGAGGCAGCCGCTCCGGACAGGCAGGTGGCATCAGCAGGAAACTTACATACAGATGTGTACGCGAAACCCTGAGGTTTGTATGGAGCTCAGGGCTCCATGGCCACCTGCTGAATCCTGAGGTTTGTATGGAGCTCAGGGCTCAGTCACGTGCACTGGTCAGTGGTCTCAACACCACTCTCATCTCTCAAGGCCGCGCCCTTGAATGTGGCTCCCACTGAGGGCCCAGGTGGGCAGAGGACACATTCAGGGACACGGGATGGGTAAGGGACAGCCAACTGCCTGGGACTAGCTCATGGGTCAGCCAGCAGCCACGACCTCTGGGTGACCTCTCCTACCACCCGGTCTCTGAAGTCATTTAATGTAAGAAGCGTGACGGAGCTGTTACGAGGGATCAGTGTTTGAGGTGCTGTAGGTGACAGGGCTCCCCTACACCCATTTCAGCATAAACATGTCCGAATCCCGATCCATCACGGAGAGGGGACATGCCCCGACAAAGAGGACAGGCCACCTTGGGTCAGGGACTCCAGGCGGGTGGGGCCATTCTGAAAGTGTTCCTAATGACTGCACCGTTGGGGTTCTTGTGTCCGGAAAGCAAATCCCATGACAGCTGAAGTTTCACAAGCGTGCAGAGCTGATAGATCACGTCCAGGCATCCAGTACCCTGAAGGCAATCGTATTTAAAAGAGTAAAACATTTTCATTTCAGATAAGTGAGTGATGGCTTCAGCGAAGAATCTGGCCTGCTGCCACTGCCTGGGCAGTAACCGGAGTCACTTGCTAGATTTCCCGCTTGTAACAAAGCCTTCTCCCTCCACCCTTCCCGGGTCAGAGTCAAAGAAATTAATTCTAGAGGGAAGAGGTAACGTAAAAGTCAAAAGAAAATGTCAGCGGTGAATTATTTGACTTTCTGCGCGAGAGACGGATGCCGTCTCCGCTGACAGCCTGGACTGGAGGGTCGGGATGTTCTAATTCCTCCCAGGGTCCACCCTTAGGACAAAGGAAGCAGGATAGGGAGCCATTTTATTAGCATGATTGGACTTTCTGTCTCTGGACTGTGGCGTGCGCACAGGATGGCGTGCGTAGGATCTGCAGGGCTTTAGGAAAACAAGATGCCAGCTACTCGACCCCCATCTCACCTGCTTGGGAGGGGCTGGGTGTGGGGTCCTCCGACTGGGGCCCATGTCCGGGGCTCACAGGCTGGAGTCAGGGGAGCCCCAGGGTCCCAGCTGAGGGGTCTGAGTTCCTCCTGCTGGTCTGCTGCCCAGGGGACTGGAAACCACACCACCCCCCGCTCAGGGCAGGCCCCCACCGCAGCAACCCACTGTGCCAGACAAGCCTGGGCCACTGCCGTGCTCGTGACTGGGTGTCAGGGGCAACCAGGGAGTCTGGGCACCCCAAGAATCATCTCACACCCTCCAGGGGAGCCTCTCCTCTGGGGAACACTGCACCGTGGTGGGCTCTGAGACCTCATTTCTTAGATTGTCAAAGTCCTCCAAAAACATGGGTTATAATGGCTCAGACAGGAAAGAACCTGCCTGCAATGCAGGAGACCCAGGTTTGACCCCTGGGTCGGGAAGATCCCCTGGCGAAGGGAATGACCACCCACTCCAGTATTCTCGCCTGGAGAATCCCATGGACAGAGGAACCTGGCGGGAGACGGTCCACAGGATCGCAAAGAGCTGGACACGACAGTGACCAACACTTTCAGTTTCCAAAATCTGACCTTCAAGGTGGGAATGGAGAAACGGTGGAAGCTTGGAGGCTGGAGGGAGCCTGAAAGGAGATACATGCCCTTACCCCACTGCGCTGCTCCAGCACTGACCCAATGCTCCCCAGGGAGGTGGAAACGTGGAGCTGTACAGGGCTGCGAACAGGGTGCCACACAGTCAAACTTTCATTTGCGTTAGTATCACGTAACTATCATTATTGCTGCATTCTTATCTTTGTTATGTTGTTTTACACTGTTTTAAGCATTGATGCATTGCTGTTATTATTGTTAATTATTAAAATAATCAAACCCATCAATCCTAAAGGAAATCAACCTTGAATATGTATTGGAAGAACTGATGCTAAAGCTATAGCTCCAAAACTTTGGCCACCTGTTGCAAAGAACTGACTCATTGGCAAAGACCCTGATGCTGGGAGAGATTGAAGGCAGGAGGGGAAGGGGGCGACAGAGGATGAGATGGTTAGACAGCATCACTGACTCAATGGACATGAGTTTGAGCATACTCAGGGAGATAATGAAAGACAGTGGCGTGCTGCAGTCCATGGGGTCACAAAGAGTCGGACATGACTTAGCAACTCAACAACAATTAAAATGATAGAGTAATAGAACAGCAAATTTTTGTCAAGGCAGAGAAGAAAGACACAAAGTACCTCTCAGGTGGAAACCGTCTCGCCGCCTCATGTATTACATATAAATATATAAAAATTATAATATTATAATTATACTATTATAAATTATAATTTTTCTATATAAATGATAAATCTATATTAATATAAATATAAATTATAGAAATTATAAATATTATAAATTATAATATTTATAATATATAGGTATATATAAATATATCCCCCAACTCCGTGGTCCAGGCGCATCTCTGAGCGTGGGGGAGGCCTGAGTTTGAGAGGAGGAGTCACGGAAGGGGAAGGAAGAGGAGAAATAGGAGCCAGGGAGGGGGGCGTGGGGGCAGCGGAGTTGGGGACGAGAAGCTGGGGTGGGGAGGAAGGTGGGCTATGCAAACTTCCTTGATTCCAGAACTTCTCTGATTTGCATTGTGGACAGTAGCAGCTGGTGCTAATTGTGACCTGCACCTTTGGGGGCCTCAAACCACCCCATCCACACCCCATCAACAGCGTGAAATTGTGTGGTTGTTACATATTTGACAAGAATGGTTAGTGGAAGCATACATTTCAGGAGTCTCAGGGACGGCGACAGAAGCCACCTTTAAGAGAGGAGGCGCCTGGTGGGCGGGTCGGCTGGGGTGAGGGCTCGCTTATGCATGCTGAGCCCCGCAGCCCTTGTGTCAACTACGGTAGGTGTTAGTGTGTGTTATTTTACGAAGGCAAATGAAATTGTGCACAGGAGGTGGATAAGACAGAGCCTGCCACAAAGACAGAGCTCTTTCAATGCTTGCTGGTGTCGTTATGCAGACCATTGAAGAGAATTAAAGATACTTGATCTAGAAGTGGAAGGAAGCTCTAGGGCCGCCATCGAGTCACTGATGAGATGGCTGGTGGAAGCAGAATTAGGCTTTGTCTCACTCTTGTAATTTGGGTTCAACAGAAAGAACTTTCCTTGACATCGGGTTAAGAGTCCCTGTGGCATTGCCTTCAAGGTCCACTTTCAAACTCAAGAATCTGGGGTGGAACATACGGGGCCGTTGAGGACTGATTAGGAAGCGTGTTTCAAAATTCTGAGAACACAGATTTGGTTTGCTAACAATAGTAAAATGAATGGACGCCTAAATTACATTTCAATTAAAATTAAGGGAAGGAGTGGGAGGCTGAGGTTAGCAGATGCAGAAAACTACCTTATATAGGGTGGGTAAACAGCAAGGTCGTATTGTATAGCAATACAGCCAGTCAGTCGTGTCCGACTCTTTGCAACCCCATGGACTGCAGCACGCCAGGCTTCTCTGTCTTTCACTATCTCCCAGAGTTTGCTCAAACTCATGCCCATTGAGTCAGTGATGCCATCCAACCATCTCATCCTCTGTCACCCCTCCTCCTCCAGCCCCCAGTCTTTCCCAGCATCAGGGTCTTTGCCAGTGAGTCAGGTCTTTGCCAGTGAGTCAGCTCTTAGCATCAGGTGGCCAAAGGATTGGAGCTTCAGCTTTAGCGGTCAACTATATTTCAGTGAAATTTTTTTCAATTCCAAAAACTAAAAGAAACAATGTTTTAAGTAAATGACTTTTTTTTAACAGTAGTAAAATCTCCCCTTACACTTCTTGCCAAGGTCTCTGCCAAGCAGAACTGGGTCTGCCCACCCAGTGGCTGAACAACAGCGATAGTTGATTGACAATGCTGTAATTTCTGCTTACAGCAGAGTGATTCAGTTATACACACATGTGCTCCTTTTCATATTCTTGTCCTTTACAGTTTATCTCAGGATGTTGACTGCAGCTCCCTCTGTTCTCCCAGCCCCAGGAAGCCACGGCCTCGCGTTCTGGGAGCCGTGGTCTTTCTCGACAGCTGCTGGACAATCATGCCGGGTGTTTCCTTCTTGTCTGCAGTGAGTGTAGCTGGCTGCCCGCCTCACGCAGGCCCGTTTCAACCTGGATTCTGTCTGAAAGACAGTGCGTGGCTGTGCCCGCCCTGGTGGAAAGTGTTCATGTCGCCATTCATTCACTAGACTAAAGACAGTCTGCCTGGTGCCTCCTGGAGGTGTGAGGTCCACCAGGGCACATCCCTCTGGAGCCTGGTCAGTCTCCCTGCAGGAACGCATTGGACTGCCTCTGGGGGAGCCCCCTTGCCCGTTGCAAGGGGTTTGGTAGAAGTGAAATGGGCCCAGTTTGGATTCTGTAGGGGGCTCCCCGAGTCGACTGGCGGAATGAGCCAGGAACGCAGATGAACTTCCTAACCCTCCGAGGGCAGTACCCTCCGAGAACAAATAGGGGTTTCAGCTCGACCCTTGGACCACCCAGAGATCCTCCCAAGCCCGCTTCATTGCGAATGATTAATGCGCTCCCTCCACGAGTCTTTTCACGCAATAGGCCCTGGCATTAAGGTTAATTGGTCCAGTAATAACTTGATTATGGAAGGCACATTACAAAGAATTATAACCAGTGTCTTCCACTTAATGATTCCTTCCCACGGATTCCCTGAGTGCCTTTTAGCATGACAGCTGCAGAGTTGACATTAAGAGCATCACAGGCCAGGAGAGGACTGTATTTTGCCGCCATAAGAGATGCGAAAGAAAAAGGAGCTTTGAACCTAAGTGAAGACGGACAAAAGACGCAAAGGCAAATGTGGAATTTGCCACTGATGCTTTTCACAACCACTGAATATAGATTCCATACCTGAATTCTTTCACTCGGTTTTATTTAATTGTGGAATTTGTCATTGATGCCTTTCACAACCACTGAATATAGACTCCATACCTGAATTCTTTTATTCGGTTTTATTTTTGATTCCATAATGAGCGCTTGCAAGGTGACAGGTTTTGGTTGCCACGTGTGTTGTGAAAAAATAGAAAATTAAGTGGAAGGCACAGTTGGAAAAAATTAAAACAGCAAGATGGAGCTGGCTTTTGTCTGGCTTAAGATTCCCCAGGCTGAACCCTAGGGGATGATGGAGGGCGGATGCCACCTCCGGGGTGGGAGGTGGGTCCTGTCGTGCGAAGGCAAAGGAGAGGCTGTGTTCTACCCACTGGCCACAACATGGGGCTGAAATACCGTCCCACCTGGAACCCTGACTTGCTTCCAAAGATTTAATTTCAGCTCTTAGTTGCTTTATTTTTAACACGTCTCCCTGGGTCGTGGGATTAATAACTATTGAAACGACTGTGAAACAGCCTGCCCAGCACATTGTGGAGAAGTGCTGATGGTCAATGCACGAGGAAAGCTGGGGGCTCCTTGGGATGCTGAGGCTTGACAGACAGTCCAGTGGCCCCTGAAAGCTGGGGGCATCGTTATCCCAGTTCTAAGAAGTGGCTAGAAATGGGAGCCCGAGGCCTGTTAGCTGCACAAAGAGGCCCGCCTGTGGGGCTGGACTGGCTTCAGGGACAGCTGCCCGCCCCGTCCAGCGCTGGCAGTGCTGAGGGGGGCCCCCACTGAGCTCCCTACCATGGGGACTCCATCCTGCGCCAGCTCAGGCAGATACAGGGATGCCAGCAGGGAGCTGGGTTTAGATCAGAGAGAAAGAAGATGGCAGGGTAGGCTCGTATTTTTTTAATTGACATAGTAGATGAAGAAATATTTCTTTTAAATGACATGGTCGGAGATCAAGCCTTCAAAAGAGGAGAGAAGTGTGGTGCTGGAGGCAGCCAGGAGGAGCTTACATCAGCCAGCGCAGGCTGAATTATGCTGTGATAAAAGACGTCCCGCAACCCCAGCTGGTTTCACACAATCACCGTGGGCTTCTCCATCGCCACTGTGGGTCTGGGTGGCTTTCCAGAAAAGCTGTCCTTCACGTGCCTCTAAGTTGTCACCGCAAAGGGAGAGAGCCCCCGCCCAGCATTCAGCCACCTCTGCACCTGCTGACGCGTGTTCCTTGTTGACTAAGGAACGTTGGTCACACAGCCGTGTCCCACCTGAAGGGGGCTGGGAAATGTCGTGTCCTCTGGGATGTGTTCAGGAAAGGGAGGAGAGCAAGAAACAGCATAGACCAGCCTCAGCGGTGCTTACGGCAAGGCCATGTCTCGCACAGAAATGCAGGAGCAACATCCTTAGGGACCGAGGCTTCATTCATGACATCCAGCACTCAACGGATTTTTCTGATGGGGGTCATTTCCTCTCCCTGGGAGCAGGCAATATACTCCCCTCCTATATCAGTAAGAAAGAGAATATTAAACTCACAGGCATGCACACGCTTCTGAAACAGTGGCCTCAGAATTTATAGCATCAAAGAGCTTGTCTTGGAGCCAAACAGAGCTGCATTCGTCACCTACCAGTTACGTGACTTTGGACAACTAAATTAATCTTCTAAGCCTTATCTTTCAAATGGGAATAATAATGATGAGTATTTTATCTGGTTGGATGAAAATTGGAATAATTCAAGTAAAATGCTCATAATAAGTGCTCGAAAGGTGAGTTATTCTTAGCTATCCATGATGGTATTGTTATTAGCACAAATTATATTCTACTCACTAACATGCTCACCTTTCAAGCCCCAAAACCAATATGGAACAAGATTTAAAGAACTGGTTTGCCAACAGCAAACTATCCCAGTAGAACCCCAGCTTCCTTTTCCTTCTTTCCATGTGTGTGCAGGATTGCCTGTTTGTTCCGTGATCAGCTACTCCCACCCTGCCCTTCCTCTCTAGGTGGAGCACCCCTCCCCAACCTCTTGATTTGTCCTGCTTTGTCCAGTGGGTGATGGGGCCCGTCATCTTGGGCTGACAGCAGAAGTGCAGCCTGGGTGCCCACCGGCCCCCCACCTTCCTGATGTCCACCAGGAGAACAGACCCCTCACATGCTGCTCCCGCAGCCTCCGTGCCAGAATGAGGGGAGCTAAACTGAGCCTCATCCGACCCACAGCCTGGACCCAGCCCAGCAGAGCCCAGGAGGCCACCCCCCACGCTCCAGTGAATAAGAAACACACACTTTGGGGCAGACAGCCACGGAGCGTTCAGAGCTGCTTGTCACTGTGGCGAAAAACTGACTGATTCACTTAGAATGTGAGACGATCTCGAGCGCTGGTCTGGATCACAGACTGACCGTCCAGATTAGCGTTAAACAAGATGGATTTGCTGATACAGAAAGACATCTTCCATCTGCTGTAGCTTGAAACATGGTGTTTGATGTGTTATGTGTTTTCATAACTTCACATGCATATATACGTACTTAAGTGCGTAAAAAGTCACCTGCAAAAATAAATTCTAAAAGATGAACAATATTTGCCTCTTAATATTGGAAATTACAGGCGATGTCTCAAAAATCATGTTCTGCATTCTTTTTAAATTATAAATCTATTGTACAGATGGTAAAAAAAAAAAAAAATTCCTAGCATTATGAAAGGCGTATACAATTTAAAAAATCAGTTTCTCTCCTAGTCTGACCCCCAGTCTCACTTATCAGAGATCATAATTTCTTGGTGTCATTCTAGACATTTTCCATAGTAGCCATATTTTCAAATGACTCTGATTCACCATCTAGCTGAAAAGCTAAAGTTTCACCAGAATCTCTGAGTGAAAGAACTTATGGTTTAAAATAATATTATACCCAGGACTAATTCTTAATGTCCTACACAGAACTAATCTGTTTCTCATTAAAATTAAGGATCAAATGTTAATCCTCACATTTCTGGAAATAAGAAAATTCTTCGTACTCTTACTTGTTTACCGAGTTGAAAGGTTTATATTTATCTTTGAAAAAATAAATCTCATTTAATGCAAGAATGCAGGATTATCTATTATGTCATTAGATCCATTTTGAAATCATTTGTAAAGGATTTTAAAGAAAGGAAAAAACTTCATAAGGACTGGTCAGTTCTCCAGCACTTCCAGGCTTAGCTTGTAGCTTAAAAAATTTTCCATCTAGTGGAATTTGCAGTTAAGAGATGATGCCATGTGAATGGAAAGAAAAGTGACTTGACATACTAGGTTCTCTGGAAGTTTATTATGTCTTCATCGCTGTGATCCAAATATGTTGCTTGAGCAAGCAACCAAAGGGGAAAAGTCAAATAGAATCAGACATGATCAACATGTGAAATGGTTATGTGAAGCTGGCAAGCGAGAAGTAGGTTCCCATGGCGACAAGAGCGTGTGTTTTAAGTGGCGCGTATTTCCCGATTTGAAAAGAGTTTCAAGTCATTGAAACTGGCTGATTCATCCAAGGAACGTGACCTGTCTTGGGGTCGGGGGAAGCCCCAGGCTCTCCGGAAGGCAATTCCACCATCGAGGATGTGGAGGGTAAGACCTGTGGAGTAAGGCGCGGGGTCCAGCTCGGGGCGGGTCCTGGCTGGGCTGTGCACCGGCCCATCCAGTGGAGGGTGTCTGTGGTGCTTTTCACCAGGCTTTTCAGTCTCCTTGGCATTTTTCTAGATGATCCATGGTCCCCCGAGGGTCTCCAGGTCCCCAGGAATCCCACCCACAGGTCTGCCTTCTCCTGGAGACTCATGAGAGAGGAGCAAAGCGACGGAAGGTGAGGAGCTTGGAGTCAGAGCTGTGGCCGCCTTGGAAACAGGGTGGCAGCTTCTTGAAACTTTAAACACACCCTTCTGAGGACTGCCCTGGTGATCCAGCGGCTAAGACTCCACGTTCCCACGCAGGCTTCCCAGGTTCAAACCCTGGTCAGGGAACTAAGTCCCACGTGCCACCACTAAAGGTTAGGCACGACGCAGCAACCCCCCCCCCCAAAAAAAAACCCATAATGAAACAGCATTTTAAAAAAGAAAATAAACATACCCACTCCATATGACTCAGCCACTCTACCCAAGGCACTTTCTCAGGAGAAACAAAGACACGTGTCTACACAAAGGCGTGTGCATAAACGTTCACCACGGCTCAATTTGTAAAAGCCAAAAACTGGAAGCTACCCAGACATCCACCAACAGGTGAACGGGTAAGCCAAGCATGGTATCTCCTCACCTCGGAGACAACTCAGGAATGCAGAGGGGTGAGCTATAGGCAGTTTGAAAATAATGAAGCTCAGAATCAAAAGAAAAAAATCCATCCTGTCTGATTCCATTTATACAGAAGTCTAGAAAATACTAGAAAAATCTATAGCAGCAGGTGACAGGCAGTTGCCTGGGTGGCGGCTACCTGGGAAGAGGGGACCAGAAGTCGGGGATGGGACTTAAGGGGGCGCTGGCCGGGGGCACAGTTATGGATTCAGTGCTGGTTTCACGGGTGTGCACAGCACACTCGTGGTCCTCACGTGGGGATGCTGTGGCCCCTCGTGTGCCACTGTCTGGAAATGGTTCTGTCATCACACCTGGGGACAGGTGTCTCCCGGACAGAGGCCTCCAGGGACACTGCTGAACATCCTGTAACGTGTAGGACAGACGCTCCTCCCCCTACAATAACAAATTGTCCGGTCCCAAATGCCAGTCGTGCTGAGGCAAAAACCTCGGTACACAGATTTGTCAAAACCCACCAAGTTGTACAACATTAAGCTGGGGCAGTTTATGGTACACCGTCTTCATCAATAAGGTTGGAAAGTAATGAGAGCCCAGTCCAGCCACCGGCTGGCTGTGTGACGTTAGGCATTTGACTTCTCTCTGTGCCTGTCTCTGCTCTGAAAATGCGAGGGATGATGACCTTTACCTCCCAGCTTTGTTTAGCAGGAAATAAGGTCCTGAGACTGAATGGCTCCATGTCTTAGGCGTAGGGAGCTGACTTCTGCCACCAGGGGAAGAACTCGATAAGCCATCCATGGAAAAGACACTTTCACTGGACTCCAGTCCACAGAAACGAGCAGACCCAGTAAAAACGACCTAGGACTCTTTAGGTGATGGTCTCAGTCCCATGGGGGCAGAGGAGAAGCCCCGGACGCAGCCTGGCCGTCCCTCCATCTGTGCGTGGCAAGGACCTTGAGATGACCTTGAGGCCTGACTTTCAGTCTGACTCCCAACAAGAAACAATGACTCTGATATGATTTAAGGTAGAGATAGATAGATTAATTTATGCATTGGCAAAGATGATCGTTCACTGGGCTTCAGCCACAAAAACACTCAAGAAAATTGAAGCAGCTTGAAGGTCTGATCAGAGTCCCCCTCTCGAGGGCTGCCCCAGAGTCTGGGCTCTGTGCCTGGTGGGACCCGTTCAGGATTACTCACCAGGCACATTTCTGTAGTTTAGACCCAGTAATCACAGCTTTACCCCCGCTGCGCCCTCACTTTCCCCGATTCAAGTGCACCTTGAGGAAGATAAATAGGAGAGGGCTTAGGAAGCAGGAAGCCAGAGTGTTCAATCAGCTCTTTGTTCACTGGGGAGACGGGAGGAGGCTGCGGTGCAGCCGAACACCACACCTTTGTCCCCGTGTCATCCTGGGGCCTTTCAGAATCCAGTGCTGGGTGGGGGTAGGGCCACTCTCCCCGCTGGGACAATCCGTGGCACCTTCAGGCCCCCTTCTGTCCCAGAGGGTGCCAAGAGCTGTGTCCTCTGGACCCCAGGCGCTTGCTGCTCACCCCCCGAGGTCAGCTTTCCCTACAAGGTGCAGCAGCAACCGAGAACATCTTCAAGAAGGCAGCCAGGGTGGCAGTGGACCCCAGGGAATTCCAGGATTTCCCCCCAACCCAGACCTGTGGTCCTTTAGGAACAAGGAGGCCATATCTGGTCCTTCAGAGTCAAGAGAGAAGCCCACGCTTCTGACCATGCCCCGGACCTGCCGTGAGACCTCCACTGTCTGCAGGATGGATCCTGGGCCCCCCGGAACAGAGGCAGGCAGTGGCCTGGCACCAGCTGTGGGCCCCCCTGAGGCTCACGGCCCTCCAGCCTTGCCCGCTGCACTCCAGGAGAACCACGCACACCCTGGGCGATCCCGTCTTTACTGACGGTGTTGCCTCTGCTGAAAATGCCCTTCCCACTGACCCCGGGCAATTCCAACCCCATGAGGTCCTCAGGACTCTTTTGGAACAGGGGTCCCTCTGGGCAGCCTGCCTCAATGTTCCAAGACTGGGGGACATCCCTGGGGACCACACACCCCCCATTCCTCCACCTTCTCCGTCAAAGGTCTCTCCCCCGTTAGACTGAGGGAGTAAAACTACTGGGTTTTATTGTCTGGCTCAGAGATGTCCCCACTGCTGGGTGCTGAATATACCTGCTCAGTGAGGGTGGAACGAAAGTGGCCTTCTTTCTTTCTGTTTCTCTCTTTCTTTCCCTCGCTCTCCCTTTCTTTTAGCGAAGTACGGTTGCTTTGGAATGTTGTGTTAGTTTCAGTTTGTGCAGCAAAATGATTCAGTTACACACGTGCATGAAAAATAAAAATGTTAGTCATGCAGTCGTGTCCGACTCTTTGCAACCCCATGGACTGTAGCCCACCAGGCTCCTCTGTCCATGGGACTCTCCAGGCAAGAATACTGGAGTGGATTGCTATTCTCTTCTCCAAGGGATCTTCCCAACCCAGGGACCGAACCTAGGTCTCCTGCATTGCAGGCAGATTCTTTGTCAAATGAGCCTCTAGGGCAGCCCATATATACACAGCATATATATTACATATACATACATATATATATATGTATATTCTTTGTCAGATTCTTTTCCATTATAGGTTATTACAAATTATTAAGTTCCTTCTGTTTTACAGAAGGTCCTTGTTACTAATATTTGTCTATTTTATATACAGTAGTATGAATCTGTTGCTCTTAAACTCCTAATTTACCCTCCCTCCGAAACTAGCTTCCTTAAGGAATCTCATGACCTCAAAAGCCCCGCACAAGGAGGGGCAGCTGCAGGCCTGTCAGCCCTGCGGGGAGGCGGAGGCCAGCTTCCCAGGGCTAGTGTCGTGAGGAACAGGCCCGGCTGGTTGGGTGGGTTGTATGGGGCAAGAATCAGGAAGAAGGACGTTGTTCTTCATAATCCAGCTTGTTTACTGCAAACAATAAAACAGGGCAGGATTGTTCGGAGATGCCGGACGGGCTCCGTGAGAAAGACCCCACTGGACCAAGAGGTCTGTTCAGGAATGCACGGAGCCTGGGAAACCCAGAGGGAAGCAGGAGCCAGGCCGGAGGACACAGGGGTGCGGCCCGGCTGCCGTGTGCCTGGGTGGCTTGGCACCGGCTCAGGAGTCAGCTGGACACTCTTCTTCCCAGCACTGTGGTCCTGTACGTGTGAGGGTCGAGTTTATGTGTCCACTCGGTTGGGCCATGGAGGCCCCGAATACTGGGTCAGACATGAGTGTCTGTCTGGGAGAGTGTTTCTGGACGAGACTGGCATCTGAATCAGCAGACTGAGGCCGGCGCCTCATCCGCCCTGAAGTGGGTGGGCCAGGTCCAATCAGTTGAGGGAGGCGCTGATTTGAACACAAGGCTGAGGAAGGGAGCATGCCCTCTCTCTTCCTGACTGTCTTGGAGCTGGGACATTGGTCTTCTCCTGCCTTTGAACTTGGACTCAGACTGGAAATTGCACCCTTGGTTCTCTGGGGTCTGCCCTTCTCAGCAGCCACAGTCATGGGGGCCAGTTCCTCATAAGTCATACCTTCGTGTGTACATATAGCCACGCTGTTGGTCCTGTTTCTCTGGGGAGACACCGTGGTCCCGAAGTTGCCTGTGGTGGGGAATCAGTAAGTTCTACAAGTCAGCCCTTCCCCAGGCCCCAGCCCTCCCCTCGCCAGCAGCACACAGTAGCCCAGGGGCAGCCTTGTCACCTGGAGGCTTTCTCAGGCCAAGCAAGGCTGTGGGGTGCTCTCTGGGCCCTGCCCACAGGTGGAATGGCTGGATCTCTATGGTCGCTCCATTTTTAATTTTTGGGAAAACTACCATACTCTTCTCCACAGTGGCTGTGAAACTGAAAGTGTCAGTCACTCAGTTTGGTCTGACTCTTTGTGACCCCATGGACTGTAGCCTGCCAGCTCCTCTGTCCATGGGATTCTCTGGGCAAGAATACTGCAGTGGGTTGCCATTTCCTTCTCCAGGGAATTCTCCCAAATCAGGGATCGAACCCTGGCCTCCTGTATTGGCAGGTGGACTATTTACCATGTGATCCACCAGGGAAGCCTTGACCAATTTCCATCCCCACCGACAGTGCACAAGTTTCTGATTTCTCCACACGCTGGCCGACACCTGTCATTCCGTGTCCTTCTGACAGTGACCGTCCTAACAAGTGTGAGGGGCACGTACTGCTGTTATGAGCCGTCTCCATGCTGCTGTGGGCACACCTGTGCCGTGGAGCGAGGTCCCATGTCCATCTTCCACATCACGATGTTCTGACCCAGCACTGACGGCGATGCCGGGCTGGCCCATGGCCTCCCTTCCACAGCCGGGGCTGCACGGGTCCCTGGTGTGAGCCCTGCTGGGGAGGCTGCAGGGAGGGTTTCTCTCGCGTGTGCCTCCTCCAGCCTGACTGCTGGGCTGCAGACCCACAGGGTCCTGTGTGTCCTTTCCAAACCAATGTGCTCCGGGTCTGCCCCCACGGTGGGCACTCTGGAGGGTTCTGCCTCCCCACCACCTCCTCAGCGCTGGGCATTGGCCACCCTCTAACCCTTACAGATCTTCTGGGTCGTAGAGGGCATTCCCAGTTCACGTCCGCGTTCTCTGAGCACAGATAAGTTTGACCATCTCGTCCCTGGTACATGCATCATGCCACCTTCCCTTCTGTGAACCGTTCTCCCATAGACATCAGCCTTAAAGCAGCCTTCATGCCTTCTGTCACTGAAACGGCAGAACTCCAGTCACTTGTTACTGAAAGCGGACTTGTGATGGGAGCCGTGTTCCACACGCAGCGGGAGGTCAGGTCCAGCCCTACAGCTGCTTCCCAGATGCTCTGTGCGGTTGCATCAGCAAGTGTGTGAACTTGGTCCATGGCCTCTGGGGTGCAGAAGAGGAAGGGGCCCGGGCTGGGCGGCCCTCGGGATGATGCGGCCCTTGCGCCCCACGTCCTGTCCAGGCAGAGCTGCAGGCCTGAGCTTGGCCAGGCCCATTAAACTCACTTGGTGGTCAATCCAGCTGTTCCTTGAGCTGTTGACAAGCAAGACGGGGCAGTCACTTGGTAGGCTGGTCAGCCACCATCACAGCAACCAGGCACATCTGGTCCTCAAAGCCCAGCTCTCAACACTGGGCGATTCGTGCAGGATTTTTAAAGGCTGGATCTGAAAGCAACCAGATAGTGAGATTCAAAAAAACGTCCAGTTTAAATTGTCGTCACAGTTAAAGAAGGAAATAATGCCATTTGCACCAACCTGGATGGAACTGGAGGTGATCATACTAAGTGAAATTCAAGTCAGACACAGAAGGACAAATATCATATGATCCCTTATTCATAGAATCTAAAAAGGATGATACAACTGAATTTATTTACAAAGCAGAAACAGACTCAAAGATTTAGAGAACAAACTTACAGTTATCAGTGGAGAGGAAGGGGTGAAGCAGAAGAGATTAGGAGTTAGGGATTGATATGCACACACAGCTATGAAAAAGACTTCCCTTAAAAATAAAAAAGTAAAAAATAATACAAATGAATCCCTATGCAAAACAGATTCACAGACATAGAAAATGAATTTACCTGATGGAGAGGAAGAGGGGGG
This sequence comes from Budorcas taxicolor, assembly GCF_023091745.1. Lineage (NCBI taxonomy): Eukaryota > Metazoa > Chordata > Mammalia > Artiodactyla > Bovidae > Budorcas > Budorcas taxicolor. The sequence continues at coordinate 48,843,136 of NC_068934.1, forward strand.
GGAAATTAGGAGTAGGGAATTAACAGATACAAACCACTATACGTAAAATAGATAGGCAACAAGGATTTACTGTAGAGCACATGGAATTATATTCAGTGTCTTGTAATAATCTATAGCAGAATTTAATCTGATATAGATAGATAAATAGATAGATAGGGCTCCCCTGACAGCTCAGCTAGTAAAGAATCCACCTGCAATGCAGGAGACCTGGGTTCGATCCCTGGCTTAGGAAGATTCCCTGAGAAGCGAAAGGCAACCCACTCCAGTATTCTGGCCTGGAGAATTCCATGGACTGTATAGTGCCGGGGTCCAGCCCCGGTGGATCCAGGGTAATTCGAAGGGGAGACGGAATCGGCGTCCTAGGAAAAAGCTATTTAATTAGAAGTATAAAGAGAGATTAGAAAGGAATAGTGTAGTAGGAAAATTAGTGGAGGAAAAGAGGCTGAATAACTTGGTTTACGTGGGATACCAATAAAGCTTCGAGATAAGAAGCTTCCACCACCTACGTAGGCCACGGGCATCTTTCCGTTCTCCCGAAGGAGAGGAGGCACTGAGGCCTCCCCGGTCCGATCTTAGAAGCCCAGGCAAAATTAGCAGGCTTGGTGAGTACCCATGCTCCAGATGGGAATTCAGCCAGAAAAACGGAGAACAAGAAAGAAACGACACGGGGGAATCAGTCTTTCCAGAAACTGATCTGTTTTCTATATTTTCAGGTTTGCTTATATACTTTTTGTTATACATAGGGGTGAATACAGAGTCACGCGGGGTCAGCAGACCTGACCCTTGTAAAAATCAGGTGCTTCATATAAAATTATACAAAGGTTTTAGGGGTTTTACATCATCTTCTGGCCATAAGGCCTGCTGACATTTTATGGCCCTTTCTGATAACGGTCAGTCAACCAGAAAACTTATTTTTTCCAGGGGTGATTTTTTTCTTAAACCAGGTGCCACCCTCCAGATAAAGTTGCATTCCTATAGGGTGAGGGTGCAGTGGGTTACAATCAGAAAGGAACTTACTTAGCCTAAGGTTTAACATGATTAATCTTAAAGGTTAATACTTATTTTTCCTATATGCTAGTTATATTCATTATAAGGGCAGGGAAGATGGAGATTTAGCAGCAGATATTGGCTCAACCAATGAAAAACCCTTCACCAGTATAATTTCTAATCAACCCACTATACTATACTAATAATTTTCTAACTTCTCAAAAGAGTCTGTATTTAGAAAGTTTTAAAGCATCTCATGCCCTCACGGTTGGGAGGCTGTAAACAATCACATGTGGCCGGACAGACCTGCTCAGGTAGGCTAGAGAAACTTGAGAGGAGTTTGTAAGTTGAAACACTCTTGTCACGCCCAGGAATTTTTATTAACTTGGAGCTGTAAGTTAACTCCTTCTCCGAGAGAGGTGGCGGGGGGTCAGCCCCCTGTAAAGTCAGAGGTACAGGTGAGAGCATGAAACAGTAAAGTAGGCACTCTCTGGTTTTGGGGGTAGATGCTCGGGAACAGGGGGTTTCCTGAGGCTTGATCCCGCCTTTGCGTATGCCGAAGCCTCCTTCCTCATGACCTTTGCCATGGGCGGAGTTCCCCACGCTGGCTCCTGGCAGTATAGTCCATGGGGTCACAAAGAGTCAGACATGACTGAGCAACTTTCACTTATATATATATATATAATTGGATCACTTCACTGTACACGTGAAACAAACACAATATTGAAATTAACCATCAAAATGTTTTAAATATATATATATATAATAAAATAGATCACCAGAATGTATAGCACAGGGAACTCTGCTCAATACTCTGCAATAACCTAGCTGCGAAAATAATTTGAAAAAGAATAGCTATCTGGATATGTATAAATGAATCCTTCTGCTGTCCATCTGAAACTAACACAGCATTGTTAATCAGCTATAGTCCAATATAAAATAAAAATAGATAAGTAAATAAATTGTCAACATGGCGATGAAAGCCAAAACGAGCGCCCAGTGCCTGGAGAGGAATCCCCCAAGACTTCAGCGGTGCTGGAACGGATGATGAAAGGCGGAAATTCAGGGCAGCTGCTTCTGGAAACCTGTCCCAGGGCTGCCCCCTCCAGCTGAGTGGGTGATGCCTACGCCAGGCTGGGGCACGCCGTCCGCATCCACTGAGGTCGCTGGAGCGGGACTCCGCAAATCTCCCCACCTCCATGGACTCCGCAGACCTCCGACAGTGTGTTAAGGTCAGGTCCAGGGCTGTGACCTCGTCCCGTCAGCACGGAAACCTATAACCTCCGTCTGGGAGAAGCAGACAGCAAGGTGGGTGGCAACCCTGGAGACGGAAGCCCGCAGTCCACCAGGAGATGGTGCCCCTCCTCCGAGCCGGCAGCCTCTCCTACCCTCTCCAGAGTAAGCTTGCCAGCAGGTAGACTATGTGTCCCAGATGCGGCAGGCATCTACACTAAACCAGCCATTTGTTCCTTATCTGAAATTCAGATTTGGCCATGCACTCAGTTTTAAAAAATCTTTATCTGCAAGTCATCCTCTTTCCCTATTTCGTTTTAGGTTCACAGCAAAAATGAGCAGAAAGCACAGTTTTCCTATCCTGTATACCCTCTGTCCCCATAAAAACCACACAGAGCCCCCCACTATCAACACCCCCATCCAGGAGGCACAGAGCGCTGGAGAATGGAGGCTTTCAAAATGTGGTGCCAGAGAAGACTTTCGAGAGTCCCTGGGACAGCAAGGATATCAACCCATCATTTCTAAAGGAAATCAACTCTGAATCTTCATTGGAAGGACTGATGCTGAAGCTATCCTTTGGCCACCTGATGTGAAGAGCTGACTCATTGGAAAAGACCCTGATGCTGGGGAAGATTGAAAGCCAAAAGGAGAAAGAGGTGGGAGAGGATAGGATGGTTAGCATCACAGACTCAATGGATATGAATCTGAACAAACTCTGGGAGATAATAGAGGACAGAGGGCCTGGCAGGCTGCAGTTCACAGGTCACAAAGCGTCGGGCATGACTTAGCGATTGAAGAACGGCAACGGTGGCTGGACCTACAGTGACACGGTGTCACCACCAAAGCCCCCAGTTCTCCCCAGGGCCCACCCGGTGTTGCACATTCCGTGGTTTTGGACAGACGTATAGTGACACGCATCCACCTGGACTAGTGTGGACTCTCAATCAATGGCCAGTGTCCTTAGAGAGGAGAGAGGAGAAGGTGATGTGAGGACAGGCAGAGACGGGAGGGAGGCGGCCACAAGCCGAGGAACGCTGGCCCTCACCAGGATCTGGGGGAGCCTGGAAGGGACCTCTCAGAGCCCCCGGAAGGGGGCAGCCCTGTCCACACCCTTACTTCATGCTTCTGGCCTCCAGGCCATGAGGGATTCCAGTCCTGTCGTTTCAAGCCTCTCACGTTGTGGTCGTTTGTCACAGCAGCTATAGTACCCCCAAACAGAAAATGTCCGGGTGAAGTGTGGGTGCACGGGGCCCCTCCAGATGAGCCAGCCAGGATGGGACAAACCCAAAACCGTTTCTGGAGGGCAGACCAAGGAATATGAGGTCTAAGCTGTTCATCACAGCCGGGAAACCAGAAAACAGGGAGGGTGAAGTGTCCACACGGTGCAGACAAAAATGTGAAAAATGTTGTATTTCACGTTTCTGCCTGTTCTGCCACCCAGACAGTGATCAATGAAGACTTTTCTTTTTTCCACCGAAAAAGAACACGTTGCATAAGCTCAAGTTTCTCGGGGCCAGAGAAGGACAGAAAGGCACCATCTCAAGCTCTTTCTGGTCAGCCACGTTAGTGGCCCCGGCTCTGCAAATGATATCAGCGTAACCCCCGAGACTGCAGACATCTGCTCACCCCGGGGGGAGGGAGGGGCCGGGCCGTTCTGATGACCCTGGGGTGGGGAGAGGGGCAGGCACAGCTCCCTGCAGGAAAATGAAGGACAGAGGCGTCCACAGTGCAAATTCAGTGCAGGCAGGAGGTGTGAGCAACGGTGTGGAATTTATCTGCACCAGCGGTTTTCCCAGAAACTGCTTTTTCTTAAGGACCATGAAGAACATTTCTAAAGATATGTTAGGTCTGTGCTCTCAGCCTTTCAGAATGTCTCCATTTGCCAAGGTGATGACCTCAGCCTACCTCTGTCAGTGACCGCTGATGGTGGCACCTGGGAAGTTTCCAGGGTGACCTCGACAGAGGAGTGCAGCAGTGGTCTGGAGGCGGTGTGTTAGATGCCCAGAGATGCCAGGATAAAATGCCCACCCCAAAGAGCACCCACCTCAAAGAGCTCTCCTCTCCCCGTGGATCCTGAAACCCCCTCCACCAGGGAGCCCAACAGGATAAGTCACTTCCTCCGCAGCTCTCACTAAACATGCACTTGTGACTGTTATGACACATGGCACGCTGTGAGGCATCCAACCCTGTATGTTCACTGGAAGGACTGATGCTGAAGCTGAAGCTACAATCCTTTGGCCACCTGATGAGAAGAGTCTACTCTTTGGAAAAGGCCATGATGCAGGGAAAGAATGAAAGCAAAAGGAGAAGAGGGTGGCAGAGGATGAGATGGTTGTATGGCATCACCGATCAACGGACATGAGTCAGATTAAACTCCGGGAGATAGTGAAAGACGGGGAATACTGGCGTGCTGCAGTCCATGAGGTCGCAGAGTCAGACACGACTTAGCGACTCAACAAGAGCAGAGGTCCAGTCAGGAGATAGAAACCTAGCAGTCGTTTTAGCAGAACTTGCTCAAGAGATAGGTGGCGGGATGCTGCCTGGGGGTCAAGTTCTTTAGATCCGGTTGATGGGGGCCCCATGAGGACTCTGAGGCTGCTGCAACAGGGGAAGGCAGAAACGGGGAACCGCTGCCCCAGAAGCTCAGACTCTGGCCTCCGAGGAGGAAACACTGGCCGGCCCAGTGGGTGTCACAGAGAGGAGCACAGCGTCACTGGGTCTCCCAAAGCCCGGAAGTCAGCAGACCGCACCAGCTGTGTCATGGGAAGGACCTGCCATAGACAGAGGGCAAAAGTGTTGCTGGGAGATGCACCCAGAGGCAGAAAGCACCTGCAGTCCTGTAGCCTCCCTGGGGCACCCCCAGGGGCACAGGCTCCCAGGAGTGATGGCGTGGTTGGCGGAGCCCCCGCCCCGGATTCACAAAGCGCTGGGAACCCTCTGGTTATAACCGGCTCAGTCCTCCCCTGCATCTCTTCAGACTCTACACACACCTGTAACATCCCTACCGAAAGAAAAAAACAAACTGTGTTTCTGCTCACAGAGCTTCATGCAACTGATATCCTTCATGCACATAAAGATTTTCTCATTCTCTCCCCCAAACGAGGAACTGCCCCAGCCTGCCCGTCACTGCGTCCTGGGAGGGGGTCACACCACCCCTCTGGGCTACACCAGGTATTTCTCAAACCCAGCCCTGGTTTGTCCTAGTTCCCTACGGCCGCTGGAACACATGGCCACAGAGTCAGGTGGCTTCAAGCTGCACGGATTTATGTCCTGCAGTTCTGGAACTCGGAAGTCTGGCGAGGGTCTCACTGGGCTCTGAGCAGCAGGGCTGTGTTCCTTCTGGGGACGCCAGGGGAAAATTTATTTCCTCGTCTCTTCCAGCTTCTAGAGGCAGCCGGCCCCATTTCTTGGCTAATGGGCCCTTCCTCCACCTTTAAAACCAGAAATGTTGCATCTTTGGTCTCTTCGGAACCCCAGAATCCTGTCCAGAGCTTGACGCAGCCAGATGTTGAGTAAACGCAAGGCAATGGGCCCCTGTGAATGCAGCCGTGCCCAGGTGTGCTGTTCCTAGGAGGCCGGTCGTGAGCATTCAGAGAACCAGTGCTGTGTCTGCACCCCGAGAGGGCCGTCCCGTTGGAATCAAGCAGGACAAGGTCTGTGTGCCTGAAGCCAGCATATGGAAGACTAAGGCATGCTTTTCTATTGGACTACTGTCACTGATAAGGCAGTCAGAACAGTCACACCGCTTTTGTTGAGCAGTGATCAAGAATTCATACCCTAGAATGAACTGGTTCGTAAGTTCTCTGTCAAAAAGCAGAAATGGGGGGCAGAGGCCTTCCCTGGTGGTCCAGGGATTAAGAATCCGCCTTCCAATGCAGGGAACTTGGTTTTGACCCCTGGTCGGGGAACTAAGATCCCACACGATGAGGGACAACTGTCAACACAACTGCTGGGCCCACACACCGCAACCAGGGAGAAGGCCACGTGCAGCCACGGAGATCCTGTGTGCCGCAGCTGAGATCTGACGCAGCCAAAAATAATGAGTAAATCAGTCAATACCTTTCTAAAAAGCAGAATGGAACCGGATACAAAATAAACAGCAAGGACCTGCTGTGCAGCACACGGAACGATAGCCAGGATCTTGTAGTAGCTTATGATGGAGAAGAGTCTGAAAAAGAATACACACGTGTGCATAATTAAATGGTTTTGCTAACACAGCATTGTAAATCAACGCTAATTCAATTTTAAAAAAAGACCAAGAAAAGAAGAAAAGGTAGGAGGGAAAACGTGGAGGCACAAAGCGTGCTGTAGGAGGTCAAATGTCACCTCCTCCCAAGTCCTCACCCTTGGTACGAGCAAGTGTGACCTCATTTGAAAACAGAATCTTTGCAGATGTAATAAAGCTCAGGATCTCAAGATGAGATGGTCCTGGATTGGGGGTGGGGGTGCCCAGATCCAGTGATGGGTGTCCTCATGGGCACTGGGGATGACGCGGAGATACAGAGGGAGCCAAGGTGGGGATGGCGGCAGAGACGGGAGCCGCGGGTCTGCATGCCCAGGAATGCCGAGGGTCGCCGGCCAGCCCCGGAAGCTGGACGAGGCAGGGACAGGTGCAAGACCTCCGGGAGGCCGGCCAGCTCCCAGTGGTTCCGGACTTCTGCTCACAGCTGGGAGAGAACCGATTCCTGGTGTTTCTGAGCCGCTCGGTTTGTACTGATTTGTTAAACTAGACACAGAGATGAGGTGAAATGGCACCGGGAGGGGCAACCTGGGGGCCTGCGGGCAGCGCCGGGGCTGTGGGGGGCCTCAGGGCTGTAGAGGAGGGGGGCTGTGTTCCCAGGAAACACTCACCCCTCACGGGTATGTCCAGGGCAGTCCTCCTTGCTGGGGGCCGGCTTGGGCCAGTCAGGAGAGCTAAGACGGACCCGGCCCCGGAAGGGAGGGCCCGGGCTGCCACAGCCCCAACCCAGGATGAGAGACTCTGTTCCTCTAAGTGGGGCCAGTCGTCCCGGCCTCCTAGACAGAGGATTCTCCAGCAAACCCAGTGGACGGAGGGGCTGTGGCTTCAGAGTCTACCAAACCAGTCACTTAGGGGACAGTGGAGAAAACAGGATGGTTCTCCTACCAGTGTGGACCCCAGAATGGAGGCCCCCACAGCCTCAGATGCAGGACATCAGTGCTGAGACCCATTCAGAATGTCTTCGCTCCATGGAGGTAAAAGGAGGGATCAGGAAACTGCAAGGAAATGAAAGGGATGCCAGCTGGGGATAGGGCGTGGGAGTGGCGGGTGGAAGAGCTATCCTGGTAACACTCAGGTCTCAGGCCCCTTGAGAAGGAAAGTGATGGAGCGAGCTTGGCGAGCGGTCCGGACCCACCCAGGGGAGAACGGAAGTCTGCCAAGCTCACGGGAGCCACTGCTCTCCACCTGTGGGTTGGGTGGTAAATGCATTTTTAAAATGTGGCATCCTTTTCAACAAAACTTTGAAGGTCAGAGGTTGACACAGCACGTATGAAAATCTGGAATGGGGTGAGCGTGAAGCCAACGGGGCCTTTGGATGGTTGATTCAGTGCCCAGGGTCTTGGCGTAAGAGGGAGCCGTTGCATGGCGCCCCTCTTGTGTGTCTGCCCCTCCCCCACGGACTGCAGGGTCTTGAACCCCTCGTCAGAACCTTGTTCTAGGAATCTGTTACTGAGCAAGAAGCCACCCCAGAAAGTGGAGTCTGGAAACCACGGCGTGATTTACTTCTCTCTTCCGAGCATCAGCAGGGGTGACCGGGCTCCCTGGGGGTCCTTCGTGCGCTGCAGCCAGCTGGTGGCTGCCGTGGCTTTTCTCGGAGGCGTCCTTGCTCTTGTGGTTGGTGTGTGATGCCAACCTGTCTTCTCCATGGAGTCCAGGCTTCCCCAGCCTGGCAGCTGGGTCCCAAGCGGGGATGAGAGCCGGCAGAAGCTGGACTGCCTCTCAGGACCTAGCCTCTGGCCCCAGAAGTCACGCAGCCTCTCATCTGCTACATTCTGCTCATTAGACGCGAGTTGCTCAGTCAACTGTTATTCAGGGCATGAAATTCGCTCCCAAGTCTTGACGGCGGGGCATTGAAGGATTCGCAGGCATATTTTGAGCCGTCAGCCTTTCCTTCTGGCTTTTCGGGAGGAGGTGAGGTGGGTCAGCTGCGGCCTTTCGAGATCACAGAGGGCACCCTGGAAACAGCCTCTAGGAAGTGGAGAGCCCACACGTCAGTGCAATGCCATCCTGTGAGCTGGCCCCTGAGCGTCAGTCTTCCCATCTGCAGGATGGGTGGAGCTGGGGAGCACCAGTCCTCAGTTCAAACCCCACTCTCTCTGCCCCCAAACCCACACGTGTGCTCACAACACCCCTGGAATCTTCACTGAGACCTCGTATTCCTTGAGGTTTAAACATACATACCTGAGAGTTCCATTCATACTTAGGTCACTGCGGGCAGGATAGGCAGAGCTGTCTTTCCCCCTGGAGCTTGCAGCAGCCCTGGGGACTCCTGCAGGCTTGGGGCCAGGCGCTGAGCGGCAGGATCAGGCCCGGCCCTCCCTCTCCCAGGTCAGGGTTAGGTAACCCAGCAGGAACTCCCGGGCTGCCTGCACGTGGAGGTAGCGGAGGAAGGGTGCTCCCCTGCCCACTCCAGCCTGCAACAGCTGCTCATGGAAGGGCCCTCAGGGTGACCGGAGGATGCTGGGAACCAGAGCAGGGCAGCGGGGGCAGAGGAGTGGAAGCCTGCGGATGCCAGTTTTGGCAGGGAACCAGGGGTCCTCAGACCCTCGCCGTTCACGCTGCGTAATAAGCAGTTTGCTGACATCAGCACTCTTCCCCCTGGACGCTGGCCCGTTAGCCGGCAGATGAGCAATTTTTGATCGTTATGGACTAATTTCTAAACGAGCGTTATTGGAGGACCAATTACTCCGTGCTTGTGCCCTGTGTCGGCCTGTGAGCCTACAGCGGTTTCAGGCGACTTTCTGCTACAAAGTCAATTTCAGGGGACCCTCAAACACCCGCCGGGGCGGTTGAGATCCAGCCTTTGTGAATACGATCCCTGCCCCCGACCAAGTGAGATACCCTGATGCCCCCAGGATGGAGGCCTGACATGCTTATTTGGAATAAGAATAGGCTGACTGGTGGGATCACCAACAAGATAGAAGCTGGTTTAAGGAAAGCCATCCATTCAGGTCCTGCTCTGGGGGGCTAGTCCTTTAGGGTGAGTCCACAGCATCAGGCCACGTGGATGCTTGGTGCCAGGGAGTCCTAAAAGTCCTAAAAGTCATAAAAGTCATTCCTGATCTTAGGCCAAAGAGGGGAGGGTGGTCAGAGAGAAAACATGCTGGACTGCTGGGCAGGAGGCCTGGGTGGAGCCCTTGGTGTGACCTTTACTGAGTGTCTTAATCTCGCCATGCTTGTCATGTTCCAGAATGGACTGCTTCCTGGTCACAGGGCACCACTCTTCACTCTGTGGACTCAGCGGTGATCCAGAGGAGTGTGCCTCTGCCCCCGTCAACTCAGAGTCTCTGGGGAGATGGAGATTAAACACACAAGTGGATGTGTGACTCATCACAGTTGCGGCAGCCTTTCCAAGCATCCCAAAGGTTTTGGGAAAGCGTTGCTGTTGTCCAGTCGCTAAGCCGTGTCCGACTCCGAAACGCCCTGGACTGCAGCTCGCCAGGCTCCTCTGTCCTCCACTGTCTCCTGGAGCTTGCTCACATTCAGGTCCACTGAGCTGGTGATGCCACCCGACCATCTCATCCTCTGTCATCCCCTTCTCCTCCTGCCTTCAATCTTTCCCAGCGTCGGGGTCTTTTCCAATGAGTCGGCTTTTTGCATCAGGTGGCCAGAGTATCGGAGCTTCAGCTTTAGCATCAGTCCTTCCAATGAATATGCAGCATTGATTTCTTTTAGGATGGACTAGTTGGATCTCCTTGCTGTTCAAGGAACTCTCAAGAGTCTTCTCCAGCACCACGGTTGGAAAGCATCAATTCTTCGGCTGCACTTACAGGTCTCCAGATGTAACACAATTACATTTCCCTCTCACTGAGTCTTGCTCATCACCTGTGCCTCACCCCGGGTCCACCAGAATCCTGCTCTCCTGGGCCGTCACAGATGCTGTGTAAGAGGAGACAACACGGAACGGTGGGCAGGCATGTCGCCCACCTCTTCTTTGTCACACACGTGCTCCCCTCTGTCATTGAACTTCAGTTACCAAACACACATTCAGAGATAAATTCTTAAGGATTTCAAGTCAGCAATGACCAAGGCGGGGCCCTTCTAAGATGTGCCGGCCCTGAGTCCTGGATACAAGGACGCATGCCAGGGTGCCGTCATGTGGCCTGGGAGGGCCGTCCCAGCCGCAGGATCATGTTGAGAAGAGGCGCAGAGTGGAGCCGGGAGACACACAGGGAAGAAGACGTGGAGACGCAGCGACTGCCCTCCCGTGCTCGGCTGGCTCTAGGCTTCCAGCCGCCTGAGCCACTGGCTTCAAGTCGCTTTGAGCTGAGTCTCCCGCTTCTTGGTCCCCAGGTGTCAATTTCCCATCCATGGGGTGGAGATGCTGCGTTCCCGCCCTGCCTGACAACACAAAGCTGCTGGGCTCTGTGAAAAGCCGCTATGTGCAAGGCTGGCGACAACTGTGCATGCAGTGTGTTGGGTATGTCTCCATCAGATCATCGCTGACCTGACTTAGCAGAGCAGAGAAGGCGCTTCACGCACAGCCTTTTTCGCTCTGCGACAGTCTGTTCGTTCCGGTGGCGGCTGGTTTTGAACGGTGCTTGAGGACCCCTGCTGGTCCGGGACCTGAGATCCTAGACGGAAACGCTCACGGGTGTTTATCCTCGGGCAGTTTCGCTGAAGCACTTGAAACCAAAAGGCAAAGACTGTCTCACAAGTGTTCTGAGGCTGTCATACCAGCTTCCCACACGCTGGGGGCTTAAACCATCACAAATTCATCCTGCCTCAGTTTCAGAGAGCAGACGTCTGGGGTCGGGGAATCCTGGGGCCCTGGGGCCTTTAGAGACTCCACGGGAGGGTCATTCCTGCATCTTCCAGCCTCTGGGGGCTGCAGCTATCCCGGGCTTATGGCCGCATCCCGCCAGCCTCTTTCTCTGTCTCCACACGGCCTCCTCCCCTCCCTGTGGGCCTGTGTCTTCTCCCCTGCCTCTTGTTAGGATGCCGGTCATTGCTTTTAGGGCCCACTCAGGTGGTGCAGTGGAGAAGGCAGTGGCACCCCACTCCAGTGCTCTTGCCTGGAAAATCCCATGGACGGGGGAGCCTGGTGGGCTGCCGTCTATGGGGTCGCACAGGGTCGGACACGACTGAAGCGACTTAGCAGCAGCAACAGCAGCAGGTGGTGCAGTGGTAAAGAATCTGCCTGCCGGTGCGAGAGACGCCAAAGAGGCAGGTTAGATCCCTGGGTCGGGAAAAGGAAATGGCAACTCACTCCAGCATTCTTGCCTGGGAAAGCCCACGGAAGAGGAACCTGGCATTCTATAGTCCATGGGGTTGCAGAAGAGCTGGACAGAGCGCCTGAGCGCGCGCGCACACGCACACACACGCACACACACGCGTGATGCAGAGTGATCGCATCGCAAGACCTTTAACTTCATCACATCTGCAAAGACCCTTTCCCCATGCAAGGTCGCACTGGCAGGTTCCAGGGTGAGTTGTTACTGTTGTTCATCCCTAAGTTGTGTCCGATTCTGCGCACGGACTGCAGCACGCCAGGCTCCCCTGCTCCTTCACCATCGCCTGGACTTTGCTCAAACTCATGTCCACTGAGCCAGTGATGCCATCCAACCATCTCATCTTCTGTCGGCTCCTTCTCCTCCAGCCTTCAGTCTTTCCCAGCATCAGGGTCTTTTTCAATGAATCAGCTCTTTGCATCAGGTGGCCAAAGTATTGGAGTTTCAGCTTCAGCATCTGTCCTTCCAGTGAACATTCAGGGTTGATTTCCTTTAGGATGGACAGTTTTGATCTTCTTGCTGTCCAAGGAACTCTCAGGAGTCTTTTCCAGCACCATAACTGGAAAGCATCAAGGACATGGGTATTTGGTGGGGGGTTTACCATTCAACTCGCCAAAACAGCAGCTCACTGAGGGATGCTCCTAGGAGGACTCGACTCCACTCTCCAGACCCACTCTGGCCAGAGAAGCTGGTCTTGGCCATGCTGCCCATTCAGGGAGAGGCCCCTCGAGCAGTGCCAGGAACAGCTGCTCTGAGTCCCAGGCTGGATGTTGTTGGGAGAATTGTTGTCTAGTCTGACCAACTTTTCCTTTTTTAAATACTGTTCATCCTCTAGCCTTTAGAGATGGCCGCTAGGTGGGGGTTAAACTGCAAAGTGGTTTCTCAAATCCTGCCCTCCCGGCATCTGGGGCCCGGTCATTCTCTGGGGTGAAGGCTGTCTTGTGCGCTGGGATATTCAGCAGCATCCCTGGCCTTGACCCACTAGACCCGAGTGACACCTCCCAATGCTGACAATCAAAGATGTCTCTAGATAACTGCCATTGTCTCCTGGGAGGGCAGAATTGCCCCCGGGGGCAGGCCTCGGGCTGCAGAAGGCGTGATGGAAACAGCCTCCCAGCCTGGGGTCTGGAGGGGGGGTGTGCACTGGCCCGCCATGGGACCCTGTGCTTGTTCTGGAAGGTTCTGGCTTCGGGCTTTCCTTATGGGAACATAAACACTCCATGCCATTTTGACAGAGCCAGGCTCTGTGTGTAAAGACCCCCTGAGGGAGCTCCCTGGCTGGCCAGTGGCTGGGAGTCAGTGCCCTTCCTGCCGTGGCCTCGGTTCAATCCCTGGTTGTGAAAATGAGACTCTGCAAGCCGAGCTGGGCAGCAGAAGGGAAAAAAGGGACAGTCAGGAAGAAAACAGGTGCTCAACAAGGGGCATTCCAGATTTTGGGTTTATTTCAGGAAGTATACCATCTTCACTGCAGCCTGCACCCAGCCCAGTGCCAGGCACCCAGGAGCTGCCCGCGAGGACACGTCTCCCTGGGCTCGTGGTCTTCAGGCGGGTCCCCGGCTTCTGGACACCAGGCCGTCTCACTCCCCGACGTCCCTTTCTACATGTGGGCTGTGAAAGGGAATGGGGAGAAAGCTGAGACACACCCCCTGAGGGGTCTGGAGGCTCCTTCTCGTCCCCAGGTTGCCTGCGAGCCCTCCTAAACATGCCCTCGGAGATGCTTCCGCAATGTGGACGGCTGGCCTGGAGCCACACTCCTCAGTGGAAATCACCAGAGTTTCCCTGGGAACTGGCCTCCACCCAACAGCACCCCGGACGGGCAGAAGCCCTCTGACCCCGCCGTCCGGATGCCACTGGACTTGAACAGCTGCCCACCCCCGAAGCCGTGGACCTGCACTGCCAGCCAGGCCCTCTGTAGCTGGGTCAAGAAAGGAGCGAAAATTGTAGGGAATTTAAGGATTCCTTTTTTAAAAATCCACCACATTGATGTATGATGGACATTTTGTTCCTTTAAAAAAATATCTCTAGAACAAATGGCCAGAGGTCTACCCACTAACAGGGTTTCACATACAGGATACAGCATCCTTGACAGGCGGTACAGCGTTGTACAGCAGACGCCCAGGACTTATCTTGTTTAACTGAAACTTTACGCCTCTTGGACATGTCCGCGTTTGCCCCTCCCCTCCACCCCAGTGACACAGATTTGCCCTCTATCGCTGAGTTTGATTATTTTAGAGAACTCATGGAAGTAGAATAATAGGGGTGTTGTTCGTCTAAAGCCAGCTTACTTCACTTAGCGATGTTCTCAAGCTCCATCTGCGTTGTCGTCCACGGCAGGATTTCCTTCGTTCTCGTGGCTGAGCAATATTCTGCTGCCTGTATAGACTGCATTTCTTTCTCCTTTCATCAGCGGATGACACTTAGCTCGCTCATTTTGGCCTCTGTGAACAGTGCTGCAGTAAACGTGGACGGACAAAGATCCCCCCAAGATCCTGAGTTCAACACTTTTGGGTGGATTTCCAGAAGTGAGATTGCTGGGTCATTCGGGGCAGTCTTGTTATTAGAGAATTCTGTGGAAGCTCCATAATGTTCTCCGCAGCCATTGCACCGTTTCACATTCCCACCAACAGTGCAGAAGGTTGCAGTGTCTCCATACCTTCACCAACACTTACCTTTCTTTTGCTAATAGCTATTTAGAGGCAGTGCATCATTGTAGTTTTGGTTTCCATTTCCCTAATAATTAGCGAAGTTGAGTGTCTTTTCACATGTATGTTGGCCATTTGTACATCTTCTTTGGAGAAAAGTCTAACTATTTAAGTTTTGAACTGGTTTATTGTTGGTTTTTTTATTTTAATTGGAGGCTAATGCTTTACAGTATCGTGGTGGGTTTTGCCATCCATTGACATGAATCAGCCACGGGTGTACATGTGTCCCCTCATCCTGAACCCCCCTCCCACCTTCCTCCCCACCCCACCCCTCTGGATTGTTCCAGAGACCAGCTGTGAGCGCCCTGCTGCGCGCATGGAACTTGCACCGGTCATCTATTTCACATACAGTAATGTGCACGTTCCAATGCCGCTCTCTTAAACTGTCCCACCCGCGCCTTCTCCCACAGAGTCCAACAGTCTCCTTTACATTTGTGTCTCTTTTGCTGTCTTGCATACAGGGTTGTTCTTACTGTCTTTCTAAATTCCATTTATGCGCATTGAGACACTGTATTGGTGTTTCTGCTTCTGACTTACTTCGCTCTGTGTAACAGGCTGCAGTTTCATCCATCTCGTTAGCACTGACTCGAATGCATTCTTCTATGTAGCTGAGGAGCATTCTGTCGTGTGTGCGTACCTCAACTTCCTTATTGAATTGGTCTATTTGTTTTTTGCTATTTAGTTGTACGAATTCCTTATACGTTAGGGGTATTAACTTCCTCTCAGCTACATGGCTTGCAAATACGTCCTCCCAGGCTATGGGCTGAATTTCTGCTCCGATTGGTACTTCCTTTTGTTACACAGAAGATCATTTTTTCCATCTTTCTAGATTTGCCCTGCACTCAGCAATATGCGTATAAGACCCCTCTGTGTCTTTCTGGGGCTCTGTAGCTCATTCCCTTTTATTGCCACAGAGTATTCTTCTGCACTCACGTATGACAGTTCATTTATCCATTCCTCTACTAAGAATACCTTGGCTTCTTCCAATTTTGGGGTGATAATGAGTAAAGTTGTAAACTTTCAAATGCAGATTTTTGTGTGCACGTAAGTTTCTGACTCAGTTGGAGAAACACTCAAGAGCATCCTTGCTGGATCACGTGGGCTTCCCAGGTGGCAAGAGCGATAACGAAGCTGCCTGTCAGTGCAGGAGATGTAAGAGACGTATGTTCAGTCCCTGGGTTGAAAAGATGCCCTGGGGAAGGGAATGGAAGCCCACGCCAGTGTTCTTACCTGGAAAATCCCATGGATGGAGAAGCCTGGTGGGCCACAGTCCATGGGGCCGCACAGAGTCAGCCACAGCTGAGCACGCACGCACGTACGCTTACATACCCTGTTTCTCCAAATTTCTTTTTTCTCTTTGAGTTTCATTTTGTACGGTTCTCTTGCCCTTTCTCCAAGTTCAGATTCTTTCCTCTGCTGCCTTACAGCTCGTGATGAGCCCGTTGGAGACATTCTTCATTTTTGTTGCCGTGGGTTTTGTTTCCAGCGTTTCCTTTTGATTGGTTCTTAGAGTTTCCAGCTCTCTGCTGACATGATCCATCTGTTTTCTGCTGACATTACCCGTGTACTATCTACTTTTTCCATCAGAGGCTTCACGTATTAATCACAATTGTTTTAACTCCCCCGTCAGAAAATTCTAGCATCTGTGTCATATCTGAGTCTTGCTCTGATGGTGGCTCCATCTATTCAGGCTGTGTTTTTTGCTTCCTTCTTGGCAGAGAAGGGAACAGCAACCCACTCCAGCATTCTGGCCTGGAGGATCCCATGGACTGTATATCCATGAGGCCACAAAGAGTTGGACACAACTGAACGGCTTTTTACTTCACTGGCTGATGCCACAGCTCTGCTCCTTCTTTGCCAGCCCACATCAGCCTGAGACCTTCTTCCTACATTCTAGGAAGCCCAGCCAGGACCCTGACCCAACACAGGACTGACAGGATCGATTTTGCCATCTGGTAAACCTGAAAACAAACAAATAAAAAAACTCCTGCCCCTTCTACTTTGAGAGTGTTTGACATCCCTCCTTCTGTCCCCAACAAATTCCAAGGGAATCAGAGTCAGCACACAAAAGTCCTCTTTCATCAAAACTGATGCATGAGCAAAATTCAAGTAACTTCCTCCAGTTTCACAGGGAGTGGTGAGCTGGGAGCCCAGAATCCTGCATCCTCACCTGTGAGCGAGGGAGGGGATACAGCTTCATCCATCTCTGGACTAGGAGAGAGCCTGGGGTCCATCCGAGCCATTGCCTCCCCCCGCCTCACCGTTTATCACAGCTCTGGCCATCAAGGGAGGAAACCACCAGGTCTCCAACACTCTGAAATCACAGCACGCCTGCAGCTGCTTACCCAGCCCTGGAACGGGCACTGCAGAAAGAAAAAGTCTCTCTACTAAATTCCCAAAGCCTGCTTCTAGAAGCATAAATGTTCAGTAAACATTAATATTCCAAAAATGCACCTCAACATATGTTAAGAAGGATGCAATAAATGCTAATGATAATAGTGTTAATTATAAGCCTGAGTGCTCAGTACAAGCCGGCAGGGCTTTAATCCTTGACGCACATGACCGGGGTCTCTGAGCCCCTCTCTGCACTGGAGCTCTGAGCTCCACAAGGGCAGGGGGGTGCGTGCTTTTGTTCACTGCTGCTTCCCCAGGCCTGCGCTCTCTTCTTCTGTGGGAAATGATCACAAGGCAAGACACATGAGGAGAAGCTGCTAAACCCCCAGGACGCCTGAGCCTCTGTGTTGTGAACAGTCATGCTGGGGAACAGTAACGGAATCCAGGGTGTGGGGAGCTGGGGTCCATTGTGCCTGCACCTGCCTTCTTAGAAAGCACCAAAGCCCCCCACATGCAGGGGGTCCCCTACCCTCTCAGCCTCAGTGACCCTTTGCTTATAAGATGGCTTAAATGAGATCTTATCCAAAGCCTCACCTCTTATCTTAGCTCAGCTGCCGTAACAAAGTATCACAGACTTGTGGGCTCAAGCAACAGACCTTTACTGCTTTCAATCCTGAGGCTGGAACTCAGTGATCAAGTGTCAGCTGATTTCACGTCTGACGGGAGTTGTCTTCCCAGCTTGTAGACCGCTGCCTTCTCACGGTGGCCTCACGTGGCCTTTCCTCTGAGCATGCACCAGAGAGAGAGAGAGAGAGAAAGACAGCGAGCCAGAGAATGCGGGATAAAGACGCTTACCCGTCGAGTCAGGGCCCCACCCTTATAACCTCACTTAACCTTATTACTTCCCCAACTCCAAATAGCCACTCAGGAGTTAGGGCATCACCATATGAATTTAGGGACACAAATATCCCACCCATAATACATGACAAGTGGGACTTCCCCAGTGGTCTGGGGTTAAGATTCTGACTTCCAATGCAGGGGACCCGGGTTCCATCTCCGATTGGGGAACTAAGATCCCACATGGCGCAGGGCAACAAAGCCCATCACCACAATTAGGGAGAAGCCCCCACACAGCAACAAAGAAAACAACAATAGCAAAAACACGGAACAAGCAGTGTGTGCCCGGAGGCTCTTGTGCACCGATTACAGGCAGCTGGTGGGTGGAGCGTGGCTGGGGGCAGACAGGGGTCTTGTCCAGGCCTAGGTCAAAGTGCAGGGTGACATGGGGAGAAAAGGGTTTGCAATGAGAACCATCCACCCTCCAGCTGATCTGGGGAAAGCCACTCACCCCTCTGCCTCAGTTTCCCCATCTCCACAGCAGATCCACTGTCTCCTGGATACTGAAGTCTCTAGAGCCAGGCTGTGCACTGTGTGTGTGTCATCAGCAGCCCCGACGCAGGCCACCTGAGGACCAGGACTTGTCAGCTGAGGGTCAGCTGCACAGGGCCTGGCGACTCTCCCTCTGGTCCAGTGCGACCACCAGGGGGTGACCAGGCCATCTTTTGCCCCTTTGTGTCAACAGTTTCTAGTGAGCCTTTGGCCACGTGGAAGGCATTTACAGACTGACTGGGGGGCCAGTTACAAACAGCCTGGAAGGAATTACAAGTCTCACGTGCACACTCACCCTGGCGACAGGGCTGGAAGCAGCACACTGACCTCGCGGTGACCCAGCTTCTATCCGGTTGTCATGGGAGCCAGGCCACAGAGACTGGATGCGTCTGACGCGGTTGACCGCTGTCGAATTAGGCTCCGGGGCCATCGATCGAGACCGTGTGCTTCTGCCGGGTGTAATCAGCTGCTCTGCTGAGATCGCCGGGCGCTCCCCGGCCAGCAGGGTTGACCAGTGGGGCGGTTTCGGGTTCTGCCTCTGCTCCCAGCCCTCGGCCCCAGCCCCCCACGTGTGGGTCCCACACAGAGGCCCCCATGCCAGGTCCTGGGTCCCCAGCTCAGTGCCTCCTGACAGCAGAACCACCTGAGAGAGGGCCCGCGGCCAGGGGTCCAAGAATGGACCATGGATTTCGATTCTTCTGTTGGGTGTTTTCAAGAACTTCTGACTTCCGTGGTTGGATCAGCTTCCACCAGACACTGTCCAGGTGTATCAAGGAGCAAACACACACCCCTTTGTTTTGACCTGGGTCTCTATCTCTTTACCGCAGATCCGGGTCTTAGTCCAGAAGCATGAGATCACGTGTCTTCACTTCCTTTAAATTAACCCCAACCTGCCTGGCCTCCAGGTGTTCGGCAAGCAAGCCCTGCCGGGCTGAGACCCCTCCTTCCCCTCGTCTCCCCGTCACCATCTCCCGGGGCACATGGTGGCCTGGGGCTGCAGCTTCCAGAAGCAGGCCTTCAGGGGTTCAGGGGAGAGCACTGGGGAGACCCTAATGGGAGACTGCCCTTCCCCCATCCCCTGCAGGGAGCACCTGGCCTGACCTCATTGTCTCCAAACGTCTCCTTGTGGACACCCCGCAGTTTCTGATTCCTGCCCTGAGCTTGGGGGTGCAAAGGGGTCTGTGCTGGCCTGGGCAGAGGGGAGGGCAGACAGACATGAAACACAAAGCCAGCAGCCTGCCAGGCAGCACGGACACCGCACAGGAGTGTGTGTGGACACCTGCCCCTCTCTGGGCGGCCAGTATCTCCCCTCCTTCTGCGGCTAACAGCATGTGGCGCACGGGGACACGGTCACCACCCTCCTCGTTCTGAGTCTGCCTTGTGTAAGCACTTCTGCTTCGTCACTCAGTCGTGTCTGACTCTTTGCAACCCCATGGGCGGTAGCCAGCCAGGAATTCTCCAGGCCAGAATACTAGAGTGGGTTGCCATGCCCTCCTCCAGGGGATCTTCCCAACCGAGGAACGGAACCTGGGTCTCCCGCATTGCGGGCGGATGCTTTACCATCTGAGCCTCCAGGAAAGCCTTGACTCTGCCTTAGGCATCCACAAAAAGGGTCCATGGGAACACCACGTGAGACCGGGCCCCCTCCGAGGACGCAAGTACTGGGCGAGCCAAAGCTGAGAACGCGGCGGAGAGTCAGTGAGAGGCTCGGGCGGGGGGGACTCGAGCAGCTCTTCCCCGTCCAGTAGTGAGCCCGCCCGGAGATGCTGGACTTGCAGGGCCACGCCCAGGGCTGCAGGTGGAGAGAGGGAGCTTCCCCGGGCCGGCCCACCGCCCCGCAGACTGCAGGAGGGAGGCGGGAGGTGGTGGGGCGGGGTCGGAGACGCCTGCGAGGAAGGACCTCGCACCTGGGCCCGGATGACCCCGTGCGGAGAGATCTGCAGAAACCAAGCGCAAACAGGCGGGCGTGGGTGTGCCGACCAGACCGCCAGCGGGAAAGGAGCGCCGGGCGGGCGGCGGGTTCGCAGCCCAAGGCCCGGGACTGCCTGCCGCTCCGTGCTCCACCCTGGGGTCCAGGAGAGTCCGGTGCCTCACCTCCCGCCTGAGCAGGTCAAGCCGGGCTCTGTGGGCCGGAGTGCTCTGCGGGGCTGGACAAACAGTGAGGCCGGGCAGTAAGGGGCGGGGCTGCCAGTTTTTCTGGGCGTGAAGGAAGGGTGGGAAGGGGAGGGCTCCGGGGCAGGGGCGCCTGAGGGCGGGCTGTCCCGCTGGACCACTGCACCTGTTCACAGGACCCCGTCGCCCAGCAGGCGCTTAAAAACAGCAGAAACATCCTGCCTCACAGTCACTCCCGGAAGTCAAGGAGTAGCAGGGCTGGTCCCTAGAGGCTCGAGGGAGACTCCAGTCGAGGCCGCCCTCCTCGCTCCAGTGTTGCCGACCACCCTGGACATCCCTCCTGTGAGGCTGCACTCATTCCCCCGCCTCCCCCCGGCCCCTGCCCTCGCCCAGGGTTCTCCCTGTGTCTCTGTGTCTCTGCCCGGCTGGTCTTCTTGTAAAGACCCACCTGCCCATCTCCTGGGGGTGTCCACCAGCACCGCCCGCTCAGAGGGACCTGGCCCAGCTCCCAACAGTATCCTCAAGCCTGCTCCATCCCAGGCAGGGACACCTCCTAACTGTCAGGCTCAGCGGTTCTCATCCTCTCACGCCCCACATCAGATCTGTCCACGAGTTGTAAATCCTGCCTTCAAGATAAGTCCCCAGCCGGACACTCCTCAGCCCCCCAACCACGGCCCTGCAGGGCTGAGCTGCCTTTCTGTCTGGCCTGGACCGCTGCAGCAGTCTGCCCGTCAGCTTTGCTGCCTCAGCTCCTGTATCTTTGTGGCTCTGCATGTAACCCTTTAAGGTAAACGTCACATCATGGGACTCTGCTCAAAACCCTGCAGGGCTCCCCACTTCTCTCTGAGTAAAAGTCAGCGTGCTTATAGAGACCCCTTGAGTCTGAGGGGACCGGCAGAGCCCCCACCCACCCCAGTATGTCCCCCCTCATCTCATCTCCTTCCCTCCCCCAACTCAATCAGGCCCTGCCTCCAGCCCTTTTCCGAACTTCACATTCATGTGTTTGCCTAGGAGTCTTCTCAGGGGCTGTTCCTTCTGCTTAGCATGTTCTTCCCATGCAGCCTCACAGCCTGGGCTTACACAACACCTTCTCCACGAGCTGCCCCCACTATGATCCCCCATTTAAACATGCCGCCTCCAGCAAGGCGTGCACCCCAGGACCTCCCCATTCTGCTCTTCATTTGATCATCTCAGGCTGCTGTAAGAGAATGCCAGACAGGGTGGCTTATAAACAACAGAGGCTGCAAGTCCGAGGTCAGGGTGCCAGCGTGTTATGGTTTGTCTGGGAGCTCTTCTTCTCATTGTGTCCTCCCGGGGCAGAGAGCACATGGGGAGACAAACTCTGATGTGACTCAGTGCAGTTCAGGTCAGTTGTTCAGTCGTGTCCGACTCTTTTCGACCCCGTGGACTGCAGCACGCCAGGCTTCCCTGGCCATCACCAACTGCCGGAGCTTGCTCAAACTCATGTCCATCCTGTCGGTGATGCCATCCAACCATCTCTCATGGGGCGCTAATTCCATCACAGGGACCCCACCCTCAAGACCTCATCTCATCTCCACCCAAGGGCTCCCTCTCCTAACACCATCACACCGGGGCATAATGCTTCAATATTTGATTTGGGGGCATGCATTCCATCCGCAACCCTGTTCTTTTCTATGGTTATCACTTTTTGACAATTTAGTAATGCCTGTTTATTAGGTAATTTAACCTATCTGTCTCAGGTGGCTCAGTGATCAAGGATCCACCTGTCAATTCAGGAGACACAAGACATGCAGGTTTGATCCCTGGGTCAGGAAGAGTCCTGGAGGAAGAAATGGCAGCCCACTCCAGTATTCTTGCCTGGAGAATCCCATGGACAGAGGAGCCCAGTGAGCTACAGTCCACGGGGTCAAAGTCAAGCACAGCTTAGCTCCTAAGCAACAACAAAGTGTTCACACCACAACATCTGAAGGAACAAGCTGTTCCCAGCATTTCACGAGCGCCTGCCGTGTGCCAGGCGGGAGCTGCGGGGTTCCTCTAGCAACATCTCTTTGAAAAAATGTTTAAGAAAAGTAAGTATTTTTGACATACAAAGAGCTGTACATAAATGATACAACTTGATGAGCTTTAAGATACACACCTGGGAAACCATCGCCACAATCTACGCGATGGACTCATCCATCACCTCTGAAGCTTCCTCTGCTCTGAGTTGTCGCTTTGTGACAAGGACCCTGAACATGGTATCTACCCTCTGAGCAACTGTGTGTGTGTGTGTGTGTGTGTGTGTGTGTGTGTGTGTGTGTGTGTGTTAGTCACTCAGTCATGTCTGATTCTCTGCGATCCCATGGACTGTAAGCTCACCAGGCTCTTCTGTCAATGGGATTCTGCGGGCAAGAAAACTGGAGTGGACAGCCGTTCCCTTCTCCAGGGGACCTTCCCGACCCAGGGATCGGGCCCTCTGGAAGTGCATGATGCAGCTCTGGTGTCGACAGGCCCCGTGCTGGACAGGCGCTCTCTAGGACTCATTCATTCTTCCTGCAGAACTGAATCATCACGCCCTTTGTAAAGCTCCTCCAGTTTCCCCTTTCATATCATCTCTTGGGTGTAGGATTGATTTCTTGATGCTCAAGGTGAGGAAACAGAGGCCTGAAGACGCTCAGAGTTGGGACTCGAAGGGGAGCCCCGGGCTCTGAGGCTGGGAGGGGATTCCCAGGTTAGGGTGGTGTGAATGAAAAATGTTGCTGCTATGTCAGTAAATAAAGCGTGTGGAAGCCATCAAGCCATCACCCACCTGGCTGGAAGGTGAGCCCTAAGGGAACTCAGGATGAGAAAGCACAGGAAACTGGCCCCAGAGAGATAAACTGCATATCAGAGGAATCATTTCAGCGAGCCCAGACTCTTGCATCTTCCCATTCAGAGAAAGGCACTAAATTCCTTAACTTAAGGTGTCTGTTGTTCAGTTGCTAAGTCATGTTCCGCTCTTTGCAACCTCATGGACTGCAGCAGACCAGGCTTCCCTGTCCTTCACCATCTGCTGAAGTTTGCTCAACTTCACGTCCATTGATTGGTGATGCCATCCAACCATCTCATCCTCTGTCGTCCCCTTCTCCTCCTGCCTTCAATCTTGCCCAGCATCAGGGTCTTTTCCTATGAGTCAGCTCTTTGCATCAGGTGGCCAAAGTATTGGAGCTTCAGCTTCAGCATCAGTCCTTCCGATGAATATTCAGGGTTGATTTCCTTTAGGATGGACTGGTTTCATCTCCTTGCAGTCCAAGGGACTCTCTAGCATCATAGTTCAAAAGCATCGGTTCTTCGGTGCTCAGCCTTCTTTATGGTCCAACTCTCACTAAGAGCCATCTTTTGTTGCAAAAAGCCCTGTATATCCTGGTTTCCCCCCCCCCCCCAACTCATCAGAGAAGCCCCTCAGAATTATTTGAGATGCTATGTCTGGGGCTTAAGTCCTCAGATCCGTCCAGCGAATAGAACATCAGTCTCCATGTTTAGGCTGTGCTCTTTTTTTCAGTCAGTGGTGGGGAGTGGGCACAGAAGTTAGTGGAAAATATCAAGTGTGCCAGGACCAGCCAGGAAAGGTGGGTGGGAAAGGTGGAGCTTCGGTGGGGAAAGGGGGATGGAGGGGGGTGTAGAATCTCTGGGAAGGAGCAGACAGGGGCTGTGGCCGGTGGACCCAGAGTCAGGGACACGCTTCAGGCCTGCCTGCCATTCAGCTCTGGCCTGGTTCCCCACCTGCAGAAGGACTGGCTGGCTCTCCCACCCATCCTGTCTTGGGCCCCCCTGGGAAGTGCTCTTGTGCAAGGGGTGGTGGGTGAGGCCCCAGGACTGTCCCGGATGCCAGGCAGTGGGCGACAGGACGGGGGGGGCGGGGGGGGGCAGATCCCAGTTCCCTCCCCCACTGACTTAGGCAGCACCAGGGGCCCTGGGGATGGGGGCCCTGG
Organism: Budorcas taxicolor; assembly: GCF_023091745.1. Lineage (NCBI taxonomy): Eukaryota > Metazoa > Chordata > Mammalia > Artiodactyla > Bovidae > Budorcas > Budorcas taxicolor. The sequence goes on from NC_068934.1 coordinate 48,867,296, forward strand.
GAATGGGGGCAGGGAAAGCTGCCTCTTTCTAGCCCACATGCTGGAGGACTGGGAAGCACCCGATTCAGTCCCAATCCTGGGCCTCCCCATCCAGCCATGATACCAGGCATCCCCTATCCTGCTGCTCGCCCCCCACCCTGGATGCCCGCTGAAGCTGAGAGGAGAGGAGGGCTCCCTTCTCCATGAGCTTCTTGCCCTGCAGGGCTCTGAGCAGGGGTCAGGCCTAATGGGACCCTGGTCACTGGTCATTTCCGCCATGGCTGTGGCTGCAGCAGCAAATGGGACCACCTAGTGCTTTTCTAGGCTCTTAGCCTGCATTAAAGGCATTAAGAGCATCCTGCCTTGATCCTGAAGATGGGTCCATGAAATTACCGTGAAATGAGATGGAAAAAGACAGGCCGGCACTTCCCTTTTCTCTGATCTCCTTATTTGAGCTCAGTTTGATGTCCAAACAGACCCCAATGCCGGCACTGCATTTTGCCAAAGAGATTTCGAAGGGTGAGGTACGGATTAGGCAGCCTCACATTCGGAAGCGTGTGCATACATTTGCATATTATACGCGTCTATTGTAACGGATCGTAAGCTGCATAATCAACCCCAAACAAACGCTTTTTGTCCGGCCACATTTGTATTGTTTCTTGCAAGTGACATGAATCCCGCTACCCAACGGGATCGCACTGCCGACTAGACTCAGGGCAGCCAGCGAAGCTCCTCTGGGAAGAAATAGCTTGGGATCCAAGCCAGGCAGGGGTCCAAACACTGACAGCAGGTCTTCCTTTTAGTCTAGTCTGCATGCACCCCTCCTGGCCTGGAGTTAAGAGCCCTGAGTAGTCTTAGCACCATGAGGGATTCTGGGTTGATTAGCCTCTTTTGCTTGGGGACCCTAATCTAAAAACTGGTCATACTTTCAGGACGTCCTTGATGGTCCAGTGGCTAAGATGCCCAGCTCTCAATGCAGGGGAGTCGGGGTCGGGGTGGGGGCCCGGGTTTGATCCCTGGTCAGGGAACTAGATCCCACATGTAGCAGCTAAGAGTTCGCAAGCTGCAGCTAAAAGATCATTCATGCTGCAACTAAGATCTGGGGCAGCCAAATAAATAAATATAGTATTTTTTCAAAAAAGGACACAGTTTCGACCTTTGCTTCTTCTCTGTGTCTTAGGTTGCTAGAAAAATTCCCAGAGTCATCAGTTAAGTTTCAGCTGCAGGAAACAAATACCACTCTCGATTTAGGTCTTTAAGACAAAGGATCCTGGTCTGGCTGGAGTCACAGTCCCGGGCTGGGCCTCCAGGCGAGCCTGTCCGGAAGAGCCCAATCAGGATGCTGCCATTGGAACTGCTGATTTCTAGAATGTTCCCCTGGGACTGGGATGTGGGGGTCGGCTGCTGCCACCTGCACAGCCACCCCTCAACAGCCATGAAACCAGCAGCCAGGCCAGAGCACCCACAGCTCCACGCTGCGTCCATGAGCAGGAACACAGGCCGTTCATGGCTCACACACGGCTATAACTGGAGACTGCGAATTTGCATTCAGCAAAATTTTCGTTCAGAACCCCAGCTGCTTGTGATCTTGGTGGCCTCAACCTGCAGCAGCGTGGAGCAGCGTTTCGTTTTCCCAGCCAGAGAATGAAGTCAGGCCAGGACAGTGAGAGTGCTAAATCCCGGCCTATAGGCCCCCAGGGACAGTGGTCAGCGAAGAGGCCCTGGCCCATCACCTTTGCAGAAAATGAATTTCTACAAAGAGGTGAAAAGTAGTGAAACAAGTAAAGTCTTTGTGCTCAGCTGATCAGTTGTGACTGAGTCTTTGCAACCCCATAGACTGTAGCCCACCAGGCTCCTCTGTCCATGGGATTCTTCAGGCAAGAGTACTGGAGTGGGTAGTCATTTCCTTCTCCAGGGGATCTTCCCAACCCAAGGATCAAACCCAGGCCACCCACATTGCAGGGGAATGTTTTACCGTCTGAACCACCAGGGAAGCCCAGTAAAGTCTTTACTAGGAAGAAAAGAGTATGTGTGGATAGGCACAGAGGCGGTCTCAGTGGCAGAGTGATGCCCTCGAGGTGGTTTGGATCACTTATTTGGGGCGTTTCTTCCGGGTCTCCTCTGCCCAGTCATCTGCTCTGCCTGGCTCTGCTCCATATCTGGTTCATCTCGGGGTCCTCCCCTCTGTGCATGCATGCAGCTCTTAGCCTGGGTGGACTCTAGTGAAGAGGCCTATGGGTAGTCAGCACCACTCCCTTTTAGACCTTCAAGGAGCCTTTCTGCACAGGTATTCGGAAGGTCTCCTGGACCTAAAGAATGAGGAATGTGTGGTCTTTTGTCTCTTATCTGGGCAGGCTCAGGTCTTCTCTCTTCACTCCTGCTCTTTTGGAGCATCTGTCCGCAGGGGAAAACTCAAGCTGCTCAGACTGGAGCCCGTCTGCCTCCTGCCTCACAAGGGAGAAGAACCTGGGGAATGTAGTTTGCAGTTTCCCAGCTCCTGCAATACAGGCTGGCTCCCGAGAAGGCAGCTGGAATGGCTGTGGGCCAATGCACCCGGCCAACCCCACCTGGTGAGCTGGGCACCGCCGGGCCCAGGAAAGGCCAATGCGTCTCTGCTCACTCTGACTCTTTGCGCTGCAAATGGCCGGCCTTCCCTTACATTGGGACTGCTCTCAGATCTGGGAGCAACTGAGTGCTGGGTGACGGGGAGCCAGGATCCGCAGGCAGACCTGGGCTCCACCTTCCCCATCCTGCAAGTTATAAATTTTCCAAACCTCAGTCCCCTCCCTGCAATGAGTGGGGTCAGGAACTTCTATACAGGGGCTACCGGGAGAAAGAGAGGAGATGGTCCTTCAGGCACCAGGACCAGAGGCCACACACAGCAAGTGTTCAGTAAATTTGAGCTGAGCTGGCCGGCTGGCCGTGAGGACTAGGTCAGCGTAGTGCTGGATGGAGGGCGGGTGTGAGAAACGGAACACTTCCTGCCATATCAGTACATAAGGATGTCAGAGTCACCATCGATTCCAGCCTTCCAGGGCATTTAGCCATCAAGTTGCAGCCACTCCCTACGGTGAGCACCGAGGCGTGTGCAAGACGCACGATGCTGGCCCCAGATAGCTGAGATGCATTTGAAAGGCACGATGTCAGTGAACCCAGACACTTGCGTCTTCCTGTACGTAGCGTATGTGCGTGCTAAGTTGCTTCAGTCGTGTCTGACTCTGTGCGACCCTACGGACTGTGGCCCACCAGGCTCCTCTGCCCATGGGGATTCTTGAGGCAAGAATACTGGAGTGGGTTGCCATGCCCTCCTCCAGGAGATCTTCCCGACCCAGGGATTGTACCCGTGTCTGTCGTGTTTCCTGCATTGGCAGTTGGGTTCTTTACCAAGAGCGCCACCTGGGAAGCCCTCACACGCATAGAAAAGCACTCAGTTCCTTGACTTGGGATGCCTGGTCTCCTGTGAAAGTGAAAGTCGCTTAGTCGTGTCTGACTCTTTGCAACCCTGTGGACTATTTAGTCCATGGAATTCTCCAGGCCAAAATACTGGAGTGGATAGCCTTTCTCTTCTCCAGGAGATCTTCCCAACCCAGGGATTGAACTCAGGTCTCCTGCATTGCAGGCAGATTATTTACCAGCTGAGCCACAAGGGAAGCTGAAGAATACTGGAGTGGGTAGCCTATCCCTTCTCCAGCAGATCTTCCTGACCCAGGAATCAAACTGGGGTCTCCTGCATTGCAGGTGGATTCTTTAGCAACTGAGCTATCAGGGAAGCCCTTGGTTTCCTGTAATTAGCAATAATCTCTTGATGTTCAAACTACCTGCCCTTTGTGGCAAAACTTCTATATAACCTGGCTCCTCCCTCATCATCTCCTTGGAGAGTTCTCTCAGGGTCACTTGAGATGCTGCCTCCCGGGCTTAATTCCTAAAAATTTCTGCCAAAGAATACAGAACTCTCAGCTTTTAGGTTGTGACTATTTTTTGACAGTAGGGATCAAGGAGCCTGGGGTTTGGACCTTTCAAGTTGTCCCCGAACAAGTTTCTCCTCTGCTTCCATCCTCATCTCCGACACAGCCGCTGGCTCCCAGGGCTAAAAGCACCCCAGGAGGACGCCCTTAGCCCCAGGCAGGTGCTGAGAGCTCAGAGTGGACTCCAGGAGCATGCCAGCTGTCTCCACTGAGCTGGTCTGAGAGAGGAGGATGGGCACTGCCAGCCCTGGCTGTGCCAAGCACACTGAGCAGGACCCAGACACTAACTATCTCCTGCTGGCCAGCCTGCTCCCCAGGTTCCAGGGCCCCCCCACCCCCGCTGGCCCTGCTGGCCGCTGGTCTCTGTGCTGGGCCCATTAGCCAGCACCCCCTCCACCTCACCTTCACTGTCCCAGAGGAATGATGTGTGGGCAGGTCTCAGGGGGGGTCAGTGCCACCGAGCTCCTGCTTGGGGGTTGGGAGCTCTTTGCGTTCTCTGGAAGCGTCTCAGAGGGTCCCCACATGAAAATGACTCTGAGAAGCTGCCTGCAGGCCCAAGGCCACAACCAGCCCCCAGCATCCCGGCAGCTGAGCGCCCCGCCCCCCAGCTGGGAGCTCTCCCTTCCCCAGCGCCCTCCCTCTGTGGCCCCGCTGGACGCTCCTGAAGCAGGACGTCTGCTTGGCCACCCCGGGGACCGTAACTGCGGACGCGTGGAGGGCGAGTGGCACAGACCCAGGGGCTGCTCAGTGGGTGGCCGGCCACTGCAGCGCTGGAGCTGCTCCACGCGGAGAGGCGCTGCTGGTTCTGAGCACGGACAAGGCCCGAGCAGGGCTCCATGACGGCTGCCGGCTGCACAAGGTGGACGGACCAGTGTCGGAGACTGCGCTCCAGGGAAGGACAGGACCCACAGCGCAGGAGGTTGCCAGCCTTCAAAACATAATGCGCGCACAGCGGTCCCCCTGGAGGCGCGCACCCAGGAAGAGCTCTGTCTGAGGAAATTGTTGCTACAAAGAAACGAACATCCAACCAGTAGCTCAGCCCTCTGGGGTGTGCGGGACAGGACCCCCCCCATCTTCCGTGACCAGGCACCACTTCCGATACTGCACAGCTTCATGCTCCCCTGAAGCGACCCTTCTGGTTCGCCAGTTTTCCTGGATCTATTCTGTTTCTTTTTAAAGAATTAATTCAACATAACCAAGTAGGGTTAATCCAAGAATTTGAGAGATGATTAACACATATCAATACAACTCCACATATTAACAGCTTAAAAAATAAAACCACGAGGCCATCTTGAGAGATAATGAAAAGCACTTGCAGAATATGATAGCCACGCTTGAGAAAAGAAATCAGTAAACGGGGTTAGCGGTAAACATATACTTGTTTCCATGAAGAGCAGCTGTTATTTTCAATGAAAAACAATACATTTGTAGTTGAAAAATTAAAAACCCTAGTTGAAAGAAGAAGAAAAGCCACAGAAGATAATATTATAATAAAGAGAGATATTTAATGACATTATTTGCAGAGTTATGCTTGTAATGTCTAAGTTATCAAACTTTTAGGTAGGGGGGAAATCTCAATTTAGCAACTACAGAAAGAAGTTAAACATTGCATTAGAATTAAATAAATTTCAGGGAAATGGCCTTATTTAAGATCAAAATCAGAAAATGTTTGGTCTGTCCTTATTCCTGGGTCTATTACTAACATGCCGCCTCCCATCCAGAGTTTGGTGCTGGGAGGTGAGTGCTGTACTCCACAGAGTCTGGGACTATAAGCCTGCAGCCCAGTTGCACTTCACCTCCCTTGCTGTGAACATAATGCTCCTGTTAACGCAGCCCAGGTTGGGGGTGGCTCATGCTGCAGTCCATGGGTTGCAGAGTCACACGACTGAGCAACTGAACTGAACTGAACCGAACTGAACCTGTTGTGATTAGCGGCCCAGAGCTTGCAGTCGACCATGCACAGAGAGGTGAGGACCTGGCCTCCACAGTGGGGTGGGCGCAGGATCACTCTAGGCCGGTGCCGGCTTCTCTGTGCCGCTGCAGCACCCGTCCTCAGTCCCTCTGGCTGCTCTGAGAGGTTCACCCTGGTCAGCTGGCTCTCCCATGTGCCTGTCGCAGAGCTCAGGCTGAGCAGGGGCTGCTGGCCAGGGTGGGAAGGAGGGCCGGGTTGGGTAGGGTGAGAGGTGTGTCTGGGATTCCGGCTGTCCTCTGAGAGCCATCACGGTGAGCTGAGGGGTGGGTCATCTGCTGAGCACAGACCCTGGGAGGAGACAGTCTACTGACTTTAAGAGCAGACACTGCAAAACCTCCCTGTTCCAGACCCTAAACAGAACCCAGAACTTGGAGTCCCCAGACCTGCTCTGTCTCACCATGGGCAGCCAGAGGACGCTTCCAATCAGCGTTGCTGTACGCAGAGCCCTGTGGGGAAACCCCAGGTTACAAGCTTGCCGCCGAGAAGACATGAGCCAGAGGCCGAACGTCTTTCTCCTTCATCTCAGTTGATGTTTCTGGGAGAAATAACAAGGAAATACTGGATATACAAATGGCAAAAATAACCCTGAGCAGCGTGCACACCAGGCACACACGGCAAGTCACACCACTGGGGACGGCCTTCCCGGTGCTCCTCGGAGGAGCCTCCCCATCTGGGGGGGACCCTCTGTCATCCTCACTGGGCGGTTTGGTTGGGGGGGGGGGGGTGTTACCAGTAATCACGTGGGCAGCAGGTACGAAGCAGGGAAAGTGAAAGTGAAAGTCGCTCAGTCGTGTCTGACTTTTTGCAACCCCATGGACTCTCCATCCATGGAATTCTCCAGGCCAGAATGCTGGATCGGGCAGCCTTTCCCTTCTCCTAGGGATCTCCCCAACCCAGGGATTGAACCCAAGTCTCCCGCAATGTGGGCAGATTCTTTACCAGCTGAGCCACAAGGGAAGCCGAAGAATACTGGAGTGGGTAGCCTATCCCTTCTCCAGGGGATCTTCCCAACCCAGGAATCAATCCGGGGTCTCCTGCATTGCAGGCAGATTCTTTACCAGCTGAGCCCATCAGTGAAGCCCATAAAGCAGGGATGGTGTCGGCTAACCAGGACCTGTGGCTGCTGTGGTGTTGGTGCAGTTTGCTAGGATGATAAACACAGGCAGGAGGGCTGGGAAACCCTCAGCACCGCCATCTGAGATCTGAGATGTGGTGACTGGTTCGTTCGTCCCACGGGCAGCTGAGCTCTGGCTGTGTGGCCTGGGGGCAGTTACAGAGAGAGACAACCTGTGGCTCGCGTGCCCTCCCCACAGCCAGCTTTGCAGAGAGGCACCAGGTGGAATGGAGAGGACAGGGCTTTGGACGCTGGCTGCCCAGGCTCAGGTCAGCTCCCAGCCCACAGCGCACCAGCCGAGTGGGGAAGGTACTTGTTGGCGTGGATTTTCTCCTCTCCTGCCCTTCTGGGTCTTGGTGGGGAGGACAGGCCCCACCGAGGACACTCCAAGGACAGCAAAAGCTGAGCTCTGCTAGAGTACAGAGATGAACCACGCACTCCTGAGGTCAAGAACGACTTCCCTGCCTGCACATGTGCAGGAAGGCTTCTTGGGGGTCGAAAAGGGAGAGGGCCCCAGCCCATAATAAGTGTGGACATGCACCCATAGGCCTCTGCGGAGGGATTCGTCTTAGAAAAGAGCTGTGCATGCATCTTGGGGAGGGTCTAAGACCAGTCAGGTGGAGAAAGAAAAAGTTAATTGGCCACACGTAGGAAAAGACCCGGAAGGACTGTCCTATAAAAGGTGATGTAAATCACCTCTTGACTGTGCTTACTCAGGACGCCTGCACTCCTCTTTTGGTCTGTATCTCTGCTGTGCCTCTGACATAAATAAATAAAACTGTCTCTCTGTGTACTCTCCCGTATATTGTACTTCATCTCTAATAATAAACTTTGTATCTGTTTTTCAGTTTTTTGCCTCCTTGAAACATCCTTGGTTTCAGAAGGAGTAAGACTCAGGGAACTTTGCTTCTAGCCTCTAGCCCCTCGTGGACTGGAGGCTAGGTTCAATCCCTGGACAGGGAAATAAGATCTTGATTCAAGACTACTGTCCCTCTGAGAACACTTGAAGGAAGCTCAAAGCACCATACCTTGGCTTTACCAGGCTTCCTGGGCTCTGGGCATGGGAAGGTGTTCTGATCCAGCCAATCATATGTTCTGCCTATGAACGACTCAGCCAATCACTTGCATCTGCTCAGAATCACATGGCCAATCAGATGGAACTGTCCTAAACTTCCTAGCCAACCAGATGTGCCGGCTCTGAATTACTTGGCCAGCCAGGCGTGACTATTCCGGTCTGGGCCGGTCTGCAGGCGCCCTGACTGGGACATCCGGCCCTCAGGGTCTTGACCGCAGTCCCCTCGTCTGGCCGGTTCCGAAGCTCTGCCTGCTCACCTTTGGAGCAGCGCATTCCCTTCCTCCTATCAGCGTGGTGTGCTGTGCCTCATTTTTCTAGTCCATTTCTGTCCTGCATAGGTTTGTTATATCCATTTTTCCCTTTTGTTGTTGTTCAGTTGCTAAGTCGGGTCTGACCCTATGACCCCACAAACTACAGCACACCAGGCTTCCCTGTCCTCCACTATCTACCCAAGTTTGGTCAAACTCCTGTCCGCTGAATCAGTGATACCATCCAACCATCTCATCCTCTGCCGCCCCCTTCTCCTCCTGCTCTCCATCTTTCCCAGCATCAGGGTCTTTTCCAATGAATCGACTCTTCACATCAGGTGGCCAAAGTACTGGGGCTTCAGCTTCAGCATCAGTCCTTCCAAGGAATATTCAAGACTGATTCCCTTTAGGATGGACTGGTTTGATCTCCTTGCAGTCCAAGGGACTCTGAGAATCTTCTCCAGCACCACAGTTTGAAAGCATCAGTTCTTCGGTGTTCAGCCTTATTTAGGGTCCAACTATCACATCCATACATGACCACAGGAAAAACCATAGCTCTGACAGGATGGACCTTTGCTAGTAAATGACGTTTCTGCTTTTTAATACACTGTCTAGGTTTGTCATTGCTTTTCTTGCTTATAACCAAACACCTTGACTAGTACACTGTGTGAGCTTGGGTAAGTCTTGCCACTCTCTGAGCCTTAAGTGGTTATTCTTAAGATGGGACGAGAACCCCCCGCAGGATGGTGAAGGCATGTGCTGTATGCGTGTTCCTGGGCCACCTGTGTGGTCTGGAGGACCTGTGAGAGCAGTGTGGGCGGAAGAGCAGCTGCAGAAGCCACCTTGCTAAACAATAGCCTGTTAGCCTACTTATTAATCTCCTTCTGTCAGGAGGCTAACATTTTCAGAAATAAGAAATGTCTGTCAGAAATGATATGTCCAGCCATTTAAGAGGGTTTGGTTACCTGATACTCTGGCCACCTGATGCAAAGAGTCGACTCCTTGGAAAAGATCCTGGTGCTGAGAAAGACTGAGGGCAGGAGGAGAAGGGGGCGACAGAGGATGAGATGGTTGGGTGGCATCACTGACTCGATGGACGTGAGTCTGAACAAGCTCAGGGAGGTAGTGGAGGACAGGGAAGCCTGGCCTGCTGCAGTCCCTGGGGTCCTGGTGTGCTGGCATCCTGGCATGCTGCAGTCCATTTAAGAGCCCATGTGAGGAGCTTTGCTTCCCAGGTAAGTTTGCCAGCTAAAATACAGGACCCCTGGTACATTGGACTCTCCGACAAACGACCATTTTAATTTTATTATTATTATTACTTTTGGCCACCCCTCATAGCTTGCAGGATCTTAATTCTCTGACCAGGGATTGAACCTAGAGCCTGGCAGTGAAAGCACCAAGTCCTAACCCCTGGACTGCCAGGAAATCCCCAGACAACCATTTTTTACAGCATAACTATGTCCCATGCAAAATTCAGGACACACTTCTACTACAAGCGTATTGGTGTTGTCTGAGATTGTCTGAGACTGGGTTGTCTGAGATGCCAGGGTACCCGGCTGCCCTGAGCTTTTTTCTGCACCTTGGCTTCCTCGGGAGTTCATCTCCCACATCCTCACTGAGCCTGCACTTTGCAGGAGCCATTTTTCACTGGCTATTACCCGACGCATCTCTGAACGCCTGTTGCATTTGCTCCGAGCATATTAGGTCAGGCCATTTGGACAGCGACGAGGAACACGTGCGCACCCACGGCCATGTTCCAGAACCAATGGTGTCTCAATAATGAAGCTGCCAGCGCTCTCACGCACCTCACCACAGGGAGTCCAGTAGGAAGCATAACCCTTCTGGCTCATTACGGCTCATTGTCGCAGCCCAAAGAGCCTGTTTCTCGGCGGGTGCCTTGGATCCTTCCCCCACCAACCCAGCTCCATCCCTCACAGCGCCGCTTAGCCCAGTTCCGTTATGCCCAGTTCTCTGTCCACTGCGGCCAGAGAGAAGAACACATTTGCTCGACAAGCCTCAACCTCCTAGTCTGCTTCCCCCAGACAGACAGGGATGCTTCACGTGAGGCCTTACTGCACCACCCAGGGAGGGACTGTTTCCTGGACTGGGCTGCCTGGAAAAGACTCTCCCTCCCAAAGTGGCACGTGGAGGGTGGAACCTGATGGAGGCCACGTGGTGACCTCCAGCCACGTGGAGAACAAAGCTGCAGGTGCCTGGGTCAGAGGCGCCCCCTGCCTGTGGGCTCTGTCTGGAGGCCGCAGAGCCGGTGGCTCAGCCAGGATTCCTAACTGTGACTGTGGGCCTCGGGGACCGCATTTCAGGAGGCTGGTCAGCATCTCTGGGGAAACATTTCCTGTGCTTCGTTGTTCCTACAAAGCGGACACAGCGGTCTTGAAAGGAGTGCCTGGAGTGAGCACTCCGGGGTTGTCCCAGGGCGAGATTGAGGTTAATTTACTGTGATCGATCACGGGCCTCTGTGATGCTGGTTCTGAGAATAAGTCACAAAACACGCAGATGGTCAGGCCCCCAAAAGTCCTCACTGCCGTCGATTTTAAAGCTGCCAAACGAGTTCCCAACGTGAACCTGGCCGGGCGGGTCCGTCAGGCCTCAGTCCTGCTGTTCTTTCATCAGTCTACTCAAGGAGCATTTCTTGAGCCCTAGCACGTGCCAAGACTCCTGTGCTGGGGGCTGGGGCAGCTCCGGCAGTGGGGAGGGGATGGGGTGACCACGGGGTGCAGCCGATCGTCAGAGGAGGAATTCCAGGCCACGCGTGAGGGAAGCAATCAGATGCGGCAGGGCTGTGTGCGGAGTGGCCCTGAGAGGCAGACCCAGGGCCACACGGCTGCCACGGAGGGGTGCCCACGGGTCCCACCTCGCGCCCCGTTCTGGCCTCCCGCCCCACCCGTGTCTTCACTCTCCTGGGGTCCAGACCTTTGCCCCCGTCTGTGCTGTTTCCCATCTCGAGAGCTGGGGCTGAAAAGTCCAGTTCACACGAGCGATTCTGGCAGACATCGCCACATAGCTGGAAGGCTCCCTCCTCTGCAGTCTCCTAATTCAGGCCCCACGAAGGGCACCAGGGTGGGGGGCAGGGCTGGGACTTTAGGAATGAGGAGGCCCTGGGTGGTTGGCTTTGAGACGTGAACTTCAGGAACTGCCGTGAGCACGCAGATGCTGTCGGCCACAGCGGGGGGAGAGGGAGCCGAGGCTACTGGGGGCTTCCCAGACAGCGCGCCTTGGTCTGGGGGGCACACGGAGGGGCTGCCATGCTCCCCCCCTGCCAGCCCCAGACAGGCACATGCTGGCTCAGCCCCAGTCTGTATACTGACTGGTGGGGAGGGGACACCCTGGCCCCCGCAACTGCAGGCGTGGTCTGCGGACCAGCCATATGGGCGTCACCTGGGTGCTTGCTCCAAGGCCGAATGCAGGCCCCACCTCCGGGCACAGGATTCAGTGCCGGGCCAAGGTGGGATTCAAAACAGGACCGCAGAGGGGAGCCCTCTGGGGTCCAGTGATTAGGACTCCACGCTCTCCCGCTGCCAGGGACCTGGGGTCAGTCCCTGAGAAGTGAGAACTAACAGGAACTAAGGTCCCATAGGCCATGTGGTGTGGCCAAAAACAAAGAAAAAAGCTTTAAAAAATGGACTGCAGAAGGAACAGTGTCATTCTGTTCATCGGACACACATTAGGCGGGCTAGCACGGTCATGGGCATGGGAGGCGGTTGAGGAAGAAAAGACTGACACGGTGATTGAGCGTGGTGATGAGCAAAACTCGGTCCCCACCTGGGAGGGCTCGTGGGTTAATTGCTTTATAGCCAGGAATTACTCGATTTTTCCAGGACCAGGTTGAGCTTCCCTCTTCTGCCTCAGGCTCGTCCCCTGCTCCTCCCCCATCCATTAGTTTGCATCTCAAAGTGTGGTCCCCGGTCAGCAGTACCACACTCTCTTCACTCACTCGGGAGCTTATTAGGGAAGAAGGCTCCTGGACCAACCCCAGAGCCGTGAGTCAGAATCTCCGGGTGCTGGATCAAAGATCCAGTTTATAAGCCCGGGCTTAATGAGGAAGGGATCTATTCTCCCCACGTCCAGAGAAGTGCCAGGCAGACCGTCCAGGGGTGGTCTCTAGCTCAGGATGCTTTCTGGAGAGCTGCTCAGATCTTGTGTGCAGAGGTTGTCCTCATGCTGGTGGTCATGCGTTTTTAGGCTAACTGTCCCCTTCATGTGGCCCAGGCGGGAGGAGAGGAGAAGGGACCAGCTGAGTCCACCCCTTGTAGCCCCTTTCCCAGAAGCTCCCCCAGAACATCACATCTCGTTCATGTGGCTGTGGCTGGAGGGATGGGAGCTGGGAAACAGCCTTTGAGCTGGGCTGGAGGCCACCCCACCCCACTGGGCTTCTGCTGTAAAGAGGAGACTAACAATGGGTCCCGGGCGCCCCCAGAGCCTGCCTGAGCACACTCACGTGTGGGTCCTCTCCCCTCGGCTCGCAGGGCTGCGGTCCTGTCTTCTCGGTGGGGACTGGGAGGCATGGAGCAAGTCCGGCCAATGAACTGTGCATAGAAGTAGGTCAAGCATTTGCAGCGCAGGCCTGAGGCTCTCCAGGGCTCTTTCCATCTGCACGGCAGCTGGCGGGGCTTGAGAACACAGCTGCTTCCTGAGCCCGGGGCCCCGAGTGGCTACAACAAACCGTCTCTCTGCTCGTTGTTCCTGACCCCTGCTGACGCATGATCAACATGCTGCCTGGGCAAAGAAACCGTCTGGCACTGTTTAAACCCCTGGGACTTAGGGGGTGTTTGTTACTTCAGCATAACCTCAGTTACCCTGACTGATATCATTCTTCTCAATACATATCAATAGTCCCATAAGAGGACTTAGTATTTTTAGACAGTTTCTTACAGATACTTTGTCCTTCCACTCTCAGACTTGTCCATCTTTCAAAACTCCAGTTGCTTGTCCCTGAGAAGCCTGTCCTGACCTCCGCAGGGTGAATGGGCCCTGCACCTCCACACTTCTTGGCCTGGTGCCCCATGACAGCAATGGCTCCTTGGCTATCAGCTGCCTGCACACGCTGGCCTCTCAGTGCGCTGTTTCTCAAGGGTTGGGATTAGGGTTTACTCATCTCTTGGAGAAGGAAATGGCAACCCACTCCAGTTATTCTTGCCTGGAAAACCCCATGGACGGAGAAGCCTGTTAGGCTACAGTCCATGAGGTCGCAAAGAGTCAGACACGACTGAGTGACTCCACTTACTCATCTCTAGATTTCAGCTCCAGAGCAGTGCCTGGCACCTGGGAGACCCTTGAAAGACGTGTTGAATTGAACTGAAACGGGATATATGCAGACAGACCAGTACACGGGAGGCCAGGGGCAGGCTTCGCATGCCTATGTGACTTGGCTTATGCGTCTCCCTTCGCTTGCAGTGTTTATTTCATCTTCTAAGTCCCCGTCTAGGCCTATTATGTGCATACCCAGCCGTAAGGGAGCTACCTTGCAGGGAAAGTCATCAGTCACCCAATAACTGTTTATCGAGAAGCTATTATGTACCAAGTATGTCTCTAGATTCTGGGTCTGCTGCGATGAGCAAAACAGACAAAAGTATTGATATTCTGCTGGACAAGATAGCAAGAAAAAGCACATTAGGATGTCAAATTACGTGAGATTCGCCAAATGCCCTGAAGAAAGGTTAATTGGGGAAAGGGCTGGTAGGTGGTAGGTGATGCTGTTTTCAGACGAAGGTGAAGAAAAGTCTGGGAATAGGTGACGTTTGAGCTGACATCTGAAGAAAGTGAGAAATTCACTGGGCAGATAACGCAGGGAAGGACATGTCCAGAGGAACAGTTTCTTTAGACAAACAGTTTAGGCCAGGGCCAAGGCCAGAGGTGTGAAGAGCAGTGACTAATGGGGAGACTGAGGCGGGGAGGCTGGGGAGGTGGGTGGAGCCACAGAGCTCCCTCTGGCTGAGAGTCAGAGGGTAGGTGGGGCTGGGGGTGGCAGACGTCAGAGGCTAGGAAGAGGTGCTGGTGGCCAGTTTGATGGAGCCTGTTAGGTGGCCAGATGGCCACGTGGGGGACGCTATTGGATAGACTGGGGCCCATGGGAGAGAGCGGGCCTGGGGGTGAAACCTGAGGGCCTCTAACATCTCTAGATGCTAAGTCAGTGGCTGGACAGCATCACTGGGAGGGGGCGGGGAGGGCTGATAGATAAGAACAGAGACCCAAGCACACCACTAGGGCCACAGGTAAAGCTGGGAAGAAGAGGAGGGGTCCCCAAACAAGGAGAAGGAACAGCCAGGAAGGCGGGAGCAGAGAATACACAAAGCACAGAATCAGGACGCTCATATGAGTATAAAATGAACCCCCAAGGTTTTCTCTGACTTGCTAATTAACAAAGACATCAGTCAGATGTTACCGCCAGGAGAATTTAAAGAGCATTATAGAGGACGTAAGGATTCCACAGACAAACTTACATATATTCCTGGCAGTTCTGTCTACAGGGTGAAAACCAATTTCATTCCAGCAGCGGCAGCTAATTTGCATTTCCATGCCTGAGAATCATTTTCATCATTCTGTTTTCCACGATAGTTTTGTGCAACTTGTAAAAGAGCTCGAGGAAAAATAGAGGAAAAAAAAAAACAAACAGACAGGTGCAGTAGGCAGGACACTCGGGAAATTGGTAGGGAGTTCTGGTGGTTGTTTTTTGCCCATTTAAAGTCTTTACCTATTTTTCCTGATGCAGGAGACCATGGTGCCTTAGAAGACGCAAGAGCTAAGTGTTTCCAGAAGGAATGATCCACACGTCAAGTGCTGGAGGGAAGGCGAGTTGAGAGTTGGATCCTGGATTTGCCCAGATGCAGAGGCTGGTGGAATGACAAGGGTGGTTTTGGTCCATTGACGAGAAGGGCAGCTGCAGTGGGGGCGGGGGGCATTCAGGAGACGGAGGGAGGTGGGGCAGAGGAGCCAGCGAGACTAGGCCCCTCTAGAGAGGTGATCACAGACTCCTCTGACCTGGAGCAGAGAAGGGCTGGAAGAAACAGCTCTTCTGGGGGTGATCCTTATCACCACCATCCCTGGGGACTTGCTGCTTCCTTGGGAAAACAGATCCAAGCGGCCACAGACCACCTATCCCAGGAGAAAGAGACCAGCACCAAAGCAAAAGCCCCAAGGGCAGAGGGGAACTAGCTCCAGAGGCTGCAGATAGCATGAACCCCCCAGTGTGAGCACCCTCCCAGAGGATGCAGATAGCATGAACCCCCCAGTGTGAGCACCCTCCCAGAGGCTGCAGAGAGCATGAACCCCCCAGTGTGAGCACCCTCCCAGAGTCTGCAGATAGCATGAACCCCCCAGTGTGAGCACCCTCCCAGAGGCTGCAGATAGAGGAGCCCCCCAGTGTGAGCACCCTCCCAGAGGCTGCAGATAGCATGAACCCCCCAGTGTGAGCACCCTCCCAGAGGATGCAGATAGCGGAGCCCCTCCGGACCAGGGTGTGTCCAAAAGTGTGCCCCTGCCCTGTAGGCTCCAGACCAGGGTGCCACCTCGCCCATCGCCCTGCTGCCACCCCCCAGTTCCGGGTCCCCATCCTGCTCTGTCCCCTCCTCCCCTGCCCGCCCCTCCCTCCACCTGTTGAGTCACTGTGGCTGTGAACACACGGGGCTCACAGCTATTAAGAGGCTCGGCAGGAGGCGCGCCCTGCCTTCCTGGGGCCCAGAGTCTCTGCTGTTTTAGCTGCAGCGTCCTTGCGCTACCACCTTCTGCCGAGAGAGAAATGTGTTAGAAAACATGGTCGTGCGTCCCCCCAGGTGAAACGTGGTGTTTGGAAACGTGTGATTTTTGTCTGTGCACTTGCCTCTGAGAATTCGCTATCACATCGAGGTTTATCTTAGAGAGAGAGAGAAAAAAAAAAAGAGGGCAAGAGAAACTGTGAGGAAGAGAGAGTAGAAAGGCAGCCGGCCACTGGGAAAGGCGTGGCCGGCTGGGCCTCCGGTAGGGGCTTCTCTGGAGGCCTGTGATCTCCGAGCTCCTGCTTTGCAGAGTCACAGCCCAAACCTCGGGAGCTGGGTTCTCTTCTCACTTCATGGAGGAGACTGGGGCGTCCGGGGGTTTGCTAAGATCCTGAGTATGGAATCGCTCGTGTCTGAGTGGCTGCAAAATGCCAGCTCTGGTCCCATCACTACCTCCCAGGAGAGCTGTGAGTCAGTGGTGCTGCCTTTGAACTGGGAACAGGGTTAGACTTTCCGGAAAAGTGAAGCGGGCAGCAGGTGGGAAATAATGGTACTGAAGGATGAGCGGCGGGGCCAAGGGCTAGTGAAAGTGACATTGTCGGTCCTCAGCCGTGTCCGACTCCCTGCTGCCCCACAGACTGTGGCCCTGGGATTCTCCAGGCAGGAATACTGGAGTGGTTGCCATTTCCTTCTCCAGGGGATTCTCCTGACCCAGGGATCAGAGCCGAGTCTCCTGTATTGGCAGGCAGATTCTCTAGTATCTGAGCCACCAGGGAAGTCTTGGCCAAGGGCTGTGTTCCCTGTAAATGTCTTCAGTGCGGATTCCATGTCATTACCTGTGTTTGAGCCAGGACAGGGGTCACGGGTCCTTGTCTGGCTCCAAATCCTCCTGGGGTTTGGAGTCCCCAGCCCCTGCCACGGTGAGTCCCAGCAGTGCTTGCCCCAACGCCGGACATCCGCGGTCTCCGCTCCCGTGAACAGGGAGACTGTGATGCTGTCCAGGTGAGCCTGCCGGCTCTCAGGAAGATGATCAAATGCATCCCCTCGCCTGCTGTGACAGTGCCCACCAGCCCCTGGCAGCAGGCATGAGATGCGAGCAGAGGTCAAAGGGGCTGGACCCTGGCTTCTCAGCTAAGAAGGCAACATTCGGACAAAACCGTGAGCTCAGATCTCCAGCGACTCCTGGGTCTCAGGGGCACCTGCCCCCAGGGGCAGCAAGGTTTCCTTCATGGTTTTGGAAAATTTAAAGGCAAAAATGAGGATTTAAAATGTCATGATCCACTTTAGATGAGACGATCTGGGCTCTTCCAGAGATGCCCTTGCCAGCTTCTAAGCTCCTTGTCATACTCTATTACCCTTCATCACATCCCCTCCTAGAAGGCAGGGGCTGGTTCTTTTTCATTCCTCCTTTTATATTTCTGTAAGTAGGACATGCATGTATGTGTGTGTGAGAGAGTGTGTGTGTATGCAGATGTACATTTAAGGGGGCACATATGTCAAATATTCCTGGAGGAGGGCAAGGCAACCCACTCCAGTATTCGTGCCTGGAGCATGCCACGGACTGCAGAGCTTAGCAGGCTACTGTCCACAGTGCCACAAAGTCAGACACGCCTGGAGCGACTTAGCAGACACGCAGCAAGTCAAACGTCGCTAAAGGGCTTATAAACAACTGTCCCCACCCCCACCCCCAACTTCTCAAAGGCGTTGGCTTTCAACTCTTAGTTAAGTCTCTAAGTACTGAATACTCACACCATCTATACTCTTAAAGAAATACATTGCTTTCATCACAGTCTCTAGATTCAACAGCTTTAGGCAATATTACAGAATGCTTACCTCTCTTTAAGTTACCACTTCCTCTCCCAGTCCCTCAACGTGGTTGCAGCCCAAATTTTGGACCAATCACTATTCTGCATTTTCATTATTACAACTAGGTAACTGTCATTTGTTTTTGAGTCAAGCGTAACTGATTTTTCTTTTTTCTTATGTAACTTTTTGTTTTTCCTGGAGTTAATACTTGCCTTTTTTATCCGTAAGTTGCATGGGTTGTTTTTTTTAATCATATCTCCTGGTGGCTAAGTCTCCCCACACTCTAGCAGCCTCTGCATGCAATTTTCCCCTGGCGCCAAGCCCATCAGGTTGCCCTTAGTTCCATTTTCCTACACCCTTTCTTCTGGGATCCCTCCAGCCATTTGATTTACTCTGGATCTTTGCTCTCGAAGCCTGAGATCTCGGACTGTGGATGGGCAGGGATGGGGGCCTGGTGGGGAGAGGGGTCCTCGTTCTGTCTGCAGGGACTGGAGGCAGTGCTTTCAGAGTCTCACTGCACCCGCGCCCTGCAGATTTAGTGACGACATGTGCTGCCGTGTTCCCGGCCGTGTTCTTTCCTTTCGCAACATGTTTTAATCCGTAGGCCAGACTCAGCTTTGGCATGAGTGAGCACCTCTTTGAGTTACCCCAGGGAATGGCATGCGTCCTGTGACCACTGCCCAGCTTGCCTTCTATCGCCTCTCCTCCCCCGGTGTGCCCCCACCTGACGGCCCCTCCACCCCGTCCCCGCCAGCGAGGCCCCCAGGCCCCTCTCTGCTGGGGGAAGCCTCTGCCTCTCTTCCCCTTCACGCCTGGCTTTCTTTCAAGCTGCTACCTCCCTCTCTTCCCACCACGGCACACGGCTCGCTGTACCTGCCACAGTCTTTCCTTCCCCTGGAATGTGAGCTGCCAACAACCCAGGGAGCCTCCATCACAATGCTTTGCCCAAAGCCCCTATTCGATAAATATTTCACAAACGCTGATTGGCGTCTTCTGCGTGTCATGGCGAGGGGTCTCCAGAACCGATCTCCACCCAGATGGTGCTCTCAGAAATCAGGAAAAAAGGAGAAAGGATGATTTCTTTTTCTCATAGATCTTGGCAAACATCTTTCATTCAGTATTAACTGTGTGTACATTTCAGCTCAGCCAAAACTAAGTCTCCCAGGAATTGTCTGAGATGAGAAAAAACAATCACTCAAACTCCCTGAATTCTAGAGCTTGTAGGATCTTTCTTCCCGTCCTCCCCCTCCTCCCCCTCCTCCTTCTTTAATATTTGTCACGTATCTGTAAAGAGATGCTCGGCTGGGTTTGGGCCAGTATTGGCCAAGTACTAGTAGAAACGTCTGGCCTCAGTTGTTTCCACCAGAATTTCCCCCGAACAACTTCCTGCCACATTTTCACGGCTGCCACATCAAAGCAGGGCATGAGGCTCCCTGGGACGGACGCACGGCAGCCTCCCCGCAGAAGGGTGAACGGGGCCATCCTTCATGCCTTTGCCAGGTTATTCTGCCCCCAAATTGCTGACAACTTTTGTCCTGTCTTTAAAGACAATTTAGCCAATTTTTTTTTTTTTTCTCAAAGATTCCAAGGTACTTGAGAAAAAGACTCCATTGTGCAAGTACCACCGGATTGGGACTTATTGTCTTCGCTTATTACCAGCTCGCTAGATGAGACTCTCAGGCTGTGGAATTAAGGCCTTTCTATTTTTGATGCCCCATTTCTCAAAATAGGTGGTGCATGAGCCTACTTGCTGGCCCAGATCGTCCACCTGGGCCCTTGGGTTTGAAGGGGTTCCTGCCTCGACTTCCAACTCAAGCCTTTGTTCAAATCCATGCAAGGAGCCCGGGACACCTCCCGAATTCACCAGACCCTCAGGACCAGACTTGAGGCAGAGGTTCATCCCAGGACCCTAGGAGAAAGACATGGGTTGGCTTTTTTGAGTCATCCATTGAGTGACACAGAAAATGTAGTATTCTCTGATAAAGTTATAGGCATGCCCAGAGAACTATAAAGTACTTTCTCTACCGTTGACTGTCTAATGAAGCATCTACCCCACCTGGAATACTTCGTTTCCCTAGCTTTGGGCTCCCCGTCGCCTCTCCCAGGGTGGTGTGGCTGACCTGGGGGTCAGAGAGTGGTCCACGGCAGAGGTGATCGAGGGGTGCTTGGATGGCCACTTGGGAGCATGATAAAGGCCTCCAAAATTTTGGCTGAGAGCTCAGATCAAATATCCTCTACATTCCCTCCAGTCCTGGCATGCTTATTCACTTCAGTCCTGTCCAACTCTTTGTGACCCCGTGGACTGTAGCCCACCAGGCTCCTCTGTCCATGGGGTTCTCCAGGCAAGGATACTGGAGTGGGTTGCCATGCCCTCCTCCAGAGGCTCTTCCTGACCCAGTGATAGAACCGTCGTCTCTTATGTCTCCTGCATTGGCAGGCGGGTTCTTTACCACTAGCACCACCTGGGAAGCCCAGTCCTGCAGGCCTCAGCTTTGCTGGAGGCTGAAGGCACTAAGGACGAGGTTTGCTCTAGCTCAGGCACACCCAGTCCACGCCCCGGCCACTGGCCCCTGCAGTGGGCTGCTCTTCCTGGTCTCCCACTCTGTTCCTCGGTGACCCAGACCCGAGGCTGGGGAGTGGTTTCAATGACATTCACCAGTGACTGAGTGTCTCCCCAGAGCCAGGCCCTGGGCAACAGGCTTATTATCTAAGGCAGAAATAGATGGATGGGAGGCCCCATGGGGGCCCTGAACCAGCCCCTGGGTTGGGAGGGAGAGAGTGGTCCCCCCGCTGCAGGCCGGAGAGAAACCCCTGGTGTCTGTGTTCCTGGTATCTGTGGAGAGACAGAAAGTCCTCTGGAGCATTAGGTAGAGACAGGAACCGGTACTTTCACGGGCTCAGCCTAAAGTCAAGGGGATATTGGCCGGCCCTGTCTCCCCTGCTCCCTGGCAAGGAGGCCTGAGCTTCCTTAGTAGAAGGCGGCGCACTCACAGTCATTTTATTTATTGCTGCTCTTTAGTCACGAAGTCACGTCCGGCTCCATGAGACCCCATGGGCTGCAGCACGCCAGTCTTCCCTGTCCCTCACTGTCTCCTGCAGTTTGCTCGAATTCGCATCCCTTGAGTCGGTGATACTATCTAACCACCTCATCGTCTGCTGCCCCTTCTCCGCTGGCCTTCCATCTTTTCCAGCATCAGGGTCTTTCCTGGTGAGTCGGCTCTTTATTCACCTGCTGGTTCATTTTTGTCTGCGTCCCTCACTCAGAAGCTCCCTGTGAACAAGGACTGTGATGGCTGTGATTTCTTGGTGCCCGAGAAAGGTTCTCAACGTCTATTTGTTGAGTGGATGGGTGGCTGCATGATTAGAATTTTAAAAATCAGAAGGCTTACGAGAAAATGAAGTTCACCTCCAGATGCTTCTCTCAAATACCAGCCGCTGCATTGCAGCACTGCTTCTCAGAGGCCTGCTGCGTTTTCTGGAAGGCGCGTCACTCACCTCTTAGTCAAGGAGACTGCGGGAGAGTTTGTGTGGACGGAGGGATGGGGACGGGAGGTGCTGAGTCCCAGCTTTGTCCTGGCGATCAGGGCCTCCTCTTTCCTTCTCTAATTTCCCTTATCATTTCCCCTTTGATCCATGGGTTATTTGGAAATGAGTTGCTTAACTTTCAAACACTTGGTTTTTCTACTCTTCTCCCAGTTGTTAAGTTCTAATTTAATCCCACTGTGGCCACAGAAGGTCACCTGGATGTCCCAGGATAACTGGAGACCTATTGGGAAGAAATGAAACTCATCATTTACTGCACATTATACACAAAAGTTGGTCTTCCCGAATCTACCCGCCAGTGCAGGAGACACGGGTTTGATCCCTGGTCCAGGGAGATCCCGCGTGCTGTGGAGTAGCTAAGCCCGTGTGCTGCAGCTACTGAGCCTGAGCCCTGGAGCCCGAGCTCTGCGGCGAGAGACGCCACCACGATGGGAAGCCCGTCCACCACAGCCAGCGAGAAGGCCTCTCACTGCAGCTAGAGAACAGCCCTCAGAGCCGTGGAGGTCCAGGCGACCAAAAAGCAAAAATAAGTAACAAATAAATAAAGTCACTTAAAAATAAAAACTAAAACCACACCTTAAAAAAACAAGATGAAAGCAGTGCCCACAAACGTCCAAAAATATTCGCAAAATACGTATATCACCATAGACTCCTGTCCAGCCTATATAAAGAACTCCTGTGTGCGTACTAAGTCACTTCCGTTGTATCTGACTCTTGGTAACCTCATGGACTGTAGTCTGCCAGGCTCCTCTGTGGGGTTCTCCAGATAAGAATACTGGAGCGGGCTGCCATGCCCTCCCCCAGGGGATCTTCCCGACCCAGGGACTGAACATGTGTCTCTTACTTCCTTCGCATTGGCAGGTGGGTTCTTTGCCACCAGCACCACCTGGGAAGCCCCAAGAGAACTCAATAGAAAGACAAACAACCTGAATAAAAGTGGGCAAAGTACACGAACAGACACTTCCCTGGCCGTCCAACACTGCCCGGATGTTAGTTTCAGCTGCCCACTGAGCATCCCCAGGCTTCCGGTGCCGGCCCCTGGTTTTCTTGGTCAGGAAAGAAAACTCTGCCCTCCTCCTCTGTCCATGTGCTTGAGCAGAGGTCACTTCCCTTCTGGTCCCGAAAGAGGCCATCAGGGCATCACGTTCCTCTAACACAGAGTCTGCCCAGAGACAGGCACATGACTCAGAGCCAGGGTCAGGCAAGTCCGGGACCTGGAACCTTGTGAGAGTCTCTCATCCTCATGGACCTGAGCTGGGAAGGCAGAGTCCGGGGCTGCTCTTGGTGGCCAGCTTGCCAAGCCACTGGGAGAGCCAGCCCTAGAGAGGATCTGACAAAGAAGAAGCAGAGATGCTGCTCGAGTTCCTGGATCCAGCCTAACCGGAAGCTCTGTTGGTAGATTGCAAACATGGCCACACATCTTTCCCACCTCTGTGACCTTACAGTCCTCCCAATAAGTCAAGTCCCTTCGTCCACCCACTTGAACCTGGGCTGGGCGGGCCACATGGCCTGCCTGGGTCAATGCAACAATGGAAAATGTGACCCAAGCAGAGACCGGGAAGGCGGCTGTATGTAGACTCCTGTGTAGCATGCACACAGGAGTTCTTCATACAGGCTGGATACGAGTCTGTGCATGGATACGAGCAGGTGGACCTACTCTTGGGATAGCCTGCGGGGCAGTGAGGGACACATGGCCCAGCCACCCCCATCATCTTGCTGGCCTTCAGCTCCAACTGATTCCAGAGCCGCCTGGCCTCCACATGACTTAGGACATTCTGGACCACCAGTCCCCAGTCTAATGACCTCGGCTAAGGGCTCACTGTCCAGTGGACGTACAGCCTCATGAGCGATAACACAATGGTGGTTGTTGAGTTTGTTACACAACAAATCTGCCTGAACTTAACTAATACCCCAAACTGATGCCTGGACCTTTCACTTATGCAAGACAAAACATAATCTCTTTTTTTTCCCCTTTGTTTGGTTTAGTTGGGATTACATCTCTTTTCAAGAACAAACCCAACGCGCTCTCTCCGCCTCCATGTCACCTTGGCAACGGCTGAAGGGTCTCATGCAAGCTTTTATTTCAAACTTCTTCTGAATCTACATATGCGTGAATCTCTCTGTGTATTTGGGTCTATAAACATGTTCAGACTAAGGCATTGTGGTGCTATCAGTAAATAACGTGCCTGCCAGCGCAGGGGATGTAAGAAAGGTGGGTTTGATCCCTGGGTTGGAAAGATCCTCTGGAGGAGGGTATGGCAACTTCACTCCAGTATTCTTGCTTGGAGAATCCCATGGACAGAGGAGCCTGGTCCTGCTCTGTTTACGGGATCACAAAGAGTCAGACACAACTGAATAGCGACAACAAGTCTTACTCAAGGTGGGGACGCCTGTGGACGGAGTAAGCTGGAGAGAATATTCTGACGCTGGCGCCGCTTGTCAGGCCACCTGCCCGCCCCCTGTGCTTTTAGGTCGACTTTCCCTCAAAGCCACCTGCTTCTCGACTCCTTCCAGAAGTTTCTCTCCTTGGCTGGGGACACGTGCAGACTCAGAGGTGATGTGTGCACACTTTCACCTGGGTCCTCTGAGAGTGACCCGTTTCCTCTTCGGTTCTAGGGTGAGCCGGGCTCACCAATTAATCACGGTGACCTCACTCAGCACTGTACCCTCCTCCACCTTGAAACGGAGGAAGCCCCGTCAGGATGGACCTGTGAGGCTAGGGGTCTCCCAGGGCTGTGATGGGTGGCCTGAGTGGGGTCCACCTTCTGGGGGAGACTCGGGGGAGACTCCAGACCCAACTGGGCCAGTCCTTTCTGCTCTCCTCTCAGAGGTGGATCCTAAGGCTTGGGATGGGAAGACTCATGGGAGTCACTTCTAGAACCCACTGTTCTAAGGAACCGAATGAGGGACCAACTCAGCAGAGCCAGACTGTCCGCACACTGTCCAGGGCCTGTGCCCTCTGGAGCCAGGGTCTGGAGACCCGCAGTCATCTACATACTCACCTCCTGGAGATCTGCTTTTCCATCCCAATGACGGGGCAACGTCGCTCCCTCCCCAGGGGATAACCTGAAGTCACGCACAAGAAGCACTTGGCAGAGCACCGCCCCCCCCCCCCCCCACCGCCGAGTGATGTAGCTCAATCGGTGATCGGGACATAACGGGGTTCTTGACATGCCGTCACTGTCACCACCAGCATCAGACCTTATTGTTCTCACTGTTCTTACAACTGGTCCTGGGACATCACTGAAGCCCACAGCAGAGCAGTAATAACCAGTATCTCTTAATATGCCGAATTGCACCAGTGGTAAAGAACTTGCCTGCCAATGCAGGAGACCCGGGTTGGACCCCTGGGTGGGGAAGATCCCCTGGAGGAGGGCATGGCAACCCACTCCAGTGTTCTTGCCTGGAGAATCCCATGGACAGAGGAGCCTGGAGGCCCACAGTCCATGGGTTCGCAAAGTCGGACACGGCTGAAGCAACTTAGCAACAGCAGCAGCACCGTTTGCAGAGCATTTGTTTCCTTTGGTTCCTCAGCGCACTGCGGAAGCACAGCAGGTGCCAGGAGGGCTAAGGTTCAGAGAGGTTGATCCGCTGGCCCCGAGTCACACAGCAGAGCCAGGGCCCGAGGACTCGGGGAGCCCGGAGCGGGGTGCCCATCCCTGGCCTTGGTCAGCATGGACTCTGGGTCGGGCTGCAGCTGCAGAGGCTTCCTGGGAGAGGGCTTCCTGCTCAGCTCTGTTATTGTGAGCTCTCAGTCTGGGCTTGGTAAAGGGCGTCATTAGTGAGTCTGCTGCTGCTGCTGCTAAGTCGCTTCAGTCGTGTCCAACTCTGTGCGACCCCATAGACAGCAGCCCACCAGGCTCCCCCGTCCCTGGGATCCTCCAGGCAAGAACACTGGAGTGGGCTGCCATTTCCTTCAATGCATGAAAGTGAAAAATGAAAGTGAAGCAGGCTGGGACCGGGGACCCGTCTCTGCAGGGCTTGTGTCTGGACAAACGTCTCCTCAAGCAACACAGTACAAAGAAACTGTGCTGTGACCCTATGGACTGTAGCCCGCTGGCTCCTCTGTCCACGGGGATTCTCCAGGCAAGAATACTGGAGAGGGTTGCCATACCCTCCTGCAGAAGATCTTCCCAACCCAGGGATAGAACCCAGGTCTCCTGCATTGCAGGCGGTTTCTTTACTGTCTGAGCCCCAGGGAAGCCCCCAGAGAAACTATAAGGGATTAAAAATAACTACGTGCCTGTGCTTCGTTCATTTGCTTGTTCAGTCGCTCAGTCGCGTCCGACTCTTTGTGACCCCATGGACTGTAGCCCGCCAGGCTCCTCTGTCCATGGGCTTTCCCAGGCAAGAATGCTGGAGTGGGTTGTCCTTCCCTTCTCCATGGGATCTTCTCAACCCAGGGATCAAACTTGCGTCTCCTGCATTAACAGGTGGGTTCTTTACCATCTGAGCCACCAGGGAAGCCCAGTTATGTGCAACTGGGGCAAATTCTGGACAAGACACAAAGAGACCCAAAGCCCAACTGCCACTTTTGAAGAGCTGGGAGCGAGAGCAGGGCGCCGTGCAAGCCCTCGCAGTCAGCACCACAAAAGAGCGGCAGACCACCCAAGCCACACTCTGGCCAGCTCCCCAACACGCCCCTACCCTTACCCTGCATCAGGAAGCAGCTCATCCCCTTCCAGGAGGGAGCAAGGGAACCTGTTTCTGTTCTCGCACCCCCTGCTGCAACAGGGGCCCCAATAAAGACTTGCCTGAGTTTCCTGTGAGGCCTCTAGTCAATTTCTACTGATTAAGGAGGCCAAGACCCCTGGTGGGTAGCAAAGGCACTGGTGTGGTCCAGGCCTTGCCTCAAATGGTTCCCCGGTTGCCTTCCTGGCAGGGACGTGCCCTCCTCGTGGCTCCTGCCCACCACCCTCATCAACTAGCCACCAGAGGCCAGGACAGGTTCCCTGGGGCGGTGTCGGGGCGGGGTCAGGCACCGCCTTGATGGGGCAGTAGCGGGTCACCCTCCCTCCCGAGGGTCGCTGTCCTCGGAATTTCCTGCCAGAGAATGAATCAGGTCAAGCTTGTTGAGTGAAACAAGCAATCCCCTCTCCAGGTTTCAGGGAAGGTTCCAGGAGCAGCGCCGGTCCATGAGCTTGATGAGCTTCCTGTGGTCTCCTGATGCTCGCCAGCTCCACCAGCCAGGACAGGCACCCCCGCCGGCCCACCCGGCCTTGACCTGTGGATGCTGACTCCCCCCACCCCGCCCCTCGCCTTGGCCCTGCCCCCCCTCCATCCTCCTGCCAGGAAAGTGGTTCTGAAAGGGAAGCCTGGCCAGGCTCGCTCTCTATAACGGATGGGGGTCCGAGCAGGAGACGAAGCCGGCCCAGGAGTGGCCCCAGGGCCCTGACCTTGGCGGGGAGGACCGGCGACTGGGGAGGGGCACTGTGTCCACTCCAGGCAGTGTCGGGAGGGACCCGGGCCTCAGAGGCAGGAGGGGGCTCCGCGTGGCTTCACTCCTGGTTCCCTCACGCCCCTCGGGGCCCCAGCTCAGGGGCGATAGCGTCTTCCAGCTCTGAATGAGCCCGTGCCTGCTGCCTGATGGGCACTCGGAGAGTGTGCCAAATGAAAGGCGCCCCCGCCCCACCAGGGTGACGGACTGGCGTTCACCAAGGCCGCGGGCTCCCCGCGCCCTCCTTGGCCAGGCTGCACCCTCGCTGTGATGAGGCAGCCACGGCCCCCCGGGGAAAGTGGGTCCCCACGAGGCCTCCCCAGGGTGACTGGCGCTCACCGGGGTGGGCAAGGTCAGAGAGCTGCGCCCCACCTCCCACTCCCGGGTCTGATTTGAGATGTTTGTCAGGGATGAACTTGTGGCATTCACCCCTCCTCGTCCCTGGTGGCTCAGACGGTAAAGCGTCTGCCTGCAATGCCGGAGGCCTGGGTTTGATCCCTGGGTTGGGAAGATCCCCTGGAGAAGGACACAGCAAACCACTCCAGTACTCTTGCCTGGAAAATCCCATGGACAGAGGAGCCTGGTAGGCTACAGTCCATGGGATCGCAAAGAGTTGGGCAGGACTGAGCTACTTCACTCGCTGAAGGCACAGACACACGGACACACGCACTCACACGCGCCCTCCTGCTCCTGGTCAGGGCTTGGTCGAAGGTGATTGCCCACGGATCTTCAGCAGCTTGGCTGAGAGCTGCTGGACGGCCCAGCCTGCAGCCTGGTGTCAGGGCGACACCTGCTGGTCAGTTCTGAACCGCCGGGACCGCCCTGAATGGCGTCCCAGGCCCTGTGTGCCTGCTAAGTCACTTCAGTCATATCCAACCCTGTATGACCCCAAGCTCCGTAGCACCCCAGGCTCCTCTGTCCATAGGATTCTCCAGGCAAGAACAGTGGAGTGGGTTACCATTTCTTTCTCCAAGGGACGTTCCCAACCCAGGGATCGAACCCGCGTCTCTTAAGTCTCCTGCGTTGGCAGGAGGGTTCTGCCAACCTGGGAAGCCCGGCCTAGCCCTGACTGGGGCAGAGACCTGGGTGCTGCTAACTCCCGGCCCGGCCGCTGCCCAGGAATCCCAAGTCTGGACTGGGGTGGCCGGGAATCTGCATTTCCACAAGGCCAAGGGTCCTGCTGGTGCTGCTGCACCTCGCTGAGCTGTGCAGAAACTCAGCCAGAGATGGACAGTGAGCCAGCCGGGCGCGAGTCAGCACCCCGAGCTGATGCACAGGCCAGGAGACTGGGGGGCTGCGTGGGGGGCTGGAGGGGGAGACGGTAGGGAACGTGGTTCGGTCCCCAGCACAGGCACGGTGCCCTGCACAGCGACTCTGGGTGGCCGGCCTTCTTGCCTGGAGAGCTGGTTTTCGTCCTGGTCTTGGTCCCCCAGGGAGAAGGTGGAATTTGGAATTGTGAGTCCCTCCTTCCCACACACAGCCCCCCTATCCTGCTCCATGCGGGGAGGGCGGGGTTTCCATCTTGTAGGAAGTGGTGGGAGGTGCCAGGGAGGACGATGAGCTGGTGGCCTGCAGTGAATTCGCTTGAAATCTGCTTCATTTGTGAATCTGTCTCTGAGGGAGCTGGCTGAGCCCTGGTTCTAATCAGCCCCTCCTCAAGGGAAAATGTTCCTGAGTGGCCCCAGTCTTTGGGAAAATACTCAGATTCTGGGCTTCTCTGGTGACTCAGACGGTGAAGAACCTGCCTGCAATGCGGGAGACCCAGGGTCAGTCCCTGGGTAGGGAAGATCCCCTGGACAAGGGCATGGCAACCCGCTGCAGTATTCTTGCCATGTAGAAAGTCCATGGACGGAGGAGCCTGGTGGGCTATGGTCCGTGAGGTCGCAAAGAACTGGACACACCTGAAACGACAGCAGACCCGCCCAAGTGCCCCGATGACTTGGGCACTTGGGCTGGACTCTCTGGACTCCTCACTGTCTGTGGCCAGCAGGCGGTCAGGTGGCTCACGTCTCT
This sequence comes from Budorcas taxicolor, assembly GCF_023091745.1. Taxonomy (NCBI): domain Eukaryota; kingdom Metazoa; phylum Chordata; class Mammalia; order Artiodactyla; family Bovidae; genus Budorcas; species Budorcas taxicolor. The sequence continues at coordinate 48,896,157 of NC_068934.1, forward strand.
AGCTGACAGTCGGCAGCTGACTGGCTGGCGGTCAGCTGGAGTTAGGGGGTCCCTAGGCCTTGCATCTTCCATCGTCCCGGGTGCGTCCAGCAGTTCCCAAGTGACGGCTGTAGCGTTTCTATGGGCAAGCCTGACGCACCCGCGCTCCTCAAGCTCCTGCCTGCGTCCACTTTGCGGTTGCCCGCCGCTCATTGGCCCACGCTAGTCACCTGACCAGCCTGCATTAGGGATATATACACAGACTCCTCCCCCAGTGGGAGGGGGAGGGTCTGCCATCCGCCCCAGCAGGCGCTCACAAGACCTGGGGTGTCTCTCGCCTCGTCCTCGGTGCTCTCTCGCCAGGGTGCGTTCGTAGTGACCCTAAGGCAAGGGTTCGCTTTCTGGGGCTTCTCCTCCTTATACGGAGGTGGAGGTCCCCCTGGAATTATGGCAAATGCATCCGAAGAATCGATGCTTTCGAACTGCGGTGCTGGAGAAGACTCTTGAGAGTTCCTTGGCCTGCAGCGAAATCAAATCAGTCGATCCTAAAGGAAATCAACCCTCAATATTCGTTGGAAGAGCTGAAGCTGAAGCTCCGATACTTTAGCCACTTGAGGTGAAGAACTGACTCATTAGAAAAGACCCTGATACTGGGAAAGACTGAGCGCAGGAGGAGAAGGGGATGACAGAGGATGAGACAGACGGTTGGATGGCATCACCGACGTAATACCCATGAATTTGAGCAAACTCCAAGAGATAGTGAAGGACAGGGAAGCGTGGCGTGCTGCAGTCCATGGGGTCACAAAGAGTCGGACACAACTTAGCAACTAAACAACAGCAACCCATTTGCCCAGCTCCAAGCAAAGGATCCGGGGAAATGCATCTTACCCATGCATGGTCAGGCATGCAGTCTTGTCCAACTCTTACGCGACCCCATGGACTGTAGCCCACCAGGCTCCTCTGTCCCTGGGATTTTCCAGGCAAGAATACCGGAGCAAGTTGCCCTGCCCTCCTCCAGGGGATTTTCCCGACCCAGGAATCAAACCCGTGTCTCTTATGTCTTACTCAGTGAGTGTGTATTAAACAAGCCATTGAATTTGTTGAATGGAATTGAAAGTGAAAATGGCTGCAGGTGAGCAATATATTAATTAGACACGGGGTCTGAAGCTCCAGATGGGCAGCATGCAAATTAAAGTGCTTTTCAGAGCAGTCCTTTAGATGCCAAGTTCACGCTGATTTGACTCCCCACCAATGTTCTGGGACACCTGCTGTGACCCGGGGGCACGTCCTGTGGACCGCCAGCAGGGAATGTTCCCAGCCTCCCTTGGGCCATAGCCACACTGAGAAGCTAAGGGAAACAACGGACCTTCTCCCCAGAAAGCAGACTCCCGTGTCATATGTACTGGGGCTCTTGTGGGGAACGGGATCCCCTCCAGCTGGTTTTAGTTGAAAGGAGATCATCATGGGGTATTAACAGGGCGCTGGGGTCATAGGCGGAGAAGGCAACGGCAACCCACTCCAGTGCTTTTGCCTGGAGAATCCCAGGGATGGTGGAGCCTGGTGGGCTGCTATCTATGGGGTCACACAGAGTTGGACATGCCTGAAGCGACGCAGCAGCAGCAGCAGGGGTCATAGGAGGTGCTGAGGAAACAGACACAGAGCTGTGGCCTCAGCAATGGCTCTGAAAACATAAGCGGGCCAACCAAGGGGCTCCTTGCTCACTGGAAGCCACCTGCTTGGCTGGGAAGCTGCTGCCTTAGAGCTTTAGAGTCAGGCCACCACTGTTGCCGTCAGAAAACTTCCAGAAACCACCTGGGTTGGGAAGCTGCCAATAGGTAAGCCACACATCTGTGCTCGCCTGCAAGAACACCCAGCGGTGGTGGTAGAGCTTTGCCTTACATGCACTTTCAGTTGGATGGAAATGTAACCATGGGTCATGCCCACGTCACAGCTGGACCACTCACTGCAAGGGAGTGTGGGAAATGCAACAGGAAGATGCTGCTGCTGCTGCTGCTGCTAAGTTGCTTCAGTCGTGTCCGACTCTGTGCGACCCCATAGACGGCAGGCTCCCCCGTCCCTGGGATTCTCCAGGCAAGAACACTGGAGTGGGTTGCCATTTCCTTCTCCAATGCATGAAAGTGAAAACTGAAAGTCAAGTCGCCCAGTCACGTCTGACTCTTCGCGACCCCATGGACTGCAGCCCACCAGGCTCCTCCGTCCATGGGACTTTCCAGGCAAGAGCACTGGAGTGGGTGCCATTGCCTTCTCCGAGGAAGATGCTAGGGAAGGTGAAGATGGAGGGTGGTCTTCACGACCTTCCTCTGCACTCTGTATCTCTCTCTCTCTATTTCCCAGACAGTATCAGCTCCCCATCCATTTACTGTAGGAGGCAAACCCCAGGTCTGTAACTTCAAGGTGCAACAGTTCCAGTAGTTCTTACGAGTTCAGCATCAGAGCGAAATCTTTCCTTAGGGCAAAGCAGGCCATACAGTGAGGCTATGATCATTGGGTCTGGATTTCTGAACTTGTCCGTGCCTTAAAGAGAGCAGAGTCAGGGTTATCCTTTTGTATTTGTTTTTGGAGAAATGAGTTTATGCATCTTTCTGTAGAGTGCCCCCTCCTGGACGTCCACCCTTCTCACAACCTTCCTAAAGAAGGTATAAAGTGTCAATGAGGGCAGACATAAGGTTTTCTCTAAGAATCTGTCCATTTCTTCCACGTTGTCCATTTTATTGGCATATATTTGCTGATAGTAGTCTCTTATGATCTTTTGTATTTCTGTGTTGTCTGTTGTGATCTCTCCATTTTCATTTCTAATTTTGTTGATTTGATTTTTCTCCCTTTGTTTCTTGATGAGTCTGGCTAATGGTTTGTCTATTTCATTTATCTTCTCAAAGAACTAGCTTTTAAATGTGTTGATTTTTGCTATGCTCTCTTTTGTTTCTTTTGCATTTATTTCTTCCCTAATTTTTATGATTTCTTTCCTTCTACTAACGCTGGGGTTCTTCATTTCTTCCTTTTCTAGTTGCTTTTAGGTGTAGAGTTAGGTTATTTATTTGACTTTTTTCTTGTTTCTTGAAGTAAACTTGTATTGCTATGAACCTTCCCCTTAGCACTGCTTTTATTGAGTACCATAGGTTTTGGGTTGTTGTGTTTTCATTTTCATTCATTTCTATGCACATTTTTATTTCTTTTTTGATTTCTTCTGTGATTTGTTGGTTATTCAGAAGCATGTTCTGGAGAAGGAAATGGCAACCCACTCCAGTACTCTTGCCTGGAAAATCCCATGGATGGAAGAGCCTGGTGGGCTGCAGTCCATGGAGTCGCTAGGAGTCAGACATGACTGAGCGACTTCACTTTCAGTTTTCACTTTCATGCATTGGAGAGGGAAATGGCAACCCACTCCAGTGTTCTTGCCTGGAGACTCCCAGGGATGGGGGTGCCTGGTGGGCTGCCGTCTATGGGGTCGCACAGGGTCAGACACGACTGAAGCGACTTAGCAGCAGCAGCAGCAGCATTCCATTATATATATATTATGTATATATATATATATACACCACATCTTTACCCCATCTTTATCCATTCTTTGGTTGACAGACACTTCGGTTGCTTCCGTGTATTGGCTATTGTAAATAATTCTGCTATGAACACTGAGCGTCACGTATCTTTTCAAATCGGTGTTTTCGTTTTCTTCAGGTAAATACCCGGGAGTGGAATTGCTAGATCATATGGCAGCTCTATTTTTCATTTTTTGAAGAATCTTCATACTATTTCCCACAGTGGCTGCACCAATTTACATTCCTACCAGCCGTGTACAGGGTTCCCCTATTTCCACATCACTCCAACATTTGTTATTTTGGCCTTTTTGATATTCAAAACTAAACTCAAAGTGAATTAAAGGCCTAGTGAAGACCTGAAGGGCTTGCCAGGTGGTGCTAGTGGTAAAGAACCCACCTGCCAATGCAGGAGGGGTAAGAGATGCAAGTTCCATCCCTGGGCCTGGAAGACCCCCTGGAGAAGGAAATGGCAACCTCGCCCAGTGTTCTTGCCTGGAAAATCCCATGGACAGAGGAGCCTGGTGGCCTACAGTCCATGGGGTCACAAAGAGTTGGAGACGCCTGAAGCAGCTTAGCGTGCATGCACACATAAGACCCCAAACCGCAAAACTCCTAGAAAACATAGGTAGGACAGCCTCTGACATAAAATGTGACAATATCTTTTTGGTCCCATATCCTAAGGCAAAAGAAATAAAAGCAAAAATAACACAAATGGGACCCAATTAAAGTTAAAAGCTTTTGCACAGCAAAGAAGCCCTTCAATAAATGAAAAGACAGCCTATAGAATGGGAGACAATGTTTGCAAATGATATGACAGATAAGGAGTCAATATTCAACATATACACACAGCTCATGGAACTCAATATTTTAAAAAGTAGATTGAAACAGGCAGAAGCCCTGAGTAGGCTTTTTCCCAAAGAAGACATTCTGATGGCCAACAGGTATTTGAAAAGTTGCTCAACACCGGAGAAGTTTGTATCGGAGAAATGAAAATCTCACCTGCCAGAACGGCCGTCACCAGGAAGACCTCCAGGGGATTGTGATGCACTTTCAGCTTGAGAACCCCTGGTTTATGCCAGTGACTTATGCTTACAGACAGCTTCACCATTTGCACATGCCATTTCTTACTCATTCTTGTAACAGCTCTGCTCATGGAGACAGAGATGAGGTTGTTGTTCCGTCGCTCAGTTGTGTCCGACTCTTTGTGACCCCATGGACTGCAGCACACCAGGCTTCCCTGTCCTTCACCATCTCCCAGAGCTTGCTTAAACTCATGTCCATTGAGTCAGTGATGCCATCCAACCATATCACCCTCTGTCACCCCCTTTTCCTCCTGCCCTCAATCTTTCTTAGCATCAGGATCTTTTCCAGTGAGTCAGCTCTTCATATCAGGGGGCCAGTTTATTGAAGGTTTGGTTTCAGCAACAATCCTTCCAATGAACATTCAGAGTTGATTTCCTTTAGAATTGCCTGGTTGGATCTCCTTGCTATCCAAGGGACTCTCAAGAGTCTTCTCCAGCTCCACAGTTTGAAAGCATCAATTCCTTGGCGCTCAGCCTTCTTTATGGTCCAACTCTCACATCCATGCATGACTACTGGGAAAACCATAGGTTTGACTAGACAGACCTTTGTTGGAAAAGTGATGTCTCTGGTTTCTAATATGCTGTCTAGGTTTGTCATAGCTTACTGTTCATAGCGTTCTCGAGGCAAAAGCACTGGAGTGGTCTGCCATTCCCTTCCCCAGTTAAGAGATGAGGCAGACACAGAGATAAGGACAGAAATAGAGACCGAGCGATGGTCAGAAAGGGTGATGCTGGGTCAAGGGAAGTTCAGGTTGATCATGTGACCTGCCTGAGGTCACAGGTCACAGCTCAGCCATGACTGCGAAGTTCCTCTTTCCCCATCATGCCATTCTCCTTCAGAAGGGAGGGAGTTGTGTGAAGGGAGAAGGCAGCGGTGTCTGCTTTGCATTGTGTAGACTTTTCCTTTAAAGTTCAGGCTTCTGTCCCACGTAGGGTGAGCCAAAACGGCGCTATGAGCCTGCGGTTGCCAGTCACGCTGACTGTGATGACGCACTGCGCCCTGAGCCTGCAGCCTGCTCCAGGTAGGCCAGCTCTCCGCTCCCCGTCCTGTTCCCATTCCCAGACTGTTGAGCCTGGCAGTCGGTCCACCTGGTGGGAGTTGCAGACAGCAAACTTGATACTTGCCACGTGGGTTCAACTACTCCACAGCTTAGCTTTTAGTTTTAAATGATTCATTTCCCCCGACATCATGGCTTTTTCTCAAGGGACACCTTGTCACAATTTAAATATCTTCTATAAATCAGTGAGCTTTGGTGCTGGAAAATCTAACATGCACCCTGACTTTGTCCAGAGTTAGAAGACATCTGGAAGATTATCTGGGCTATTTGTGGAGATACAGAAACAGCGAGTTGCTTTGCTCATAAAATGCTGGTAATTAAGAATACCAGTATGTTAAACCAGTCTTCTCATCGAGAAGTTTTTAGTTTAATGCAGTGTCATTAAAAAAGCACCATGTTTTAACAATGACTTGAACAGAAATAAAACATAAGAATCAGATCACAGTATTGTCTTTATTTCAAAGCAGCGAAAAGGTTTCTCTGGAAGCATTTAACTACATTCCCAAGTCAAGCTCCTTGTCTTCCAAAGTCTGAGCAAACTTGAGTATTATATAATTCCTTAGCATGCTACCAGCTCTGTGAAACCTTTGAACTCCAGAACTTTTTCTGGACTTCTCTTTAAAACCTCTCTTTAAATCTGGTTTACAGTAACTCTTGGTGAATATTTAATAATAACGATAATAAAACAAGTGCTCAACGTGACGCATGTGGGATCTTGGGAATCTTAGCTCTCTGACTGGGGATCAAACCCATGCCCCCTGCATTGAGGGACAAAGTCTTAACCACAGGACTGCCAAGTAATTCCTCAAAAAACGTGTTTTATTCATACATAGAATGTTCTTTGGCAATAAAATATAACAAACTATTAATAAATGCCATATCATAAGCAAGTCCTCACGTTGAGCACTTGTTTTATTATCGTTATTATTAAATATTCACCAAGAGTTACTGTAAACCAGATATCATAAGCAAACCTTAAAATATCATGCTCAATCAAAGAATTCATTCATAAAAGACTACATAGTTTATGTTTCCATTTGTGTGAAATATCCATAAGAGGTGCATAAATATAGACAGAACACAGATTGGTGATTACCTGGGGGAGAAAGAAATGAAGAGCAACTGTTCAGTGAGCCCAGGATTTTCTTTTGGGGTGATGAAAATGTTTTGGAACTAAATAGGGGTGGTAATTGTACATTTTGAATGTACCAAATGTTACTGAATTGTCTACTTTTTTGTGTGAATTTCACTTAAAAAAAAAAAGGCTGAAAAAAGAAAACAATAAAACAAGTGCTCAAAAAATTTACTGAGCACTTTTTACCCAGATGGCAGCTTTGTAAACCGCTTATACGGGTCAGTTCTTCGTATCCACTGCAGTTTTATTGTCTTCTCCACTTCATAGCGGAAGAAACTGCTATGGAGTTAGGTGACTTGCATAAGGTCATACAGCCTATTGGAACCAGACTTCAAATCCAAGTGTTTCACTGCAAACTTGTGCACTTGTGAGCTGTGACCTCAGTATTTAACAAACGAGTGAGGGAGGATGGGCGGATGGGTAAATGGACGGATGGATGGTTGAAGGAGTGGATGGATGGACAGATGGAGGAGGGGAGGGAGGGAGCGATGGATGAAGGGGATGGATGCGTGAAGAGCTGACTGGCTGGTCAGCTGGATGAAAATAAAGAACAAGAAGTAGTACCCTTGGGTCACCTCTAGCCTGGACTCTTCACTCCTGGGCATCCAGCACGAAGTGCGCAGATAAAGGCTGGGCTGGCCCAGGGACGGCTCCCAGGGTGGCAGTATCACCCTGAGTGAGCTGGGAGGGGCTCGCTTGAAATGACCGCAAGTCGGGAAGCCCTGGGAGTGACGGGAAGGCCCCAGCTGAACCGCCTTCCCTCGCTGCTGTTGTCCAGACTGGAGCATAAACAGCCCCCTAATCTGAGCTCCGAAGAGCTGCCCAGGGCACGCGACACCCTGGGCTCGGATTGGGCATCCTGCCAAAGCCAGGGATCAAACTCTCCAGGGGCAGGAGAGTCATCTGGGGGCTGAGTTTACAGTCATTCACCCCAATCTCTCCATTGGCTTTTAACAAAGCCATTTTCAGCATCCAATTAAGTTGTAATGGACCATTAGGATCACTAATTGTTGTGTATTTAATAGGAGAAACTCACTCTCGAGTAGTTAATGTAAATCACTTGCTGAATGCTGATAACTACACTCCCCAGACAAGCCGATTTCTGTGTGTGAAGTTCCCCTTGGCTCACCCTCCCTGAGTGGACTTTCCACCTCTCCAGTCAGACACACCCTCCGTTCGCAACGGCAGGGTGGGTTTTGCTTCTGTCCTGTGGAACACAAGATGGGAATCTTCTCTCTAAGCATGCTACCAGCATCGCCGCCCCCCCTCCCCCATCTGCACTGGAAGCCTCTCTTGGGTATTTGGGGAGTTTGGAGAGCAAGGTCAATGCTTTTTTCTATCCCGAGCATTCAGCCTGACACCTGCTATAATCACTGGCTGTATGATGATGAGATCAGAGGGAGGAAAGACTAGGGAGGTGAGGACGCTCCCATATCCGCAGCCTGTGCTTGTTCTGGTGGCTGAGGCACGGAGACTGGAGAGAGAGCCGCTGGAGGCCTTCTGCTGCAGGCTGGCATTGCTGGAGAGTCCGCCTGGGCTCACAGCCCCGGTGGTGATGATGTCAAGACTTGAGAGCCCTACCAGCAGGCACTGAGGCCCCTTCCCCAGGAAAATAAAACCTCACCAAACCTGCGAGCTGCATGACACCTCCTTTCTCAGATGGAAGAACAGAGACTTTAGGGGACCTCCTGACTTCAACCCTGCCTATCCCACTCCTGATAGAAAGGGGCTTTGGGGTGAATGAGGAGATGAGAGAGTGAGTAGATAACATACCCCCAGGAGGAAGTTTGTTCTGAAGCCAGGTATTTGGAAAGATTGCTGTTGAGTCGCTCAGTCGCATCTGACTCTGTGACCCCATGGACTGCAGCACACTAGGCTTCCCTGTCCTTCACCATCTCCCGGAGCTTGCTCAGACTCAGGTCCATTGAGTTGGTGATGGTTGGTGATGTCCAACCATCTCATCCTCTGTCATCACCTTCTTCTCCTTGGAAAAGATTGTCCAAGTCTAAATCCCAGGGCAAAATTCCGTCCCAAATACACTGACGAGGAAAAGGATTTTATTTTTATATATTTATCCACAACACCTGAGGTTGGTTCCCAGATCTCTTCTGTTAACTACAGACCAGATTAAATAAAATAAAGATATACTGGTTTCCCAAACAATGGCTCTGTGATGGATTTCAGGCTTGGTTGGTTCAAGCCATGCTGTGAGGCGTCAGAATCTCTTTCTCTCTTTCTGTTTCTCTCTCTGTCTCTCTTCCTCATCTGCCCTTTCCTTCTCCTCTCCCCATGCCAGGATCTTCTGCAATGGCGTGGTTCTCATGCAGGCGCTCCATGGTGGCAGCTTGCAGTCAGCAGCTCTAGACTTCTATCTAAGAGGGTAGTTCCCTCACAATGAGAGCTGCTGTCCAACAGCTAATGTCCTGGAATTGAGTCTCACTGACCTGGCCTGGGTGACATTCCACTGGGACTGGTCAGCCAGGCTCTGGTCATATGCCCATACTTGCAGGAGAGGGTAGGTGTCAACTTCATCCAAACCACCCCCAAAGGAAGACCCAGAGGGAGAAAGAGGGCTGCACCATGAATGTATCAGTCCTATCCTGACATGCTGTGCTCTGTGTCCTGGGGACCTTGACCAGCCAGGACCACATCCTAGGGTGCTGGGCAGTGGCTCTCTGAGGAGCAACGCGACTCAGGTGCGGCTGAGCCATGGCCTGGGTGTGCTGCTGGCTGATGTGAAGGGGGCGGCCCTGGACACCACAAGTGGGAGCCTGTTGGGGCGGTCCTTGGTATTTTTGGTATTTTCTCTTCTGAATGACCCTTGGATCATCTTGTCAAATTCCACTCAAATCTCACTGGGATTTGACTAGGGTCGCACTGGCTCTCTGGGTGCACTGGGGAGAACTGACATCTTATATATTGTTTCTTACCCTCAAGCGTGTTATTTCCTCCCTGTATTGGTGTCCTCTTTCAGTTCAGTTCAGTCGGTCAGTCCTGTCTGACTCTTTGCGACCCATGAATCGCAGCACGCCAGGCCTCCCTGTCCATCACCATCTCCTGGAGTTCACTCAGACTCACGTCCATCGAGTCCGTGATGCCATCCAGCCATCTCATCCTGGGTCGTCCCCTTCTTCTCCTGCCCGCAATCCCTCCCAGCATCAGAGTCTTTTCCAATGAGTCAACTCTTCGCATGAGGTGGCCAAAGTACTGGAGCTTCAGCTTTAGCATCATTCCTTCCAAAGAAATCCCAGGGCTGATCTCCTTCAGCATGGACTGGTTGGATCTCCTTGCAGTCCAAGGGACTCTCGAGAGTCTTCTCCAACACCACAGTTCAAAAGCATCAATTCTTCGGCGCTCAGCCTTCTTCACAGTCCAACTCTCACATCCATACATGACCTCTTTAGTAAGTCAGTAGAAGCTTACGATAAGTCTCGTACCTTTCTGGTTAGTTTACTTTTCTTCTCTAGGTACTTGACAGCATTTGTTGTCCTTTCTCAATTTTATTTCCTAATTGGTTATTGTAGATTGCGTCATGCACTCTTATTTTGGCTCCCAAGGGATGAAGAAAGGTTCACTTGAGACTTAATTATAACAAAAAGGGGTGTGTGATTTATTATGTCATTAACTGAAAAACTGAGGGTTGGCTGGCTTCAGGCACCAAAGGATGAAACCTCTTCCCCTGCTTGTGTCCTCCACATACATATCGTTTAGGGAAACACCAGCTGCTTCAACAGATAACCCTTGGTCTTGGCAGCTGAACCCAACACAAGATGAGTCTGCTTATTGATCATCTAAGAGTCTCAGTGCCTCTTCTCTGAGCAGGGATTCCAGGACGCAGCCTCCATCAACCCAGGGCTCCCAAGGTCAGCTCCAGCCTAGGCAGGAGGGAGGGAGGACGGGGTAGCACTTATGTGTCTACACGGAAGTGGTGAGAGTCAAAGGATAAGGAAAAGAAAAATGCGGTCCAGCCATACAACGGGGTGTCATTCAGCAACGAAAAGGCAGGAGTGTACCGACACCGGCTGCAACACGGATGCACCTTGAAAATACAGCACGTGAAAGAAGCCACATAGAAAAGGCCAAGTATTGTGCACCTCCGTTTTTATGAAATGAATAAGGGCGCTTCCACAGGGACAGAGAGCAGGTGAGAGGTGCCAGGGGCTGGAGGAGAGGAGGAGGCGAAGGGGCTGCCAGCGGATGCAGGGGGGCTTGGGCCTCTGGGTGGGAACTACTTCCGGACGCTTGTGCTGACTTTCTTCCCTCAGTTCTCCGCCCCTGATCTCCGGGGCCCCTGCTTGGGGTTCTTTACTGATTCAAACCCATCCCTGTCAAATGACCTTGCTCAAGTTCGTGAACCTCTTTCTCAACGTTGGCTCCTGCACCATGAAATCGGCTTGAATAAGCCAATCTCACAGACTTATTTCTTGGAAAGCAAAGTCTGTAAAATCTCTCTTCAGCAATGACGACCTGCTTTCGCGTGTTCTTTTTTTAAATACAGATATTTAAATTTACCGTATACATACTACGTACACAGTTTTGAAGGAATAAAAACCCCACACATAAGACAACACAGAGAACAAAGACTGGCGCTACCGTACAGATGGATCAGCAAACGTGAATAAGAAGTATACGGTTTTTGGCTTTCCAGGGGGCACTAGTGGTAAAGAACGCGCCTGCCGACACAGGAGACATAAGAGAGGCAGGTCTCACCCCTCCCGGAGGAAAACACGGCAACCCGCCCCAGGGGTCTTGCCTGGAGAATCCCAAGGACAGAGGAGCCTGGTTACAGTCCACGGGGTCACAAAGAGCTGGACATGACAGAGCAATTAGCACATACGAGCACATGTGATTTTTAACCACGTTCATATTATGCAGTTGTAAAACTAATATTTTACAATGATCGAATCCTTACTTGAAACTGTAGTGTTGGTAAAGGATGTATGCCATTTTAAATATTAATTCAGAGGCATACAAAACAATTTTACTGGTATTTATGTGGTATAAATGAGGAATAAATACGTGAAGGATATGCTTTCATGAACTTAACTGTGCTTTCAGGAGCCAGAGCATCCGTGTTGCTCCTGCCATGTTGGAGGTCAAGTTGGGGCGGCCCTCCCCAGCCCCCACGGTGGTTTGGGGCCACGTGACTTGCTCTGAACCATCAATTGTGGATAGATGTGCAGCGTGCACCCTTGCTGCCAGTGAAAGGGCCTCCAGGGCACACATATTGTGCACTCACAGGACGAGACAATGTTCCAGATGGTGTCAGCTCTGTCAGCCTGATTCGGGGGTGAGGGTGAAGCAGGAGAGAGTCCCTGGGACCTTCAGTGGACGTGCAACACAGGTGAGAAACAGACCTTTGTTCTGCGGCACTGAGTCTTGGGGAATGTTTGTTTCTGCAGCACAGCTTAGCCACGCTGACTGATACACAGTTGCCAGAGATCCCTCTGCTCATGACTCTGCTCTGATGCAGAGAGAGCCCTGTGAGCATTTCCCAAAATGCTGCAAGCCTTGCTCAGAGAGGCTGTCTGTTCTTTATTGACCCTTTTAGTCGAAGTCTGGGGGAGGAAGGGCCATGCCCAGATTTGAGTTTGTTATGAGCTCTGATCAGTTCAGTCAAGCTGAGGTTCAGCCTGGAGCTGGTGAGACAGGTGATGTGGTCCAGACAGCCACGAATCAGAGGGTCCTCCTCCCAAGGACGGAGAAGCCCATCTCCCTGTATTCTTCTCTGGTGACCCACATGTCCTTGAAGGTGGAGAGTGAGCACAGGATGGAGCCACCTACCCATGCTCCATACACAGAGTATGGACAGGTGGACACCTGCACGGGCGGGGAGGAGGCAGAGGGGGGAGTGGAGGAGGGAAGGGAGGAGGGGGAGGCAGGAGGGAGGGTCAGAGGGGAGAGAGGGAGAGAAAGCTGGATCAAAATACTAGCAAACTGGGGATCAAAACGCCAGTCCCTGAGCAAACTTCACAGGCAGTCATTCCCCCACCCCCCAGCAAGGACCGTCTATTCCAACCTTGAAAGATGCTTCGTGGCCTTCATCCCACTGCTTGTAGCTTAAAATTATAGGATAAAAGGGATAAGAACACAAAGGACCCACAGCTGACTGTTGGATTCACTCTAAAACGCACGACACACTTGATACATGTATTAAGACTATGCAAAAGGCAAACATTATTTTGTAGAAAAAATACAGCTAAGCAAAAAAAAAAAAATCCAAGTACTCAGACCACGTGGAGAAGATCTCGTCTACCGCCTGAGGCATCACACCAAGACTTTCTCTGGTTTCTGCTCTGTTCTTACTTTTAGACTGACATTAGCCAGGCACGTGGCAGGTAGCGGTGTTTCTTAGCCAAGTCAGGTCACCCCTGGGTTGAGCAGGTAAACATCTCCACACCCACTTGCCAGGTGGCATCACTGAGGCTCTGAAGGACAGGTCACTTGCTCAAGGTCAGATGGTGTCATCCTCACATGTTCACTGACTTTCCTTAAGGCTCTCAGACACGTCATAGTACAACATGTTTATTCTCCTAAACTGCGAGGCGAACACACAACTGCAGGGCTAAGGGATTTAGAAGGAGGATTTCAAACACCCGCGGTCCAATTGGAAGCGGGAATGAGGGAAGATGAGTTATCAGATTAAGTCATGGGGAAGCTTGCTGACTCCATTGCCATAGAACCACGCTTGGCTTGGAAACCATCTGCTACTATTGGTTAAGACAAGAAAAACTGCTAAAATTTTAGGGAAAAAAAAAACAAGGAAAAGGGTCACAAATGGCGTGGGAGAGCATATTCAGGGTCAGGCATCAGGCAGAGAAAAGAGCTAGTCACAGGAGCCTGGGACCCTGTGTGCTGGCTTTTTTTCCATCAATAAGCTGCCAGCCTGGATGAGCCACAGACCCCATCTATGTCCTGTCTAAACAAACAAAGAAAACCAGGCAAAGGTGTACACACAATGAGGTCTGTTCATTCAAAAGAGAGCAAAGCCCCCAGCAGAAGAAAGTGGCCAGAAGGTCGGAAGAAGCGATTACAAAGATATAAAAGAAGATAAACAAGAAGGTATGCCGCACAGGGAACTATGTGCAGTACCCTGAGATGAACCGTAACGGGACAGAATATTAAAAAATGAAAGCATGTGTGTCACTTAATCACTTTGGTGTAGAGCAGAAATGATCACAACAACTGTCCTTCAATTTAAATAAAGAAAAAGAGAAAAACTACAGGCAACTAGGAAACCTGCCAAAGACTCACCTTTATTAGTCATTAAAGAAACAAAATTAAAACAGTTATTTTTCATCTACCCACTTGGGAAAGAGTTTTAAAAATGATGGACCCCATTGGAAGGACTGATGTTGAGGCTGAAACTCCAATACTTTGGCCCCCTGATGCGAAGAGCTAACTGATTGCAAAAGACCCTGACGCTGGGAAAGATTGAGGGCAGAAGGAGAAGGGGACGACAGAGGATGAGATGGCTGGATGGCATCACCGACTCGATGAACATGAGTTTGGGTAGGCTCCGGGAGTTGGTGATGGATAGGGAGGCCTGGCGTGCTGCAGTCCATGGGGTCACAAAGAGTCAGACACAACTGGGCGACTGAACTGAACTGACGCTGAGGGAACAGCTTCGGTGAGACAGTCTCCCCACCATCGACAGGACTAGAGGTTGGCTATTCTCAGGGGCACCTTGGCCGTAGGTTCCAAAACCTTAACAGTGCATATATTTCTGGCTCAGGAAATACCCATCTAGAAATGGATTCTAAGGGGGAAAAATTCTCCTAAAGAAATAAGAGGAAATCATGGCACAAGAACATTATTATAGCAAGATTTAGGTTGTCAGGAGAAGCTATTATTTTAAACGTTGGCCCCATGGAGACCAGCTGTTCTCTGAAGGGAGATGAGTCTGTTTTAGGGAGAGCATCCTTCTGTTCTTTAGGGGGGAATATAATGAGCTCTGTGGATGACTAAAGGTGAACCCACATCCCCTTCTCTTCCAGAGATGTCTAGATGGGAGAGAACTTGGGCAGAGACAGACCTAAGTTTTAATAAAGTTACAGAAAACGGGTGATGCCTTCAAGCTTCATATGGAGAAGTTTTCGGGGTGGGGGGGTGGGGGTAACTTGAGGGATCAGAAGAAGCGGGGATGGGAGAGTTTGGTTCAAACCTCAGTCCAGCCACAGGCTGGCAGGCAAAGCCAATGCAAGACAGTGTGAAGGGTGCTCTTTGCAATGGTGGTCAAGAAACACAGAGAGACTGTAACATGCTTCCATTTGTTTTTCATTCTGGCTAAGCTTGCCTTCCTTTCTGGTTTAGGGTTTTCCCTGGGGGCTCAGATGGTAAAGACTCTGCCTGCAATGAAGGAGACTGGGGTTTGATCCTTGGGTAGGGGAGATCCCATTCTCCAAGGAGGGAAAGGAAACCCACTCTAGTATTCTTGCCTGGAGAATCCCATGGACAGAGGAGCCTGGCAGACTACAGTCCATGGGGTGCCAAACAGCTGGACATGACTGAGTTACTAACACTTTCACTTCCTGGTTTAATGCAAGGTTTTTACAGGTAAGAACTCGGAGGGTCAAGAGGAGGAGCAGCGGAAATGTATTCCTGAGGAGAGTGGAGGACTTCAGAGTGAGACGCCGAGAAGGATATGAGCTTTCTAACAATTATGTAAATGTCTCATCTCATGTGAGATGGTGGAAGGAGGCTGCAGCCTTGGGAGGTGAGGAAGCAGGTCAGTAACAATTTTCCAACATTACCTATATTTATGTAGCATCATATGAAACCGTATAAAGAAGACGGCAGCCTTAGGAGGCACGAAGGCGGGGCACCATTCTCTAATACAGATGTGTGCCCTGGTGGATCCTATTTTATGATGAGGGTTGCAGTCTTAGGAAGGAAGGGAAGGGATTAATTTTCCAGTATTACATGGATTTGTACAATAATAATGTAGTCCATCCTAAAGGAGACCAGTCCTGGGTGTTCACTGGAAGGACTGATGCTGAGGCTGAAACGCCAATACTTTGGCCACCTCATGCGAAGAGGTGACTCATTGGAAAAGACCCTGATTCTGGGAGGGATTAGGGGCAGGAGGAGAAGGGGACGACAGAGGATGAGATGGCAGGATAGCATCACTCACTCGATGCACATGAGTCTGGGTCAACTCCAGGAGTTGGTTGTGGACAGGGAGGCCTGGCGTGCTGTGATTCACGGGGTTGCAAAGAGTCAGACAGGACTGAGCAATTGAACTGAATGGAGTTTTATATATAATGTATATGCAAGAGGGCTGCTGACTTTGGAAGGGAGGCCTGTATTGATTATATAATACCTGATACATTTATCCTTCCATGAAATTCCTGAGTCTTCCCTATTGCCCCAGTAGCTCTGGAGGGGGAGCCATAGAGACCACCCAGAGCAAGGAGCACTGCTGGGGGGCAAGCCTCAGTCTTCAGTCTCTTATTTAACCAAGAGCATGTGGGTGGCCCCATCCCTCCAACCCACAGCCACCCAGCCTGGGCTCATGCTGAGCTGGTTCCTTACAATTAGAGGGAGAGACAGGAAGATGCTTCTTCATGGCGCAAACTGGGACTGAAATTCCAAACCCACTATATCAGTTCAGTTCAGTCAGTCAGTCCTGTCCAACTCTGTGACCCCATGGACTGCAGCACTCCAGGCTTCCATGTCCTTCACTAACTCCCATAGCCTACCCAAACTTCTGTCCGTTGAGTCAGTGATGTCATCCAACCGTCTCGTCCTTTGTCGTCATCCCCTTCTCTTCCCACCTTCAATCTTTCCTAGAATCAGGGTCTTCTCAAATGAGTCATTTCTTGGCATCAGGTGGCCAAAGTATTGGAGTTTCAGCTTCAGCATCAGTCCTTCCAATGAACATTCAGTACTGATTTCCTTTAGGATGAACTGGTTTGATATCCTGGCAATCCAAGGGACTCTCAAGAGTCTTCTCCAGCACCACAGTTCAAAAGGATCAATTCTTTGGTGCTCAGCTTTCTTTATAGTGTAACTCTCATATCCATACATGACTCCTGGAAAAACCATAGCTTTGACTAAACAAATCTTTGTGGGCAAAGAGATGTCTCTGCTTCTAATATGCTGTCTAGGTTGGTCATAGCTTTTCTTCCAAGGAGCAAGCATCTTTTAATTTAGTGGCTGCAGTCACCATCTACAGTAATTTTGGAGCCTCCCCAAAATAAAGTCTGTCACTGTTTCCATTGTTTCCCCATCTATTTGCCATGAACTGATGGGACCAGATGCCATGATCTTGGTTTTCTGAATGTTGAGTTTTAAGCCAAATTTTTCACTCTCCTCTTTTACTTTCATCACGAGGCTCTTTAGTTCTTCACTTTCTTCCATAAGGGTGGTGTCATCTGTGTATCTGATATTATTGATATTTCTCCCTGCAATCTTGATTCCAGCTTGAGCTTCATCTAGCCTGGCATTTCACATGATGTACTCTGCATATAAGTTAAATATGGATGACAAGATACAGCCTTGACATGGTCCTTTCCCGATTTTGAAGCAGTCCATTGTTTCATGTCCACTTCTAACTGTTGCTTCTTGACCTGCATACAGATTTCTCCAGAGGCAAGTCAGGTGGTCTGGTATTCCCATCTCTTTAAGAACTGTGGACGGAGGTTCATGACATTGTACAGGGGGCAGTGATCAAGACCATCTCCAAGAAAAAGAAATGCAAAAAGGCAAAATGGTTGTCTGAAGAGGCCTTACAAATAGCTGAGAAAAGAAGAGAAGCTAAAGGCAAAGGAGAAAAGGAAAGATATACCCATCTGAATGCAGAGTTCCAAAGAATAGCAAGTAGAGCTCAGAAAGCCTTCCTCAATGATCAATGCAAAGAAATAGAGGGAAACAATAGAATGGGAAAGACTAGAGATCTCTTTAAGAAAATTAGAGATACTGAAAGGTTGTTGCTGAACCACAAAAGACACCGGGATTCTTGGCCTCCAGAGGAGAAGAATTCTGAGGCTTGATCACTCAACGCTTTTGTGCAATGAAGTTATATTAAAGTATAAAAGAGATAGAGAAAGCTTCTGACATAGGCATCAGAAGGCGGCAGAAAGAATACTCCCTGTAGTCTTTAGCTGGATGTTATATAGCTACTCAGTTCAGTTCAGTTCAGTCACTCAGTCGTGTCCGACTCTTTGCGACCCCATGAATTGCAGCACGCCTGCCAGGCCTCCCTGTCCATCACCAACTTTCGGAGTTCACTCAAACTCATGTCCGTTGAGTCCGTGATGCCATCCAGCCATCTCATCCTCTGTCGTCCCCTTCTCCTCCTGCCCCCAATCCCTCCCAGCATCAGAGTCTTTTCCAATGAGTCAACTCCTCACATGAGGTGGCCAAAGTAGTGGAGTTTCAGCTTTAGCATCATTCCTTCCAAAGGACACCCAGGACTGATCTCCTTTAGGATGGGCTGGTTGGATCTCCTGCAGTCCAAGGGACTCTCAAGAGTCTTCTCCAACACCACAGTTCAAAAGCATCAATTCTTCGGTGCTCAGCTTTCTTCACAGTCCAACTCGCACATCCATACATGACTACTGGAAAAACCATAGCCTTGACTAAACGGACCTTTGTTGGCAACGTAATGTCTCTGCTTTTGAATATGTTACTAGCAGTCTGCTAATTAAAGAAAGGAAATGTCTCAAAACTGAGAATGGCACCAGGCCCCTCACCCGCAAGATGCATTTTGAGAGAACCTTGGCACCAGATGAGTCATCCTGGGCCATAACATGATTGGCATGAATCTTGGAGAAAGGCAGATTTCCATACAAATGCATAGTTTCATTAACATAGATTAGGAGAACAATGTGTGAGTATAACATACTGGTTTGTGAAGTCAGTTCTGAGCCGTTAGGTGGAACCCACTTGAAGACAGAGTCTGGGGTAAATACATAGCCCATTAACATAGTTTAAGACAAACATCTCCATAAGAAAAATGCTTTGGTTAGCTCTAGGTTTGAGAAAAGTTAAGTTCAGGTGGAGCCAGGTGTCTTTCTGGCAACACAGAATTTTAAGAGAAACCTCCTTTTAAATTTGCAGAGACAAGGGGGGCGGGGGGGGGGGGCGGGAATGTAAACTGGTTTGTTTCCTCCTGCTGCTTAAGAGAGATTAAAAAATGTCTGACACTTGTAGCCTATTTCCTCCGTTTGGAGACCCCTGGCCTTCCTGCCTGTTACCCCCAAGGGAACATTTCATGTGAAGATGGGTATAATAAAGGACAGAAGTGGTATGGACCTAACAGAAGCAGAAAAAACCCAGTGCATAAACATTGCTTCTAGAACTACTTTTATAAACAGGGGGGGAAAAAGAAAGAAACGGTTTGAAAATGGAGTCAAAAAGAAGCCCACGTGGAAAGGCTACATGCTCTGTGATTCCAGCCACACGAGCGTCCAACGACTTGATTCCAGCTACATGGCATTCTGGAAAAGGCAAATCTATGCAGACATTAAAATCATCCGTCGGCGCTGCTCGGGGCCGGGGGCGGTGGGGAGCAGTGGGCAGCCCCCAGGGCGTTATAACATGAACTATCATGTGACAGCCACCGAGAATATGGAATCACTTCCTCTACAGGACACGGCGTCTGCGGGTGCACGGCTTTCTACATTCCTCGGAGCCCAGCAGACGCACAACACCAGGGGTGAGGCATGACGTCAACTACAGACTCCAGTTGACAACAACTGGTCACCGGTTGTAACCAACGCACCAGAAGAGAGCAACGGATGGGCTCACGGGGCGACTGGGTGCACAGGGAGGAATATGTGGGAACTCGCTTTCTCTGCCATTTTTCTGTAAACCTAAGACTGCTCTTAAAAAATAAAGGCTGTGAATTTGAAAGTAAACGAGTAAAATTTACATGGTGGTGAGAGCATGGCAGGAAGCCCCCTGGCAGGGGTGGAGGGTCAGACAGGGGAGGGTCCCTGCCTTCCTAAAGCCTGAGGTGCATGGAAGCCGGCCTGCCTTTTGCAGACCTGGACCCGGGAAGTGGGGGTGGAGGTGGGAGAAGCGGGGGGAGCCTTTGCGTCAACGTCTCTCTGCACCATCACTTCGTCTCCCCACAGATAGTCCCTGGCAGAGGTCATACAGGCAGGTAGCTCTCCCGTCTTAAAACCACCGCCACCGCACCCACAAAACTGATCTTGTGTCCCAGGTGTCGCCCGGCTTTTCTGTGCTTCTTTGCAGCAAATGTCCAAGTCCCCTCCAGACATCGGTTTTACAGGCCCTCCATGTGGTCTGTCTCCCCGGACAGAAGATGCTGAATCCCAGGCCCCCAGGGGCTGGTCGTGAGCCTTGCCCCACCTGCCAATGTTGCAGGATTTCTAGTCTGGCTTTCTGCTACCAGTAGGGCTGCCCACTCTCCTACTTTCCTGCCTGCGCTCTGGAGCTCCGGTTCCTGGGGGCACCCCTGTTCCTCCAGCCTCTCCCGCTGGACCGAGGGGGCTGCGTGTGGAGCTCGGCCCAGTACCCTGCCTGCACCCCTGCCCCTGGTGTCTAGGCATCCTGCCTCTGATGAAGTCTCCAGTGTGGTGGTGGAGCCCAGCCTCCTCCCACCTCTGAGCTCTAGCCCTCCTGAATTCTGCCCCCCAACAGAGGGGAGACATCCCCAAGTGGATGAGTCCAAAACACCACTTCAGACTTCCCCTGACTACCCCTCTGGTGACCTCGACCATCTCTGCCACAGCGTCTCTGTCTCCCCAGTTGTTTAGGCTAGAACTTCAGGACCCGCCCAGGGTTCCTCTATCTCACCACTGCTTCACATCTCCCTGAAAATCTTATTGCCTTTGCTTTGAGTGTGAGCTCAAAATTTGGCCACCTCCCCACACCCTCCGTGCTGCCGACCCTGAGCCACCAGCATCCCTCACCTGGACCCCAGCATCACCTCCCAGCTGCATCCACACAGTCCACCCCCCAGCAGCCTGACTCTTCCTCCAGAGCCTGGCCTGATGTCACTGCTCTGCCCAAACCTCCTGCTGGTTTCCAGTCTCCTTCACGGTAAAATCTCACGTGGCTTCTCTGACCCCGTTTACCCCGCTCCCTCTCTCAGCCCAGCCAACCTTTCTCAGCGTTTCCTTAAGAAACCAGCCTCTGGGCCACTGTGGGGGCTGTTCCCTGAGCCTGGATGCTCTTCCCCACATATCCACCTGCTCCCCTCTCCTTCAAGTATTCACTCAACACTGCCTTTCCAGGAATGCCCCTGTCCTGACCGCTCTCCCCTTCTCCTTCCTTCCTGTCTCCCCACCCCGAGGCTAATAGCCCTTCCCAGCATATTCCCTCCGTACATATGAACTGTATCGCTTACTCCTTATCACCGCCCCCAACACACACTAGAATGTAAGCTCCCAGAGTTCTGTCGTTTTCTGTTAACTGAGGCTTCTGCAAGCGCCGGGCACCTCAGAGACATTCCAGGAACACCTGTGGAATAAATCGCTGAGCCCCAGAGGGTGGGTGGAGGGGCCCTACCTTCACATTAATCTTCGGGGAGACCAGGGCGGATGCTTCTTTCTGCAGCCGGGACCTCAAGCCAGAACAGGTGCCCGTACCTCCCGACAGGATGATGTGGCCAAAAAGGATCTTCCAGAGGGCGGGGTTGCAGGAGCTGATGCATTCGAATGCCTTTATGTGGATGCCCAGGTTGTTCCTCTCTGTCAGGATGGACGGAACAAGGAAGAAACTTAGGGGACCAGAGGCCTAGCAGCTGCACCCCTGAGCTCCTCCCTTCCCCGGCAGGGACTAGGGAGGCAGGGGCCCCCACGCCTCAGGCAGTTCGAGTGCAGTGGACAAACAGCACTGCTGACTGCGAGGCCCTTACGGGTTCAACACAGCAAAGCACGTGACCTGCCCAGTGCAGTCGTGGGGTCCACTACTCATGACTGAAGAAATACATGTTAATTCTCCTCGCTCATCCGGATGACCTTGCATCAAAATGTCACAGACAGTTATTAATTTTTAATTAAAATCTTTAGATTAATTTTCATCGGGTATGGTTTCTTTACGATGCTGTTTGTCCGTCTCTCAGTTCAGTTCAGTTCAGCTCAGTCGCTCAGTCGTGTCCGACTCTTTGCGACCCCATGAAACTGAATCCGCTGTTCGCACACACACGTCTCCTCTTTGTTGGATTTCCTTTCCGTTTAGGTCACCGAGCACTGAGTTCTCTGAGCTGTGCGCAGGCTCCCATTAGCTGTCTGTTTCATACACAGTGTCAATAGTGCAGAAATGTCGATCCCAGTCTCCCAATACGTCCCACGCCCCTGGTGTCCATGTGTTTGTTCTCTTTGTCTGTGAGTTATTCGTTTTTAATGTGTTGGCATCAGTTGCCTTATGAAAGGACTTCTGTAGCCGCAGGGCCTTTGCTCAGGGGCCTTGGAAAATTATCCTGGTCCTTCCTCTCTGGACTCATCCCTCGCCTTTATGGCCTCAGATGCAACGAGCACAGACCTAAGGATGTGTGCGCTGTGGTCCCGTCTGCCTGAGAGTGTGAGGTGCTGGGAGGGATGGCTGGTGCCTATCACTGTGGCCCCAGCTGTGACGGTACCGACGTGTGACGCTGGGATAAGGACCGAAAAGTCGAATTCACAGGAGCTGTGTAGACGTGTGCACCAGCAGCTACCGTTAAAGTCACAGTTGTGCCCACAAAGCTGCAGTCTACCTAGACCCGGAAGAGAACTTTCATACTGCGGGTGAAACTTCATCCAACGGCTTCACTTCCCCTTAATATCTGGAGGCACGTGCCATGTTTTAAACCTTTACCCCCTACACAGCGTGTCAGAGAACACAGAACCCGGCTCACCTGTACTAGATAAAAACGCCGGGTCCTTGCTAGGTACTAATTCTGCGGAAGTTTACTTCTCTTTTATTCCCCTTTGTCCCTTATTAATGTAACCAATTATCTTTAAGTTTTGATTTCAGGCAACAGCTGGCTTTCCTTGACTACTTTGCAGACTTCATTTGCCCAATCAAAGGGAATTTTACAACTCATCACTTTTTCCCGTTCTCCCATGTCTGCCAGAGAGCTTTGTCAGCTCAACCTTCATTTACAATCTCTAGATCAGCCAGATTTTTAAAGTTTCCTTCAAATTCCATGGGTTTTGCTTCTTTGCTTTGTCTCAATACCTATATCCCGAAATATCTTGTAAGTAGGTAGAGTATAAATAATTCATAGTGAAAGAGGCTTGCTGTCCAGGGCAGCATCTCATCACGTCTGATGAATGAGCTAACACTTTCTAGTGGGGTTCTTCATCTGTAAGATGAAATAATGTGAGATCTGGGGAAGGCGGAAAGGCCACAGCCCACGTACAAATGGTCTCTGCTGTTCAGCACAGTGAATCCGCTATTCGCACACACACATCTCCTGTTTGTTGGGTTTCCTTTCCGACGGGTATGCTGTTGTTAATTGTTGTTATCACTGAGTCACGTCCAGCTCTTTCGTGACCCCCATGGACTGAAGCCCACCAGGCTCCCCTGTTCATGGGATTTCCCAGGCAAGAACACCGGAGTGGGTTGCCATTTCCTTCTCCAGGGGATCGTCCCAACTGAGGGATCGAACCCCCATCTCCTGTATTGGCAGGTGGATTCTTCACCTGCTGAGTCACCGAGGAAGTCCTGGAGACTTTCTTAAATAGCGGTAAACTGTGTTTTGGTGCTTAACAAGTGACGGTTGATATCAGGGGACCTTTGGAAATGAGGTGTCAGCTTGCTATTATTTGCTACTCAAAATAGAATGCCCTCCTGGCAACCCATCTCCTTCTGCCTTGCGATGTGCTCATCTGTCTGTCCCCCTCCACGGACTCACCTATGAGGTCTGGCTGGAAAAGCGCTTCGGGGCAGAAAAACCTCTCCCTCCCAAGGTCTATCTCCTGGCCGTCAGGCAGCTGACACTTTTGTGGGTAGGAGGGAGAGTTGGCTTCTGCCTTCTCTTTTTCAAAGTCCAAAGCCACAAAACAGTTTTTCTCTTTCAGGTCCCGCGCACACTCCCGATCAGCTGTGGAAGAAATGAAAAGGGTCTGGCTGTGAGTTGAGTTCACGAAAGGATTTGTTTCTCCAGGAGCCTCCTTCTAAAGCTTCAGCTCCTTGCAGGTGTGGCACCAGACAGAACTGTTAAGGGAAGCACACTGATTGAAAATGTCCACCCTGACCAGGCACCATAGTAACTATTTGCATGAGCTGTTTAACGACAGGAGGTCCTGGTAAGGAACAGGGAACTAATAAGCCTCCACCAACCAGAAGAGTTCGGGAAAGGTCAAAAGGAGACACCACCTGTCCGACCACCTCCCAAAATCCTGCTCTCTGGCATCCATCTTGGCTGAACAAGGCATGCACCACCAGGAAGGACTCTGAGTCGGAATGATTGGCTAAGGACAACCCGGAAACTAATCCCATCGCCATAAAATTGCGAGCCATGCGACGGAGCAGTTCTCCTGAGTTCCCTTACCTACCGCTCTCCACCCGGGCGCCCTTTCCCAATAAAATCTCTTGCTTTGTCAGCAGATGGGTCTCTGGACAATTCATTTCCGAGTGTTAGACAAGAGCCCATTTTCAGGCCCTGGAGGGGGTCCCTTTTCTGCAACAGAACCATGCAGCGGCAATTTCTATTTTCATCTCATATTCTAGAACCGGACTTCACATAGCTCAGTGTAAAGATTTTTCCTGCAATGCAGGAGACTCAGGTTCTATCCCTAGGTTGGGAAGATTCTTCGGAGAAGGGAACGGCCACCTGCTCCAGTATTCTTGCCTGGGAAATCCCATGGACAGAGGAGCCTTGGGGGCTACAGTGCATGCGGTCTCAAAGAACTGGACACAACTTAGTGACTAAACAACAGCTCTCTCGTGCCTGCTGACCTGTGACATGTGTTGGGTCCAGGTCTGTGCTCGAGAAGGGTGGACTAGGGATGTTCCGAGCTGAAATGCAAATGTTTGAGAAGCGTCTTCATTTTATATGCTGTGTGCTTTGGGGGCTGGATAATCAAGTTCAATTAATTATCTCTTAATCTCTTAATCTAGGAGATGATAGTGCTCACATCCCTACCTGCTACAAATATTGCCTCTGAACAGTTCACAACTGCCTCCTCCTCTGGAGAACTGCCCAAGGCAATGGAAGCCCCTTATTCCAGAAACATCCCACCTTCTGGACTGCTGACAACAGGTTTCAGACTCAGCGGCATCTGCTGGTGTTAGACTTCTATTTTTCATCCCTCATCACTTTTGAGAGTGGGTCAGAGGGCTCTCCCTCTATCTGCTCACCTGGAAATCCCACTGATCCTTCAGTCCATGGACATCTGACCTCTGCCTGTCACTTCACCTAAACCGAGATGACGAATCCGTCACTTGGTAATGGCAGAAGGAGGAGAGGTGAACGTTGAAAGTTGCCTTTTTCTTGACTTCTTTCCCTCCAACAACTGATGCTGTAGGTCACACCCTTCTCTTTCCTTGTCTCCTGGGTAACACCTTATAGTTTCCCCTTCTTTGCCTGGTTTGGGCTTTGGTGAGACAAGTATAGGTTCAAATTACCTCTTCCACCTCTGCCATTTACCAAGTGCCAAGCTTCCCTGATAGCTCAGTTGGTAAAGAATCTGCCTGCAATGCAGGAGACCCTAGTTTGATTCCTGGATTGGGAAGATCCTCTGTAGAAGGGATAGATTACCCACTCCAATATTCTTGGGCTTCCCTTGTAGCTCAGCTAGTAAATAATCCACCTGCAATCTGGGAGACCTGGGTTCAATCACTGGGTTTGGAAGATCCCCTGGAGAAGGGAAAGGCTACCCACTCCAGTATTCGTGGCCAGAATTCCATGGGCTATATAGTCCATGAGGTCGCAAAGAGTTGGACACAACTGAGCAACTTTCACTTCACTTTCAAGCTCATTATCCTCTTAGCCTTCTGTCTCCTTGTCTTCAAGAGTGGGGCTGGTCCTCCCTCACAGCATTGCTGTAAGGATGAGATGAAATAATGCATATGTGACTTTGCTGAGTGTGAGGTGTCAGTAACACATCTGAGTCTGTCCCAGCCGATCCCCACCACTGTCCCTTGCTTTCCTCTAATGGCCGCTATTCCTCTGGGTTCGTACTTTGCACGGTTTGGATACAGACCCCTCACCTGAGAAGACCCGAAACCACGAGGTGGGTTAGAGGCTTGTTGGGAATGGGTGTCAGGTAGGGTCTACAGGCTGGGACTTAGTCCAGGAAGCGGGTGAAGAGTGGACAGGCACCTCCTTGTCTGCAGTCCTTGGTTCCCTTCCCAGCAATTATACCTACTAGTCATGGGAAGTTGAAGTCTTCTAACTTTCCTAAACCTATTCCTCTTGCAGTGGAGGTAATTGTTTCTACTCAGAGTATCGAAGCATAAAGCAATGAGAGAATGTATGCGAACTGCTTCCTTAGCCTGGTGCCTTTCACAGGTAAGTACTCTGTAAAGCTTAGCTCATCAGCATCAGCGTCAGCATCCCCTCACCACCATCAGCACCATCAGCACCATTACACCCGCATCACCACCTTCATCACCATCATATCCTCATCTTCACCATCATCCTTATTGCCATCATCAATGCACTAAAGGTCCCTAACATAGATAGCATTGCTTTTTAGAACTAGAAGGAGGATAAAGTAGCCTTTGCTTTACAAATTGAGAGCTGTAGGTGGAGGACGCTAAGGAGGCCGTTACAGCCCAAAGACTGGTTTACCTGGCTGAGAAGAGCAATGTCCTACCTGTGCTCACAAATGAGTGCCCACTTTCTGACAGCAGATGTAGGAAGTACAAGGTTAGGTCTTGGCCTGCAATGTCCATGTGGAAGGTTGACTGGTGCAAAGGACAGCCGTCAACGATGGGCACAAAGTATGTCATTCCTTCTCCGGATTCAATTGTCATTCCTAGGCAAGAAAACACACTGGCATCATAATGTCAGGTACAGGGCATTGCTTATCAATTGTCAGGTCTGCCTGAAGACATGGCAGAGGAGCAATAACCGGATGGGAAAACAAGGGACCTGAGGAGAACACTTTCTTTCCCTGTAGGAGAATGTGCTGGGATGGTGCCAATCTGGGTCAGA
The DNA here is from genome assembly GCF_023091745.1 of Budorcas taxicolor. Taxonomy (NCBI): domain Eukaryota; kingdom Metazoa; phylum Chordata; class Mammalia; order Artiodactyla; family Bovidae; genus Budorcas; species Budorcas taxicolor. The sequence goes on from NC_068934.1 coordinate 48,923,027, forward strand.
CCAGCGGCTAAATGCATTGGAGAGGAAGCCTGCAGATTTTCTAATTAAATCAGACATTCAGGTATTAGCCTTTTCATACTATTCATGGGTTCTTAAGGCAAGACTACTGACATGATTTGCCATTCCTTGCTGCAGTGGACCATGTCAAGGCTGTATATTGTCACCCAGCTTAATTAACTTATTGCAGAGTACATCATGTGAAACGCCTGGTTAGATGAATCACACGCTGGAATCAAGATTGCTGGGAGAATTATCAACAGCCTCAGATATGCAGATGATACCACTCTAAAGGCAGAAAGCAAAATAGAATTAAGAAGCCTCTTCATGAGGGTCAAAGAGGAAAAAAACTGGCTTAAAACTAACATTCAGAAAACAACAATCGTGGCATCTGATTCTATCACTTCATGGCAAACAGATGGGGAAAAAGTGGAAACAGTGACAGATTTAATTTTCTTGGGCTCCAAAATCATTGTGGATGGTGACCTCAGCCATGAAATTAAAAGACGCTTGCTCTTTGAAAGAAAAACTATGACAGACTTAGCGTATTGAAAAGCAGAAACATTACTTTGCTGGCAAAGGTCTGTATAGTCAAAGCTATGGTTTTTCCAGTAGTCATGTATGGATGTGAGAGCTGGACCATAAAGAAGACTGAGCACCTAAGAATTGATGCTTTTGAATTGTGGTGTTGGAGAAGACCCTTGGCAGTCCCTTGGGCTGCAGGGAGATCAAACCAGTCAATCCTAAAGGAAATCAGTCCTGAATATTCATTGGAAGGACTGATGCTGAAGCTGAAGCTCCAATACTTTGGCCACCAGATCATAAGAGCCAACTCACTGGAAAAGACTCTGATGCTGCGAAAAAGTGAGGAGAAGAAACAATAAGGGGACGACAGAGGATGAGATGGTTGGATGGCATCACCAACTCAATGGACATGAGTTTGAGCAAACTCTGGGAGATGGTGAAGGACAGGGAATCCTGGCGCACTGCAGTCCATGGGATTACAAAGAGTAGGACATGACTTGGCAACTGAACAACAGCAAGGGCATGGCACCAGCATATTCTTATTTTAAGACTTCTTAAGCCACGAAAAGGCAAGCCACTCCAGTATTCTTGCCTGAAGAATTCCATGGACAGGGGAGCCTGGTAGGCTGCAGTGCATGGGGTCACAAAGAGACAGACACGACTGAGTGACTCACCCTTTCAAAGCTACAGTAATCAAGACAAAGTAGTATCATCCTACAGCTACACAAACTGATCTGGAGGAGGAATGGCAACCCGCTCCAGGATTCTCGCCTGGGAAACCCAGCGGACAGAGGAGCCTGGCGGGCTACAGTCCACGGGGTCGCAAAGTCAGACACGCCTGAAGCGACTTAGCACACACAAACAGACTGAGGAAGCAGGACAGAGAACAGAGAAGCAGAACCCCCCACACAGACAACTGGTTTTCAAAAAATGGGCAAAGGCAATTCAATGAAGAAAGCCTGGTCTTTACACAAATACTGTGGGGAACATGAGACCTCTACACACACACAAAACCTCACTCATACTTCATACCATATACAAAAATTTATTCGAAATGGATCTAAATGGAAAACTAAATGACAATCTCTAGAAGAAAACAGCCGAAAACTTTTTGAGCTCAGCATGTACTTCTTAGATATGACACTGAAAATAAGATCCACAGAAACTAAATTGATAAATTGATCTTCCTTGAAGTTAAAAGCTTCTGCTCTTCAAAAAACACATTGAAGAGGGTGAAAATTCAAGTCATAAACTGGGAAGAAATAGTTGCAAAACTTCTGTCTGATAAAAGACTTGTCCCCAGAATACAAGAAGAATTCATAAAGCTTCAAGATAAACAACTCAATAAAAAATTGGGCAAAACATTTGAACAGACTGAAGCAGATCTGCGGATGGTAAATAAACACATGAAAAATGCTCAGTCTGATTGGTCTTCAGGGAAATGCCAGCTGAAACCACGATGAGATACTGCTACACACCTGTTCAAAAGCAGAAATGAAAGACTGACCCCATCAAGGGCCTTGGAGGAACCGGGCCCCTCACAACGGCTGTGTGGGACCGTACAAAACGGCCCATGCAACACCACTCTGCAACTAGTTTGGCCAAGTTTTTAAAAAGTTAAACATCCACCTACCATATAACACAGTCACCTCCCTTCTGGGTATTTGCCCAAATGAAATGAAAACAAATGTCCGTGCAAATGTGCACAGATGGACACCTGTACACAAATGTCCACAGAAACTTTATTGATAAAATTCCCCAACTGGAAACATCCCGAATGTCCATTCCTGGGTGAATGGATGAAGTATGGGCACCCATCCAAAGGAGCATTACTCAGCAGTAGCAAGGGATGAGCTATTGATACAAACAACAACACGAGTGAGTCTCCAGATAATCATGTTGAGTGTAAAAAGCTGTACAGGAAAGGGTACCCACTGCATGCTGACACGTCTACAAAACTCCAGAAGATGCAGACCCATGTGTGGGGACAGACGCCTGGAGGAGGCAGCGTGTGAGGTGGGGCGGGGAGTGTTTGCAGGTGATGGACAAGTTCGTCCTCTTGACTGTGCGGGTGGGTTCAGGGTGTATCCATGCCTCAAGGTGTATCCAGCTGTACGCACTGCCGTTCAGTACATGTCAATCACACCTCAATAAAGATGCTCAGGAAAAAAGTGAGTCAGTGCGGGAGGTTGGGGGGAAGTTCAACCAGGAGGGTTGAAAAGGGCTTGTAAGTGGCTTTTATGCATTTTTCTTTTCTTTTCTTATTTGGCAGCAAGGGAGTGGACAGCTAGAGGGATGGGCTGGGTGTGGGCGTGGGCTCCTAGGGGCGGGCTTCCTCAGGGCCACTCACCAGCGGTGTGTCCAGAAGCATAGAGAGAAAGGACTCCTTGGTTGGCTAAATATAAGGCAGGCACACTGAAGGTCTCGAACAGGATCTGCGTGCGAGAGGTGTGGAAGCAGTCAGGGGGCAGTTTGCCTAAATTCCATGAGCACATGAGTCCCTCTGGCCAGAGGCACATGGATCCAGAGAGTGGGGTCAGGAATGCTCCTCTTCATCCCAGCCCTACCCTGACGACCTCTGTGACACCCTGTCTCCCCGTCTGCAGAATGGGCCCGCACCCTTCCCAGGTACCGAATGGGTGAGCACCTTCTGCGCTGTCTCAGGACCTACTAGAGGGCATCACACCGTCTTCTAAGCCACCATTTCCTCACGATGGGGAAAACACAGATTCCCAAAGCCTCTGAGAAGCCATTGCTGGTCCCTCCACTGAGGACACCCTTCTTTCCTCTCTCCAAGGGCGGGCGGACCCATACGGACCAGGGTTCTTGGCCTTCCCCAATCAATAGAAATCAACCAGAGGCCAGACAAGACATTCAGGCAAGGCTTGATCGGGGCCCCTGTTGCAGAAGGGGTGTGTGTGGCAAGAATAGGTGCTTGGCTGCCCCTGAGTGGGGATGAGCTGCTTCCTGATGTGGGGGAGGCTCGGGGTGTGTCCAGGGGTGAGCAGAGGAGTGGTGTAGGTGGCTTGCACACCCCTTCGTGGTGCTGAGAGCAGGGGGCACATGCACGGCCCCACTTCTGCCAGCACTGCCCACTTTCTGTCAGTTTTCTTTTTCTTTATTTTTTGCTGCCAGCTCTTCAGAAGCGGCAGTTGAGTTTTTTGGTCTCCTTGTATCTTTTGCTCTGGAATTTGTCCCCAGTGCGCATGCACGCAGTTATTTTCGGTGTTGTATGCAGTACTTGGATGCAACCTCAAAAACGACAGAATGATCTCTGTTCGTCTCCAAGGCAAACCATTCAATATCACGGTAATCCAAGTCTATGCCCCAACCAGTAACGCTGAAGAAGCTGAAGTTGAATGGTTCTATGAAGACCTACAAGACCTCTTAGAACTAACACCCAAAAAAGATGTCCTTTTCATTATAGGGGACTGGAATGCAAAAGTAGGAAGTCAAGAAGCACCTGGAGTAACAGGCAAATTTGGCCTTGGAATGTAGAATGAAGCAGGGCAAAGACTAATAGAGTTTTGCCAAGAAAATGCACTGGTCATAGCAAACACCCTCTTCCAACAACACAAGAGAAGACTCCACACATGGACATCACCAGATAGTCAACACTGAAATCAGATTGATTATATTCTTTGCAGCCAAAGATGGAGAAGCTCTATACAGTCAGCAAAAACAAGACCAGGAGCTGACTGTGGCTCAGAACATGAACTCCTTATTACCAAGTTCAGACTTAAATTGAAGAAAGCAGGGAAAACCGCTAGACCATTCAGGTATGACCTAAATCAAATCCCTTATGATTATACAGTGGAAGTGAGAAATAGATTTAAGGGCCAAGATCTGATAGATGGAGTGCCTGATGAACTATGGAATGAGGTTCGTGACATTGTACAGGAGACAGGGATCAAGACCATCCCCATGGAAAAGAAATGCAAAAAAGCAAAATGGATGTCTGGGGAGGCCTTACAAATAGCTGTGAAAAGAAGAGAGGCAAAAAGCAAAGGAGAAAAGGAAAGATACAAGCATCTGAATGCAGAGTTCCAAAGAATAGCAAGAAGAGATAAGAAAGCCTTCTTCAGCGATCAATGCAAAGAAATAGAGGCAAAGAACAGAATGGGAAAGACTAGAGGTCTCTTCAAGAAAATTAGAGATACCAAGGGAACATTTCATGCAAAGATGGGCTCGATAAAGGACAGAAACAGTATGGACCTAACAGAAGCAGAAGATATTAAGAAGAGAATACACGGAAGAACTGTACAAAAAAGATCTTCACAACTCAGATAATCATGATGATGTGATCACTAATCTAGAGCCAGACATCTTGGAATGTGAAGTCAAGTGGGCCTTAGAAAGCATCACTAGGAACAAAGCTAGTGGAGGTGATGGAATTCCAGTTGAGCTGCTTCAAATCCTGAAAGATGATGCTGTCAAAGTGCTGCACTCAATATGCCAGCAAATTTGGAAAACTTAGCAGTGGCCACAGGACTGGAAAAGGTCCGTTTTCATTCCAGTCACAAAGAAAGGCAATGCCAAAGAATGCTCAAACTACCACACAATTGCACTCATCTCACATGCTAGTAAAGTAATGCTCAAAATTCTCCAAGCCAGGCTTCAGCAATACGTGAACCGTGAACTTCCTGATGTTCAAGCTGGTTTTAGAAAAGGCAGAGGAACCAGAGATCAAATTGCCAACATCCGTGGATCATGGAAAAAGCAAGAGAGTTCCAGAAAAACATCTATTTCTGCTTTATTGACTATGCCAAAGCCTTTGACTGTGTGGATCACAATAAACTGTGGAAAATTCTGAAAGAGATGGGAATACCAGACCACCTAACCTGCCTCTTGAGAAGTCTGTGTGCAGGTCAGGAAGCTACAGTTAGAACTGGACATGGAACAACAGACTGGTTCCAAATAGGAAAAGGAGTACGTCAAGGCTGTATATTGTCACCCTGGTTATTTAACGTATATGCAGAGTACATCATGAGAAATGCTGGACTGGAAGAAACACAAGCTGGAATCAAGATTGGCGGGAGAAATATCAATAACCTCAGATATGCAGATGACACCACCCTTATGGCAGAAAGTGAAGAGGAGCTAAAAAGCCTCTTGATGGAAGTGAAAGAGGAGAGTGAAAAAGTTGGCTTAAAGCTCAACATTCAGAAAACGAAGATCATGGCATCTGGTCCCATCATTTCATGGGAAATAGATGGGGAAACAGTAGAAACAGTGTCAGACTATTTTTTTGGGCTCCAAAATCACTGCAGATGGTGACTGCAGCCATGAAATTAAAAGACGCTTACTCCTTGGAAGAAAAGTTATGACCAACCTAGATAGCATATTGAAAAGCAGAGACATTACTTTGCCGACTGAGGTCCGTCTCGTCAGGGCTATGGTTTTTCCTGTGGTCTTGTATGGATGTGAGAGTTGGACTGTGAAGAAGGCTGAGCACTGAAGAACTGATGCTTTTGAACTGTAGTGTTGGAGAAGACTCTTGACAGTCCTTTGGACTGCAAGGAGAGCCAACCAGTCCGTTCCGAAGGAAATCAACCCTGGGATTTCATTGGAAAGCTGCAACTCCAGTACTTTGGCCATCTCACGCGAAGAGTTGACTCATTGGAAAAGACTCTGATGCTGAGAGGGATTGGGAGCAGGAGGAGAAGGGGACAACAGAGGATGAGACGGCTGGATGGCATCACGGACTCGATGGACATGAGTCTGAGTGAACTCCGGGAGATGATGATGGACAGGGAGGCCTGGCATGCTGGACTCATGGGGTCGCAAAGAGTCAGACACGACGGAGCGACTGAACTGAACTGAACTGACTGACCATTTCTTTGCTGGAGGAGAGGTGTGTCCCAGTGCAAGCACCACAGCAAAGGCCAGGTCCCAGGGCCTCCCGTTTCCAGACGTCATCAAAATTCCGACACTTGGACTTGGGACAACTCGCTTGTTTCATCACGATGGAGCAATGAAAGCTAACGGCCATTGTGTGTCAACTACAGGCCAGGCACTTAGTCCAGACATGGTTTGGTCAAGAAATCTCTCCTGGGTGCTATGTACGGGGGGAAGGAGTGCACAGGGCAGGCACAGCCTCATCTTTATGGCCCACGGTGGCAGCCCCCTAATGGGTGTGATGTAGGATCCCCCGCAACCCCATCCACATGAGCGCCCAGTGGGCAAGAACGTGAGGCAGCAGGTGGCAGCAGTGGGATGTGAGCACGGGCTGCGGGGCACGTGGGGCACCACCTCTGGGGCCTTGGTGGGGTAAGTGAACGATTCTCCTGCAAGATGGGGACACTGGGGTCCACAGGACTACAGGTTCTTTTTCCCTGTTTTTTTTAAAGTTCCCTAAGTCCTTCCTAAGCCTGTTCCTGCCCCTGCACTCCAGACGCAGCCACTTTCGGCGGTTTTTTTGGATGGGCTGGTTTGCTGCATGCTGGCTTTGGTCTGGGTGCGGGGGCTCTTCTCCGGTTTCACGGCGGCGGCTTCTCCTGTTGCAGAGCCCGGGCTCTGGGCGCGTGGGCTCGGTAGTTGTGGTGAATGGGCTTAGTTGCCCTACGGCATGAGGAATATTCCTGGACAGGGGATCGAAGCTGTGTCCCCACTGAACCTGTGGGTGCGTTGGCAAGAGGATTCTTAACCACTGGACCAGCAGGGAAATTGTATCGGCTCTTCCAGTGGCGGGACTCAGCGCGGTGTCACTCGGGTAGGTAGCAGGCAGACTTGGTCACGTGCAGCCCCAAACCAGGGACGACCGCCGGCGGCGCCACGGGGGTGGGACAGGGGTGCACCCAGGCACAGGGTGAGCGGGCGCTGCTGGGTCCAGAGCACGGGTGCCCGCGGGGTGGTCTGCCCAGTTTCAAGGGATCCTTTGGGTCGGCTCGTTTGGCTAAGGTCATGGGCTCCTGTGCATAGAAGCAGACCCTAGCGGTCTAGTGACCGGCTCTGAAGCAGTTAGGTCAGGTGTATAGTGCCCGGGGTGTGTGACAGGGACACAAACAGAGGGGTTGGGGTGTGGGCTTAATCCGCTGCCCAAGAGGGAAATTAACCAGCCTCTAGCCAAGACCCCAAGCCAGGTCAAGACAGCCTTTTTAAACAACCTTCTACGTGGAACACACCCCACTGAGTGTGTTACTCACAAAGTGCTACCCTCTAAGGGGGTTATACAGAGCAGGGTCTGGGCCTTGATGATTTACCACGAGAGGTGAGAACACACGTCCGTGCACACAAAGGTTGGCCTGTGCGTCTGTGCCCTTCTTGGGTCCCCCCCTGACTGGACCCTGGAATTTGGATCCTAGAGGAGGTGGGAGGGCAGCTTTCACGATTCAGCTAGAGACCCTTCCCCTTAAAAACACAAAGAAAAAAGCAGCTCCACTCCCCCTGGCCTGGCAAGAGCTTAGAAGGGTCTTCAGGGAACCTGAGGTCAAGCTCCCACTTCAGAGATGAGAAAACAGAGGCCTAGGGATGAGAACCAGCGTTTAGTGAGTGTTTGATGGTGCTAAGCATTGGGACAAGCGCTTTACAGCGTTAACTCACCTCATTTCCATAGCGCCCCCGGGTGATACTGTTATCATCCTCTGAGGGGGGCACCAGGACACCAAGAGGACCAGTCACCCACCCGAGGTCACGAGGCCAGCACTTGGGGGTCTCAATGCCAGCTCGCGCCCTTCCCTGTGTGCTGGGCTGACCCCACACTGGTTTCTCTCCTGGGACCTGGTCCCCAGAAATCCTCTTCAGATACACGTTCATTCTCAGAGGAGAACCAGCCCCGCAGTTCAGTCCCACTGGAAGGCCGGGGCAGGACGGGGAGCTCGGCGCAGAGCCGCAGATGTGGAGAAGTCCCCTGTCCGCAGGGAGGTGGCGTTCCGGGGCCTTAGCGCAGCCGCCACGGCCGGCTGCCTCTGGTTTGTCTGCAGAAGCCCCCGCCCTCCAGCACTGCTCTGTCCTGGGCTGTGCTCACAGGTTCCCCTGCCCTGGGTGACCCACTGGGATCTGCCCATGGGGGTCCCGAAGGAGAGACGAGGGAGGCGGGAGAAGGCACTGGGCCCCACTCCCTCCCTCCTGGCCCCTCTGGCTGCTGCTGCCCGCCGGCTGCCCACTCAGCCCTGGGGGTGTGTCGGCTCGTTACCAGCCCGGAGCCCTGAGCCTCTCCTGTGCCCATTCTGAGACCTGGGCTCCCCGTGCCTGTTGGCTCTTCAATAAACTCTCACCAACGCTACCCCATGTGGGCATCCTTTGGTTTCCTGCTGGGATCCTGATACAATTAGGGAGTGAATTCAGAGACAGTTGTGGCAGAAAGGCAGGGAGTGGGCCTGGGGGTGGTGGGGAAGCGCCGGAGCCAGGCCTCGTGGCCAGCACTGCAGTTAGTGCGAGGCTGGTCAACTTGCCTGGGCCACAGGGGGGCCAGACATTGGGTCAAACATGGGTCTGGGTGTGTCTGAGGGTGTTTCTGGACGAGACTGGCACTTAACGGCTGTGCTCAGGCGCTCAGTCTTGGCCGACTCTTGCAGCCCCATGGACTGTGGCCGGCCCGCCAGGCTCCTCCATCCATGAGATTCTCCAAGCAAGAATACTGGAGTGGGTTGCCATTTCCTTCAGGGGATCTTCCCGGCCCAGGGGTTGAACCTGTGTCTAGTAAGTCTCCTACACCGGCAGGTGGGTTTTTTACCACTAGCGCCACCCATAGACTGAGCAAAGCAGATTGCTTTTCCCACAGTGAGTGGTGTGAAAGTGAAAGCGCGAGTCACTCAGTTCTGCTGGACTCTTTGTGACCCCATGGACTGTAGCCCGCCAGGCTCCTCGGCCCATGGGGTTCTCCAGGCCAGAATACTGGAGTGGGTAGTCATTCCCTTCTCCAGGGGATCTTCCCCACCCAGGGATCCAACCCAGGTCTCCTTCATTGCAGTCAGATTCTTTACCGCCTGAGCCACCAGGGAAGGTGGGTCTCATCTAATCAGCTGAAGGGCTGACAGAACAAAAGGCCTGAACTTCCCTGAAGGAGAGGGAATTCCTCCTGCCTGACTGCCTTTGAGGTGGGACATCCGGTCTTTTTTAAAAAATATATTCCTTACTACTATTTTATTGATTTCTGGCTGTGCTGGGTCTTCGTTGCTGCCCGGGCTTTTTCTAGCTGCAGCCAGCACAAACTTCCAGTCCCATGGCTTCTCCTGTTGTGGAGCCCCAGCTCTAGGGTTTGCAGGCTCAGTAAATGCGACTCCCGGTCTCTGGGGCACAGGCTCAGGAGTTGTAGCACACGGGCTTCGTTGCCTGAGGCGTGCGGAATCTTCCCAGATCAGGGATCGAACCCGTGTCTCCCGCGTTGGCAGGCAGATTTTTACCACGGAGCCCTCAGGAAATCCTGGGACATCACTTTTTTTGTGGGTTTGGACTGAAACTTAGACCACTGACTGTCCTGGGGTCCATCCTGCTGGCTGCAGATGCTGGGACTTGGCGGCTCCCACGATCCTCGTTGACTCCTTACAATAATATGTATTTCTCCTTGCTGTCATTGAGTTGCTCAGTCATGCTCAACTCTTTGCGACCCCATGGACTGCAGCACAGCAGGCTTCCCTGTCCATCACCATCTCCCAGAGTTTGGTCAAACTCTTGTCCATTGAGTCAGTGATGCCATCCAACCATCTCATCCTCTGTCGTCCCCGTCTCCTTCTGCCCTCAATCTTTCCCAGCATCAGGGTCTTTTCCAGTGAGTCAGCTCTTCGCATCAGGTGGCCAAGGATTGGAGCTTCAGCTTCCACATCAGTCCTTCCGGTGGACATTCAGGGTTGGTTTCCTTTAGGAAGGACAGGTCTAAATCCCTTGACTCTGCATGTTTCCTCCACCGCATGTGTATCTTCCTGGTTCTGCTTCCCTGGGAAGCTGCGAACAAGACTGGAGCAGCGAGTCCCCTCGGGGGAGGGATGCTTCTGTCTCTCTTTTCTCTCCGGCTCACAGGGGCCCCTTCGGGCCCTGGGCATTCTCGAAGCTGCTGTCTGCCATGGCACGATAGAGGCTTATGCCGGGTCCACGTGCCGCCTGGCATGGCCCACCGCCCGCGTGCAGGGGAGGACTCGTGGGTGCCCCGAGCCCTGTGTTAAATGAGGCGGAGCTCACACCTGTGCTGCGGTGGATGCCCCTCTGTTTCTGGGCCATTGGAGGGAGCCTCCTCCCTGGGCAGATGGTGCCTCGGACCGCTGGGCATGCCTGCTGGGTCACTGCTCACCGCGGGAAGCGCCACTGGATCCAGGGAGTCCGAGCCAGGTGGCAGAACCTGGCTGCTTGCTTAATTAGCTCGCCAATGTCCTCACTAGGCAGCCGCTGCAGCCCCTGCCCCATCTGGACCCCAGCCCTGAGGAGGGCTCTGCCATCTGCACTGGGCGTACACTCCCCTCTCCCCACCAGCCTTGATGGGCTCCGTCACCCAGTTCAACCCAGTTCAAGCTGAGGCAATCCAACCAGCACACATCACCCACTCCTTGGGGTTGGGGGACAAGCCAGGGGGTGAGGCCTAGAGACGGAGGAGGTCCTGGAGCTTTTAAGTCAGGCTTAGACCCGCAGGCCGGACACACTAGGCATCAAAGCTGAGAATACACTGCAAACCCAGGCCCCGGGGGTCTGGATGTGTCCACAGGCCACTCGCTGTGTGACCTCAGCCAATGACTTCCTCGGCTCCTGGAAGCCCCAGTTTCCCTGCCTGCCCAAAGGGGCACATGAGCGCCCTGCACAGAGCGGCCGCAGGTCCCGATGAACCCGTTCAGCTTCAATGACTTACCTGTGCTCGACGGTGTGCTGAGGCCTCTGGTGGAAGCTGCCACTTGCTGCTGCTGTCGAAAGGGTCAGGTCTCGCTGGGAGAGGCCCCTGCCGCCCTCCCCCAGCCTGCTCCCTGAGCCCCGAGCTCAGCTCCTGGCCCCTCACCTGTGACAGTCTCTCTTTACTGGACATGGAGTTCAAGGGCGGCTCTGCCATCAGCAGAGGGTGCTGCTCTGGGGCCACGTGGAGCACCTGGTAGAAGGAGTGATGCCAGATCTGACGAGAGAGGGGGTGTAGCCGTCAGCGCCCCGCGGCTCCCACCCCAGCCCCTACCATTGTCCACCCGGGAGGAGGCCAGCCACGGGCCTCGAGGACCGTAGGGAGGCCCCGCAGAGAGGCCACGTCGAGAGGGGCCCCCTTGCTGGCCCTGCAGAGCCTTCGGATGCCACAGCCCCAGCCAAACTCTGCCTGCAACCCCGTGAGAATCGAGCCAGAACCACCCAGCTAAGCTGCCCCCAAGTCCCTGGCCCACGGAAAGTGTGGGAGGTAACCAGAGACCATCCCTGTTTCCAGCCACTCCGTGTCGGGATGACCTTAAGCCTTTGATACTTAACACATCGTCCAAGGCAAAGTGAACCTGTTCGACTACATATGGAGCCCTCAGTTACTGAGAGAGTGGTTCAAGCTAGCTGTGCCCATCCCAACCCTACTGCACAGGACATGGTTGGATGGCATCACCGACTCAACGGGCATGAACTTGGGCAATCTCTGGGAGATAGTGAGGGACAGGGAGGCCTGGTGTGCTGCAATCCATGGGGTCACAAAGAGTCAGACACGATGGAGCGACTGAACAGCAATAACAAAAATACACAGAACACAAACTTTGCCATTGTAACCTTTTTCCAACCGCACAGTCCAGGGGCATTAAGTTCATGAACACTGCTGTAAAACCATCACCTCCATCCATCTCCAGAACTTTCTATCTCCCCGAAGGGACACTCTGTCCCCAGGAAACACTAATTCTCCATGCCCTCCCCCAGCCCCCGGTCCCCAGCCTCCAACTCTCTGTCTCCATGAACTTGATGACCCTCCGTCCTCATGGAAGTGGTGTCATACATTATTGCCCTTCTGTGACTGCCCTATTTCCCTGAGCATCTTGTCCTCAAGGTTCACCCCCGTTCTAGCTGCGCCAGGATTTCCTTCCTTTTAAAGACGGGATAATAGTTCACCGTATGGAAGGGCCACACTGTGTGCGTCCAGTCGTTCACTGAAGGACACTTGGGTCATGTCTCCCTTTTAGCTGTTGTGAATCTTACTGCTATGAACACACGTGTACAAATATCTCTTCCTGGCCTTGCTTCCAAGTCTTTGGGGATTCACTCTGAAGGGGGATTGCCTCCCTGGTGGCTCAGACAGCAAAAATCTTCTGGAGATTGATTGATCTACAGGATACCCTGGGTTCGATGCTTGGGTCAGGAAGATTTCCTGGAGAAGGGAATGGAAACCCACTCCAGTATTCTTGCCTGGAGAATTCCATGGACAGGGGAGCCTGGCAGGCTACAGCCCATAGGGTCTCAGAGTCGGACATGACTGGGTGGCTAGCACATTCACTTTCGCGGTGATTCCAGCATGATTCTTTGAGGAACCACCATGTTGTTCTCTGTAGCGACTGCACTGTTTTACATTCCCACCACGAGTGTTTGAGAATTCCAATTTCTGACTCCTCGTTCTCACCAACATCAGTCATTTGGTGGAGGGTGAGGGGTGAGGTGTTTATTTGTTTTTAAGATAATAGCCATCTTGATAGGTGTGGCGCGTGTTTCAGAATTTTTAAAATCCATCGTCTCCTTTAATTCTCACAACAGCATCACACGGTAGGAAAAGTTAGACCCCTTTCTTACAGATTAGGAAACCGAGGGCCAGAGAGCCAAATTGTGGGTCCGAAATGATGCAGGTCATGCGTGATGGAGGCGGGACCCAGGTCCAGGTCTGTGGTTCTAAAGCCTGTGTGGTGAATACTGTGGTGTGGCATCTCCAGGGACCCAGAGCCGGGAGACGCCGGGAGAGCCCTGGATGTCATCTGTACATCCCTTCCGAGGTGCCGGGCAGCAGACCAGCCCAGGCGTTGGTGGGGGCCCTTGAGCGCATCCCACCCAACAGAAGCCGCAGCCTACCTTCTCCATGTCGTCCCAGTTGGTGATGGCAGCTCGAGAGATGGGGTATAAGAGGTTGAGTTTCCCTCGGTTTTTCAGAACCTCGTTTCCAATGAACCAGTCTTCCTCTTCCATTCCCACCAACAGCTTCTGAAACACACAGGCCAGGCCACGTCTGCCCTCAGCAGCATCTCCCTCGACTTTGGTCTATGGGTGCCCAGCGGACGGCGGGGAGCCCCAGTGTAATGCCGGGGACCACTCTGGGTCACAGCGCCGCTGCTGGTGGCCTCCTCAGACCCCCACACTGTGTCAGAATGCTGCTAAGGGGTTTCAGCAGAACGCCTGCTTGCAGAAGGCACGCCCAGGAGCCCCTGCTGGGACAGGCGCTTGCCCGCTTTGTGGGTGAGGAGACTAAGGCCACAAAGAGAGGGGTGGGAAGGAAGGAGCTCTGGAAGTGGGGGTGGGGGCGGACACACTGCTTTGGAAAGTAAGCAGGCAGAGTCTCCAATTTAATATAATTCGTTATTTGGGGGGAGACAAATCTACTTTAATGCAGATTAAACCATGTGTTCCATCATTTGGAAACTATCTGAGAGTCAGCTGTATGTTAATCTGAGTCCACCAAGAATGCGACACCAAGAGGAGATGAACAGTACAAGGATTTTATTCGGGAACACACCAGACGAGGAGGAGAGACACCAGGCTGGTGTCCGATTCTGAGGCCAGGTGCAGGACGGTGGGCTGGATGGGCAGCCTGGAGGAGTCCTTGAGTCAAAGGCATTCAGCAGGGTCACTCATTCATTCGTGTCTCCCAGCAGTGGGTCTGCCTGGGTGTCCCGCCGCGCTCCGTTGTTGGCTACAGGGCATCTGTGGGCAGCACGGCCCTGGTGTCCCGGGGCAGGCTGGCACTGGTGCGGAGGCAGCGGGCTGTTGGTGGTGTGCTGGTGCACGGGGGCCGTGCCACATGGTGCCAAGCTGCGATGGTGCATGTGGCAGTGATGCTGGGGACCCAATGGCCTGGCAGTGCCAGGCTGCCCTGCTGCAGCGGATTTCGGAGATAGGAGGCCCCCTCAGGGAGCACCACAGCTCCTCCACACAGAGCTCTCCCATCTCAGGAATTAGTATTTTAGGCGGAAGAGGCCGTGTGTCTCATGCATGGAGTCCACCCTCTCTGAGCTCCGCTTCTTTGTCTGGCCGGTGTGACAATGGCCGGCTGGCCCTGCATCTGGCCACAGTGTTGCCAGGGATGAAGTCTAGTAAGTCTGTGGCTGGGAACACATTTTATAAACCAAAAGTATCTGTTGATACAAGGGGCAGATTTCAGCTCAGCCCAACCTTGGTGAGAAAGGAGAGGGACGAGGGGTGCCTGCGGGAATGAGGAAGAGGCAGCCTCATCCTGGTTCAGCGTGGACAGGGCTCGGGTCTGGCGACTGCTTTGGTTACAGCAGTTGAGTGACTCTGGGCAGAGCCTGTCCCGCCCCTCCATGGGCAGAGGTCCCCCACGAGGGGTCCCCTGCCCTCCTGTTGCCGCACAGAAGGGCCCAGGAGGGACTGTGGCGTGGTTGTCACGGATGGAAATGAGCCCACGTGGAGCATCCTGCCATGTGCCAACTCCTCTTGGAGGCAGAAGCTTCACCAGGGACTCGCCTGAAGCCCGGACAGGTGGCACCAAGATGCCTGACGGAACACGAAGACCGAGAACCCAGTAGGCCACGGTTCCAATAGAGGGTTCGCTGCCTGATCATCCGTCTTGGTCACATGGTGCCATTTTGGTGAGGAATTTGAACTTTTTTGCAGTAATCTTGTGCTTCCCCAGGTATGTAACCTACACTGTGTTTCTCATTGAACCTCTTTGTAGAATGAACAGGTTTTACGCCCTCCCTGGGACTGTAGCATGTTGTTCTGTGAGCCAACGTTAATTTTTATTTTTTTTAAGGATTTAGGCTATTTCTTTCTTTCTTTTTTTTAGTTAGAGGATAATTACTTCACAATATTGTGATTTTTTTGCCATACATCGACATGAATCAGCGTTAGTTATACATATAACCCCTCCCTCTTGAACCCCCTTTCCCACTGCTTTAGGTTCAATGTTTAGTTTGACCTTGCAGGACAAATGATCACACCTGTTGGGGCAAGAGATGTCACACCAAGGGTTTCAAACAGAGGGACTGAATACAGGGAGGCGGTTACACCGTGCTGGGAGTTTGAAAACGCCAAAAGGACAGACAGTAGGACCCCCTGGAGGCCCCTCGACTGTGGGAAGAATCGGGCAGTGGGTTTGCAGAACAAAGGTTCAGAGGAGGCCCCTTAGGGCCGGGAGAGGCTCTCTTGGGGCGGCAGGGCAATCCACAGATGGAGGGGAGGATGAAGACTGCCTGCTGGTAGGGGGTAGTGGGGCTGAACAGTGTGGGGAACAGGAAGCCCGCCCCCTTCTGCCACCTTCTGAGTGGCTTTGGTGCCTCCTATTTGCAGAACCTCTCAGAGGCCAGTTGGTAGAGGAGCCCCAGTGCCAGCATCACAGAGCAGAGCAGAGGTTTGAATGGCGGTTCCTGGGATAGGTCCACATGTAGCCCCCAGAACCCACGTGAGTGTGCCCTTGCTTGGGAACAGGGTCTTTGCCGATGTGACTCATTTAGGGATCTGGAATGCGGCTGGATTTAGGGCAGGCCTCAGACCCAGAATGTGGTCCACTGGAGAAGGGAATGGCAAACCACTTCAGTATTCTTGCCTTGAGAACCCCATGAACAGTATGAAAAGGCAAAATGATAGGATACTGAAAGAGGAACTCCCCAGGTCATTAGGTGCCCAACATGCTACTGGAGATCAGTGGAGAAATAACTCCAGAAAGAATGAAGGGATGGAGCCAAAGCAAAAACAATACCCAGCTGTGGATGTGACTGGTGATAGAAGCAAGGTCCAATGCTGTAAAGAACAATATTGCATAGGAACCTGGAATGCCAGGTCCATGAATCAAGGCAAATTGGAAGTGGTCAAACAAGAGATGGCAAGAGTGAACGTCGACATTCTAGGAATCAGCAAACTAAAATGGACTGGAATGGGTGAATTTAACTCAGATGACCATTATATCTACTACTGCAGGCAGGAATCCCTCAGAAGAAATGGAGTAGCCATCATGGTCAACAAAAGAGTCCGAAATGCAGTACTTGGATGCAATCTCAAAAATGACAGAATGATCTCTGTTCATTTCCAAGGCAAACCATTCAATATCACGGTAATCCAAGTCTATGCCCCAACCAGTAATGCTGAAGAAGCTGAAGTTTAACGGTTCTATGAAGACCTACAAGACCTTTTAGAACTAACACCCAAAAAAGATGTCTTTTTCATTATAGGGGACAGGAATGCAAAAGTAGGAAGTCGAGAAGCACCTGGAGTAACAGGCAAATTTGGCCTTGGAATACGGAATGAAGCAGGGCAAAAACTAAATGAGTTTTGCCAAGAAAATGCACTGGTCATAGCAAACACCCTCTTCCAACAACACAAGAGAAGACTCTACACATGGATATCACCAGATGGTTAAAACTGAAATCAGATTGATTATATTCTTTGCAGCCAAAGATGGAGAAGCTCTATGCAGTCAACAAAAATGAGACCAGGAGCTGACTGTGGCTCAGATCATGAACTCCTTATTACCAAATTCAGACTTAAATTGAAGAAAGTAAGGAAAACTGCCAGACCATTCAGGTATGACCTAAATCAAATCCCTTATGATTATACAGTGGAAGTGAGAAATAGATTTAAGGGCCTAGATCTGATAGATGGAGTGCCTGATGAACTATGGAATGAGGTTCGTGACATTGTACAGGAGACAAGGATCAAGACCATCCCCATGGAAAAGAAATGCAAAAAAGCAAAATGGATGTCTGGGGAGGCCTTACAAATAGCTGTGAAGAGAAGCAAAAAGCAAAGGAGAAAAGGAAAGATAAAAGCATCTGAATGCAGAGTTCCAAAGAATAGCAAGAAGAGATAAGAAAGCCTTCAGCGATCAATGCAAAGAAATAGAGGAAAACAACAGAATGGGAAAGACTAGAGATCTCTTCAAGAAAATTAGAGATACCAAGGGAACATTTCATGCAAAGATGGGCTCGATAAAGGACAGAAACGGTATGGACCTAACAGAAGCAGAAGATATTAAGAAGAGGTGGCAAGAATACACAGAACTGTACAAAAAAGATCTTCACGATCCAGAGAATCATGATTATGTGATCACTCATCTAGAGCCAGACATCCTGGAATGTGAAGTCAAGTGGGCCTTACAAAGGGTCATTACAAACAAAGCTAGTGGAGGTGATGGAATTCCAGTTGAGCTGTTTCAAATCCTGAAAGATGATGCTGTCAAAGTGCTGCACTCAATATGCCAGCAAATTTGGAAAACTTAGCAGTGGCCACAGGACTGGAAAAGGTCCGTTTTCATTCCAATCCCAAAGAAAGGCAATGCCAAAGAATGCTCAAACTACCACACAATTGCACTCATCTCACGTGCTAGTAAAGTAATGCTCAAAATTCTCCAAGCCAGGCTTCAGCAATACGTGAACCATGAACTTCCTGATGTTCAAGCTGGTTTTAGAAAAGGCAGAGGAACCAGAGATCAAATTGCCAACATCCGTGGATCATCGAAAAAGCAAGAGAGTTCCAGAAAAACATCTATTTCTGCTTTCTTGACTATGCCAAGGCCTTTGACTTTGTGGGTCACAATAAACTGTGGAAAATTCTGAAAGAGATGGGAATACCAGACCACCTGACCTGCCTCTTGAGAAATCTGTATGCAGGTCAGGAAGCTACAGTTAGAACTGGACATGGAACAGACTGGTTCCAAATAGGAAAAGGAGTACGTCAAGGCTGTGTATTGTCACCCTGCTTATTTAACTCCTATGCAGAGTACATCATGAGAAACACTGTGTTGGAAGAAGCACAAGCTGGAATCAAGATTGGCGGGAGAAATATCAATAACCTCAGATATGCAGATGACACCACCCTTATGGCAGAAAGTGAAGAGGAGCTAAAAAGCCTCTTGATGAAAGTGAAAGTGGAGTGAAAAAGTTGGCTTAAAGCTCAACATTCAGAAAATGAAGATCATGGCATCCGGTCCCATCACTTCATGGGAAATAGATGGGGAAACAGTAGAAACAGTGTCAGACTTTATTTTGGGGGGCTCCAAAATCACTGCAGATGGTGACTGCAGCCATGAAATTAAAAGACGCTTACTCCTTGGAAGGAAAGTTATGACCAACCTAGATAGCATATTGAAAAGCAGAGACATTACTTTGCCGATAAAGGTCCGTCTAGTCAAGGCTATGGTTTTTCCTGTGGTCATGTATGGATGTGAGAGTTGGACTGTGAAGAAGGCTGAGCGCCGAAGAATTGATGCATTTGAACTGTGGTGTTGGCGAAGACTCTTGAGAGTCCCTTGGACTGCAGGGAGATCCAACCAGTCCATTCTAAAGGAGATCAACCCTGGGATTTCTTTGGAAGGAGTGATGCTAAAGCTGAAGCTCCAGTACTTTGGCTACTTCATGCGAAGAGTTGACTCATTGGAAAAGACTCTGATGCTGGGAGGGATTGGGGGCAGGAGGAGAAGAGGACAACAGAGGATGAGATGGCTGGATTGATGACTCGATGGACGTGAGTCTGAGTGAACTCTGGGAGTTGGTGATGGACAGGGAGGGCTGGTGCGCCTCGATTCATGGGGTCGCAAAGAGTCGGACACGACTGAGCGACTGAACTGAGACCCAGTGGCAAGTGTCCTTACGAGAGAGAAGGGAGAGGAGAGTGAGCGGAGAAGGGGAAGGAGGAGAGAGAAGCCACAGGATGATGGAGGCAGAGGCCTCAGAGATCCAGCCTCAGGCCCGTGAACGCCACCGGAAGCGGGCAGACACCAGGAGGACCCTCCCCCAGACCCTGGAGAGTGTGGCCCTGTGACGCGCTGTGACCTGCTGCATAAGTAAACAGAGGGTGTTGCAGCCAACAAGCCCCCAGCCACTGCAGCCACCCCGACTGTGCACCCCCAGGGGACTCGGGATGGAGAAAAGCAGATGCTGGCCCCAGACAGCTGGAAGTGCTAGTCGCTCAGTCGTGTCCGACTCTTTGCAACCCCACGGACTGTAGCCCACCAGGCTCCTCTGTCCATGGGGATTTTCCAGGCAAGAATACTGGAGTGGGGAGCCTTTCCCTCCTCCAGGGGATCTTCCACAACCCAGGGACTGAACCCAGGTCTTCTGCATTGCCGGTGGATTCTTTACTGTCTGAGCCACCAGGGAAGTCCAAGAATACTGGAGTGGGTAGCCTCTTCCTTCCCCAGGGGATCTTCCCGACCCAGGAATCAAACCTGCATCTCTGAATTGGCAGGCGGGTTCTCCACCAGCTGAGCCAGACAGTCGAAGTGCATATCAAAGGAATGATTCCAGTGAGCCCAGATTCTTGCCTCTTCCAGTACAGAGAAGACCGTTAAATTTATTGACTGGAGATATGCGCTTTTCCTTAACTAACAGCAATCTTGTGATGTACAACTACCTGGTTTTCATCACAAAACCCCCTATGTCCCCTGGTTCCTCCCTTACCCTTCAGAGCAGATCCTCAGAGCGACCTGAGAGCATGTCTCCTGGACCTAAGTCCCTCAGCAAGTCCACCGAACAAAACAGAATTGTCAGCTTTCAAGCTGTGCCAGTTTGTCTCTTTGCTTCCATCGACAACACCTTGATTCTGGGCCTTGGGCTCCAGAACCAGGAGGGTCCGTAGTTGCACTGTTTCGGCACCAAGACAGCAGCCCTTGGTCACGGCCGCCCCAGGGCACTAACCCAGCAGCAGTTATAACAGATGAAGTATAAGCCTCCCTCCTCCACACACCCCCAGCTAACTCGCATCCCACCTCCCAACTATCCAGTAGATAAACCCCTAAAAAGCAGCTTGGGCGAGGGGCGAGGTGAATGCATTTCCATCCTCTCAAGGCTGGTGGGGAATTATTCAGAGACAGTTCAGTCTCCAAGAGAGAGTGGAGAGCAGAGGGGGTTCAAAGGCCCCGAACCTCTGGGAGGCAGGAGCCAGGGGAGGCCTCGGGCCAAGCCGCTGCTTCTGGGGAAGCGGCGGAAGGAGGGCAGGGGCCGACGGACTGTCTGCTCCTTCCTGGCCTTGACCGGCGGCTGTCACAGTGGCCAGAGCTCTGCCTGCAGCTGCGCGTTGGGAGGGCGACCCAGAGGGGTGTCAGGACCCCTCTCTCACCCAGCTAAGCTGTGCTAAGTGCATTAAGCGGGACTCTTGCAGCCTTTCCTTATCTCCAGCGTTCACGCTGCCCTAGCCTCCGTAGCCTCCGGGACTGGAAGTCAGCCGCCACCACCAGCAACAAAGGCTAGACAAGGGCTGCTTGGGCGGCTCTTCCGGGAGGTCGGGTGGCTCAGGCTCCAAGGAAACCCGCACACCCGACAGGCTCCCCTGCCTCTGACTCAGGCGGCTCTGCCTCTTCCAGCCCCCCGCTCTTCCACTCTCTGCTTCTTGGACGCACAGGATGGGCCCACCTGGCTCCAGGGTATGCGGCTGGAGGGGCAACCAGGTGACACAGAAGGAGGGAGGGGATGGCCTCAGAGGAAGGGGCTCAGACGGGGCAAGGCTGGTGCTTCCTTTCCCTCCCCCAAGACAGCACACCCTTCATTACTGCTTAAAGCATGTTATCAGTTGAACTGTGTGTCCTCCCAGCAAACCCTGTGTTGAAGCCCTGACCTCAGAGTGTGGCTGTATCGGGAGTCGGGCCCTTAAAGAGGTGATTACAGTTAAATGAGGTCACGAGGGTGGGGCCCTAGACCCACAGGACTGGGGGTCCTAATAAGAAGAGGATGTCAGGCCACAGACACACACAGAGGGATGACCCTGTGAGGACACAGGGCAGAGACGGCCATCTGAATGCCCAGGAGAGAGGCCTCAGGAGGACCAGCCCCGCCCTCAGCTGGGTCCGGGGATTCCAGCCTCCAGGCCTGGAGAGAGTAATTGTCTGCTGTTTAAGCTGCCCCGGCTGTGGGCCTTTGTCTCAGCAGCTCGAGCAAAGCAACACAAAGCAAAAGCAAGCAACGTGTAGCGTTCTCAAGCCAGGTCCTCTTGGTGGGCTGTCTTAAGACAAGGCTCAAGGCCCTTTGAATCTTAGCTGGGGGTGGGGGGCGGTGGTGGGCTGCGGCCCGCAGGGAGGATGCCTGGCACTCACCTCGTGGCGGAGTTTCCCGAGGGTGGTTGGGAACACGGCCAGGGGTGCCTCTGTCCCCGCGAAGCCCACCTTGCTGAAGCCCGAGCCGTAGTCGCAGATGAGGGGCACGTTCATGGTGCCGCGTGAGCCAGCTGCAGGGGAGACAGACGGTGCGGCTGTCTGTGCCATTCGCAAGGTGCCCACCTGAGGGGCAGCTGCCGTGCCAGGTAGGATCTCGGCTCTGGGCACCCAGAGCTGGGCCTGCCTGCGGGGTGAGCTGCCGTCTGGATGCACTGGGCGGTTTGCTGGAGCGGCCGGGCTCTCACGTGACCACCTGCCCTGGCTGCCCTGCCTGTTTGGACACAAGGAAAGAAACCCAGGCTGCCTTACTCTGCGCTCTGCCAGGAGCCCCTGACTCCGGGGCCTGGGAGTCTGCTCAAGTGCCCAGACTCACAAAAACCGGGGAATTCCTGAGACTTTGAGAATTGAATTCCAGACCGTTTCAGACGTAATTTGGTTAAATCCCTACTTAGAAGTCTTTTATATATACATCTGAAGGAAGAAGATTAAAAGAAGCATCGAGAGAAACCTTGATGAGGAATTCCCTGGTGGACTATTCGTTAAGAATCTGCCTACCAGTGCAGGAGACATGGGCTCGATCCCACGTCTGGGAAGATGCCACAGGCCATGGGGCAACTAAGGCTCACGCCACAACCACTGTGCCCACCTGCCCGTGAACATGCTCCACAGCAAGAGAAGCCACGGCAGTGAGGAGCCCACCCGCCACGACAAAGCCCTAGTGTAGCCAAAAACAAAATTTCTAATTTTTTGGAAAAGAAAAAACATGAAACCACTCATTTTTGTTGTTGTTTTTGTTCAGTTGCTAAGTCTTGTCCAACTCTTTGTGACCCCATGGACTGTGCACGCCAGGCCTCTTGGCCCCTCATCATCTCCCAGAGTTTGCATAACTAAGTTCATGTCCATCAAACCATCTCATCCTCTGCTGCCCCCTTCTCCTCCTGCCCTCAGTCTTTTTTCCAGCGTCAGGGTCTTTTCCACTGAGTCAGCTCTTGGCATCAGGTGGCCAAAGTATTGGAGGTTCAGCTACAGCATCTGTCCTTCCAATGAATATTCAGGACTGATTTCCCTTAGGATTGATTTGTTTGATCTCCTTGCAGTCCAAGGGACTCTTATGAGTCTTCTCCAACACCACAGTTTGAAAGCATCATTTCTTCAGTGTTTTTCCTTCATTATGGTCCAGCTCTCACATCAGTACATGACTACTGGAAAGATCATAGCCTTAACTATACACACCTTAGTCAGCAAGAAATTTGAAATTCCCAAGCACAGCTTGCTTCTTGGAAAGCGACCAGCCCCCGCTTACCTCCAAGTTCCCAGGGAAGACACGTGGCCAGTGCAGGCCTGGCTCTCAGGAGAGGGGTTCTTGTTTATTCAGTGCTGAACCATCAGTCTCGCTCAGCAACATTTCTCCTTCTGTTAGAAAAAAGATTTCAAAGTCCTCTAATTAAACAGTGAAAGCGTCTAGGCCAAACCAGAGGTACCGAAACAAAGAGCCAAATGACCGTCACAGACAGTGCAGCCCACTAACGACCTCCCTGCCCCGTCCACTGACGAAAAGGCCTTCCGTAAAACTGAGCTATCTGGTTAACTGAAACTTTGTAAACATGACGTTTGCAAACACACAAGCCTCTCAAGGAGATGACAAACCTCTCTGCCTGCTTCACCAAGGATGCTGGGCATGGGGTGGCCTTGTCTTGGTGGCCTGGGGCCACCATGATGCAGAACAATCACCTTGTGCTATGACACAGCTGTGACCTCAGGGTCCTGCCCTGACGTCAGCTCCAGCCTGCCAGCTCCCGGCTTGCCGTCCAGTGTTTACGACTTCCTTTCGGCTTTTCCTGTATCCACTCTTGTGGTTGTTCTGGCATGTGGGGCCCTCCAGGAATCGGCCCTGCTGCAGAAGAATGGAGACGCAGGCCCCTGCCAGACTCCCGAGGCCTGCCCCTGGGATGTGAGCTCCGGGCACCGGAGGAGAGTTGACTATTAGGCAAAGCTGCCTTCAACCTTGGGCAGGAAGGCAATGGGCTGGCAGAGGCAGGTGTCCTGGCCGGATGAGGCAGGGGCTGAAGCAGTGGGGTCCCCTCTGGGGCAGGCCATCCCAGCACCTTGACTGAAAGGGCGTGTATCTGGTGAGGCAGAGAGCGGGGCGGCTCCAGACCTCCCATCCCAGAGGGTGGGGTCCCACAGGCAAGGGGTGACGAGACTCCTGGAACCAGTCTGCTCAGAGGATCACGGCACAGCCTCTGGCATGTGGGGTGCAAACCCGGGGGCCCAATGGGGTAAGCTGTAACAGCCCTGCTTTCCTGAGTCCTTGATCCTCTCCTAACGCTGTCTCCATGAACACCTCATGGAGGATGCACAGACCCACCTGGTCAGGTGAGGGGCGAGTGAGTGGCTGCAAGAGATGGACTTCTAAATGCACATGTGTGATGAATGCCAGCCGCCATTCAGCGCGGGGGCTCTGTGGCTCCCTCTTGTCCGCCTGCTCAGGGCGTCTGTCCCTCTGCACTCAGAGGGTCTCTGCCAAAATCTGCAGCACAGCTGCCCCCTGCCCGCCTGGCGCTTTCCTCCCGGAGACCGCTGGACAGCCTAGCTCTCCACACTCAGGGACTCTGCACCAGCCCTTCCTCTGTGTGTCCATGCAGAGGAGCTGCCTGACTCCTTTCTTCTTTGCGGAAAGACATGATGTGCAGGTAACGCAGCGCATGTGTTTACGGGCACACCGGGATGACCTTGATGTTCACTGTCCCTGTGTAACCGAATGGAGACTCAGGTATTTTTGGTCCCCAGAAGGGCCACCCTGTACCCTCCACTTTGGCCACACCCCTGCCAGCCTTGGAGGTAACCACCCTCTGTCTCCTGGTGCAATGTCGCGGCCGGCCTGACCTTGGAATTGCTGGAAGTGTTTCCCCCTGGGTCGGACTTCCTTCGCTCCACACCATGCACATGAGTCTCCCGTGCACTGTAGCCTGGGGGAGGGGGTCACCTGGGTCACTCACTCTGCTGTCCGCAGGCTTTCAGGCTCCTTCCTGTTTATGAGCAGTGCCACTGTGAACACAGCTGTGAGCACAGACGCTTGGTCCCTGGAGGCCAACCTGGCGAGGGGAGTTACTCTGAGTGGACACAGGTGTTGGGCTTTGAAATGCTGCCAGACTCCTCCCTGAAGGGGCCATCCCAGTCTGCACCGCCATCTGGGGCAGACTGCCTGAGGCTGCACAGGTAGGCTTCTAGGCCGTTTCATCTTCGCTCCCCCCACCCGGGGTCGTGGTTTCACCTGCACCTTCCTGACAGTAACGATGCTGAGCACATTCTCATATGGTTATTGGTCCTTTTCTCAAGTCTCTTCCTCCTTGACAAAAATCAGCTTGCCAGTCACTATCTTAATGGCCTGTTGTGGTAGCTGTTCAGTGCGCTAAGTCATGTCCCCCTCTTTGCGACCGCATGGACTGCAGTATGCCGGGTTTCTCTGTCCTCCACTGCCTCCTGGAGTTTGTTCACATTCATGATCATTGAGTTGGTGATGCCGTCTAACCACATTCTGTCCATGAGTCCTCCAGTGGAGGGAGCATCACCGCAAACACCTTTCCCTCCTGTGAATTACCCTTTCACTCTCTGAATGTTCCCTTTTGATGAAATGGGAACATTTAGTTTAATTTTGTTGAAATACAGTCTTGTCTTTTTTGTGGGTAGTGCTTCACTGTCCTTTGTAAAGAAATCTTTGCCTAACCAAGACGATTCTCTTTCATTTTTAAATTTATTTTTAAAAGAATATGTATTCATTTGACTGCCCTGAATCTTAGTTGCAGTACACAGGATATTTTTTACTTGCAGCATGTGGGATCTAGTTCCCTGACCAGAGTTTGAACCCAGGCCCCTTGCATTGGGAACACGGAATTTTAGCCATTGACCACCAGGGATGTCCCCCCACCTCTTTTATTTTTAAAGAAGATTTTATTGATTTACTTTTTACATCTCAATTTTTTGTATATTGTTTGTTAGGTAGTTAGGAGAAGGAAATGTCAACCCACTCCAGTGTTCTTGCCTGGAGAATCCCAGGGACGGAGGAGCCTGGTGGGCTGCCGTCTATGGGGTCGCACAGAGTCGGACACGACTGAAGCGACTTAGCAGCAGCAGCAGCAGGTTGTTAGGATAGGAAAAAGGAATCCCAGATGGTGGTGGCTAAAAGACAAAGAAAGGGAAAAGCCTGTGAAAATGGAACAAAAGAAAATCCACGGACCGGAGTGAGAATTTCAGGTGAAACAAACACACCCGCTTCTTGGCTAGCCCAATTTGCACAGGGTAGGCTCAGGGGGGAGGAGAAAAAACATACAGAAAAAAGGAGCCAAAACTGAGCCTCCCTCTTCCCTTTGTGTCTTTTGGGCCAGGCTACCCTCACACTTCAAGGATGTATTTTCCTTTGCTTGCCAAATAAAACTGAGCTGTAACCGAGCTGTAACCCTGGTCCGCTGCTTCAAATTTTGGCCGTGGTGAGACAGAACAGAGGAAATCACACACTCCCCCGCCATCTCTGGTGCTGTGATTCGGATTTAGCCTGGCTGAAACAACCTCGGCTCAGCCCCCGTGAGGCAGAGGCCAAGCACAGCAGGAGCCCGACTCAGTGAAAGCTTACACGGTGGAATCTGAACGCAAAGAAAGCCCAGCACAGTGGAAGTGACAAGAAGCCCAGTGTGCTGGAAACCGGGACAGCAAAAACAAACTCGGTAGAAAGCTCATGCAGCTCCGTCTCAGATTCCAGAAGACCTCCGGTTAAGGTAGGAGGCCCTCACTCCTATGGCTGGAAGGACATAAGGCTAACAAAACCTTAATTCCTTTACATGCTCTCATTTACTGCTTCCTTGAACCTCCTGCGAACAGGCAAGTGGCAGTGGGTACAATTAAGTGACTGGCAGGGGCCACTGCCCAGTGTGACCTGAAGGCTCCACGATCGGCCGTGCCCTAGTTGCTCTCGCCCAAGCAGCTGGGGGTTCTTCTGTCCTTAATCTTCTTTGTGCCAAGGATCAGGCCAATGAAAACTGTGAGCACAGGTCAGGTATTAGCAGATTTTCCAGCAGGTTATGAAGGGGCTTCCTTGGCACATTCTTCCACTGCTTTTTCCTTCTGTCCTTCAACTCCTCTCTCCATCTATGCCACTGCTTACAAAGTATTGGGCAGGTATTGGGCATCTTTGCATTTCTGAAAGTTGTGTTGGAAACTGTTTACCTAAGATTGGGACTCACACCCATGTGGCAGGGACTCTGTGCTATGCTTAGTCACTTGGCCAAAACCCACAATGCCTGGTTTCAGGACCTAATGAAGCTCAGGTTCTTGATGTCTCATTGCAAAACAATTCAGTGAGAGACACAGTGCTAGGTAAGAGGTAGATGTGTTCGGATTCAGAGAACAGCACATCCCACAGGGTGTGGGCCACAGCAGCGGGTGAACGCAGTGGCCATGAAATGTGGTGTGGTTAGCTTTTCATGGGCGGGGTGATTTCCTATGCTAACGAGTTGGAGGATCATTACGATAATTGGGGAGCCACCCACTCCTTGGTCTCTTGATGGTGCCTTGGAACTGTCATGGCGCCTCTGGGTGTGTCATTTAGCTTGCAGACTGAGGATCCAGGCTTAGCTGAATTTTACTTGTCTGCCATCTTGGACCCATTTGATTTTAATTGGTTTATATTCTGCCCTTGGGCCACGTCATTCTTTCAAAAGTTGTGCCCCGCCCTCTTCGCTCCTGTTTCATGCTCTTTTCCTGAGCCCCATCTGGGCCCACAGTGTTGCCTTTACCATCTTCTGGAGGGATAACCAGAAAATAGCTGGGCCTTGGGAGGGAAATCCACTCCCTCTAGATATTCAGGCCTTCATCTTCCATGTTTCCAACATGCGCAACAATAGCAACTCTCAGTAGACCCGCTAGGGCGGGCGACAGGCACAGGATGCCTGCTAGAAGTCCATTTGTTGGTGGCATCCCTTCAAGGGCAACTGGACTTCCAGGGACAACGTTTGCCACTAGGAGTTAGGCCTGCAGGCCATTTGGGTCCAAACCCTTACCACCTTCCTCCTAAAGCTACAAACACACCCCTGGATCAAATCCCCACTCCACTTTTCTGGAGTAACTGGTCTGTTGCCTCTTATCCTTTTGTTCTCAAGCTACTTCCTAACTCCTACAACCAGGACCCTGCTCCCTTGTGGGCAACATCACTCCACCCAGTATTACTAAAATACTCTAAATGGTTTTTCCAGTATGGATGTGAGAGTTGGACTATAAAGAAAGCTGAGTGTGGAAGAATTTGTGCTTTTGAACTGTGGTGTTGGAGAAGACTCTTGAGAGTCCCTTGGACTGCAAGGAGATCCAACCCATCCATCCTAAATGTTATCAGTCCTGAATATTCATTGGAAGGACTGATGCAGAAGCTGAAACTCCAATACTTTGGCCACCTGCTGTGAAGAATTGACTCATTTGAAAAGACCCTGATTCCAGGAAAGATTGAAGGCAGGGAGGAGAAGGGGATGACAGAGGATGAGATGGTTGGATGGCATCACTGACTCAATGGACAGGAGCTTGAGTAAACTCCAGGAGTTCGCAATGGACAGGGAAGCCTGGCATGCTGCAACCCATGGGGTTGCAAAGAATTGGACATGACTGAGCAACTGAACTGAACTGAATGTCCCTAACAGGACCAGATAACCCATTCCTTTGTCATTCCTTCTGTTATTACCTAAAGTGGGTCTATGACAATGAAAGCTTTACCACTGAAAACACCTTAACCGCTCTTATGAAGGACTAGGGGAAGAAATCAGCTACTTACATTCCATCGGAGCAATAAGAGGATAAGTCTTGTTTCACCAGGTTCCCAGTTTCAGGGCACAGACTTGGATTGCTTTAAATCATGGTATCTATTCCCATCCATCCACAGTGGACAAATCAGCAATGAGTTAAGATTACACCCCCTCATCCTACCCAGCACTAGTCACACTGGAGACCTTGGGGATGCCCAACTCCAGCCTGGGCATCCCAGGAGGTCAACCCACCTCGACCTGCCTAGGTATCCAGTCTCCAAGAGGTTGTCATGCCTCAGCCTACTTGGGGATCCACCAGCCTGGGGTCCCAGGTGGTCGACCTGCCTTGACCTGCCCAGAGACCCAATTCTCAGGAGGCCAACATGCCTCGATCTGCCTGGGGATTCGATCTCCAGGAGGTTATCATGCCTCAACCTGCCTGGGGATCTGCACCCTGACCTGGGAACACCTGGCCCTCAGGTTGCAACAGTACCGGGTAGGATAAGCTTCAGAAAGATTCACTCCTAAGGAAGTCCACCCATGGAAGTAGCAGGAAGTCTATTAGTTTGGGGACTGTGCCCAGTCTCAGCAATAATTCAGGAGTCCAATGAGAACCCATTGCCTATCTGGAAAGTCTAAAGGAGGCCCTCCAAAAGTTTACCAATTTGGACTTCGACTTTTATGAGGGACAGGTGATTTTAAAGGACAAATTCCTGTCCTAATGTGCATTAGACATCAAGATAAAGTTACAACAGCTACAGCAGCAGGGCCCTGCCGCCTCTTTAGATGAGATGGTCCAGACAGCCACTAGTACCTTTTATTACAGAGAACAGGAGAGGGAGGCCAAGGCCCAGAAAGGGAAGAGAAGGAAAGAGACCAGGCATTCCCAGATGCTGGCTGCCCTCCAGGGAAGCCTATGGCAAACTCCGAGTCCTTAAAGGACAAGGCACGAGGCAAATGCCTAAACTGTAGACAGGTGGGATATTGGGCCAAAGAGTGTCCAACCGTGACCAGTCTCCTAAAATGGCTTGCCACAAATGCCATCAGTTGGGACATTGGGCGGCACTCTGCCTCAGGACCCAGAGCCTCAAGATCAATCTCCAAGCCTTCCTCACGATGGTTCAACAGGACTGAAGTGGCCCGCTCCAGCCAGCCTGCCTGTCACAGATAACCATCATGGGGCTGGAGACAAGGGTGCAACTGGACGTGGCAGGTAGGTCTGCGAATTTCTTGGTTGACACAGGGGCTACCTACTCCATTCTGACCTCCTACTCCAGAGCCTTCTCTTCCAAAACCTGTACCATTTTGGGTGCGA
This sequence comes from Budorcas taxicolor, assembly GCF_023091745.1. Classification (NCBI taxonomy): domain Eukaryota; kingdom Metazoa; phylum Chordata; class Mammalia; order Artiodactyla; family Bovidae; genus Budorcas; species Budorcas taxicolor. The sequence continues at coordinate 48,952,815 of NC_068934.1, forward strand.
CAGGAAAAACAATTACAAAAAAATTCACCTGAGAACTTCTTTGTTGCTGGGATGGACAAATATTTCCCATATTTGGAAGCTGGTGGTCCCTGAGTGTCCTACTCCCTTATTGGGGAGAGATATACTCACTAAACTGGGGACTATCCTTGTGATGGGAAGCTTTTCAGCCCCTAGAGCCCTGAAATGTTGTTGCTGAACCACGAAAAGATGTTGGGATTCTTGGCCCCCGGAGGAGAAGAATTCAATCAGGGGCCAGAGACGAGGTTTGATCCCTCAGAGCTTTTGTGTAATAAAATTTTATTAAAGTATAAAGGAGATAGAGAAAGCTTCTCATATAGGCATCAGAGGGGGCAGAAAGAGTACCCCCTGGCTAGTGTAAGCAGTGGAGTTATATACTCTCCAATGAATCAAAAGAATGTCTGGAGGTTGTAAAGGCCTCACCAGACCTACTCCCATAATTTAGATTTTAAGATAACAGATTAGCCAGAAGATTTAATCCAGAAACTGCTCAGGCAGGATACATTATTGTTATATAATCCTTGTAAAGACCTCACCAGACCTACTCCCATAATTTACATTTTAAGATAACAGGTTCCGCCAGAAGGTTTAATCTGGAGACTGTCCTCAAGCAGGACACATTATTGTCATATAATCCTAAGGAATGTAGAGGGAAATAGAGTTTGTTCTTTCTTCCTCCTTGAGAATTCCAGACCCCTCTCTCCTTGGGGACCCCTAGACTTCTTACCAACCTGCCTAGGAAATGACTCTCTCAGGCTACAGCTCCTGGCTACTCCTGAGGAGCCCACTGCACCTTCTCCAATAGGGAGGGACCAAAAAGTATGGGAGGACAAAATTAACCCCCAGCTGTGGGACCAGGGGGCTCCTGGGCGAGCCCACCTGGCTGAACTGGCCATCACCGTCCTCCGAGATCCCACTCGATTTCCAAAACCAGAAATAATATCTCCTCAGAAGAAAAGCTCAGGAAGGACTTCAGTTCAGTTCAGTCGCTCAGTCGTGTCCGACTCTTTGCGACCCCATGAATCGCAGCACGCCAGGCCTCCCTGTCCATCACCAACTCCCGGAGTTCACTCAGACTCACGTCCATCGAGTCGGTGATGCCATCCAGCCATCTCATCCTCGGTCGTCCCCTTCTCCTCCTGCCCCCAATCCCTCCCAGCATCAGAGTCTTTCCCAATGAGACAAGTTCTCTCATGAGGTGGCCAAAGTACTGGAGTTTCAGCTTTAGCATCACTCCTTCCAAAGAAATCCCAGGGTTGACCTCCTTCAGAATGGACTGGTTGGATCTTCTTGCAGTCCAAGGGACTCTCAAGAGTCTTCTCCAACACACAGACAGCATCGGACCTTGCTTCTATCACCAGTCACATCCACAGCTGGGTATTGTTTTTGCTTTGGCTCCATCCCTTCATTCTTTCTGGAGTTATTTCTCCACTGACCTCCAGTAGCATATTGGGCACCTACTGACCTGGGGAGTTTGTCTTTCAGTGTCCTATCATTTTGCCTTTTCATACTGTTCATGGGGTTCTCAAGGCAAGAATACTGAAGTGGTTTGCCATTCCCTTCTCCAGTGGGCCACATTCTGTCAGACCTCTCCACCATGACCTGCCCGTCTTGGGCTGCCCTGCGGGCATGGCTTGGTTTCATTGAGTTAGACAAGGCTGTGGTCCTAGTGTGATTAGATTGACTAGTTTTCTGTGAGTATGGTTTCAGTGTGTCTGCCCCCTGATGCCCTCTTGCAACACCTACCATCTTACTTGGGTTTCTCTTACCTTGGGCGTGGGGTATCTCTTCACGGCTGCTCCAGCAAAGTGCAGCCGCTGCTCCTTACCTTGGACAAAGGGTATCTCCTCACCGCTGCCCTTCCTGACCTTCAACGTGGGATAGCTTCTTTAGGCCCTCCTGCGCCTATGCAGCCACCGCTCCTTGGAAGGACTACAGCCTCTAATAAATAAATTCCTTGCCTATGGGCTATTGGTCCTCACAAATTTGCTGTGTAACACCCTGATCCTCCCTGTAAAGAAAAAGGACAGGACCTAGTGAGTGTTTCAAGATCTCCGGATCATAAGTGAAGCTGTAGTTCCCCTCCATCCCACAGTACCAATCCCTATGTAATCTTGGGAGAAATCCCTCCCAGTGCCGAGTGGTTTACAGTCCCGGGTCTCCAAGATGCATTGTTTTGCATACCACTGGCTAGAGAATCCCAGTATATTTTTGCCTTTGAGTGGGAGACTCCAGGAGAAAAACACCAAAAGATGACTTGGACAGTATTAGCTCAGGGGTTCAGAGATAGTCCCACTGTTTGGGCATGCTATTAGCCAGGATCTCCTAGATCTGGGACCTAATGGGAAAATATTACAATATGTAGATGACCTACTAATCTACTCTCCCAGTGAGAAAAATGCCTAACAACATGCAATTCAGGTTCTAAACTTTTTAGCAGAGATGGTCGAGACAAAGTCACTTACCTGGGAGTTCAGATTACTCATGGGTCCTGGAGGCTGTCCTCTGACTGAGTAAAAGAAGTCCTCCAACCACCCTCCCCCATGATTCAAAAACAACTGTAAGCTTTCCTGGGGCTAACTGGGAATTGTAGAATCTGGATACCCAACTATGGGCTAATTGCCCAGCCCTTTTAACGGGCTTTCTTAAAAGGCCCTTTCCTTTTAAGGAAAGTTTGAAGGGATGGGATGATTCAACTCCATTGATGTGGAGAACTCCTCAAAAGAAGGCAGAGGCTCCACTAAAACAAGCCTTAACTCAAGCACTTGCCTTGAGGTTGCCAGACCCTCCCACCTCAAAAAAATCCAACTTCATGTCCACAAAAAGGAAGGAATAGCCTTGCGAGTGTTAGCTCAAAGGTTGGGATCTGAGCCCCAGCCTGTATCCAAGAGGCTTATCCAAGAGGCTCGATCCAACTGCCCAAGGCTGGCCTCCCTGCCTTCGAAATCTTGCAGCTACCGCAGTCCTGACAGAAGATGCTTTAAAACTCTCTTTGGGGGCAAAGTATTTTTATCAGCCACGAAGTGAAACAACTCCTGAATGGAGAGACCATTTATGGATGTCTGATCAAAGGATCCTCAGATATCAAGTAGTGCTGATGGAAAATCCTGACTATATCCCCTTGTGAGGTTCTTAACCCAGTCACCCTCCTGCCTACCCACAAGGGCTCTCTCCCCTTTCACTCTTGCTTAGAAACCTTGGGACACTGGACAAAACCCCGAGAGGGATTGTCAGAAGATCCTCTGACCAATCCTGAGGAAATCTGGTACACTGATGGAAGCAGCTCTGCCTTGGATGGAAAAAGAACAGCCAGATATGCAGTGGTCTCCAATTTTGAGACCACAGAGGCTAAACCTTTGACACCAGGTACTTCATCCCAATTGGCTGAGCTCATAGCCCTGACTCGAACCTTAGAGCTGGGAAAAGTTAAACAAGAAAAGCCATTTACACTGACTCCACGTGTGCCTTTCTGGTGCTACACGCACAGGCTGCTATTTGGCAAGAAAGGGGCCACTTGACCACCTGAGGGTCCCCAGTCAAGGATGGTGATCAAATCCTTAGGCTCTTGGAGGCAGTCCACCTGCCCCCTAAGGTTTCAGTCTCCCACTGTAAAGGACACCGAAAAGGGAGCAAGAAGTGGCACGAGGGAACCAAGCAGCCGATCAGGCAGCTAGGAGAGCAGCATCACAGAACCGTGGCCCAACAGGGGCTGCCACCTCAGTCCCACAGACTAATTTGCCAGAAACTCCTTCATACACTGAAGGTGAGACTCTTCAAGCTAAGAGTGAGGGCTTTCAAGAGGATCATACTGGGTGGTTCCACATGCCACCACTCATTTAGGGGAGAAGGCCCTCCAAAGATTACTAAAAAGGTCTTTCAGAGGAACAGGCTTCCAAACAACTATAAGACAGGTGGTCTCCTCTTGTCACACTTGCCAATTAAACAACCCCCAAGGAGCTCGAAGGCCCCAGCTGGCCCAGCCCATCCAACAACGTGGGGCCTACCCAGGAGAGGACGGGCAGACGGACTTCACCCAGATGCCAGTTTCTCAAGGGTATAAATACCTATTAGTCATGATAGATACATTCACAGGATGGGCTGAAGGCTTTCCCACCTGGACTGAAAAGGCTGAGGAGATGGTAAAAAAAACTGCTTCATGAAATCATTCCAAGATTTGGTCTGCCCAGGTCATTACAAAGTGACAATGGGACATCATTTACTTCCAAGGTCACCCAAGAGGTCTCGAAAGCACTGGGCATTACTTATTATCTCCATTGTGCCTGGAGGCCTCAGTCTTCAGGAAAAGTAGAAAGAGCCAACCAATTCTTAAAATCAGTGATAAAAAAGATAACCCAGGAGACCTCCCTGGGGTGGAAGGAGGCTTTACCAATAGCTCTCCTCCGCACCCCCATTGCCCCTAAGGAACAGCTTGGTCTTCGTCCTTATGAGATGCTATATGGGAGACCTTTTGTCTATGTCAGTGACCTCTTCCTGGATCCAGAGGCTCAGACCCTCCAGTCTTATAGCATGGCCACTGGGCAACTCCAACAGGATATACGCTTGTGGGGTATAAACCAGGACCCAAAAGATTCTAAGGAGTCACCACGATATGCTCCAGGGACTCAAGTCCTAATTAAAGTCTGGAAAGATGGGTCCCCAAAGGCTCAACTCCAGCCCACATGGAAGGGCCCCTACTCTGTAATACTTTCTACCCCCACAGCAGTCAAGGTACCAGGACATGACTCCTGGATTTACTACTCACGAGTCAAGCCGTGGAAGATGACAGAAGAGGACACTCAATACACCTGTGAGCCCCTGGGGGATCTCAGACACCTATTCAGGACTATAGATGAGTGCCATTCTAATGAACACCCCAAAATCAATACACCTGTGAGCCCTGGGAGAGCTCAGATACCTATTCAGAACTACAGATGAGTGCCATTCTAATGAACACCCCCAAATCAATACACCCGTGAGCCCCTGGGAGATCTCAGACACCTATTCAGGACTACAATCGGGTGTCATTCACGAACACCCCCAAAATCAAGTTTCTGGAAATAAGATTTCTCAGGACTGCTCTAAAGAGCCAACACACCTTGGCAGAGGTTGTACTCCAAAATAGACAGGAGATAGATCTCTTGATCCCTGAACAAGAAGGACTTGAGCCATCTTGAATGAGATGTGTTGCTTCTAAATAAATACCTCCAGCCAAGTTAAAGAAAGTCTCACAATCCTCAAAAAACCATTCAGATCCTATAGGATCTCAAAGAACAAGCTGGAGAGTTCTTGGGAGTGATTACAATCTCTTTTGGGGGCTCCTTCTCCCTGCGAGGGGGAATTTGGAGTTGGCTAATGCCCCTACTAATCCCTGTTACGCCATATTGATGCTGCTTATGATTGTTCCATGTATTATCAACTGTCTAACCTGTTTTGTCTCTGTCCAGTTCAACAAGGATATATAAAACTACACCTGAGCACGGAAAATATCATTCACGCCCCTTTCTTGGCTAGCCCAATTTGCATAGGGCAGGCTCAGAGGGAGGAGAAAAAACATATAAAAAGAGGAGCCAAAATTGAGCCTCCCTCTTCTCTTCCCATCTTTAGGGTTGGCCCACCCTCACACCTCAAGGGTATATAGTCCTCTGCTTGCCAAATAAAACTGAGTTGTCACCGAGCTGTAAGTGTTAGTGTTAGTCGCTCAGTCGTGCCCGACTCTTTGCAACCCCATGGACTGCAGCCCACCAGGCTCCTCTGTCCATGAGAGTTTCCAGGCAAAGATACTGGAGTGGGTTGCCATTTCCTTCCCAACTCAGGGATCGAACCTGGGTCTTCTGCGCTACAGGCAGATTCTTTACCGACCGAGCTACAAGGGACCTCCTAACACCGGTCTAATACTTAAACTGAGTTGTAACACTGGTCCGCCGCTTCACATTTTTGCTGTGGCAAGACAGAACCGGGGAAATTACACAGTCCCCCGACACTATGATGTGAGCTGGAGTCAAGATTCGTTTTCCTCCATTTGGGTCTTCATCTGACCCAAGTGTGCATTTATTATTTTTTAATTAAGACAACTTTTAGGAACTTCACTGGTGGCTTAGTGGAGAGGAATCTGCCTGCCGGTGCGGAAGACATGGGTTCGACCCCTGGTCCAGAAAGATCCCACACGCCGTGGAGCAGCTAAGCCTATGAAACCGCAATTACTGAGACCACACTCTAGAGCCTGGGAGCCACAGCGACTGAGCCTGCATGCTGAAACTTACTGAAGCCCACGTGGCCTAGAGCCCATGCTTGGCAACAAGAGAGCCGCCGCCATGAGAAGCCCACCCACCACAACAGAGAGGAGCCTCCCGCTCACTGCACTTAGAGAAAGCCCTTGCGCAACAAGGAAGACCCGGCACAATCCAAAGCAAACAAATAAATTTAAAAAAACAATTTTTATTGAAAAGCCCCTCCTTTCCCCCTTGATCATCAGATGTCTCATCACCTGACCGAGTTCTCTGATACACGTCCCTTGGTTGCTCAGGTGCTGTTTGTTAAGTGCCAGGTGTTGAGAACCATCCAGGTGCCAGGCCAGAAGGCAGAGCCGGGCAGGAGCTACAGGCCACAGGGAGCGCTGGACCCCAGTGGGAGGTGCAGTTGGTGGAGGGTGACATGCTCTCACCTCTTACTGGAACCCTGCCACCATCAGACCTACCAGCATCAGCGACCTCCAGGGACCTCTGCAAGTTTACTTTACTGTCAAGTAACCTGTGGCAGCCTGCCTCCAAGATGACACCTCTGGCTGCTGGTAACACCTGTGTAGCCCCCTCCCACATTGAAAGGCACTGCCTTGTGTCACCAGTGGAATATCACAGAGGTGGGGGTGCAGGACTTCTGAGGTTGGTGGAAAGGCTGTTGTGTGAAGGGGATCACCCACTATGGGGGTCGCCATGTTGGGAGGACCCTTGAACATGGTGACAAGCTGAGGCCCCCAGCCAACACGAACATGTACTTAGTCACTCAGTCGTGCCCAACTCTCTGTGACCCCATGAACTGTAGCCTGCCAGGCTCCTCTGTCCATGGGGATTCTCCAGGCAAGAAGACTTCAGTGGGTTGCCAGACCCTTCTCCAGGTGATCTTCCCAACCCAGGGATCGAACTGGGGTCTCCTGCACTGTGGGCAGATTCTTCACCAGCTAAGCTACCAGGGAGGCCCGAAGCCAGCACCAATTGCCAAACACACTTGGAGCCACCTTGCAAGCAAGTCCTCCAGCCCCAGTCGAGCTTTCAGGTGATGTAGTCCTGGCCAACACCTTGCCTGCAACCCTGTGAGAAACCTTGGACCAGAACGACCCGGCTAAGCTCCTTCTGAACTCATGAACCTCAGAAACTGGGTGAGATGATGTCTACTGCTGGTTTAAGCCATTCAGTATAGGAGTCACTTACAACACAGCTATGGATAATACATAACCTTGCCTCTTCCTAGTGATGATTTTATGACCCAAGAGCGGTTTGCAAGTCATAGTCTGCAAAGTGCTGGTGGAAAGCTTTGCCTCTGGACCTTCCCTGCTTCATGACACAGCCTGTCTAGTTATTTAACACCTGGAGCAAGAGGAGAGAAAGCTCCAGAGGGAGGTGGTAGAGGGCACAGACTCTGACACCAGATGGCATTTGAGCCCCAGCTCTGCCAGGCATCAGCCTGCAACCTGGGCAGGTCTCACTGACCATCTGCGCCTCAGTTTCACTAACTGTAAAATGGGAATGACAATGGTATTTAGCAGCAGGGTTATTGTGAGGGTCACAGGGTGTGTGTAAGGTTTTTATGACGGTGGCTGGAGCACAGTAGGAGCTGTAAGAGTCAGCTTCTGACTTGTGGCAGATGGTGTTCTGAGGCTAGGGATACATCAGGGCACAAAATAATCAGAAATTTACCCTCACTGGGCTTGTATTCCAGTGAGGGAGACGTAAGCAAGGTAAGTCGGTAATTTACCATGTCAGTGGGCTTCCCTGGTGGCTCAGATGGTAAAGAATCTACCTCCAGTGCAAGAGACCTGGGTCAGTCCCTGAGTTGGGAAGATCCCCTGGAGAACAGCATGGCAGCCCACTCTAGTATTCTTACCTGAAGAACTCCATGGGCAGAGGAGCCTGGTGGGCTGGTCCATGGGGTTGCACAGGGTCAGACACGACTGAAGTGACTTAGCACTAATGACAGATGAGGTTACTGAGAGATTTCTTGAGCCTCCCTGTTTGTCCAGGTGATCGTACTGGTCCTGTACAAACCTCCAACTGCTGCCCGTATTCTGGGACAAGGAGCTGGGTGGCATGGCCAGGTCTGCCCATGGATCACTGGTGACGAGCCAGTCCAGGGCACTGAATTTCTGGAAACGAATGTCATCCTCTCCTGGCCCCCCAGTCACCGCGGTCTCACCCGCATGGGGTGAGAACGGCCTGCTCCTTCTAGAAAAGAAGCATGTGGTGTGAACTTACGTCTTGATTTTGTACATTCTACTCAACTCAGCCTCTCACCCAGAGAAGCTGGCTGTGTCGCTGCCTGGCCTGGCTTCTCACCAATGAAACAACACCCACATCCAGACAAGGGAGTTCCAAGACCTAGAGGAATACCTTCCTGGAGTAACTCTCCCCAGAAACAGTAGTGAAACCGAGCCCATCGCCGTGGGCGGCGTGTCTCTGGTGTGGGAACCGCCCTTTCCCCCACTGCCCACACCAGCCTCACCACGCACAGGGGTGGCACTCCAGGCTCCTCGTTCCTTGCCACAGAGGGCTGCTGGGTTTCATCCGTATGCAGAAGAGGTGAGCAAAGGCAGACAGACCTGCCCTGTTGCACAAGGTGCCCGGCTTTACTGCGCTGGCTTAGCGTGCTGGACAAAACAGATCCAACTGCAGCCCAGCTCTAAGACGCCGACACAGACAGACGAGACTTGGCCAAGTGACACACAGGCCGACCTCAGGTTTGAACCTGCCAAGCGACACACAGGCCGATCTCAGGCTTGAACCTAGAGCTCTCCTGGGAAATCCATCTCAGAAGGCTTCCCACACAAGGCGAAAGAATCATCACCCTCATTCTTCACACAAGGACACACAGAGGGAGGTCGCCTGCTGGCGTTCCCACAGTTGTTGAACGGGGAAGACAGGATCTGGCTCACAGACACCACCCTCCAGCCTCCTTAAAGTGACTTCGCCCGAGGTCTGGGAGGAAACGGCGGGGTCCACTGTACTCAGGGCCATCCCAGCAGGGGCCCAGTGCTCTGGCTGGTCCTCGAGTGCCTCGTGTGGCTGGTGAGATGCCCAGGACCCCCTTTGACCCTTGAGTGCCAGCGGGCAGGGGTGCAGCAGCGGCACAGGAAAGCCATGGCTCTGAGTTGGCCCAGCCTCTTGGTGAGGGTGGAAGGGGAGAGTGGAAAAGCTGGCTTAAAAGTCAACACTCAAAAAAACCAAGATCGTGGCATCCGCTCCCATCACTTCAGGGCAAATAGATGGGGAAACAATAGAAACAGTGGCAGATTTCATTTTCTTGGGCTCCAAAATCACTGCAGATGGTGGCAGAAGGCATGACGTTAAAAGACGTTTGGTCCTTGGAAGCTATGACCAACCTGCTGCTGCCGCTAAGTCCCTTCAGTCGTGTCCGACTCTGTGGGCCCCACAGACGGCAGCCCACCAGGCTCCGCCGTCCCTGGGATTCTCCAGGCAAGAACACTGGAGTGGGCGGCCACAACCTAGACAGTGATTAAAAAGCAGAGACGCCACTGTACGCAAAAAAGGTCCTTATAGTCAAAGCTATGGTTTTTCCAGTAGTCGTGTACGGATGTGGGAGTTGGATGGCTCACATAATGACAGCTGGGCACCGATGAATTGATGCTTTTGAACTGCAGTGCTGGAGAAGACTCTTGAGAGTCCCTTGGACAGCAAAGAGATCAAACCGGTCAATTCTAAAAGAAATCAGCCCTAAATATTCATTGGAAGGACTGATGCTGAAGCTGAAGCTGCAATCCTTTGGCCACCAGATGTGAAGAGCTGACTCACTGGAAAAGGCCCTGATGCCAAGAAGGATTGAGAGCAGGAAAGGCGCACAGCAGAGGATGAGATGGTTGGATGGCACTACTGAATCGACGGACATGAGTTTGAGCAAACTCCAGGACATAGTGAAGGACAGGGAAGCCTGGCATGCTGCAGTCCATGGGGTCAGAGTCAGACACAAGTTAGCAACTGAACCACAGTGAAGTCAGGCCAGGTGGGAAAAAAACTCTGATCCTGGCTATTCCGGAGTCTGCCTGGCTTTGCTTAACCGATTCTAACTTGAGCAGGGGGCACGTTGTCCTGCACCTGCCCTCCCTGCTCAGAACGTGGGGCTCCCAGCTCAGCCCGGTCCTCGGTTCCTCCAGGTGTGAAGCAAGCCTAGCACCGTCTTTCTGGTTTCTCCATTCTCTTGCTGGGGGCAGGCGGTCCAAATGGAGTTTCTCCCTTTGGCAAACGAAATGGATTTTCACACCCCGCACAAGAGCAGCCCCAGCAGAGGGCAGACGGTGGCGGAAGTGGGGGGTCCCTCCCCGTGAATCCCACGATGGGTACCCACAGCTACGAGGCAGACCCCAGCAACTGATCCAATGTTCCTTGAGCATCCCTTCTCCACACCAAAACCTGAGCCCTTGTCTACGGCCAGGTACCAGTGGGAGACAAACCACACGGAACTCTGAACAGGGGAGGTTTAAAATGGGTACTTCTCTTTTATTGTGCTTTGCAGATGTGGCGCTTTTATAGAAATCGAAGATGGCTGGCAACCCTGCGTCCAGCAACCCTCCTGGGGACATTCCCCCAACAGCTTCTGCTCACTCTGTGTCCCTCTGTCACATTTTGGCAAAAGGCCGTACTTCAAAACTTTGCTTACATTTGTTAACAGCGATCTGTGATCAGTGACCTTTGATAAGACTATGGTCATCATTTCGGCGTTTTTCAGCAATAAAGCATTTTTTAATCAAGGTACATACACTGTCCTTTAGGACAATGCTATTTCATGCTTAAGAGTACAGAGTCGTGTAAACACGAATTTTATATGCACCGCAAAGCCAAAAAACTCACGTGACTTGCTTTACTGTGACACAGGAAGTCCTCTGCATAGGAACCTTTAAGTTGCGGACTTTCAAAGATGCAAACGAGTGCTCTGGCAGTAAGGCGTGGCTCTGCAGCTGGCCCTCCACCTGCTGCCGCTGGCATCATTCAGCTCCGCCATCGCCCAGCTCCTCCCCCTCCTCCAGCCAGTAAGCGTTCTTGCCTGTTCATTCGATGCCAGCCCCTGTATGGTACGGCACCACTCTACTTTTCAAGTTATGTCCTGTGAGATTAAAAAATGTTTTATCTGTAGGAAAAGTACTATAAAACTATAATAGAACAGTACTAAACAGCCAATTGTGCCACTGGGTACCTACACTAACTCTGCTGGACTTAACGAACAAATTGGGCTTTGCAAACGCTTTCTCAGAGGAGAGCTTGTTCGTACGGCAGGGACTTACTGTGTTTGCTTTACCGGGGTGGTCAGGAACTGAACTCACGATATCTCCCAAGTACACCTGAATAAAGGATTATTAACTCTATCAGGCCAGTAACATCTAAAAGTCAAGAATCCCTGTGGGTTGAGGAGCTGGCCATGGTAAGAAAGGGGTCCCCTCCCGAGGCTGGGGTTCAGGTCTCCTAGGAGACCCCCTTGACGGTGGCCAAGGTCTCTGGGTCATCTGAGCAGTCTCTAAAGAACCAGAACCAGAAGCTGGCCCTTCGGTGTGCAGCGTCCCTCAGTGCCCTCTACAGAAAAACGTGTTAACACAGCACGGGTGCAAAGGAGAAAATCTGAAGGACACCGCTCACCACCGCCAAGCAGGCAATATAGGCAGCACCTGGAGCTGAAGGCGGTACAGCGACAACCCGCAGAGCTTGCGGGCCCACTGCTACTATGTTTAGCAAGAGCTAAGGGCAGGACTGGCCAGGGGGCTGGAGGATGTCCCATTTGATGTCAGACACTCACTGTCTGGACCGCAGAGAGGAGATGAGTCATCTGCGGGCAGACCAGGTCATCCTCTCGCCCTGGGAACCTGCACACAGAAGTTGGTGGTTTCTGCTGGTGAGAAGGCAGCTGGTGTGAGCCCTGGGGGTTGTGCTCGGGGCAAGAGCTCCATTTAACAGGTGAGCAGAGGCTCCTGGAGGGCGGGGCTGGGCCCCGCGCTCCTCACCGCCCCACGGGGGCTCCTCCTGGCACGGGCCCCCTCTAGAAGATGCCGGGGAGCAGGCGGTAGGGCACGGCAGCCGTGTAGCGCTCCCAGTCGCGGCCGTACTTGTTGGCACAGCGGTGCTCGTCCCGCAGGCAGCGGTGGGTCAGCAGGATGGCCATGAAGATAATGTAGAAGTAGGGCAGGAGGTGGCCGCCGCCGCAGGCCAGGCAGTACGCCAGGCTGCCCATAAGGTCGCCCGTGTAGTTGAAGTGACGGGCCACACCCCAGAAGCCCGAGACCAGCAGCTTGCTGTGGTGTTTCTGCCCGTCGGCCGACGTGTAGGAGCACTCGATGGCCTTGGGCTTCCTGCCCCAGATCAGGCAGCGCCCATCCGTGCGGCGGAAGAGGTCCTTCTGGTGGTTGGTCACCCGGAAGATGTAGTAGCCGAGCAGGCCCAGCAGCAGGACGCCCAGCGCATAGGAGGTGGGCAGCTGCACGGGCTGGTACACCAGGTACAGGCCCTGCGGGGCGAGGCGAGAGGTCAGGGGCGGCCTTGTCCGGGCGGCGGGCGGACCACAGGCCCAGGAGCACGGCCCGGCTTCACACCCCAGCTGCGCCCCTGACCAGCTGCCCACCCGGCCCCGCCTGTGTTTCCTTTCCTGTGAACAGAAGCACCCGCCTCGGAGGGGATCAAACAAGTAAATGTGCAAATGACGCAGGTTCCACCCCTGGGTCGGGAAGATCCCCTGGAGGAGGGCATGGCAACCCACTCCAGTATTCTTGCCTGGAGAATCCCACAGACAGAGGCTGGCGGGGTAGTCCATGGGGTCGCAAAGAGTCGGACACAACTGAAGCGACTTAGCATGCGCACACGTAGCTAGCTGCTTGCCTCTCTATCTACACACACACATCACATACAGTATGAATGTGAAATACACAGAATAATGGGACTTCCGATTATGGCTCAGACGGTAAAGCGTCTGCCTGCAATGAAAGTGACCCATGTTCGGTCCCTGGGTCGGGAAGATCCTCTGGAGAAGGAAATGGCAACCCACTCCAGTGTTCTTGCCTGGAGAATCCCTAGGACAGAGGAGCCTGGTGGACTACAGTCTATGGGGCTGCAAAGAGCTGGACACAACTGAGCAATTAACACACACACCATAATATTAAAAACACCATTCGAATAGGATAGTTAATTTTTTGTGTCCCCTTGGCTAGGCCACGGGACCCAGATCCTCGGCCAAACAGTAGTCTAGCTGTTGCAAAGGTATTTTTAAGATGTGATTAACGTTTCCAATTAGACTGGATGAAGCTGATCACCCTCCACAAGGCAGGTGGGCCTCATCTAATCAGTTGAAGACACTAAGAATAAAAGACTCAGGAGCAAGAGTGAATTCCACCAGCGGACGGCTGTCAGACCCAGCTGCAATATCAACTCGTCCCAGGACCTCCAGACTGCTGCCAGCAGCCCTGAAGAGTTTGGAGTTGACGGGATCACAATCACACAATCAAATAAACAGACACATACACGTGTGTGTGTGTGTGTGTGTCCTACTGCTATCACACACATGTGTGTGTGTGTCTGTGTGTGTGTGTGTTTGGACTTGACGGGACCACAATCACACAATCAAATAAACAGACACATACACGTGTGTGTGTATGTGTGTGTGTGTGTGTGTGCTACTGCTATTGATTTGCATGCCTGGAAAACGGTGCTCACAGGATCAGGGAACCAGAGAGCCTGCAACCACCAAGTGGAGAAAGGTGTCCAGAGGGTCTGTACAGAGGCCCCACAGTGGGGACTGGAGGCCAGAACTTCCAGCCTCCAGCCCAGGGCTCTTTCCCCTCCACCCTGCCGGCTCTGCTGGGACCTTCCTGCTTCCCCGCTCTTGCTGCGGGATGCCGCAGGGGGTCAGCCAGGTAACAGCAGCCCTGCCGTCACGGCAGGACTCACTGACCGCTCACCGCCTCGCACACGCTCATCCTGGCCGGCCCGCAGGCTCTGTCCACCTTGGTTCCCTCCACTCTTGCACAGCCTGTTAAAGCAGGCCATCTGGGCTGCCGCGAACCACGCACGTGCCCAGGGACCTGTTCTCTTCCACCCCGCAGCTCCTCACTTGGGCTCACACCACGAGCAGGCGGCACGCTGCCAGGCTCTTCACGCAGCCTCCCTACACAGGAGCCCGCACGCCATGCAGAGGAAAGGAGGGCTCTTCTCTGCGAGCTGGGAGCGGTGTGGAGGGCTGGACATCCCCCAGCAGCCTCAGAGAGCTTCCCAGGTGGCTCAGTGGTAGTGAACTCGCCTACCAACGCAGGAAACATAAAAGATGCGGGTTCCATCCCAGGGTCGGGAAGATCCCCTAGAAAAGGAAATGGCAACCCACTCCAGTCTTCTTGCCTGGAGAATCTCACGGACGGAGGAGCCTAGTGGGCTACAGTCCATGGGGTCACAAAGAGACATAACTGAAGTGACTTAGCAGGCACGCAACAGCCTCAGAACCACCCACCCCCCTCCCCAAGGTGGCTCCTGTGGCACAGAGGACACGGCGGGCACCGGGGCAGAGCTGCCCAGCCCAGCTCGAATCACCAGCCTAGCCCTAAACAAGGTGAGTCTGCCCTGATATTCCAGAGACTCAAGGCCCCATCCCCTGGCTGGTGGGCCAACAGAGGTGCAAAGCCAGGTCCCTCCGGCTCCCCAGGCAGGTTTCTACACTCGACTCTCGGGATGCATGCGAGGGAACCTCTCCTGGAGCCTGTGGTCCCGGCCAGCCTCCACCCTCCTCTCCCCTGGAACGCTCCCCTCTTCCAGGCCTCCTGCCTGGCACTGGACTCTTCAGAGCCCAGCCTCTCGTCTGGCAGGGTTCTTACCCCCAGACTCTCTCATTCTGCTCTTGGTCTGGCTGCGGCTGCCCCAAGACGCTCTGGCTGATCCCCACGCCCAGGCTGCAGGCGCCTCCTTGGCCCTCTCTCAGCTGTCAGCACCCCGCTTCCTGTCAAGCACCCCCTCCCCACCCTGGGATGCCTGCGTCAGGACCTTTCCCTGCTCAGCCATGAGCTCCGAGAGGGCAGGGCGCCCCAGCATGTCCTCCACTCACATGTGTGAACATTCAGAGCCTTTAATGGAAAAAATGATGAGAGCAGGCCTCTTATCCTTCCAGCGTTAAGATCTGAATAAATATGAATATCAACAGCCACCTGCAGCCACCCTGATCTCACACCCACCCTGATCTTTCCTTAGACCCACAGTCTACTCTGAATCATCCTCTTCTCTGAGTCTTCGGGGCTGAGCTGTGTCCCCCACATTCACATGTGGCAGTGCTGAGCCCAGGACCTCAGCAGGTGGCTGTATTTAGAGACGGGCCTTTGAAGAGGTGATTACGGTAAAATGAGGTCACGAGGGTGGGCCCTAGACCCACAGGACTGTGGTCCTTATAAGAAGGGGAGGTCAGGACACAGACACACACAGGGACGACCCTGTGAGGACACAGGGAGGAGACGGCCGTCTGCACGCCCAGGAGAGAGGCCTCAGGAGGACCAGCCCCGCCCACACCCGGGCCTGCGAGTCCACCCTCCAGGAATCCCAGTGAATCCTGTTGTTCAAGTCACCCGGTCTGAGACACTTTTTACAGCAATCTGTGCTGACTCATACACTAAGCCTTCTCTCACCAGCCTCCTTTCTCCAGGTTCCGGTGCCCGCCCCCACCTGAAAAATCCAGACACTTGGGCAAGGACAAGGCTTGGCACGTGCCAGCTTGTCTGCTCTGAGGGCAGCACTGGGCATGCCTGGGGACCTGGCCACTGAAGGTCCTGCTGGGCGGGGGGGGGGGTGGCAAACATCACAGGGGCTCCCTGGCCCACTCCTCACCTGCAGCGTGTACAGGTATGGCAGCCAGACGCAGTCCCCCCAGCCCAGGTACCACCCGAAGTGGTCGTGGCAGATGTCAATGGTTTTCAGGTACCAGGTTTCGTTCCAGAAGAAGTCCAGCACGTAGATGGCCTGCAGCACAGGAACGGCCATATACTGACCACAGGCGCGGACAGGGGAACCACACTCCAGGATGGGAGGGGGTCCCTGGGTGTCCCTGAGCTCCCCTGGTGACAGGCCCCGTGGGGCAGCTGCTGCACTTCCTGCCGGGCCTGGGCCATCGGGGATAAGTGGGGGAGGGAGTCCCTGTCAGCAGTCTGAGATGACATGTGGCCCAGATGAGGGGCACCCAGCAACGTCCTGGACGCCGATGCCCAAGGCCGTGGAGCTGGGAGCAGAGAGATGGCTCTGGGGGTGGGGGATTGGGACGAGGTCCTTCCACAGCCATCAGAGCTGTGTTGCCAGGACCACTGACACGCCTGAGTGGCAAACTGGAGTTCGCCATGGGCCACACGAGTCCCCAGGGCCAGTGAAGTGCCCGACAGGTGAGGACACGACTCCCCCGCCTCCCACTCTGCAGCCAGCCTCCCAGACACGTGTGAAGGGTGCCGACCCCCTTCTACAGTCTTTCAAGAGGCTTCCCTGGGGGCTCAGACGGTAAAGAAGCTGCCTGCAGTGCAGGAGACCAGGGTTCATTCAATCCCTGGGTTGGGAAGAGCCTCTGGAGGAGGACATGGCTACCCACTCCAGTATTCTTGCCTGGAGAAGTCCATGGACAGAGGACCCTGGGGGGCTATACAGTCCACGGGGTCTCAAAGGGTCAGACATGATTGAGCGACTAATATTTCTTACTGTCTTTTGAAATCAATCTGGCTTTCGGGTTTCCCCAGCACCCAGTCGGTGTCAGAGCTCACAACCCCCGACCCAGGCCCCAGATAGGCTACCTGCAGGACGTTGACCAGGACCATGGAGTTGGTCACGTGGCCGTAGAGCTCCTGCTGCTTGGCTGCAAAGGACAGGTTGATGAGAGTCCAGGCGACGATCCCGGGGCGCCCATTGAAGAAGAGCTTGAAGTCAAACCACTTCCCAATTCGGGGGTTAAACTCAACGCCCATCATGTAGTTGTAAAAGAAATTGCCTGTGAATTTGCTTGAAAACACAAACGACAGATGCATGCTGTCAACGAGTGCCTCTCACAAGCAGCCTCCTTGGCTGGCACGGACACAGGTGCCCAGCCCGGCCTGGGTACTGCAGGCCCAAGAGAGAAGACCCGGGGGAGGCCTGCCGCGAGCTGCAAGGGCCCAGCACGCAGAGACCGCACGCGCCTCCAGCCCCTCCCGGATAGCCGTGATACGTCACTCGGCATTCAGCCCCGGCCTTGAGCTGAGATGCTCGCTCTGTCCTAATGAAGGTGGGGAGACTCTACCTGGGCAGGTGCCCAGGATCCTCCTCCCACCTCCAGCTTCCCTGGAGGCAGGCTGCCTAACTGGCTCGACTGGACAGAGATTTTCTTCTCAAGGACTCATAGAGCATTCGGGCCTCCGTGGGCGAGTGAGGTTATAAACGATAACAGCGCCAGTCTCAGAGCCAGGTGCCCGGCTCCAGGACCCACACCCATGGCTTGCTGGGCAAATTTTAACTGTTTTGTTGCCCTCATCACCTGACCATAGGCGTGACAGAGAATCAGCCAGGATAACCCAGCTGGGGACTCACGCTACCACCTGCTGCCCATACACGGGGATTTCTGTGTTGGCTCGGGAAACACACTTTCATGTCCATTTCCCTCAACTAGGATAAATAGAAAGAAGCAAAATATACAAAGTCTACAACAGGGGGTGTGATTATAAAGCAGAGAAAATGATTTCCATGAGGCACAGAAGACCAGCCTCGTTATTCGATCATCACACAAGCTCAAAGTGCCATAACCCAAACACGCTTCCTAAGAGCCTAGCGCTAACAGTTACAGGAAGCACACTTTGCTTTCATCTGGAACCAAAACTAAAATGCAATCAGAACCAGAATCTTCTTCACACCTAAAGCCCCACTGCCTACACCTGTCTACAGGAGGGGCCCGACAAACATCTCTTGATGAATGTGTCCATGGAAGGAGGCGGGGAGGGAGCGATGGGAGGATAAGTAGATGCATGGATAGATGAATGGATGGCTGGGTGGCTGGGTGGATGGATGGGTGAGGACATGGGTGAATGGATGGATACAGGGAGACGGGGAGGGAGGGACGGGGGATGTGGGATAGATGGGTAGGTGGATGGTGGCTGGATGGGTGGATGAATGGATGGATGTGCTGGATGGATAGATGGATGGGTGGTTGGATGGGTAGATGGGTGAATGAGTGGATGTGCTGGATGGATGGATGGATAAATGGATGGATGGGTGGCAGATGAATGGATGAAGATTTGGATATATGGATGTATGAAGAGATGGGTAGTTCGATGGTTGCTAACTATCTCCCTCAACGCTCCATGAGAATGGACACTGATCAGTAGGGCTCTCCCTAGGAAGCTACTGCATTAAAGCCACCGAGATAACAAGACTTCTTACTAAGACTGCTTCAGGCCGCACTGACGTCTCACAGAAAGAGGGAATGGGCTGCCCCTGCCTGCAAGAAGGAGTTGCCCCTCCCGCCCTCCTTCTTCCCTATGGCCCTGCTGGAGATAACTCAGCCACTGAAGATAGACTTGGCCACCTTCAACTGCATCCTCCCCAAGTGGGAACAGCTACCCATTCAATACGGATGCTCCTCAGAGTCCACCACGGTCCCTTGAGCTCCTCCTCAAGGATGCTCAGTCCTCAGACCTTTGCAACATCCTAGCCTGACGTACTAGAAAAAGGCGCTGACCCGCCACCTAGGGCTCAGGCAGCTGCTGAGGACGTACCATTCCCGGGCGTCGGTGGGGAAGAGGTAGCCCTTGACCATGGCGAAGGTGGAAACGGTGTAGCCCAGGATGTTGGCACACCAGAGCAGCGGGATCCAGTTGTCAAAGATGATGGTGGGGGAGAACCAGCCGAGGAGGTGGGCGTTGGCGAACCACAGGAGGTGCGTGAGGAGCCACGCCTGCAGGCCGTTGATCTCGTACTTGTTGACAGCTCCTGCAAAGGGGAGACGTGAGAGCGGGGCCGTCTGCCCACTGTGACTGCCCCTGGCTCCCTTCTGGGGTCCCCAGCCCCCAGAGCCAGTCAGCGGCTCCTGCCACTCAGGCCCTCGGGGTCAACACGCCAGCAGGACACCTCACACTGTGAGCTGAGGACTAACCGCTCATGCTGGCTGAATCCCTAAGAGGGGGAGAGCGGGCGCAGGACGTCTATAACTGGCCTGAGGCTGAGTCACCAGCCTGCAGTTTGCTGGAAGCTGGAGCCACAGAAGGGACGAGGGTCCCCTATGGCACCTGGTGGGGCTGGGGGTGGGGGGAGGGTAGCCAAGAGCTCTCTGTGGGTTGGGCTGGGGTCTCAGTGACTGCAGGGAATGAATGGACCAGGCGGCCCTAGGGCCCTGTGAGTCAAAGCTTGGGCCCCCGCGATGCCCCTGGGGGACTCCAAGTGTCCCCGCTGGGGAGATGCTCTGTAAACCCAACCACACAACCAGCAGGGAGGGGGCGCTATTTCATTCCCAGATTGGGAATGTGATTTCTGACCTCACTTCTGGCGGCCGTCCCTGGAAGCTGTGTGAGTATGAGTGTTGGTGGGGTGGGTGGGGGGTCAGGCCCTATAGGAGGAACAGGCAGGGAAAGGCGGCATGGGGCGAGCGGGGGCGGACCCCAGGTTACCTGCGGGAGTCACGGCGCCCTCCTGAACACCCCCCACGTAGCCCGGCAGAAACTTGTGGCAGAAGTCAGGGAGCAGCATGTACAGGAGCACCTGAAACGCAGAGATGCTCCAGCCGGGTTCCCCGCGGGCTGCGGGGCCTGGCTGTGCCTCGACACGGCCGTGCTTTGTCACTTGAGACGACGAATGGGCAGGCACCGCATGAACGGGAGAAACCATGATCGTGGCTGGTTACTTCTTCCAGAAGAGCTTACGGCTCCGGGAACACTGACCACAGGCTGACTGCGGGCTTTGAGGGGAGCCTTGAACAGGAACCCGTCACCATCACTCAGAACACCCACGCCGTCTCCCCACAGGGCTCAGCCACTCCCTTTGGGAGAGCCCACTAGCTTACATTCAATACAGTTCGCCCTTGAAAAGTATTCACTGAAAGTGTTCAGCGTATTCCCAAGCTTGTGCCACCATCCCCAGTGGCTAATTCCAGAACATTCTTATCACCCTGAAAAGGAGCCCCACACCCCCCCGGCAGTCCCTCCCAGCAGCCCCTCCCCGCCAGCCTCTGACAACCAGCAATGGATTTTCTATCTCTGCGGATCTGCCTGTCCTGGACTTTGCATACAGACAGACAGGACACGCCCCTTTGCAGCCAACCTCTCTCACTGAACATCAGGTTCTCAAGGCACCCGGGTTGCAGCCTGTGTCAGACCCTCACTCCTTTCCATGAGAATAACAGCGCCCTGTGTGGTTGGATCACACTACGTGCGTGTCCACGTCTGCTGATGCACACGTGGGCTGTGTCTGCCTTTAGGCTACTGTGACTCTCACGGCTCCAAATCACCTGTTACTCAAAAGGACCAAGAGGCCTGAAATGAGAGGGAAGCTGAAGCCCAAAAGCTGGGATCGTGGGGAGAAATAGCTAGCAGAGGTTAGAGCCTTCGTCCAGGGCAGGAAACCCTGGCGGGTAGGGGTCGGGGGCAGGGGGCATCTCCCTGTACCATTTCCCAGGATAATGATAACATCATTATTAATATTCAGATATTAAACACTGTCTGTTCAGATATTAAATACTATCTGTTCACCGAGTTCATGGTGCAGACAGCCTTCTGATGAACTCATTCTGGTTGGGAAGCTAGTGAGGTCACAGCAGAACCAAGGCCCACCCCACCCACCTCCACTGGCCAGGCCTGTGTGACCATCTCTGGGGACATGGCCTTGGCTTTGCCAAGACCTAGAGCAGCTCTTAGGAGCTGGGCAACCCTAGGACACGCTTCCCATCAGGCACAGGGCTTCCTGGGAGGGAGCCACGCCCTCACGCCCTCCCAGGGAGCGTTGCTCCCTGCTCAGCACGGAGGCTCAATGGAAGGCGAGCCGGACACCGAGATGCCACCAGGTGGCCTTGGACCTGAAGACAAAGCTAAGTCCATCAGGCAGCGGGTGAGGCCTGGCTGGGTCCCACGAATAAGGATGTCCGTGTGAGCCAGACACCAGCCCCGACCAGGAGCCAGGCCCACCCTGAGGAGGGGAGCCTCTGCTGCAGGGGCCGGGAGGGCTCACCTGGAACGTGACCCACGCTGCGTAGATCTGGGCCGCCTCTGTGGTCACGGGCGGTGTCTTGGCCCAGATGTCGGCGAGCCGAGCCTGGCCGGTGGCGAGGTCCACCACGGGCGCCGTCAGGGAGCAGCTGTACTGGTCGCAGGCCATGATGAAGTAGTACACGATGAAGGGCGCAAACAGCAGCAGGAAGATGACGCTCGCCAGGGAAAACCAGTCCACCTCCCTGCGGGGCCGACGGACGGCAGCCGGTCACAGGGGGTGCTGCCCGGCCCCCAACCTCACACGCGGGACGCCGAGCCCCATGGGCCCACCAGCCAGCGCCTCCCGGGAGAAGGCTGTCGGCTCGCAAGGCCAAAGCCCCCACTGCCTAGGCAAGGCACCCCACTCGCATGATCTGCTTTGAGCAGTCTGAAGGCCGACGAGCCCATGGATACCCCAGAAAGGCCAGGGCCCAGGACACAGCATGGAAGGCCTTCCGCACCCCACGGGTCCAGAGGCTTCCTGTTCTGGGCCATCTGGGACCTCACCAAGTCCCCATCACTCTGTGGCCTGAGATCCATGACCCCGTGTCTTACACACTGAGGGCAAAACCAGGACGCCCACTGCCCCTGACATCAGCTTCCACGGTAGATTCTTCTTTGGGTTCCTAACTTCCTAAGTTGGCAGACTGCTACTAATAACAGTCCTACTGATAAAAAAGAATCGTTTAAACAGGTTCCTGAAATCCCAAAGGCTGGCAACCTCTCGCCGAGAGCCCACTTTACTCTCCAGCTGGAAAGACGGATGAGATGCTTACCAGGCTCGGCCCCACTGCCCTTGGGCTGCAGCCTTGCCGTTGGTGAGGCCGCTGGCACTCTTGGTTTTAGGGGTGCTGGGCTGGGACTTGGCAGCCATTGGGCCCTGAGGGAAGGAGACACCACGCTGAGATCATCCCCTGAGAAACAGACACTGCAACTCCCTGCCATCATTCACAAGCCCCCACAGGGCTGGACTCCTTCATTCTCTGACTCTCCACCTCGTCCTGGATGGGCGATTCCAGGCAGGGACTCCCACTCCCGGAGCCTGCAATAGCCTCCCGCCCGGCCCTACTTCTGCTCTCATCTCAGTTCACTTTCCAACAACAGCAGAACATCCTTCTTGTTACAGAAACCCAAACACCTGTGGCTCAGAAACCCCCCACCGCATGCTCCTGCCCCACCCCCACCCCCCCGGCACGCTCCCATCACACCCTCTGCTGCAGGCACACAGAGGTCTCTATCCCTCCATGAACGTGATTTATCTTATTCACGATACCTGCTACTTCTCTGCTTAGAACACACTTTACAGGTCTCCTTATTTGGGTCTCACAAAATGCTCCCTCCTCGGTACGACTTTCTATTTTTCCTGGAGTTAATGGCTGCCTCACTTTTTCCATTCACTAAGATTTCTACGCATCTATCACTATTTTTTTTTTCTGAATGCTCTAATGAGCTGTCATACACATTAATAACTTCTCTACATATTCCAGCACAGTTTATCAGTTCCATTTCTCCATCCCACCCATAGCCACTCATCTTGTACCAAGAGACAAGCCAACCCGTGGTCATAATATGAGGGAACTAGGGACACCCCCACTTGCAGAATGAATTCACAATGCTGACGTTTCAGAATATCAGGCATGAAAAAAAAAAGATGATCTTCAATGCTGTCAGAAAAAAATCCAGGATTAAGAATCATGCTAGTAGCAAGCTGGTTCTAGGAGACAAGATGGAAAACTTTAAAACTCCTGAGGGAAACGTAAGCTGCTAAAGAAAAGGCCAGTGAAAGCAGAAGAGGAGATCCCAAGATAACAGCTGGGCAGTGAACCAGACAGTAGCCAGCCCACTGTGGCACAAGATGAATGGCTTTGGGCCAGGGGTTGGGGGGGGGAGCCAGGAATGAAAACAACACGTTTTGTTGTGTTGCAGAGTATACAAAAATCACTGATAACTATGATGGCTCTGTTACAACACGCAGGAAAAACAGTTAGTGACAGGTACATAGAAACCTTAGCATATGGAAAAAGGGAGGCAACCATTCATTCCAAATAAATAAATAAATAAAAAGCCATATAAGGGGAAAAACACCAAACCATAATTATAGTACATTACGTGGCTTAACAGTAAATAATAATTTTGCCAGACAGGAAAAAAAAAAAAAAAAAGTGGAAAGTCGAGGGTGTTAAAAGGAAATCATTTAGAAATAAGCAGGTAAAAAACAACACAAAAGTAGCTTAGAGAATGAAAAAGTACTTGCTTCTGGGAAGCGGGACTCTAAGATGACGTAGGGAACTGTTTATTTTTTATATATAAGTCTTTTAATGCTGGTTTCATTTTAAATGCGAAGATGAATCACTTTAATACGACTGTACAGTCACTTAAAATTTCTCAATGACAAAAGCTGCAAGACATCACTTTATTCTCACAGGTTAGTTTATGGAGCATTCATGATGTACTCGGCAGACGAAAGAGTTCTTTATGGACAGAGAGCCACTCATCTTTCAGCCCAAAACACAGACTACTGAGCCTGGCATGTGGCAGTTGCTCTGATCTAACATGCTGGAAAACTGCAAAAGGGCCAGAAATGTACAGGCCAAGAGCTAATGCTGGACACAAAAGCATATTTTCTAAGGATTAAAACAAGCTCACGCAATTATTTTGCGCTTATAACGGCCTTCATCCACCTCTCTGTCAGCGTGTGTGAGCTGCTCAGGCATGTCTGACTTTCTGCCACCCCATGGACCGTAGCCTGCCAGGCTCCTCTGTCCATGGGATTTCCCAGGCAAGAATACCGGAGTGGACAGCCATTCCCTTTGCCAAGGGATCAACCTGACCCAGGGGTCAAACCCGGGTCTCCTGTGTCTCCTGCCCCGTAAGTGGATTCTTTACCGCCTGAACCACCAGGGAAGCCCCAGAAGGGAACGCTGTGGCTGCGTGGGCCGGGAGGTGCACGTGTCCCTCCCATGCGGCAGGTGAGAATTCTACCACTGAACCATCCGTGCACCTCTCTGTCCTAAGCACTGAATTTTTAATAAATGTGGAAGGGACACCCTTAGCAGTAGATAGCTGAAAACAGGGGAGAGGGTGGTGTCCAGGAAGTAACTAAACTTTTTTTCCTGAGAATCAGGCAGGAGTGGACAGTGAGCGCTGGCGGACCAGCTGCCTTTGAAAGCGAGCAGCAGCTCTGGGAGGTGCTTACCTCCAACCTCTTTCCAAGCGGCTCGACTGCAGGATGCAGGCTTTCCTTCTTGAACTGCTCCCTTTCAACTCTCTAGACTCCTATGCTCCACAGGCCTGCGAGATCCTTTTCAACCCACTGAACAGAGCCCTGCAGGGCACACAAAGGTGATGAAAAGACTCAGGGAGATAAGGACCAAAAATGATAATTTTCTCAAGTCCCACCTGGTAACCAAGCGAAAGGTGTGGCTCAGTGTCCAGGGTTTGAAAGTGCAAGAGGGCCCTTGTGTGGGGATCTCCACGATAAGGTAATCTTATCTCGTAGCTTATCTGCCTGGCACGAGATGTCTGCCAAAGAGGAAGCACTTATGAACAACAGGTAGAGCTGGATGAGGGGTGCTTCCTGGAGGAGTTGCCCCGGAGACGAGGCCTAACATGGTGGACTGATGAACAGCCCAAGCTGGCTTCTTTGCAGACTCATACTGAGCAGTGCACATGACCTGGATCAAGTCCCACCCTGCCCGCTCCACCCCCACACCCACCCCTGCCCCGAAGCATGCATCTTCTCCCTAGGCATTCCCGGAACCAGTGAGTGCCGTGAATACAGGGCATCACAGACAGTGATCTGGGCTTGGAGCCTGGTTCTCTGCAGACTTACTGAACCCAGTGACCTTCCTGAGTGTCTTGGGGCTTCAAAGCCCCCATACACACCCAGGGAGGAGCCAAGGAAGTGCATGGGGATTTTCGGCACCCTGGTCAGCTCCCTGGGCCGCTTTTTGAGTTCCACAGGCGACCCCATGGACTGCAGCCCACCAGGCTTCCCTGTCCTTCACCATCTCCCAGAGTTTGTTCAAACTCATGTCCATTGAATCAATGATGCCATCCAATCATCTCATCTTCTGTCACCCTCTTTCCTTTTGCCCTCAATCTTTCCCAGCATCAGGGTCTTTTCCAATGAGTCGGCTCTTGGCATTGGGTAGCCAAAGTACTGGAGCTTCAACTTCAGTATCAGTCCTTCCAATGAATATTCAGGGTTGATTTCCTTTAGCAGTGAGTGATTTGATCTCCTTGGAGTCCAAGGGACTCTCAAGAGTCTTCTCCAGCATCACAGTTCAAAAGCATCAATTTTTTGGTGCTCAGCCTTCTTTATGGTCCAACCCTCACATCCATGCGTGACTAGTGTTTCCACTGCTGCCCTGCAAATAGGTTCATGGAGGTGGGAGGTGGCAGACATACGCATGCCTACGGCTGATTCATATTGATGTGTGGCAGAAATCAACACTACTGTAAAGCTCTTATCTTCCGTTTAAAAATAGACAAATATTTTTTAAAAGAGTGAGCCCATGAAACTCTAGACACTTCACTCTCATGCCCTGGTAAAGGCAGGGCTCCAGGCCCACACTCATCCTCTTTCCACCCACACAGTCTGGCTGAATGGATGCAGGCAGGCAAGTACCCACAGGACCTGTGAGTAATAAACCTTGTTCCTCAACCTTCCGTAATGGCTTTTGCTGATGGTGTCCTGCAATCATAAGAACCACGAGGGCCGGTCTGGCCACTTCGTGGTCCCAGTGGAAGCAGGGTCTATGGGGCTTCTCACAGTTAAGCAGGCCAGGTGAGCGCCTTCAGCGTTCCTAGCTGAGAACACCACCATCAACAGCCCAGGACCCGTGCAACAGATGACTTAAGTCCTGTGGCAGCCCTTTTGGCATCTTGAGGATTTGGTGTTTGGAGAAGCATCAGAGGTGCAGAAGCACGGCAGAGATGGGATGGCACGGTGATGCCCAGGAGGCCCAGATGCCACTGGCAAGGCTGCGAGCTCCCTGCAGGATCAGGTCTGCTGCCACTTGGAACCCAAAGTGGGTGACCGTGAGCTGCTCCTTCTGCTCACTGGCCTCAGTTTCCTCATCTACAAAGTAACCCACCCTGTGGGGTAAACGAAGTCCCGGAGCCAGGTGCTCAGAGCCCCTCCCAAGCCGCTGGAGTTCTTCCCAGAGAGGCAGCCACTGCCGAGACCGCCGTCAGCACCACCCAGGCCTCAGGAAGGTGGGCTCATGCAGGGTGTCAGAGTGAAGCTCAGCCTGGCAGAGGTCTAAGGCGGATGCCCCTGCAATGCCCAACACTGAAGCATCCTGCTGCCTTCCACGCAACTCATCTTTTCTCAGTGCAGAGGCTGAAAACAATAGTCTTTGGGGAATTCTCTGGCCGTCCGGTGGTTAGGACTCTGCACTTTCACTGCTGAGGGCTTGGGTTCAGTCCCTGATTAGGGGACTAAGATCCCACGAGCAGTGCAGTCCAAACCAAACCAAATCATCCTTTGCCCTCTTTCAGTGTTCCTGTGGGTTGGGGACTTGGGGAGGCTGGCTAGGCTAGCTCCAGCCTGGGATGTGATGGTGTGGGTGAGCCTGGGTTTCCTCCCAGCATGGAGGCCTCAGGGTGGAGGGAGGAGGTGCCCAAGCTGCCTCTTCTTCCTGGGAAGGCATGTGACATCACTCCCAGAGCGTTCTGTTGGCTACACTGGGTCAGAAGCCCACGACCTTTCCAGGGGAGGGGAAGCAGGCTCTGATTCTTGATGGGGGAGCAGCAAGGTATTAGGGCAGCACGAGATACTGTCGGGGCCGTCCCTGGGTGACACAGGCAGTCACAGGGCCACAGAGCAGCTACCAAGCTGCCAGCACCTGCGAACCACAGAACTCCCAGCCCACTCTGGAGACTGCCGTCATCGGGCCCAGTTTTACAGATGGGGAAGCTGAGGCAAGGAAAGTGGAGAAAGTAGCTGGCACAGAGCTACAGGGACGGAGCTGGGTCTGCAGGCGCGCCACCTCCTGTGGCACACTTGGGAGGCTGAGGAGTACAATTCAGAGTAGTGGGCTTCCCTGGAGGTCCAGGGGCTAAGAGTCAGCCTTGCAACGCAGGGGACACCAGTTTGCTTCCTGGTCCCAGAGGAGCCCACATACCACAGAGGAACACAGGCCCTGCACCACCGCTGCTAAAGCCACACTCCGCAATGAGAAGCCCCCGACACGAGACGCTTACGCACCACAGCAAAGCGCACCCCCGCTTGCCACAAGTCGAGAACGAAGACCCAGCACAGCCCAAACAAAAATAATAATAATAAAATAAAACATTCCGAGCAGTGATGATAACAGTCAATCTCTGTGAGTGCTGGGCTAGGTACTATCCTAACATACACAGAGAAGCAGCTGGAGCATTATTGGAACAGCAGAGGTTCTGGTTTAGAAATGCGTGTGTCTCAAGAGTAGGAGACACATAAAAGGACAGACGTGCCCTAACTTGTACTTAAAGGAATGATAGAATTCAGGGCCAGTGAGGGCTGGGCAGCTGCTCTTCAACTGGAGGACAGTTCCAGAGGCCGGGCAGACCTCCGGGTTGGCTCAGTTGCTACCTGTCGGAATTTATCCTGGGACATAAACAGATGGCTGTGTGAAAAGGCAGATGCAAGCACTTCCATTCTGGAGCACTTGCAACATATTGGAGCTGACAACATGACTATCAATAGGAGACGAGAAAAACAATGACGCCCTGGTACAGTGGAATACCCAGCAGCTATTACAAAGAATGAGGTTAACATGGAAGAAGGTTCCCTGGTATGTACCAGCACAAGGGCAAGCTGTAAGACAGTCTATCACTAAAAAGCTATTCAAAAAGTCACTCTGATCCAGTGGCTAAGACTCTGTACTCCCAAAGCAGGGGGCCCAGGTCCAACCCCCGGTCAGGGAACTAGATCCTACCTGCCGCAACTAACACCTGGTGCAGGCAAATTAAATTTTTTTTTTTTTTAAGCCATACACCAAATCCTCAACAGTATGGGCCTTCCACTTGGGTTCCCCCAGCCCCTTTTCCTAATTTTTCTAGTAGACATGTACTTGTATTATAAAATAATTTAACAACAATAAAAAGAGCTGGTGAAATAGCTCTTGGGAGTCCTTAAATCCACAGTTCTGAGAACATCTGTGGCTCTCTCCAGGGGCAGGGAGGTCACTGGTCCTCAAGGCAGGGGGTGGTGATGTGCGGAGTGATACTTGAGTTTACCTGCAGCTTTTTTACGTCCTCCCACCCACTTTGGGTGGAGTGGTCATCCTCTCACCTGCACGTGCAATTCACGAGCCTCCGTTGCCAAATGCAGAGATGGCTCTTGGCCCTTCCCAGAGCTTGGCCCTGGAGAGCTCTGGCCCGGCTGCCGTGGAGAGGGTTGAGGTCCTGGTTGGGGCAGAGCAACTCACGCCTGGGGCCCTTCTGGGGCCTCCAGAAATAGGCAAGAGCCCTGGCAGGAAATTCCAGAAACACCAAGTCCTAATTCTAACTCTAATTCTAAAGGGTAAACTGCAGCTTTGACTGCAGACGCAAGGGTTTCTGTTTTTCGAAAGTTAGCAACACACATGCTCCCTATAACACAATCACGTTTAGAAGTCAAACGTCCAAGGCCGGGGCTTCCCTGGTGGCTCAGTGGTGAAAACAAAAAGTCTGCCAGCCATGGCGGGAGATGCGGGTTCAGTCCCTGATCCAGGGCGATCCCGCATGCCTCGGAGCAACTAAGCCTGTGTCAGGATGTTGATGGTGCGCATCTGCTGAGCCCAAGCACCCTCGAGCCCGTGCTGCACAACACGAGGAGCTGCCGCGAGGAGAAGACTGCACACTGCAACTGGACGGCAGCCCCCACTCGCGGCCACCAGAGAGAGCCCTCAAAGCCGCAAAGACCCAGCAGAGCCAGAAAGAGAGAAAGAAAATTATTTCTTAAAAGTGCAAATCCCCTCAGTCCAGCCCCAGGAGTCCCTGAACTTGGCTGCTTATTCTCCAGATTGTCACCAAGCTACTTGTCACTAGATATGCACCCACCCTCCCTCCTTTTTCCCCCCAGATTAGTTTACCTCCATTCTTTTGCAACTTCACTGCTTGGCTTTTTCTAATCTTAGTCTTAGTCTACTTTCTTAATCTGCCACATTAATCCGTACCTTTTTTTTAAGCAGGAAGTATACGGTAGGGTTTTTATGAGGATTATTGTTAGAAGTAACTGCACGTTTGTTTCTGGGTTTTCGCCTGGGAAACATCCTGTTGTGGAGAGTGCCCTGCGGGTGGGGTAACTCCACCCCCTCAGGCCTGTTCCTGCTGGTCTTCCTGGGGGCCTTCAAGGCACCTGGGATTGTTCACGTGTCCACCCACCCCCCTCCCCCCAGTAAATGCAGGCATTGCCCTGAGGACTCCTCTCTCCAAACCAGTCTGTTGCCAGTATCTCTGGGTTTGAACCCTGGCTATGTCGCTAAGTACACGACTCTCCACATGTCACTGCACCTCTGGGGAGCCTCAGTCTTCTCATCTGTAAGATGGGGCGATGTCTGGAACGCAGTGTTTTGAGAATTTAGGTCAGAGCACCCAGCACAGCGCTGGACCTTCAGGAAACCCCACTTTTGATAAACTCGATCTCCTCATTTGCAGTTTTCCTCCCTCCTTTCTCTTGTCTGAAATCTCCCCAGGGCAATTCCTACCCTTCTTTTCCATTAAATTATAAAATGTCCAAGAAAGAGGCAATACTACTCCATCAGTTAAGTTAGTGGGGAACGCTGGAAGAGGAGGGCGCGATTGGTCTTTTGTGAGCAACTTCCTGCACTGCCGGCCGGGGCCCCGACCCCTACCCCCAGCCCCCCTGCAATTAGTCTATTCCTAGAAGCAATTCCGAGTCCGCTGCTCCGGGCTCCCACTTCTCAGTGAGCAGACAGATGCCCCATGTTTCCTCAGCAGAAAACTGCATCCACTCGTGCGGGGCACCTGAGGAAGGAAGAGCCCCGCCCACCCCACCCCCCCCCGGCCCAAAAGGCACTCACCTGGCTCCGCCCCGTCTCAGTTCGCCCCGGGAGCTCCCGACCACCGCCAGGGGACCAGCATCCCCAAAGCAGTCCACCCAGCATCCACCCAGCAGTCTTCGGGTGGCCAACCCGGGCCCCCAAACCTCCAGACTTTGCTCGCCCGCACGCACGCACTCCCTGCCCATGCGTCTGCTCCTACGCGGAGCACCCGCCGCCCTCCACGCCCAGCCCACCCCCGGCCTGCGCGCGGGCCCGGATCTGTCCACCCGCCCCCTGCGCGCACCCACCTGCGCGCAGCACACACCAGCGCGGCCGGCCTGCTCACCTGCGCACCCGGCTCCGCGCCAGCTCTGACCCGCGCGGTCTGAGCCGATCGCCGCCGCGTCCCCGCGATGAGGTGTAGCGACAGGCGGCCAATCGCAGACGCGCCCCGTGCGACCCGGCGCCCCTCGGGCCCGGCGATTGGCCGCGGCGCCTCGCCCCACCCCGTGGGCTGACTCCGGGCCACCGCGCGCTCCACTCGGCAGCCGCGGGGCGCGAGACTGACAGCGGAGGACCTGCCCAGCGCGCCGCCTGCCGGCGGGGCCGGGCCCAGGGGCCCCCGGAGCGCGGCCCCGGCTGGGGGGCGCGTCCCCAGCCGCGGTGGTGGACGGGCCGCTGAGCTCCCCAGCCTGTTTCCTCTTCTGCCAATGGGGCTTCAAAGGCGCTCAGCGCACACTGCGCCAACCGTGTACAGACTGCCGGGTCCACATCAACCCACGAAACAGCCAAGATCGCTGTCCTTGGGGTGCACGTGCGGGTGGGGTGCGGGGGAAGCGGGATCAGTAACCAAACCGTCAGTGAGGAATATGGTGAAAACCGGCGTGGAGGAGGCAGAAGCAGGACGGCACAGGCTGCAGTGTTATTCGGGGTATCAGGGAGAGCTCTCGGCTGGAAGGCCGTCACGGGTGAGGGCTCGCCTGGAAGGCGGCCAGAGGTGGCGTTCAGGGTACCTACCAGCTGTGCAGTGCCGCGAGGACAGGAAGTGGCAGAGTCGGCCAGAGGGAGAATTTGAATGGGGGATGGGGGCGGGCGGCGAACTGCAGGCTCACCAAAACAACCCGTCTGTGGCCTATTAAACCAGGCTTTCTACCTCTGCTTTAACCATTCAAAACAAAGAAGGCCGTTTTAAAAAAATCGAAATGGGGGACCTATGGTTCAGGCATTTGAGATGGCTCTGGATGACCACTGTGGGCAGGGTGTCATACATGTTCCTGCGTCACTGAGAATTTGAGTTTTCTGAACTTAATCATCCTCAAGGACCACCGGCCAGTCTCAGAACAGCAATCTGCTGGCTGCCAGTAGCAACCTTCAAAGACTCAAGGTCTCTTGTCATTAGGCAACCATTTTGGACTCCAAGCATACTTACCTCTTGCCAATTGCGATTACAATTCTTGACAAACAGGTTTCATCATTTGGTGGGGTTTTGCCTTCTTAAGCATCCCCCACTTTGCAGTTTTAATTGCTTCTCGAATCAGAGTTTCCTAGGCTATAATCCTCAGTTTGGCTCAAATAAAACTCTTCTATTCCTATTATAGATTGGTTTATTATTTCTGTTGACAGCAGGAAGAGCCAACCCTCTCTCATATACCCCTGCCTCCCTCAATCATGGTACACAGGCTACTTTTGCAAGGGCATGACCTTGACCTGGGTGTGGAGCCCAGGCAGTGTCTGGTGGTAGGGGCGGCTCCACTTGCAACATCTGGCATCAGCCTTTCTGCCGGAGGGCTCTGCATGGGCGTTCCCGTATACCTCATGGAAACGTTTGTTCCCTCTGCAGTTTTTTATTTTGAAGATGTCAAACATGCCAACCAGTTGAATAAATAGTAAAGTGAACACCCACATACCCAGATTCAGCAGCTGTCAACAGTTTGCCACATTTAATTTCTCTCTGCCTTCCTGTAGCTGTGTATTTTTCCTGAAACACTAATTAGCTATAGGTGATACCTCCTTCCTGAATATTTCAGTATCCATCTCCTAATAACAAGGACATTCTCTTACACTCTCAAAATAAAGTGGCCATACTCTGGAAATTTCACATTCATTCAATGCTATTGTCTGATATATTACTCATATTCAGTTTTCTCCAACTGTCCCAATCATATCCTTTATGAAAAAGTGAAAGTGACTCAGTCGCGTCCAACTCTTTGCAACCCCATGAACTGTACAGTGCATGGAATTCTTTAGGCCAGAATACTGGAGTGGGTAGCCTTTCCCTTCTCCAGGAGATCTTCCCAACCCAGAGATGGAAGCCAGGTCTCCCACATTGCAGGGAGATTCTTTACCAGCTGAGCCACAAGGGAAGCTGAAGAATACTGGAGTGGGTAGCCTATCCCTTCTCCAGCGAATCTTCCTGACCCAGGGAACAAACCGGGGTCTCCTGTATTGCAGGTGGATTCTTCACCAACTTAGCTATCAGGGAAGCCCATATATCCTTTATAGTTCATTAAAAAATCCAGGATCCAATTGGGGAACCACTCTATGCATTTAGTTTTCTTGGTTCCTCAGCCTCCCTTAATCTAGACCTCTGCCCCAGCACTGCTTTCTGTTTTGTTTTATTGTATCTTCTTGGCCCTTGACCATTTTGAAGAGTCAAGGCTGGCTTTTCTTCACAGCAAGTCTCTTGATTTGGTTTGGCTGTTTTCCCTGTCCTTGTTTTTTTTTTTTTTTTCCCAGCCACATTGAGTAGCATGTGGGATCTTAGCTCCCCAACTAGGAATGGAACCTGTGCTCCCTGCAGGGTCTGAACCACTGGACTGCCAGGGAAGTCCCTGTGCTTGCATTTACGTGATGCCTTGTGGGGCAGGATAATATACTACGTAGATGTCATACATCATAGCAGGGGGCGACATGATGTTGATGTGAATTTGTCCCTCTGTCGATGGTGAGTTTGATCCTGTGGCTCGCGTGGTTTCTGCCAAAAGTCTCCACTTTCCTTTCATGATTAATGAGTAAGCTGTGGAGTGATACTTTGAGACTGTGTAAATACACTGCTCCCAAATAACCTTCGGTCCAATTACCTAGCATTTAATGATGACTCTTGCCCGAATCAAACTTCTTGATGCAAAAGGGGGATCTAAATTCATCATCCTTTCAGAATTGATTAGTTGGCATTTTTTCTGTAAAGAATTTCCCTTTCTTATTTAATTCTTTCTCAGTATGGGTTAATAAACTTTTTGCTCGTTGAGGAACTGTCATTTACCTTTTTTAAAAAAAGTCATTATCTTTGCATATACAAATTGTCCCCTAATTGGCCAGTAGGAATCCCTCCAAACCGACTCTCTTTGTCAAATAACATGCTCACATCATTATGAGAGAATGTGCTTAGTTTCCACTCCAACCAGACATGGTAGGATCTGCTCCACTCCTGGCTAAGGCCTAACATCTGCCATGGTTCAGTTCAGTCGCTCAGTCATGTCCGACTCCTTGTGACCCCACGGACTGTAGCACGTCAGGCTTCCCTGTCCATCACCAGCTCTCAGAGCTTGCTCAAACTCATGTCCATTGAACATGGTGATGCCATCCAACCATCTCATCCTCTGTCGTCCCCTTCTCTACCTGCCCTCAATCTTTCCCAGCATCAGAGTCTTTTCTAACGAGTCAGTTCTTCACATCAGGTGGCCAAAGTATTGGAGTTTCAATTTCAGCATCAGTCCTCCCAATGAATATTCAGGACTGATTTCCTTTAGGATTGATTGGTTGGATCTCCCTGCAGTCCAAGGGACTCTCAAGAGTCTTCTCCAACACCACAGTTCAAAAGCATCAGTTCTTCGGCCCTCAGTTTTCTTTATACTCCAACCCTCACATATACACATGACTACTCGAAAAAACATAGCTTTGACTAGATGGAACTTTGCTGGCAAAGTAATGTCTCTGCTTTTTAATATGCTGTCTAGGTTGGTCATAGCTTTTCTTCCAAGGAGCAAGTGTCTTTTAATTGCATGGCTGCAGTCACCATCTGCAGCCATGGTTGGCAGGAGAGATTTGAGTTAACTGAAAAGGATTGAGGTGCTTCCGGCAAAGAAAACTATCCCCCAAAGGGTCAAAGTTAGAATTGAATGAACATGTAAACATTTTCGTTCTTTTCTGAAATTTCCAAATTGTCTATCATGAACAAGTCTTACTTTATAAATAGGAAACAAGTTTGTTTCAAATGTAAACATGTGTATGTATAGGAGAGGCAGCATTGGAAACCGGGAGAAAAGGGTGCCTCTTCCATCAAAGATGGCCAGCCAGCTGCTTATTCATACAGGGGGGTGGGGAATGAATTCCTACCCTAAGGGGACTAAAGGGTGAAATGTGAAAACAAAACCTGAAAAGCTACTGGTAGTGAACAGGTTCAAACGCCACAGAGAGGAAATTGGGCAACATTTAGTAAAGTCGCACATATGCATAACCCAGGTCAGGCGTCTGCAGAGACGCAGATAGCTGCAGCCCCAGGGGAAACTGGCACCCGTAGATACAAAGAAACTACAGGTGCCCTCCAAGGAGATGAACGTGGGAACGGAAGCAGCAGTGCGTGTATGTTCAAGCGCGCGTGCGCTGGCTCGGGGCTGCTTTACTTAAATGCCCAGTCGGTGATGAACCGATAAATACAGTGCAGTGCGGAAGTGCAGCAATAACGAACGGAACGTCACGTGATGTGGGGCGGGGGACTCGTACAGGCCGGTTAAGACGCAGTTTGCGGGGAGGTGTGGAATTAAATAGAGGGATGGGGGCACGCGGGCCGGCCGGCCCCTGCACCTGCGTTCCAGAACTCGGAGACGGTCCCACCTGCCTGGGTCTGGGTCGGGGGGCGGCGCCAGCAAAGGCACCGCTGCTGGATCCTCTCGGGCCCCAGGCCGCTCGGCGGGCCTCCCCGCGCGCAGGCGCGGCGAGGAGCTTCGCGCCGGGCGGGGCGGGGCCTGGTGTCGCCCGCTCGGAGGTCCTGTACCGGCCTCGCTTCGCCAGGGGGCGGGGCGGCTCAGGACGGGGCGGGGCGGTCAGGGGGCGGGGCCTGTCGCCATCGCCTCTGAAGTCCAGCCCTGAGGGACGGGGCCATCAGGGTGGGGCGGGGCCATCAGGGTGGGGCGGGGCCATCAGGGTGGGGCGGGGCCATCAGGGTGGGGCGGGGCCATCAGGGTGGGGCGGGGCCATCAGGGTGGGGCGGGGCCATCAGGGTGGGGCGGGGCCATCAGGGTGGGGCGGGGCCATCAGGGTGGGGCGGGGCCATCAGGGGGCGGGGCGAGACGCTGCAGCTCTGCGGTCCTGTCCCTGGACTGACGCAGCGGGACAACCCGGAAGGACCCGAGCCGCGGCCGCCTCTCTCCCTAGGACACAAAGCCCCACTAACCTGCCGGCTTTTTTGCCCAGGCGTCTGCAGCCAGGATGGGGCGGAAGGTGACCGTGGCCACCTGTGCGCTCAACCAGTGGGCCCTGGACTTTGAGGGCAATTTGCGAAGGATTTTAAAAAGTGAGTCTAGGGTGGGCGTCGGGTAGACAGGCGAAGGTCAGCTCTGGTCGCCCAGATTTGCTGTGATGCATACGCAGCCTTGCTCTGGAGAAACTGGCGGCCATAGGTATAGGGATCCTGAGTGAGGTCAGGCATGGGGGTGGGTTACAGTGCCTGGGGCATGTGGTATGTACACATGGTAAGAGAAGTCTGGTCCTGGAGGTGGAGATGAGCAGGCTGGTGAGCTGGTCCTCAGGTTTCTTTGGGGTCCTGTGTGGCATTTATAGAGCTGAACCCGGTCCAGAGAGGGAAGTGGAACAGGGGTGAGGCCACCAGCTTAGAGACCAGGTGTGGTCGTTGTGTGTGTGTGTGACGGGGTCCGTGAACAGTTTTCACCTGCACCAGCTCACCTTTGAGAGTGGAAGTTTGCACCGTTGACCTCTACACCTGCAGTGGGGCTGCCCTGGGCGGTCTGCAGGCTGGCCATCCTCAGGTGCTTCCTGCAGCAGGGCCACCAACCACAGTAAAAACAGGGTGATTCAGGTGAGGGTGTCATATCAGCAGTGTGCCTCAGACCTTCTTCCTTTTATTTTTTCATTGTCAACCTGCTCTCACCTCGTCAGAGCTCAGAGCAAATCTAGTTGATGAGAGGTCATCTCGGGTGGCCAGAATTGTGTGTCCACTCAGCTGGCCTCTCCTCCCCAGACTGCATCTGGAAGCTGCTGCTCAAACCCAGAGGCAGATGGTACCTGTCACCAGCGCCTTCAGGAGCTGCCTTCTCCCTGCACAGAGTCCTCTCTGTCTGATTGTTAATGAGCTACCAGTGTGTGGCTCCCGCAGCCCCACCCCTGCCCTCCTTGGTGCTAAGGGTCAGCCCTGCAGGCCCCGCCTCTGTCTCATTTCCTGCGGGTGTCAGCAGGGGCTGGAGATGCCCTTTGGCTTTTTATGACACCAGCGGCAGCAGAAGATTGAATCTGCCTCTCTTGGACCAGTTGTAGGTGCTGAAATTGCCTCTCTTTCTCTCTGTCTCTGTGCATGTAGGTATTGAAATTGCCAAACACAGAGGAGCAAGATACAGGCTTGGACCAGAACTGGAAATCTGGTGAGAGCAGAGCACACAGACACCCTAGGGTGGGCAGGTGGAGGCCTCTGCATCAGCTCCCTGCAGCTGAAAGGGCAAGGAAGGAGAGGCCGGGACTGAGAGCTGGACACGCAGGCCCAGCTAGGAGCAGAAGCCCCGTGAGTGGGCCTGCTTGATGCCCTTCAGCAAGAGCAGGCCAGCCGGCCTGGGTGATCCTGGATCCCTACGTTGAGTAACACAGGAGCTCGTAGAGAGGCTGACTTTTCCCAGTCCAGGGCCGATGTCAAAAGCTGGCTGGATTTCTGGCCTTGCATTGGTGTTTAGTCTCACACGTGGCCTAGGAGCTGAGGGAGTGACAACCTCTGAGCAGGAGTTTATCCTTGGAGAGGAAAGGATATCCCAGGTCTGGATCCCACACAGGGCATCTCCTTGACTTCATTTTCATCTAAGAACCAGGCTCTCCTGCTCATCAGAACCAGAGGCCCAGAGGAATGCTCCTCCAGGCATTAAGAATGGCAAAGGCCAGTTTGGAGGTTAGTGTTCGTGTCAACAAAGTTTGCTTGGCATTTTAACATCACTTCTGCTATGTAGTGAGTGCGAAGGACTTTTTGAAGATTTAAAAGTAGTTTACAGGGACTTCCCTGGTGGTCCAGTGGTTAAGAATCTGCCCTTCAAGGCAGGGGATGTGGGTTCGATCCTTGGTTGGGGAACTAAGATCCCACATACCTCAGGGCAACTAAGCCTGTACCACAGCTACTGAGCCCACTTGCTCTAGAGCCTGCAAGGTGCAACAAAAGATTGCACATGCTGCAACTAAGACCCTGCACAGTCAAATATATAAATAGATAAATATTTTTTATAAAAGTAGTTTACAAATACTCTACACATCATTACTGGGACCCCCGCACTGAAAAATTACCCTCAACCCAGTCTGCCCATGTTGGGACCTCATTGAGCATTGTATTAGTTTTTTTCAGGGGCTGTTATACTATGGTTTCACAAACTGGATGGTTTAAAACAGCAGAAATTCATTCTCTCACAGTTCAGGAGGCCTGAAGTCCAAAATCAAGGTGTGGGTAGGGTCCTGCCTACTCCGAGGCTCCAGGGGAGGGTCCTTGCTGCCTCTTCCAACTCCTGACTCTCCGCTCCTCATCTCATGACTGCGCCCCTCCAGCCGCAGCCCCTCCCTCTTCTCCGCTGCTTTCCTTCATGTAAGGACACTTCTCGCTGGATTTAGGGCCCACCCGGATAGGCCAGGATCATCTCCTCTCCAGATCTTTCACTTACTCACATCTCTAAAGACACTTTTTCCAGATGAGGTCACATCCACAGGTTCTAAGGGCTTCCCAGGTGGCTCAGTGGTAAAGAATCTGCCTGTCAGTGCAGGAGACGCAAGTTCAGTCCCTGGATCGGGAAGATCACCTGGAGAAGGAAATTGCAACCTGTTCCAGTATTCTTGCCTGGAGAATCCCGTGGATAGAGGAGCCTGGTGGGCGACAGTCCATGGGGCTGCAAAGAGTTGGACACGACTGAGCGTGCACATGCGCGCCCCGAGTTCTGGAGGTTGAGACATAGACACGTCTCTTTTGGGGACACCATTCAGCCTGCTGTAAGCTCAAGTAAACCGCAAGGAAGTCACGTAGCTGTGTAAGTGGCCCTTGAGTGGTTGTTCACGGCCCCTTTGCCTGAAGAATGTTCTTCGCTGGGTCCAGCTTTGTCTCTTTTGCGTCCTTTTCTTGTAGATTAGTGTAATTTGGGCCACATTGAAGGCTAAAAAGAATCCAAGGGCAGACAGTTTTTGACGTGACAGAGAATTTCTCATAGTAACTGAGAACTAGGAGCGACAGACGGGGCCCAGTCCATTAATTTCCAATACAATGCATTTCTTTTCTTCTTTTTTGTAGCAGTGAGTCTTAACTCTGGTTGCGCAATAGACACTCCTGGGAGGCTTTGTAAAGATACGGGTGCGCGGTCACCCTGGCCTGGCCCCAGGCCCCTGCCCCATCCCTACCCCACGCGCACCTGCTGTGTCCTGGGCGCTCATTGTTCTCGCCCTCCCTCTGCAGTGGCTACGGCTGTTGGGATCATTATTATGAGTCGGACACCCTCCTGCATTCGCTCCAGGTCCTGGCAGCCCTTTTGGAGTCTCCAGTTACTCAGGATATCATCTGCGACGTGGGGATGTAAGTGCGGTGTGGGCGTGGGAGAAGGGCCCGTTCCAGGGCCTGCTGTGTCTGAAGCCGTCCCTACTTTGGGGATGTGGCATCTGCTCCCTGCCTGGCCCTGCAGACCACTAACTCCCCAGGTGGAGGCAGCTTTGGGGAGATTTTTTATGTTACTGTGCACGTAGGACTTGCTTTGCACGAGTCGGAGCTCAGGGTCCCCCAGCCTCGTGTACAGCATTTTCCTTACTTAGTAGTAAGTTGGGGGATGGTTCCCTGTCACTCTGGGCTTCCCAGGTGGCGCTCGTGGGAAAGAACCCGCCTGCCAGTGCAGGACACGTAAGAGACATGGGTTCGACCCCTGGGTCAGGAAGATCCCCTGGAGGAGGGCATGGCAACCCATTCCAGTGTTCTTGCCTGGAAAACCCGCATGGACAGAGGAGCCTGTGAGCTACAGTCCACGGGGTCGCACAGAGTCAGACACGGCTGAGCGACTGACTGAGCACGCATGCGCGCGTGTCATTCCAGATGGACACACAGGCCATCTGGCTTCAGAGGGTGTCGATGCATGAGTGTAGGTTTGTAGGGGTAGGCATATACGGTGGCGGTCCATATGGTGCCGGTTCCGTATGTAGGCCCAAGGCCTACAGGCAGTCCTCGGAGACCTTGCACGCTCAGTTCCGCACCACTGCAGTAAAGCCAAATATAGAAATAAAGCAAGTCACACCAATTTGAGGGAGGAGGTTTCCAGTACATATAAAAGTTACGTTTACATTTTACCGTTCTATCTAAAAATATACATACATGCTTTCTTTAAAAAAAACTTTATTGCTAAAAAATCCTATCCTCTCAGCCTCCAACGAGCTATCATCTTTTTGCCGATGGAGGGTTTGAAATACCATGAGAATTATCAAAATGTGACCAAGAGACTGGAAGTGAGCAACAGCTGTTGGGAAAATGGCACCAATAGACCTTCTCAACGCAGGGTTGCCACAGACCTTCAATTTGTAAAAAATTCAATATCTGCGAAGCACAATGAAGCAACCTGCAATAAAATGAGGTCTACCTGTAGGTCCCTATGGTGTGGATTCCCCGAGTGCAGGTCACATGGGCTGGACTCTGGCCTAGGATTATTCTATTCTAGAGTGTGTCTGTGACCAACGTTGTGTAACCAAGCCCACTGGTGGGCTTTGTTGCTTCTGTTTGCGTCTCTGTTCTGTGTTACGTGGTGTGAATGTAGCCGAGTTTGCTTTCTTTTTCCTCAGCCTTGCCTGTATTCTACACTTCAACCTGCTGTGACATCTGTGTAGCAGGCTCTCTCTTAACCAGTGAATAGAGGGCGTTTTAGCCCAGTGTGTTCACATTTGTTATAATTCTTGATATGTGGGCCATGTTTGTGTCCTATTGTGCTGTGGTGACAGCTCACCACACATGCAAAACACAGAACCGCACAACTTTGCTGTCTTGTGGTTCTGGAGGTCGCGAGTCTAACTGGGTCAGTGGGGCTGGTTGCTTCTGGAGGCTCTTGGAGGAGAGTCGGTCTTCCTGTTAAAGCCCAGTGTCCAGGCTCGCCCGCAGTCCTCACAGCCAGAGGTCACATCACCGCAGCCCCTGCCCTGTTGTCACAAGTCCTCCGAGCGCCCTTCTCCCTCGTATAAGGGCCCCTGTGGTTCCCATGAGGGCCCTGGGGAGTCTGGGGCAATCTCTGGTCTCAGGATCTGGAGCTTAATGGCGTCAGCAGGGTCCCTTTTGCCACGTGAGGTGACATGTGCTCGGGTCCCGGGAATCAGGATGGCGGCGTCAGTGGGGGTCTTCCCTCGGCCCACCGCTTGGACGGATTCCTGCCTTTATTGAGTGTTCTGGTCGCCGTGGCCTCTTTCCTTCTTGTCTTTTGTTTCTTCTCTTTGCCTGTTCTCCTCTTCTGGCCTTGACTTAGTAATCTGACTTTAATTTGTCTACTTTTTTGCCCTTAAAATATTAACAATCATATTTTAAAATGTTTTTCTGGGATTTTCCTAGTGGTCCAGTGGCTAAGACTCCGCACTCCCAATACAGACGGTGGAGGGGGCCAGGTTTCCTTCCTGGTGAGGGAGCTAGGTCCCCCATACTGAAACTAAGAATTTGCAAGACAACCCACTCCAGTATTCCTGCCTGGAGAATTTCATGGACAGAGAAGCCTGGCGGGCTGCAGTCCATGGGGTTGCAGAGTCAGACACGACTGAAGTGACTCATGCCACTGAAGAAAGGTCCTGTGCTCTATAATGAAGACCAAAGGCCCCAAGTGCCGCCACTAAGACCTGATGCCACTTAATGAGGAAACATGTTTTAAAAGAAATTTTTGTTTTGAAATCCAGCATTTACCTGGATCTGTACGTGCCACTGAGCAAAACAACGGTCATACCATGACGTCCCTGATACTCACCGTCTAGAACTGTCTTATTCAAAAGAGATGGACACTGAGTCTCCTCCCAGCTTTCTGTGGCTAGAGGCGTGTTACCCTTAGCACTGCTCACAGAGGGCCGGCTCACAATAAAGAAAACTTAAAAAAACGAAATAGAGAAAATCTTAGAGTCAGCAATAACTTTTCTTTAAAAAGCTACCATATTTCTTTGTTGTCATGATTTATGAAATCGAACTTTACTATTTGTTTTTCAGCATCTGTGACACACTCTTGCTTGTTCTTTTGCCAGCAGTTGAAGTGTTTGTGTCTGATTTATTAAGAGTTCTTTATATATGAAAGATATCGAGCTGTCCCCATATAGGATAAAAATACATTTCCTTGTCTGTTGTTTGCTATTTAATTTTACGTTTTGAGCTTTAAATCTTTCTTGTCATGCTTTTTGTTTGTTTTTGTCTGAGAGGCTTACTCCTGCTGGAAGTCAGATATTCACCGAGGGTTTCTTTTTCGTTTAAAAGATGTTCACCTCCTGCCCTGAACACGTTTTTGTATGAATGTGAACGCAGTGAGGTTTTGGTTTCGCCTGGGAGGAGTGGAAACCGTAACGGTGGGAGTGCTGGCTGGCGGCTTCCGGGTGCCGAGCCCCGGCCTCGGCAGCCCGCCTGCATCCTGCCCCTTAAAATGCTCCAAGAGGAGGAACTAGGGCCGCTCGGCTCAGCCCGTGCGAAGCGGGATTGGAACCCGGCCGGCCACCTGCCTTGACAGCCCCACTGCTTACGGATGCTGTCATCTCCTCTTGCACCCCCACCATCTTTACTCTTGTCCCTGGGCTTGGGCCTTATTATTTTTTATTTCATGATCAATCCTTAAGGCCCTCCTTCCTGGTTGCCTGATGCCTTCCGCCCTGAGCTCCTGCACTCTCGCCCTGAGCTGGGCTCTGCCATCCCCGCCCAGCGCTGCCCCAGCTGGAGGCCAGCAGAGTGCCCTGGCCTCCAGAGCAGTGGCCCCTCCGCTGCAGAGGAGGAAGGTTCCAGGTGATCTGGGAGGGTGTTTGTCCTGAGGGGTCCAGCAGAGAGGCGAGCAGATCTGTCCAGCGCTCTCCATCCCCTGCCCCTGCCCTGGCCCCCCGGGCCGGCCCCCCTGCCTGCCTTCTTGGTGGGGGGGCTCAGTCAGGAGAGATGCCGTGGAGGAAAATTGGGGACGTGCAGGGGCAAGTCCCTGAGGCCAGCAGGGGGTGGACAGGTGACATGGCCTCAGGGATGTGAGCAGAGGGATGGAGGCGGCCACTCAATGGTCTGAGAACCTTCTGGAAGGAGAGGACAAGCCCTGAATGGGAGGGACTTTGCGCTGGATTTAGAAGACTCTCCCATTTAGAGTCTGTGCCGTGGCGGAAACACTCGGGTTTGTTGTTCACTTTCATTTGAGAAGCCACAGAGGAGCCTTCTGACTCTCATAGAGGAGCCGGAGAAACTTCACGTTAAAAGCCGACGTGGGGCTCTGCTCTTTGTAGACGCGCGTGCCCTCTCTCTGCAGGCCCGTGATGCACCGAAACGTCCGCTACAACTGCAGGGTGATATTCCTCAACAGGTGGGTGACCGCCGGGGGCAGCGCGACCCCCTTTTCCCCAGGCTTGGAGCTTGGTCCCTGGGGACCGTGGCTTCTTCTGGAACTACCTTCATGGGGTGGGGTA
This sequence comes from Budorcas taxicolor, assembly GCF_023091745.1. Lineage (NCBI taxonomy): Eukaryota > Metazoa > Chordata > Mammalia > Artiodactyla > Bovidae > Budorcas > Budorcas taxicolor. The sequence goes on from NC_068934.1 coordinate 48,996,042, forward strand.
CCTGGCAGGCAGATGCCTCGGGCGGCCCTGCTTCTCCTGGGCTCTGTCACCACTGACACCTTCAGACATCAGGAACAATGGGTGGAGTTTGGGGACACACAGCTCTGTGGCCAGGAGGTCAGTCCTGGGAGGGCAACCTTGTAATAATGTCCCCTCTCAGACCCTCGGCATCAGTTGCTGGCCAGTGCCCACCCTCCAGGTCTTAGCTGCTCTGTCCTCATCGACACTCAGGGTGGACGGGCTGGTGGCTGCTCCGTGTCACGTGGGGCGTGTTCACCTCAGGAGGGGCCTTGTTCCCCTGTCTGTAGGAAGATCCTGCTCATCAGACCCAAGATGGCCTTGGCGAATGAGGGCAACTACCGTGAGCTGCGCTGGTTCACGCCGTGGTCCAGGAGCCGGTGAGTCACTGCCCGCGCCGTGGTCCAGGAGCCCGGATGGCGGCCGCTCCTGGGATTCATGGGGGAGATAGAGATTCGGGCCAGCGTCCCTGCCCCACATGGGACCTGTCATTTAGTGACGGCTGCCTGACGCTGCTGATTAGCTTGTGACTAGTTTATCAGACACCACATAAAACGCTCAGTCATCAACCACCCATCATCCGTCTTTCTACACGTGACCCTGCAGATCAGGGTTTCTCTACTCCAGCCCTGTTGCCTTGGGGCCGGCTCGGTCTTGTTGTGGGGGTGGCCTGTGCGTGGAAGGCCTGCAGTAGCATTCCTGGCCTCCGCTGACGGGTACGTCTGCATCCCTGTGTCAGTCTACGACGTCCCCAGACGTTGCCAAGCGTCCCCTGGGACAGGATCGTCCCTGTTTGCCTGCCCTGTGTTCTTCTTACAGTTATCGCTGGTTTTTTTTTTTCACTGTTGCCGCTTTGCCAATGGAATCTTTAACGTGATTTTTAAACATTTTATTGACATGTAGTTGATTTACAACGTTGTGTTAATTTCTTCTGAGCAGCAAAATGGTTCAGGTATACGTCTAGATCCATTCTGTTTCAAAAATGGGGTGTGTTTATTCTTGGGTCTTTGTTGCTGTGTCGTCTCTTCTCTGTTTGTGGCGAGCGGGGGCTGCAGTCTAGTTGTGATACCGGGGCGGGGGGGCTCCTCACTGTGCTGGCTTCTCCTGCGGCAGAGCGCGGGTTCTGGGGCACACGGGGCTCAGTAGCTGCAGCACATGGCTCCACGGCACAGGCTAAGTGGTTGTGGAGCGCGGGCTTAGCTGCTCCGCGGCACGTGTGATCTTCCCGGATCGGGGATCAAACCTGTGTCTCCTGCACTGGCAGACAGATTCTTTACTGCTGAGGCACCAGGGAGGCCCTGTATACATTCTTCTCATGTGTGAATTGAGGGGGGAGGTGAGGAAGAAGGGAGAAACTTTGGGCGGCTGTCCCTTGAAAAGGGATTGTGATACAGCAACATCACCGTGAACTAACCTACCCATGGTGAACTGAGTGCTCACCGTGGGATGCCAAGGCAGCTCGGGGGTCAGACGGCGTCTGAGTGTCTGCTCCCTTCATTGGTCAGGGTGAGATGGCATCATCCCCGCAATGTTTCTGCTTTTAAATTTTAGTTAAGGGTTGTCCCTGGTGGCCCAGTGGTTAAGACTTCATCTTCCAGTGCAGGGGACAGGGGTTCGATCCTTAGTTGGCCACCTAAGATCCCACATACCTCAGGGCTGAAAAACCAAACCATGAAACAGAAGCCATGTTGTAGCAAATTCAGTAAAGACTTTAAAAATGGTCCACATTAAAAAAAAATCTTTATCAAAAAATTTACTGAAATAAAAGTCACTGAAATCTCCCAGGAGGTTCTTATGAATTCTGGGAAAGCGAAAGAAATCTAGTTAATTCAGTGTCTTCATGGTACTACATCTGGTAACAGCCCACTTGAGGTCAGATTTGGAAACCATCTAGTATCTGAATTCTGCCTGTTAGGGTAGACCTGGGGGGTGGCTCGGGCTTCCCTGTGGGCTCAGACGGTAAAGAATCCACCTGCCAATGCAGGAGACCCGGGTTTGATCCCTGGGTTGGGAAGATCCCCTGGAGAAGGGAATGGCTACCCACTCCAGTATTCATGCCTGGAGAATTCCATGGACACAGGAGCCTGGTGGGCTACAGTCCGTGGAGGGGCAAAGAGTCGGACAGGAATGAGTGACTGACACTTTCACTTTCTGGGATGGCTTGTGCAGAAGCTGTGTGCTGGACTCTGTGTCCGTCGTACACGATTCGGAATGTGATCGATTGTTTCAGTGATGATACAGGTTTGTCTCTGCGTGCTGGCTTCATGCAGTGCGATCTTTCTGGCTGAAGAATTTTGATCAGAAATTCCAGCCGCATTTCTCTGTGGGGAGACATGTGTCCTTCTCGGACAGATCCCTTGACATGCCTCTCAGAGGGCGTAATGAAAGCGTGGGGCAAGCAGGGCCAGTGAGGGAGCCCACAGGTGCCTGGGTGTTCCATGTCCCGGAAGCCTCATGCAGTCGCCTTGCTCTTCCCTTTTTCCCTTAAATTGGTCTCAGCAGCGTGTGTCAAAACTTGACAGTTCCTTTGCCAGCTCATGGGCTCCGCACTCTCAGTCTGAGCTTTACCCTGCCTCTGGATGCCATTCTACATTTTCCCCGAGATGGTCCTACTCAGGTCTGTGGTGGTTTCCTTTCCAGGCAAACAGAGGAGTATTTTCTCCCCCGGATGTTACAGGACCTGACGAAGCAGGTGAGTCTTGGGGAAGAAAACTCGTTGTCTGTCAGACTGTCCCTCTGGAGTGGGCCGTGGGGGCAGGACCCTTGGGGACAGAGTCACGGCATCGCTGTGGCCCATGTAAGGAAAACACAGACGGGGGGAGATTTCTGTCACAAGTGGGGAGGGTCCCAGGAGCATGGGGGTTGGGCGCCTCCTTGCCCCTACGTGATGTCCCCTGCTCTCCTCCGGCTCACCCCGCGGGGTGGGCTCAGTGGAGCTTGGGAGGGGGCTTCCTGCACCACCCTGGCCAGCTGTTCCCTGCTGGGCTGGGGCTCTGGCCTTGGGGCTGCCCAAGAAGCCGAGTATGGGGGATTTCTGGTTGTAAACCTCATGGAAGACTTACTTGGCTGCCTGTTTATTCTGTGAAAACTCAGCATCAGAAATCTGTCTTGTCTTGTCTTTGGCACCTGGCTGTCCAGGTGTGAAGAACTTTGACCTTGCAGCCTTATCCAGGGGGTCCTTGTCCATCCCCTTCATGCTGGAACCTGCTGGAACCCCGTGCTATCTACTTCCAGTGGGGGGTTGGGAGCCAGGGGCTCACAGGGAATGTTTCGAGGGGCCCCTGATATCTCTTGCTCCTACCTGAGTTTCCATTCCGGTTGCCAGGTGTAGTAACTTGTTCAGGCTTCCATAACCAATTCCACAGCCTAGGGACTCAGGCAGCAGACATTCATTCTCTCTAGGCCCGGAGGCTGGAATCCCAGACCCTGGTGTGGGCGGGACTGGTTCTCCTGAGGCCGCTCTCCTGGGCGTGTGGACGGCCGTCTCCTCTCCGTGTCCCCACAGCCTCGTCCCTGTGAGTGTCTGTGTCCTGACCTCCTTTTCTTACAAAGACCCCAGTCCGGTGGGGTTAGGGCCCAGCCTGATCACCTCATTTTACTCTTTGAAGACCTCATCTCCAAACTCAGTCACGTCTGAGATGCTGGCGGTCAGGGCTTCAGGATATGAACTCCGGGGGCGCGGTGTCCCCAGCCCTCTTGGGTTGCTGCCACCCGCGTGGCAGTCTGGGTGGGTGCGGCCGAGACTGGGGGAGGGGACTGTCGGTCAGGTCTCCCACGTGGCCTGGAGGCTTTTCTGACCTTGAGTTGCAGCAACGAGAACAATGTAAAATCACGGTGATCCAGAACACGTGTGTGTGAAACACATTTCAGCAGCAATCCTCCTGACACGACACTCATTCCGTTTCATCCTTCCAGGACCCTTTCACATCCTAAACGCCCCACCAGCTGACCCCCTAAGCCCACGTGGGACCGTCGGCAGGTGGAAGGGTGCTCTTGCTGTCTTTGGTTGGGAACAAGTTGCAGGAATTGGCCCTGGGCAAACGTGGATTAAAGTTCACGGCCATTTTCAAGAGACAGAGCAAAGCCAGCCATGTAGCAGCTGTAGCCTGGACAGTGAGGTCGGGGCCCGTCCCTGGCTGCCATCCTGTGGACAGTGCAGGTCCGGACCCGTCCCTGGCTGCCATCCTGTGGACAGTGAGGTCGGGGCCCATCCCTGGCTGCCATCCTGGATGTTTTGTTTGTTGCCCTGAACACTGGTCTTGTCCCAGGAGGATAGGGTCAAGATTCCAGCCCTGTCCCTATGGTCAGGGTTTCAAGGCAGATGGTCCGCAGACAGCTGGCTCAGGGTCCAGGGTGAGCGCTGTGTCCATGAGCTGAGGCCTCAGAACAGAAAAAGGCGGGCTTCCCCCGGTTCCTGCCCTTGGCGATGAAAGGAGCTGAGCTCACACACAGCCGTCAGGGAATCTGACCAAGATCCCAGGCCTCCAGGGCTGAGTTCTCTTGAGCAAGTGAAATAGGAGCACAGCTGAAACTTGGTCCCTGAGAGACGTGGACAAGGTGGGTTCCACGCCCGCGTGACCCTCTCAGCACACGTTCAACCCAGCAATGCCTCAGACCCTTGCGGCGCCCTCAGGGGGCAGCTCCATCCCCACCGCCCCCCGACCCCCGGCAACCGCACCCCTCAAGGGGCCATGAATGAGGCTTTTGGAGAAACAGGAGCCTGAGTCCTGCCCCAGGTCTGCCGCGCGGGAGCTGGGCGACCTGTCGGCTGGAGGGAACTTTGTCGGGCTCAGTTGGGTCGTTCCTTGCGTGGGCACGGGACCCCCAGAGCACAGACGATGTCGGAAGAGCATCTGGAAACCGACGCGGCAGATGCTGGCGGCCCTCTGGGCCCCAGAAGCTTCATGAGCCGAGTCACAGTCGGTTACGGCCACAGTCAAGGTCATGGCAGCTCAGAGCTGGTGAAGGGTGTGGCCAGGGCTCTTTGGTCCGCAGAGGAGACGCCCACTGGCCCTGGGCTGGGAATGGTCCCGGTGGGGGTGGCGGGGCTGGGGGGCGGTATTCGTTAGGGCTTGAAACAAAATGACGGCCTTCCTGCGAGTCCTGCCTGTGGCCTCTGGAGTCCCGGCTCAGCATGTGGCCCAGACGGGATGGCCAGGGGCCCTCACAAGCTCTGGTCCCCGCCCCCAGGAAACTGTGCCCTTTGGGGACGCTGTCCTCTCCACGCGGGACACCTGCATCGGGAGTGAGGTCTGTGAGGAGCTCTGGACGCCCCACAGGTCAGCCCTGCCCCCTGACCCCCATCCTTGCAGGGCCTAGGGGGCTGGGGGTTTGCAGCCATCTTGGCGTCTCAGCCTGGGGCAGGGAAGACACCCCAGGAGCTGCAGGGCTTGGTGGGCAGGCTGGGGACATGAGTCTCTTCTCTTGGCCCCCTGGCATCTCAGCCCGGGGCAGGGAAGACACCCCAGGAGCTGCGGGGCTGGGTGGGCGGGCTGGGACATGAGTCTCTTCTCTCCGACCCCTCCACCTGCAGCCCGCACGTGGACATGGGCCTGGACGGCGTGGAGATCTTCACCAACGCCTCGGGCAGCCACCACGTGCTGCGCAAAGCCCACGCCCGGGTGGACCTGGTGACTATGGCGACCATCAAGGTGGGCGGCGGCAGGGACGCTGGCGCTTGTCTGTCGCATGCAGGTGGGACCCCGGCGCCCAGTGCAGGGCGAGGCCTGAGCGCGAGGCTGCTCGGCGCTCCTCCTGGGTCCGGCTGTGGCTGACCAGGCCCTGTGGCTCCCTCTCCCGGGCCCCACGTCCATGACCTCATGTAATGGTGGGAATCACCCTATTAGGTGGGTGCTGTTGCCACCTCTGCTCTCTGGAGCAGGGCACCCAGCATGTGACCGTCAAGTGGCCCCTGGCCTCACACCCCAGCCATGCAGCTCTGGGGCTCTCAACCATCACAGTGGTCTCGGGACAAGTGACCGGGAATCAGGACCCCATTGGCACCACAGCCGGGCATGGGGAATGCCCACAAGTCTGCCACTCTTGCAGACAGCGTGGCCCCAGGGGCCGTGTCTGCTCTTTCCGGGGGCAGAATCTCGGCTTTGTAATCCAGCGAGTTGTCTTCCCCAAAGTTCCGTCTCTCCTCCCTTCTGGGGGAGGTGGCAGCGCCTGCCTCGGAGGGTTGTTGGGGGTGAGAGTAGACGCTCTGTGTGATGCCTGGCGCCTTGCAAGGCCGAGGGCGTCATAGCTGCGGGGACTTCCCTGGAGGCGTGTGTTTTATTGGCTGGAGTTGGGGCACTGATTTTAGTACAGCAGAGTTGCAGGGCTGGAGGCCTGAAGCTTCACGTTTGGGCCGGCAGAGGGTGAAGGTAGGTCGGGGATCAGAGCTGACCACTGCTGTCCCCTGTGTTTTCCAGAACGGCGGGATCTACTTGCTGGCCAATCAGAAGGGCTGTGATGGGGACCGGCTGTACTATGACGGCTGTGCTCTCATAGCCATGAACGGCAGCATCTTTGCCCAGGGGTCCCAGTTCTCTCTGGATGATGTGGTATGAGCCGGCCTGAGCAATGGCGGGAGGGCCTCTCATTCAGAGGCTGTGTTCTCTGCTCTCCCCGTAACCCGGGACCTGATGTGCCCGCCCTGGGAGGGATCCTGTGGGTTTTGATTGCTTCCTCTTCACCTCCTTGGTGGGGTGAGGGCTTCCTACCCTGAGGTTATGGGGACACCCCCACACAGCGAAGGGATGGGTTCACGGCCGGCTGTAAGCCCTGCACGCCCTGGGGGTCCCCGTGAGGCTGCAGGGGAGCTGAAGGAGAGGCCCAGAGCTGTGGGAGAGGGGACTTGGTAGTGACCAAAGCGTGGGTGGCCCCTGGCTCCAGGGAGGATGGGATGGGCTTGTGGGAAGAATCCCACGGCTGGCGGGGAGCTGGAGCCGGTCCCAGGAGTAAGCAGACACCGCACGGGGTCCAGAGATAAGGGGGTCATTTGGGAGGAGCAGAGCAGGGAAGAGCCTTGCAGGTGGGCCCTCAGAGGGCTTTCCCCAGAGGTCAAGGCAGCACAAGCTGGAATCAAGATTGCCCGGAGAAATATCAATAACCTCAGATATGCAGATGACACCACCCTGATGGCAGAAAGTGAAGAGGAACTAAAGAGCCTCTTGAAAGTGAAAGAGGAGGGTGAAAAAGTTGGCTTAAAGCTCAACAGTCAGAAAACGAAGATCATGGCATCCAGTCCCATCACTTCATGACAAATAGAAGGGGGAAAAATGGAAACAGTGAGAGAATTTATTTTTGGGGGCTTCAAAATCACTGCAGATGGTGACTGCAGCCATGAAATTAAAAGACGTTTACTCCTTGGAAGAAAAGCTATGACCAACCTAGACAGCATATTAAAAAGCAGCGCTTTGCCAGCAAAGGTCCATCTAGTCGAAGCTGTGGCTTTTCCAGTGGTCATGTGTCAATGTGAGAGTTGGAGTATAAAGAAATCTGAGGGCCGAAGAATTGATGCTTTCTAGCTGAGTGTTGGAGAAGATTCTTGAGAGTCCCTTGGACTGCAAGGAGATCCAACCAGTCCATCCTAAAGGAAATCAGTCCTGAATATTCACTGAAAGGACTGATACTGAAGCTGAAGCTCCAATCCTTTGGCCATCTGATGTGAAGAGCCGACTGAAGACCCTGATGCTGGGAAGGATTGAAGGCAGGTAGAGAAGGGGATGACGGGACAAGACGGTTGGATGGCATCACCGACTCAATGAACATGAGCCTGAGCAAGCTGTGGGAGATGGTGAAGGACAGGAAGGGCTGGTGTGCTGCAGTCCACGGGGTCACAAAAAGTCAGACACGACTGAGCGACTGAGCTGCAGCAACAAGGCAACACATGCTGCCTGTGGGCCCCGCCTCCCCACACCACCCCGGTTCCAGAAGCAGGGCTGGAGACCTGCCCCGCCCTCCTTGGTGGGGAGGCCCCATTCCGGGGGCTCCTCTGGTCCCACTGAACTGATAATCAGCTCAGGGGATGGGGGACACGTCCCCCCGTGGGATCATGACTTCACTGGGGCCACAAATATGAAAACCACAGCCGTCTGCTTCTAAAGACACATATTAACATGGGTGTAGAGCCTTCCCATGTGATTGGATGTTAGTTTCCTTCACAGAGAGAATAAGACAAGATGAAAAGCTCCTTGTAAAGAACTGTGTCCCCTTCATGGATCACAGCCTTGTCATGGTGGAGGGGCTTCCATAACTCAATGAAGCTATGAACCATGCTGTGCAGGGCCACTCAAGACAGATGGGTCATAGTGAGAGCTGCACCATAAGGAAGGCTAAGTGTCACAGAATTGATGCTTTCAAATTGTGGCACTGGAGAAGATTTTTGAGAGTCCCTTGGACAGCAAGGAGATTAAACCAGTCAATCCTAAAGGAAATCAACCCTGAGTATTCATTGGAAAGACTGAAGCTGAAGCTGAAGCTATTTTGGCCACCTGATGTGAAGAGCCAACTCATTGGAAAAGGCCCTGATGCTGGGAAAGATTGAGGGCAGGAGGAGAAGGGGATGACAGAAGATGATATGGTTAGATAGCATCGCCGACTCAACGGGCCTGAGTTTGAGCAAATTCCAGGAGATGGTGAAGGACATGGAAGGCTGGCATGCTGCAGTCCATGGGGTCGCAAAGAGTTGGACACAACTTAGCGACTGAACAACAGCAAAGAGAATTGTGTGGCTCTCGAGAGTTTTTTAAGCATCCAAGAAAGAAAATGACTGTTATTGCCCCCAAATGGGAATCGATTCCAAACCTGCAAACGGAGCACAAAGTAACTTTCGGTTCTGCCAGAAAGAGTCGCCTTGACTGGGCTGAGGCGGCCAGTGCCGGCTTCACACGGTATCTCTCATCTTGTCTTTTCGGGGTTTTTGGAAACAACTGTTGGAAATGCTTGTTCACAGAAGCAGGTAGTAACAGGAGAAGAAAAGGTTTCTGGGGCTTTCTCTGCCAGAGCAAGACAAGCGGGCGTCTGAATAAGGGTTTCTCCAGGGCCCTCTGATGCAATGTCTGTTTCTTCACCTGTTGTTTCACGTACTCGTGCTGTCTCACTGGGGTTGTCGGCAAGGAGATAGTTAAGAAATCAAACTTCGGTTTGAGAATGGACTGAGGAAAGGAGCCTTGGAATGAATTCATGGTATTTCTTGCTCAGAGTGAAGCCCAGGGGTTGGCGGTCTGGCCCTAGTAGCTGGAAGAGGCCACCTCCCTGCAAATGGTCCCCAGACCATGGGGACCCTGATCCTGCCTTCCCGGTGGGAATGAGCATGGTCCCCAGACGTTGCCTTCCAGGTGGCGGGGTCCCCAGAGGCCTCCTGCTGTTCGGCGGTAACCTTGATTAAGACGGAAGGCCTCTGGAGGAGAAGATGAAGTCCATGCAGACGGCCAGTGCTTGTCTGCTCTGGACACGCCTCGGTGCAGGCGCGCTTGGCCGGGACTCTCAGCCAGACGTCCGGGCCACAGGCACCTTGTGGCGGGACTGACTGGCAGTGAGTTTCGGGGACCACCTGTACCTGGATGAGCATGTGTGCAGGTGGCTGCAGCTTCCAGGCCCCCTGGAAGCCCCCATTTCAGCAAGCACCCGGGCGATTGTTTGCCACACTATGACCTGGGGACCGTTGCCCCACACCCCCCGGGGGGCCCTTGAGCCAGAGTTCTCTGATTTGACTGTTCCTGGTGGAGGTGGCATCACTGCCTTGGGGTGGGGGCAGTGCCCTTCAGTTCTGCCACCTCTTTGGTCTGTGGAGCTTCTCGAGGGCACGTGCTTCTCATGGCCTCGACCCCGCCTTTGTGTGAAGCTAACCTAGTTCCAGGAAAAGTGGACTGGGGCCTTCCTGTCAGGAAGGACTCACTCCTCTGGGGTCTTCCCAGTTTCTGTGGCTTCGTCAGGAGCAGCCTGGTGGCTTCGGTGAGCAGCACTGGGGCAACGACAGAAGAACTAGCGGACGTGGGAGTTCTCTGTTCTCTGTCTCTCCACAGACGTTTCTATCTTGCGTTAGGCTCGGTGTTGGCATAGACGGCTGCCCACAGCCAGCAGCAGGAGCAGGGGCCCGGCCGCCCTGCGTCCCCCTCAGAAGTAGTTCCCGCTGTCCTGCGCCTGCGCGTGTGGGACGATATCCTAGTAGTATGATCTGGTCAGGACTTTTTTCATAAAGAAAGGAGTACTATCTTTGAGTTAAAACTTTTCTATTTTCTGCTATTGGTTGCACGTGGCAGAGCCTCCATCTCACCTGGACTCAAAGGCAATGAGGCGTCATGTCCTAGAATACACGCAGCACATCTGGGCGGGGACCTTTGTGTGATGATTGCCGGGGCTCTGGCTCCATCCCTCTGTGTCTCCAGCTGGGCCTTCCTCTGTGTAGGCGTCATTGTTAGTTGCCTCATGGTCACAGGATGGCTGCAGCAGCTCCAGCCATCCCATCTTCATACAACCACATTCAAAGGCAGAAAGAGGGCCCTTACTCGCCCTGTGTCTTTTTAAGAAACTTTCTCAAAAGCCCCCAGCAGACATTTATTGTGTTTTATCAGAAGGTGTGTCAATTCAGTAGAAGTTCTGGTGGCAATGACAAGAGGGAAGGGCTGTGGGTGGGCCCCACCATTGGTGCTCCCCTCTCCCCAGGCCCCTAGTCCCTGCCTCAGAAGGTGGGACTCATTGTGTATAACGTGGCATACTTGTGAAAACAGATACGTGAGGGGAAAAAAAATAGGAAATCATGATTTTTATTGGAAACTCCCTTCTCTAGGAAGTCCTCACTGCCACGTTGGATTTGGAGGACATCAGAAGCTACAGGGCAGAGATTTCATCTCGAAACCTGGCGGTAAGCGATTATACACACACCCATAGGATGCTCATCAAAGACAGAGACTTTGTTTTAACAATAGCTTCGTTGAAATGTCATTCCCATACCCTGTAATTCACTGACCTCAGCGCAAGATGCATTGGTCTTTAGTATATTTGTGGAGTTGAGCAGCATCACCACCATCAGGGTCAGAATGTTCTTATCTCCTGAAAGAAACCTGGACCCACGAGTTGTCACTCCCCGTTCACCTCCCCCAGGGCCCCTGGCAACCCCGGTCTGCGTTGACTATGGATTTGCCAATTCTGGACGTTTCATATAAGTGGAATCATAACACGTGGCCTTTTGCAACTGCCTCCTTTCCCTGAGGATAGTGTTTTGTGGCTCATCCGCGCTGAGGCGTGTGTTCTCCATCCTCTGTATGGCTGCCCGGGTAGCCCACACGCTGTGCGTCCATTCACCCGTCGGAGGACATTTGGACCGTTTCTGCTCTGGCCATGAGGAACGGTGCTGCTGTGGGCATGTGCTAGGCATCTGTGAGGGCATGTTTGCGGGTCTTCCGTGATCTACCTGGGACTGGCCTGTGGGGTCCTGTGGTGATTCTCTGTTTAATTGTGGGAGGTCCTGCCGACCGTCCTCAGTCACTGCTCCGTCTCGCGTCCCCCCAGCACTGCGCGAGGGCTCCAGTTCCCCACATCCCACCAGCGTTTGCTACATCCATCCGTGTCCTGGCCACCCTGGTGGCTGTGAAGGGTCCCCACCGGGATTCTGAGCTGTGTAGCATACCCCTACAGTCATCCTGGGGACCTGTATGGGTTCAGGCCCTCAGGGAGTGCCCTTCCCAGGCCAGCAGGGTGAGCCCCTACCCCCGCGTGAAGGTGGATTTCGCCCTCTCCTGCCACGAGGACCTGCTGGAGCCCGTGTCTGAGCCCATCGAGTGGAAATACCACAGTCCTGCCGAGGAGATCAGGTGGGGCTGTTGGTGTGCAGGGGAGGCGGGTAGAGGAGAGTCTGGGGGCTCAGATGGTAAAGAATCCACCTGCAATGTGGGAGACTGGGGTCCGCTCCCTGGGTTGGGAAGATCCCCTGGAGAAGGGCATGGCAACCCACTCCTTCTTGCCTGGACAGTCTCATGGACAGAGGAGCCTGGCAGGCTACAGTCCACGGGGTTGCAAAGAGTCGGACACGACTGACCGACCGACACGCTGTCCTTCCCAGGACACTCCCTCCATCCCCTGCTGTACTGCCGAGTGGCCGCTTGGGGGCCTTGCGCCCTGGCCTCCAGGGCCTGCAGTCGACACTGTAACTAGACCGCGGGCCCCACGCCCAGCCCTGCCCACCTTGCCCTGGGCCCTCGGGCATGGAGACAGCGTGCCTGCTTTTCTGTGTCTCCATTTCCCCCACGGGAACAATGAGAGCACCTACCTCCTGGGGCTGCTCTGAGGCTTCAGAAGCACTCATCCCCTCGAAAGGCTGAAAGCAGCCGGGAACAGCATGCTGGTGCCGCTCACCGGCCCTGTGTCCACCTGGGTACCTGCCCCCAGCTGAGCTGCGAACCAGGGCAGCGGCTTGCCAGCCTCATGCTTCCCACCGTTCCCCAGCCTGGGACCCGCGTGCTGGCTCTGGGACTTCCTAAGACGCAGCCGACAGGTAAGACGTCGGGGGGATCTGGCCAGCCCCCTTTAATCCTTCTGCGCTGGGTTTGTGTTTGACTCTGTGGCGTGCCGGTGACTTTTTTTTTTTGAAGATTTATTTATTTAATTTGCTTTCTGACTGTGGTGGGCCTTTGTTGCTGTGCACAGGCTCTCTTTAGCTGCCATGAGTGGGGGCGACTCTCCGGTTGCGTGCATGCGCTTCTCACTGCGGCGGCTTCTCTTGACATGGAGCTGGGGCTCGAGGCATGCAGGCTGCAGTCATTGCGGCTCCTGGGCTCTCGAGTGTGAGCTCAGTAGTTGCGGCGCACGGGCTTAGTTGCTCTGCGGCAGGTGGAATCTGCCCAGACCAGGATCGAACCAGGGTCCCTTGCATTGCGTGACAGATTCTTAACTACTGGATCCCCCGGGAAGCCCTGACGGGTGTTTCTTAATGCAAACATGTCCTGACTCTGCCTCAGTCAGGAGCCTCGGCTACCCCAGCCAAGGTCGCACTGAGGTTTGGCTCCGTCTTTGGGGTCCTGTCTGATGACCCCGCGCTTCCTGCCTAGTGGTGTGACTGCACACGTCTGCAACTCCCGGCGGAGACACAGCCTTGGGCCCTCCGCGGTGGCGTTCCCTTCGCTTTGTGGAATGTGCAGGGCTCCCTTCTCCTCCCCTGGGGGAGGGCGCTTTGTGGGCGCTCGTTTTTTGCTGGGGGAGCTGGGCTCGCTGCTGTGCGCGAGGCTCCGCTCACACCGCCATCCTGTTGGCCTGTTGCAGGCGGGGTTCTTCCTTCCCCTGAGCGGCGGGGTAGACAGCGCGGCCACCGCCTGCCTGGCCTACTCCATGTGCCTCCAGGTCTGCGAGGCTGTGAAGCGTGGAAGTAGGTGATAACTGGGGCCCAAGCAGGTCCCGGGGGGCTCAGCCTGCGGGTGGAGCAGAGGGGCAAACCCAGCTAACCCAGCATTGTGGTGGGGGCATGCTCAGACGCTCTAGCATCACCCCAAGTCCCAGGGCCTGGGCACAGCAAGGCCACTGAAGTACCTTCCAGGGCCTCGGGCCCTCGAGGCCGGGTCCGGCAAGCCCACAGGGTACCTGCTGCTGCTGTGTGTTGGCAGCCTGACTGGGATGAAAGAACAGGACCCTGGGGTCAGGCCAGCCCAGGTTCACACCCTGCCGCCGTGAGGGGCGATGTCGGCCATTCCCGAAGCGTCCGCAGCTGAGAAACAGGCACTGTGGTGCCATCCGGCAAGACTGCTGGGCGGTAGAGTAGGGAGGGACCGGGTGGTGCGGGCGCCCGGCACACATCCATGCCCTCTGTCCCACGGGTTTCAGATCTGGAGGTGCTGGCTGATGTCCGAACCATTGTGAACCAGCCCAGCTACACCCCTCAGGACCCGCGGGAGCTCTGCGGCCGCGTTCTGACCACCTGCTACATGGCCAGCGAGAACTCCTCCCAGGAGACCTGCGACAGGGCCCGAGAGCTGGCCCAGCAGATCGGAAGGTAGCTGGTCCCTGGAGTCGGGCCCGGCCAGCTGGCGGGGACCCTGGAAAGCTCCCTCTGAGACCCCATTTGTGGGTCACTGAGCACTCCAGTGCTCTTGCCTGGAAAAATCCCATGGACGGAGGAGCCTGGTAGGCTGCAGTCCATGGGGTTGCTAAGAGTCAGACACGACTGAGTGACTTCACTTTGACTTTTCACTTTCATGCCTTGGAGAAGGAAATGGCAACCCACTCCAGCATTCTTGTCTGGAGAATCCCAGGGATGGTAGAGCCTGGTGGGCTGCCGTCTCTGGGGTCGCACAGAGTCGGACACGACTGAAGCGACTTAGCAGCAGCAGCAGCAGCAGAGCACCCCAGAGGCGAGGTGTTTCTCTACTCAACTGCTGATGATGTGGTTTCCCATCAGCTTTACTCCAGATCTTCTCCGTGCCTGAGATCGCCCCTTCCCCTAAGTCCTTCCCAGGAGTGGGCTGATGCACTCTGGGTGCGAGCACGGAGCACCTCGCTGCTCCGGGGGTCCGGCCACCCGCCCTGCTCTGCCTCCCTCAGTGGCCACTGTACCAGACGCAGGCACAGTGGAAGGAGGGGGTGGGGGGTGGCGTCTTTCTGTTCAGCGAGACTTGGTTCCGTTCAGAACGTTCCATCTGTTCTGCCTCCAAAGGAAAAATAAGGAGCTGCCCATTCTGTAAGCAGAGCTCAGCTAAAAGCTGCCCCCACCCCGCAGTCCTGCTCCTAGATGCCCAAAGGGGTCGAAAGCAAAGAGATCAGCAAGTATTCACACATTCGTGTCCACACGGCATAGTCACAGCTCACACATCATCAGCAGTTGAGAAGGAGAAACACGATGTGTTCTGTTCGCGCACAGGGGTGCTTCTCAGCCTTAAAAAGGGAGGAAGCGCTGACACAGGCTGCTGCCTGCATGAACCCGGAAGCATTAGGTTCAGTGAAAGAAGCCAGACACGAAGGGACAGATACTGTGTGATCCCATTTCCTTGAAATGTCCAGAACAGGCCAATCTCAGGGCTTCCCTGCTGGCTCACTGGTGACGAACCCGCCTGCCAGTGCGGGAGACGGAAGGGATGCAGGTTCGATCCCTGGGTTGGGAAGACCCCCTGGAGAAGGAAACGGCAACCCACTCCAGTATTTTTTCCTGGAAAATTCCGTGGACAGAGGAGCCTGGCCAGGCTACGGTCCTTGGGGTCGCAAAGAGTCAGACACGACGGAGCGCGTGTGCACACACACACACACAGAAAGGGTGTCCGTGGTCGCCAGGGGCTGGAAGAGCAGGGGGTTGGGGAGGGACCCTCGTGGGCACAGGTCTCCTCCTGGGCTGATGGAAGGCTCTGGAGCTGGAGGTGGTGGCGGCACATCGTGAATGTCCTCAGTGCCGCTGGACGGGGCCGTCGAATGTGGCGAGCTCCGTGCCCCGTGTGTGTGTTTCACTGTCTGCACGCCCGCCTGTTCTCCTTCCAGCCACCACATCGGCCTCCACATCGACCCGGTGGTCAAGGCCCTTGTGGGCCTCTTCAGCCTGGTGACGGGTGCGAGCCCTCGGTTTGCGGTTCACGGAGGGAGCGACCGGGAGAACCTGGCTCTGCAGAACGTCCAGGTGCGCCCCGCACCTTGTCTGCACGCAGGGACCGCAGGCGCCTCGCCCGCACGCAGGGACCGCAGGGAACCCAGGGGCGGCCGGCGCGGGGGTCCACAAGCAGCCCGCCTCAGAAACGCAGAGCATGTAGCCGCGTGGACGAGGACGGGGCTCTGCACGCGTGTGCGTGAGAGGTGCGGGGGCGGGGGTACGAGGGTGAGGGTCCACAGGTGTGTGCACAAGAATAAGTGTGCGAGAGCAAGGGGACGGGGCATCTGAGAGTGTGCGTGAGTGTGTGGGGATGCAAGCACGTGACTGTGTGTGTGAGTGTGCATCAGCAGGAGAGTCTGTGAGCATGAGGTATGAGTGTGTCCAAGTGTGTGTGTCTTCTGCGTCTTCGGGGATTGGCTACCGGGGAGCTGGACCCTGGGTGGTCCATGCAAGGAGAGGGGGCGTGGGCTGCGTCTGCTGGGGTCTACCCTGTCTCCGTCTCCTTCCTGGGGTTGCTGGTGGCCTTCCCTGGGGGTGCAGGGACTGGCCACAGTGGCCGAGGTCTCTCCCACTGGCCTTGCAGCTCAGTCTCCCCACTGCCCAGCTCTCATCTCAGGCCCTGGTCCCTCCCTGCTGAGTGCAGGAGCCCCTCGGGGGAGGGCCCAGGGGCTCCGGGACTCTCTGGCCGCATCACTTAAGCGTTCCTGCTCTCCGAGGTGCGGGGAGGTGGTGTTAGCGCGCGTCCCCCAGCCCCGGCCGGCACGGTGACGCACCCTCCTGTGGGCCAGGCGCGGGTCAGGATGGTCGTCGCCTACCTCTTCGCTCAGCTGAGCCTCTGGTCTCGCGGCGCCCCTGGCGGGCTTCTCGTGCTCGGGTCCGCCAACGTGGATGAGAGGTGTGTGTGGCCCCCAGCCTGGAGGAGACCCCGCTCCACCAGGCCACTCCTGAGGGTCTGTGCCCCACTCCCTCTGCGTCTGCTCTGGATGCACCTTTGGGAGCAGCTGAGGGGTGGAAGAGGCACAGAGGTCAGATGAAAATGGCCATCTCTTCTGGCCTGGAAATCCTGACCCTTGCCCATAGACTGGACCCTGTTTGTACCATCAGCCATCTGTTTAACGGGACAGGGAGTAACCTTACACCCACCTCGGAGTTGGTTGAAGGAGCCCCACTCGAGTGCTGCCTTGGGACTCATCCACCAAACTGTGTCCCCTCTGGCTTGCTAGATACCCCTCCTCGGCCATCCGCAGCACCTGCCCCTTCCCCAGTCTGCCCCAGCACATCAGACTTCTCCGAGACCCTTGAGTCTGCCGAGCGCTGGCTCCAGGGTCCCGGAAGAAAGCGTGTCCCGGCTCCCAGGGGCCAGATGGCCAGGCCCCCAGGTTCTCGGGGTCTGCAGCTCCCAGGTCTGCTGCCTCGAAACCGCCTGTCCTTTCTCCGGCTGCAGCCTCCTCGGCTACCTGACCAAGTACGACTGCTCCAGCGCCGACATCAACCCCATCGGCGGGATCAGCAAGACGGACCTGAGAGCCTTCGTCCAGCTCTGCGTGGAGCGCTTCCAGCTTCCCGCCCTGCAGAGGTGCGTGTGCACCCCCGAGGCCACGGCTGTGCCCCTGGGCCGCCGGGTACGCGTCTTCTCAGCACAGCCCTGGCCACTCTGGCCCCCCTCAGCTACCTTCCATAGCACCCATCGCCTGATGGAAGCTGTCTGGCCTCCAAGGGCACCCGGGCCCCGAGACCAGGTACCTGCTTCCTTCCCATCGCTGCCACCCTGGCTGTGGCCAGATCTGGTGGCCACTGCCGCCCTCTGCCCCTCAAGAGGCTGGAAAGTTGGCACTTGCCCTGTCTCCACACTTGCGTGGTGTCTGTTGCGCTAACACCCTGTTTGCTGTTGTGACCGATCTCTGTGTGTCCTGACCGCAGCATCCTGGCAGCACCAGCCACAGCTGAGCTGGAGCCCTTGGCCCACGGACGGGTGTCCCAGACCGACGAGGTAACCCTGATGGCTTTGTCACTGCACTTCCTCTGCCACCTCCCCACTCTGGGGTTCCCGAGCAACCGTGCTTCGTCACTGGGGCCCCGGCTGGGAGTCCAGGGCTTAGTGTCATCCGTTGCTGACCTCTGATGTTCGATTCGGGTCTCTCGAGGTTGGAGCCGGGAGGAGGTGGGGGTGGGGTGCTTGGGTCCGTCTCCAGCAGAGGTTTCAGGCTGTCCCCCCAGCGCTGACCTGCTGTCACTCGTGAGGCATATCTCTTTCGTCCCCAGGAAGACATGGGAATGACGTACACGGAGCTGTCCGTCTATGGGAGGCTCCGGAAGATCGCCAAGACGGGCCCCTACAGCATGTTCTGCAAACTCCTCGAAATGTGGAAGGACACCTGCTCGCCCCGACAGGTGAGGCGCCCGGCGTCCGCGGGGAGCCGGCGGGTGAGGTGCACCCGGCGTCTGCGGGGAGCCAGTGGGCGAGGTCACCTTGTGGGTGGGTTTGGCTCCGAAGCAGGTGACCACCATATGACTTTAGGGGGAGAGCAGTCCGTAAGGAACCAAGGCCCCATTCTTAGCCCTCCCCCGGCCCTGGCTGAGCTTATCTGAGTGGGGCTGGACCCCGTCACAGCATGCAAGCTCCTCCCCTCTTTGGGGTGCAGAGGGTGAACTCCGAGGTCACAATATGGCTTCTTTTCCTCTAGTTGTCAGGCTCATTAGGGCTGAAGCCTATAGGCAGGGCGGTCCTTGCAGAACCACCTGGAAGCTTCACGAAATAGGAATGCATCTTCCTGGGACCCTGCCCAGGTCTCCTGATGCAGTTTCCAGGATGCTGGAGTCAGGAACCCCCATCCTTACAGCTCCAGTTTGCTGCTTTAGCCCAGGCAGCAGCATCGGTCCACTCCTACCTTTGAGGAAGTCCCAAGGCAGCGCTCTGCGTGTGCTGGGGGGAGGCTGTTAACTGGCCTGTGCGATGCTGCTGAGAACGCCAGCGTGGGGGCTTCCTGGCTTTGCTAACACCAGGCCCTGTGTGCCCCTTGCCTCCCAGGTGGCTGACAAAGTGAAGCGGTTTTTCTCCAAGTATTCCATGAACAGACACAAGATGACCACACTGACCCCCGCGTACCATGCCGAGAGCTACAGCCCAGACGACAACAGGTTCGACCTGCGGCCATTTCTATACAACACCCGCTGGCCCTGGCAGTTCCGCTGCATCGAAAACCAGGTGAACTGGGGGAAATGGTGTCTCTCTGTCTTAAACACCTGTCGAGGGAGCTCGTTTCCTCCACCTGCTCATCTCCACGGAGGACTGAAAAGCTTTTTAATGTTCAGTCGCTCAGTCGTGTCCGACTCTTCGTGACCCCAAGGACTGCAGCACACCAGGCTTCCCTGTACATGGCTAATGTACATGGTGGCATTTTTTTTATTGTCCTGCTTTCTGCCAAGTGTCCAGGATGTTTCAGGTCCATCAGAGCTTGGCATGTGCTGTTTTCGGCTGTACTGAGAATGCTAAACTTAGCGGCTCCATCACACAGTCCGTGTGCGACCAACCACTGTGATTTCTAGATTACTGGGGCATCCAACTGGCTTCGCATTGTCTGAACCATCTGTTTTTCCTTACTGATTAATAGTAGAATGAAGGAAGGAGACACAAAATCAGTTTAATAGGCAAGTCTAGGTCCTTGCCTTTTCTGTGATGGAGGCAAGTGCGAGGCAGCCCCTCCCCAGTGAAGGTGAGGAGAAAGATGGCCGGTGAGTGAACACAGGGTCCGTGAAAGTGATAAATGGTGATAATGTGGCCAAGTCCACGCTCGCCCTGCTTGATGCCTGACAGTGAATTGAGAGAGGAGTTGCTGAAACAAGGAATAGCGACTTTACTAGGAAAGCCAGTAGACCAAGAAGGTGGGGGACTCATGTCCCAAAGAACCATCTTGCCTGAGTTAGAATCCAGGCTCCTTTTATCCTAAGAGTCAGGGAGCAAAGTTAAACACTTGCTGGTTCCTGTTGGCTTGTGGGGGGACGGGCTCATTCCTCCTCCCTTGCGGTCACTCACAGGTGGGTCTGTGTTTCCTGTGAATTAAACAAAGGTATTTCAGCTTGGCGCTCTTTACCTGGGAGACAGGGTTCCCAGAGATGACCTTTACGTATAATAGGCAACATCTCTTTAGGGCAGTGGTCCCCAGCCTTTTCAGCACCAGGGACTGGTTTCACGAAAGACAGTTTTCCCAGGGGTGAGGGGCGGGGGAGATGGTTCAGGCAGTAACGTGAGTGATGGGGGGCAGACGAAGCTTCCTCGCTCACCCACCCACCGCTCAGCTCCTGCTGTGCAGCCTGGTTCCCAACAGGCCGTGGACTGGTGCCCGTCTATGGCCCGGGGGTTGGGGACCCCTGCTTTAGTGATAAATTGTAATAAATCCCAAAGGTTCTTTCCTCTTACAATAAGAGCTGCGTTGAGCTGGAGGACCACAGGGTGGGGCAGAAGGGAGCATCTATGAGGAGGTGATGTGCAAACTGAGATGGGAGCCAAGCAACCCTGCGTGGCCACGACCCTCCTCCAGGGGCGCCAGGCCATGGCCAGAGACGGTCATCCCACCTGGGGTGAGGTCTGCACCCCACATCCAGCAGAGTCCGGAGATGCTGCTGAGCACCCCACAGTGTCATGGGCGCCACCCCCCCACGAAGAACTAGTGAGGGGCGGGGCTTGGCTCCGGCTAAGGTGCACTCAGGCGTGGGCTTCAGAGACCGCAGCTGGAAGACCCGCACATGCAGGCAAACACAGCTCAGGGAAGGTGGGCTTGCTGTGACCTTCTAGCCCCACAGTGACCCCTGTCCCCACCCCCACCCCCTGCCAGCACCCGTCCTTTCTGGCTCGGGATCCCCCCCAGGTCTCCTTCCCTTGCAGATACAGTTTGCAGACCTGCTTTTTCAGTCCTGTCACTGTGACGCTTTTTGGGGTAGATCGGTGCGTTTCAACAGCGTGGCTCTTGGGCCCTCATGGTGACACTGCGTCTCCTCTTCCAGGTCCTACAGCTGGAGGGGAGACAGCGGCAGGAGCTAGACGGCGTGGACTGAGGCTGGGCCCTGTGTGGAGGGCTCCCCGCCTGCCAGCAACCAAGAGCGGGAGTGGAGCCCTGTCTGACGTATTTCAAGGAGAGGGAGCCGTACAGTCTAGTTCCATTTTTAAAAAGGCTGAAAGAAAGGGGATGCGATTTTGCTTGAATTTTTAATTGAAATACATCTTGTCGATTTACAGTGTTGCGTTCATTACTGCTGGACAGCTAAGTGATTCCGTTTTATATATATATGCATACTTTCATCTTTTTAAAATGTTATTTTCTATTTAGAGGAGATCGTAGGATATCAAATGCAGTTCTCGGTGCTGTGCCGTAGGGCCTTGTTGTTCATCTGTTCTGAGAACACATGTGGAAGTCTACGTCTGCCGACCCCAGCCTCCCACTGCAACCTCCCCCGGGCTGCACCCCGCGGGCTCCCGCAAGTCTGTTCTCTGTGTCTGTTCCTGTTTTCGCAGAGAGGCTCCTTTGTGTCGTTTAGATTCTGCGTATAAGTGGTGTCGTATGGTGTTTGTCTTTCTCTGTCTGACTTCACTCGGTGTGACGGTCTCTAGGTCCATCCAGCTGCTGCGCGTGGCATCCTTTCGTTCTTTTCTGTGGCTGAGTAGTGTCCCGCTGTGTGTGTACACCGCTTCTTCTTTATCCACTCATCTGTCGGTGGACATCTAGGTTGCTCCCGTGTCCTGGCTATTGTGAGTAGTGCTGCAGAGAGCACTGGGGTACACGTGTCCTTTTGGGTTAGAGTTTCCTCCTGGCTATTGTGAGTAGTGCTGCAGAGAGCACTGGGGTACACGTGTCCTTTTGGGTTAGAGTTTCCTCCAGATAAGGGGGCAGCAGAGGGTGAGATGGTTGGATGGCGTCACCGACTCAATGGACATGAGTTTGAGGAAACTCTGGGCGATATGAGGGACCAGGAAGCCTGGCGTGCTACAGTTCATGGGGTTGCAAAGCGCTGGACACCACTTAGTGACCGAACAACAACCCATGAGTAGGATTGCTCGGTCAGATGGCAGCTCTATTTTTAGGTAGTTTTTTTTATTTTTTTATTTTAAGGAACCTCCATACTGTCCTCCAGAGTGGCTGTACCAATTTCCATTCCCACCAACAGTGGAGGAGGGTTCCCTTTGCACCCGACAGAGGATGTAGTTTTAAACCCTCTTGAAGCCAGCACCGCCCCAGCCCCTCTGGCCCTTGTGTGGGCCCCTGAGTCTCACCTGAGCTGCAGGAGAATTTTCCGGGCAGGGATGGAGGAGGCGCTGGGGGTGGAGGGTGGTTCTAGAGTGACTGTCCCCACCGGTCACCCGCCCTTGCAGTCTTTGTGGTTTTGCAAAGCAGCCCTTTCCCCTTCTCTTCTTCTATCTTGCTCAGGGTTCTTCTCACTGTAAACGAGCCCGTTTCCCTCAGTTCTGTTTCCTGCATGCATGCTCAGTTGCTCGTGTCTGACTCTTTGCGACGCTATGAGCTGTAGCCCGCCAGGCTCCTCTGTCCTTGGGGATTCTCCAGGCAAGAATGCTGGAGCGGGTTGCCATGCCCTCCCCCCGGAGATCTTCCCGACCCTGCTTCTTTACGTCTCCTTCACTGGCAGGGGTTCTTTACCACTAGTCCTGGTTTTGAGACTGTTATTCTGAGGACCTCGACTTGCAGGGATGTAGGTCCTCCTGTAGCTTGTCCTGTGCCACCAGGGAAGGCCTCACGTGTACCCGGGGCCAGGCTGTGCAGTCGTCATCCCTGACCCCGCCATGTGCTGCCCTAGGGAGAGACCTTTGGGGAGGCTGCTGTCCACTGTCCTTGCCAGCCTCCTCTGTCCATCTCGGTCTCACCATCCTGGGGTGAGACTGGTGTAGGTGGGATCAGAGAGCTGGGTTCTGGTTGCTGGCCTTGTGGAAGGTCCAGCTTGGGTGTGAGCAATACAGCTCAGCCCCCGTTCTGCTGGAACCCCAGGACTTCCTGAGAATCCCCAGGAATATTTGCAAACTGCATCAACATGAAGCTTCTACATGTGAGTTACCGAAAGGCCTACCCGAGAAAAGAACCTGGCGAACAAAGAAAGAAATCTCTTGGTTGACATGCTGAGTCCAGAGGGAGTGACAGCTTCAGGTCTGGCTGGCCCCGGGGTTTGTGCCACGTCATCGGAACTTGTTTCTCTCCTCCCCCGACCTTGTCTCTCAACGTGGGCTTCCTCCGTTCTCTGCATCACGACACTGTGACTCTGGTTGTACAGACTCCCAAGTTCAAGTCCAGCAGGAGATTAGCAAGCACATCAAAGGTTTCTTCAGTAGAAGCCCCGGATGAGCTCAGTTGGGTCATATGCCCTTTTCTGAACTATTTAGCTGCCACCCCAAGGTCCTCCAAAGAAGACCAGGAGGTGTTACAGAATTAGCAAAAGTAGATGGTGAGTTCTCCGAACAGGAACCCTCAGGCCCTGGCCTGGGCCCCGGCTCTGGACGATGGCTCCCTGGACTTACGTCCACATTTCCCGCTGATGCGCCTGCAGACCCTGGGCCGCACAGCAGGCGCACAGGCCTTTCCTCACCTCCCCACGGTGGCGGCAACACCCGGGGCATGCTAAGAAGTCTCCACCGCAGGTGTGGGCTGAGGGGAGGAGACAGGGCACCCTGTCCTCTTTCCCCGAAGGCCACCTCCATCTGCGTGTCTCCCACCCCAGGATCCAGAGCCCCTCGTGCAGGCGCAGGGGCAGAATGACCACTCCTCCCACACCCCACCAAGGGCCACAAGTTTGGGATGTAAAGTCACCCAACACAAAGACAGCATATTATGCAACCATGAGAAGCCATGTCCTGCCCACCGTCTCCAGCCCCTGTTCTAGGAAAGTCTTGGCCTTGTTGAGCCAAATCCCAGGGCTACAGGCTGAATGTTCACACCCCCCAAAACTCACGTGTGGAAACCCTGTCCCTGCATGTGATGATGTTGGGGGAGAGGCCTTTGGGAGGTGATGAGGGCCTGTGTGTGGAGCCCCATGAAGGAGACCGGGGTCCTTATAGAGGCCCCAGAGAGCCCCTGGCTCCAGTGAGAAGTCACTAGACCGACCCAGAGGAGGGCCTTCCCCACACCCTGCTGAACCTGGTCTTGACTCCCAGCCTCCAGAGCTCTGAACCGTGCAGTTTTGTTCACGGGTCGCCAAGTCTGATACACGTCACAGCAGTGCACGTGTACTAAGACTCTGTGAAGGTGTTTTTCCTGAAACACAGCAATAGTTTATTCATAAAAGGAGAACACAGTCCTTCGCCTTCAGCAGACTCTAGAAAGAAAGCAAAACTGGTCAAAGGTAGGTGATGTGGCCCAGTTATGCTGATGAGTGTTTTCCTAATTCATGGATGGTTTGGGGGGCATGGCCAGCCAGCAATGGGTGGGTCCCGATGCGGGCAGTCCTCCCTGGCCACTTGGGTCTCATCCCAGCCTAGGCCCTTCACTCGTGGAGATACAGATAAACTCAAGATAACGTGACCACGGGGTTCAGTGGTGGAGGGGCGACGGCTCACACCAGGCTGTCAGCTTCTGGGATGGCTGTCACGTGGGGTGATGGGCAGGCCCCCCAGTGCAGGTGTCAACACCCCCTGCTGTTCCTGGGAGGACAGGCACCTTGCTGACTCCCCGGGGAGAAGAGTCCTCCTGTCTGCCACCCTGGCCCCTGCACGCCCCCAGGGAGAAGAAGCCTCCTGTCTCCCACCCGCAGCCCTGCACGCGCCCTTGAGGCCACGGCTCCTCCGTGTGTGCTGGGAGCAGGGTGGGGGCCTCTGCCCTGGGGCAGGGAGGTGGAGGACGGTCAGCCCTGGGGCAGTGGTCAGGGGCGGTGTCCTGTACCTTGTCCTTCAGGGGCCGCTTGCACTCAAAGGCCCCAGGACGCTGGCCACTGGTCATCAGTGTATAGAGTGTGTCCCCCATTTGTAAGGTAGGGTCCCCCAGGCCTAGGGGAGTGTTCCCCAGTTATAAGGCGATGTCCCCCAGTTATAGACAGTGTCCCCCCAGCTCTAGGGCAGTGTCCCCCGGTTATAAGAGCTGCCAGAGCTTGGCTAGTGAGAAGCGATGGGTTCCTGTCTGCAGCACCAGTCTGTCACACAAGGTCCTTTTTTCTGAGTCCCACAGACGAGCCCAAAGCCCCATCTCCTCTCAAGCCTCACGTCAAACCCAGAGCTAGCTCGGAGTCTCCAGGGTCGATCCCGAAAAGTGAGACCCATCAGCACCTTCTTCTCAGCCTAGGGTGGTCCTATAAGCTTGGGCTAAAGCACTTCCTTCAAATGACCAAAGCAGTTTGGGGACCACGTGGACAGCCGAGTGTCACTGTAGCATGAGTTACTGACGGAACCAAACAGGCACCAACTGAGCGTTGTCCCCTCAGAGAGCACTGGTCACGAAGCTTTATTTTGCTGGAATTCTAAGGACAGAAGGAGAGGACTTTGAGAGAGAACACACCTTCCAGAAAGCAGATCCACTTAAAGTCAAGGAAGAAAAAAACAAAAGCACTGTATTCAGACCCCAGAACACACCTGGAAAATGGGCAGAGGACAAAGCCACATCATCTCCCATGCCCAGGCTTTGCCCAAGAGGGATTCTGCATCCCAACCTGGAAACAAGCAGAACTGTCACAGTAAGTCCGATGTCAAAGTCGACCTTCTGAGGTTGGCCAGCGTGACTTCATAAACTTTCTGAAGGATAATTTGACAGGTTTTGAAAGGCTCGATGGGATTCCCCAGCGGCTCAGTGGTAAAGAATCCATCTGCTAGTGCAGGAGACACAAGAGAACTGAGTTCGATCCGTGGGTCAGGAAGATCCCCTGGAGAAAGGAATGGCAACCCACTCCAGTATTCTTGCCTGGAAAATCCCATGCACAGAGGAGCCTGGTGGGCTATAGTCCAGGGGGTTGCAAAGAGTTGCACACAACTGAGCGAAAGAACACAACCAAAAGGCTCAGACATGTGCATTTGGTTTCACACACACACACACACACACACACACACCTACTTCTGGGGATTTGTTCTAGGTTTTTACACAGGAGGCTGGGAAGGGAGCTCTTTGGGGATGCTGACTTGGGGATCTCTCTCCTGCTGGTAGTGAGGCATGGGTACTGCCACGAGACTGTAGGGACACTGATCCACTGGGAGCCTGCTCCCCCCGCATCCATCAGAGGCCCACGCTCTCCGTCTTGCCAGTTGGAGTCACTTTCTGGTCCTCAGCATCCTCCGTCTCCTCACCCAGGGCTCTCTGAAGGACCACCTTGAGGGTCTCCGTCGACTGCTCCCTCTGAAGGCTCCCAGTGAAGACGTAAATGGCAGGGTTGGCCGTGCTGTTGATACAGGACAAGAGAACACAGATGTCATTGAAGACGTGAATTTTCTCGGTTGTACAGAACCGGATGATGCTGAGGGGCAGGCCGAGGAGGAAGCCCAGGAACAAGAGCAGGAGGACCCGGTGGAACTTTCTGGGCTGATGCTTCTGGGAGCTGGCCTGGACTCACCGGAGCAACAGCAGACTGGATATGCCCAGGATGGAGAACTGGAGGAAGAGCGACGCGGCGGTGGCAGTCTTAAATTCGTCACAGAACTTTTCCTCCCTGGTAAATAGCTGGCCGCAGGCATAACCTCTCAGCGTATTTAACAGAAAGGTCAGAATCCAAAGGAGCGCACTCACAATGGCCAACAGGTGCTTGGGGCAATGACACCGATACCAGATAGGGAAGACGGCGGACAGACAGCGCTGGAAGCTGATGGCGGTCATGATGCCCAGACCAGTGAGGTAGAAGAACCACCTCAGGACCATGAAGAGGGCGTGAAGACCAAAGCAACGGTGGAGGAACGGCTTCAGGATTTGGCGGACAGAAAACAGGATCTGGAAGCCGAGGTTCATGAAGTCCGCAATGGCCAGATTGAGGCTGTAGATGAGGAAGGAGGTCTTCTTGTGAGACAGACAGACAAACCAGATCACGATTCCATTTTCCACCAGTCCGCAAAGGAACACAACCACGGCGAGCGATCGGAGGGCCACATGCTCAACATCGTGTGACCCTTCAGCCGGCTCTGCAGCGTCAGGGCTGGAATGATGAGTCTCGCAGTAATTGTCCATGGTGAGGCGATCTGGGCTCGGCAGGACTGTTGGGTCCCCCCGTCCTGTGACTCCTGGCACTCCTGGGGAGTCAGAGACGGAGGTATGGACCCTCAGGCAAGTGAGGGGGGCTCTCGCTCCTCCCCACTCCCTGTCTCCTCTTCCCTCTCCCCCCACTCCTTCCCTCCGTGCCCCCCACCTTCCCTCCCTTGTCTCTCTTTCTCTCCCCGTCTCTTCGCCCCTCCCAAGCCCGGACACAAAGGCACTGAGTGCAGGTCCAGCCTGTGGTCCTCGGCTCTCTCTAGAGCATGAGAGGGGAGCTCAGCTTTGTCCTCATGAGCAGGGCCTCTTGGGCATCAGTGCACTCACCCATTCATCTCTACACTCAACAAACTGATCTGCTGGGTGTCCCCTGCAGCTTAGGCTCTGAGCAGAAAGCAGGGTGGGGGAGTTGGGGGGATCTGGTCTCTGACCCCAAGAAAGCCAAGGAATCAGCCATTTACAGGGCAGTGTGACTGTCCTGGAGCAGTGCTACAGGAGCTCTAGTACTCAGGGGGGAGTTGACCTTTGAAGACATGGTAGACGTTACCTAGAAAGATAATACCCAATGCAAAGAAACCACTTGAGGAAGAACCAAGAAAGATGATACCCAATGCAAAGAAACCACTTGAGGAAGAGCCAGGGGCTTGAGGGAGCATGTCTACTCCAAGGGTAGACCTCTTCGTATCATTAGTCCATGAAGAGCAGTTCGGGGTACAGGGGGAGAATGACGGACAATGTAAAGGTGGGTGGAGGCATCTGGTCTACCTCCTTACTTGGGTCCAGGTGCCAAGTCTGCTGTGTTCAGTAGCAGCGCAGATGCACTGAGGTCTTCAGGGAGACCTGTGCCTGAGTCCCTAGGGGATCTCGTCAACTCCAGCTGTTTCAATACCATCCTGATTCTAATGACTCAGAGAAGAGGGTCAGCCACACAGAGGTGTCCTAATCCCCAGGGCCCATGACGACTGAGATCTGGAGAGAGGAGATAAAAGTTACACGTGGAATTAACGCTGCTAACCAGCTGACTGTAAAATAGGCAGATTGCCCTGCGTCGTCTGGTGGGCCCTTCAGGTAACCACAAGGGTCCTTATAAGAAGGAGGCAGGGTAGGAGAGTCACGGAAGGAGCTGTGATGTGCGAAACAGAAGTAGGGGTGATGTGGTGGCTGACTCGGAAGAGCAGGGAAAGGGCCCCAGTCAAGGACGCAGGCGCCTCCAGAAGACGGAAAGAGACGGGGCAACGGCTTCTCCCCCGGGGCCTCTGGAAGGGAGGCAGCCCTGCTCACACCTCGATGTTAGCCCAGTGAGACCTGTATGTTGGATCCTGGGCCTCCGTAGCTGGGAGGTCATACGTCTGTGGTTATCCGCTGCAGCAGCTGTTAGGAACCTCCTGCGTGAGGTCTCCCATTGCGTGGTCGGGCTCAGGTTCCGAGAGGCCCTCCCTGCCCTTCAGGTTACATGCCTCTTGCCTTTCCCCTCCCTTATTTCCGTCTTCTCCTTATTTTGTACTCGGCCTAACTCAGCTCCTCTTGTTCTCTCATCCCCGAGACGCTGATATTCTCCAGGCCGTATTCCCCAGCATTCTGCCCTGTTTTCTTTAAACCACGCCCTTGAATCTGATCTCATCGCTCACACGGTCTCTTGCTCGCCACTCAGTCCCCAAACACACATCGTCAGCCTCCACCGCTCTTCAGCCCTGGACCTGCTCATCCAGTTGCCGATGAATAATGCCGTGTTTAACACTGTCCCCCAGGTGTGCGCTCTTCAATCATGTTCTTATTGCTACAAATTGCATCACCGCGCAGGACCCTGTCCGCTAGATCTGAAACGTGGGCTCACTGGAGGGCGCCAGGGGGACTTTGGGATCAGAGGGTTTGGGTTGGGTTCCTACCCCTCCCACTAATTAACTAGGGCATTTGCTTCCCCAGTGGCTCAGACAGTAAAGTCTGCCCTCAAGGCAGGAGACCCAGGTTCAACCTCTGGGTTGGAAAGATCCCCTGGAGAAGGAAATGGCAACCCACTCCAGTATTCTTGCCTGGAAAATCCCATGGACGGAGGAGCCTGGTGGGCTACAGTCTGTGGGGTCGCAAAGAGTCGGACGCAACTGAGCGATTAACACTTGTATGATGTACTCAAAAGCTGTACTATATATAGTAGATGCAAGCTGCTGGATATAGAATAGATAAACAACAAGGACCTACCGTGTAGCACGGGCAACTGTATTCGATATCTTGTAATAACCTGTAATGGAAAAGAAACTGAGAAAGAATATATATACATACATATAGCCAAGTCGTTTTGCTGTACATCAGAAATTAACACAACATTGTAAGCAGTGATACTTCAATTCAAAATTTTTTTTTAAGTTTTAAAGCAGACTTTGAAGAAGGAAGTCAGTAAGATAGTTAGAAGATAATTAGAAGATAATTCATTTTTACTTATGTTGATTTGGGATTGTTTGTGGAACACCCACATAAAGACATCCAGATACCAAGATTTTGGAAGGGAGCTGTGGTCTGGAGGTGTGGATTTAACAAACATCGTAAGTGGGAGCTGAAGCTGCTGAAGAGGAGGACGCCATAGGGTGGAAAGGGGCAGGGCTGGGGGACAGTGCGGAGGAAGACACAGGAGGGAGTGAGGGCTGAGCAGCTCAGAGCCGGGCTCAGAAGCAGACGGGGGCCGGCCGCACAGCAGCGGGTCCTGGAAGTTTGAGCTAGTGAAATACATCAGTAGCTGGCAGGGTTTACCGTATTTTAGATGGTTTTAGACTGTAGATCCGTAACGCACTAGTAACAATATTCTAAGACACAAAGGACTGATCACTAGGAGATCAGTGTCATCAAGAACGACTCCTACTTTGCTCACCAAAATCTCCCGGGGCCTGATTTTGGAAGGAACCTGCCCCCCTGGGCTGGGCAGTGGCTTCGATGGTTGAAGGCTGGTCAGGACGAGGCCACCTTTGCTGTGGCAGGCTCGTCTTTGGTCCCAGACTGCCTCTTTCAGGAGCCCTGTGACTGCTGGCTTCGATAGCTGTCCCATTTCAGACTTCTGTGGTTTAAGGCACTTGTCTCTGTGTGCTGTGTAGTCCTGATGTAAAAATGGCATCAGTTCAGTTCAGTGGCTCAGTCGTGTCTGACGCTTTGCGACCCCATGGACTGCAGCACACCCGGCCTCCCTGTCCATCACCAGCTCCCGGAGTTTACCCAAACTCATGTCCATTGAGACGGTGATGGCATTCAACCATCTCATCCTCTGTCGTCCCCTTCTCCTCCTGCCCTCAATCTTTCCCAGCATCAGGGTCTTTTCAAATGAGTTAGCTCTTCGCATCAAGTGGCCAAAGTATTGGAGTTTCAGTTTCAACATCGGTCCTTCCAATGAACACCCAGGACTGATTTCCTTTAGGATGGACTGGTTGGATCTCCTTGCAGTCCAAGGGACTCTCAAGAGTCTTCTCCAACACCACAGTTCGAAAGCATCAGTTCTTTGGCGCTCAGCTTTCTTTATAGTCCAACTCTCACATCCATACATGACTACTGGAAAAACCATAGCCTTGACTAGACGGACCTTTGTTGGCAAAGTAATGTCTCTGCTTTTGAATATGCTATCTAGGTCGGTCATAACTTTCCTTCCAAGGAGTAAGTGTCTTTTCATTTCATGGCTGCAGTCACCATCTGCAGTGATTTTGGAGCCCAAAGAAATAAAGTCTGACACTGTTTCCACTGTTTCCCCATCTATTTCCCATGAAGTGATGGGACCGGATGCCATGATCTTCGTTTTCTGAATGTTGAGCTTTAAGCCAACTTTTTCGCTCTCCTCTTTCACTTTCATCAAGAGGCTCTTTAGTTCCTCTTCACTTTCTGCCATAAGGGTGGTGTCATCTGCATATCTGAGGTGATTGATATTTCTTCCAGCAATCTTGATTCCAGTTTGTGTTTCTTCCAGTCCAGCATTTCTCATGATGTACTCTGCATATAAGTTAAATAAGCAGGGTGACAATATACAGCCTTGACGTACTCCTTTCTCAATTTGGAACCAGTCTGTTGTTCCATGTCCAGTTCTAACTGTTGCTTCCTGACCTGCATACAGATTTCTCAGGAGGCAGGTCGGGTGGTCTGGTATTCCCATCTCTTTCAGAATTTTCCACAGTTTATTGTGATCCACACAGTCAAAGGCTTTGGCATAGTCAATAAAGCAGAAATAGGTGTTTTTCTGGAACTCTCTTGCTTTTTCGAGAGTAGATGTCGTCAACTTGATCTCTGGTTCCTCTGCCTTTTCTAAACCCAGCTTGAACATCTGGAAGTTCGCGGTTCATGTATTGCTGAAGCCTGGCTTGGAGAATCTCAGGCATCATTTGACTAGAGTGTGAGACGAGTGCGATTGTGCGGTAGTTTGAGTATTCTTTAGATCTTCAGTCTAACGCTCTCCCAACTGAGCTATTTCGGCTGGATAGTTTGAGCATTCTTTGGCATTGCCTTTCTTTGGGATTGGAATGAAAACTGACCTTTTGCAGTCCCATGGCCACTGCTGAGTTTTACAAATTTGCTGGCATATTGAGTGCAGCACTTTCACAGCATCATCTTTTTAAGATGATGGGGAAACCCCGTTGGAGAAATGTCCAGAAGGCCAGGACCTAGGCATCAGTGGTCTGGTCCCCATTGAGACATCAGCGTTCCCCATCAAAGCATCAGGCAGAAGCCTGGGGGGCAGGGAGAAGAGGTGGGATGAACGACAAAGCAATGGCAGGTCAGGGAAGACACAGGGAAGTGGTAGGCAAGAGGAACCTGAGAAGCCACAGATGCTCTGGGCTCCAAAGCAGACACAAGCTTACCACCCAGAGGAGCATAGCAGAGGAGGAGGTGGAGAACTCGCTCTTACCTTGGGCGCTGGGTCAGCCCAGGATCCTGTCTGTGAGAGCAGGAAGGACCTTCTCAAGAAGTCTGGTCTTGGAGAAATCCACTCTCTCCCTGGACCACTGAGCCACCCTCAGGAGCTCCTTAGGACAGTGGGGCTCTGAGTGTTATCAAGTTGGCTCAAGGCTGCTTGTTTTTTCCTGCGTGGGGTCACTGGCCAATCAGAGTCCAAGCATCATCTCAGGAGCATATCTCACGATCACGTTTCCTCCCCTGTTGCCTCATCCTCACATTTGGCTTCTGCCTCGATATTCTCAGAATCGCTCTCTCTAGTGACTTTTTCTCTGAACCAAACCTTTGCAGCACGTTTGCAGTGCACTGGAACAAGCCTGACTCTTGGCGTCCATCATCTCGGTGATGTTTGAGACTTTGACCTACCTGCTGTACTTTGGTGGCTTCTTATGTGAGAGTCGTGCCTGGGAGAATGTCCCTCCAGGGCCACACTGCGTGGGATCTTCCTCCTCAGCTCACATCCTGACCCTCCCAGGTGCTCTGTCCTTTCATCTCTTTCCAAGTCTCAGCCTCTCATATCCCCACAACCACACAGATGTCCTGGACACCGAGCACCCTTGCTTCTAGATCAGCACTTCCAGGGGGCACCATGGGGTTGGGTGGGAACAGCTGAATCTACTCCATCTGAAGATGTGAGCCACATTCTTTACAGAAATCATGTCTAATTGTGGACGGGATGACCTCCTGCCCATGGGGAGAGACAGCAGGAGGGTGAGGATGGAGAGAGGCTAGCTCTGGCCAAGCCCCCTGGGGAAATGAGAAATAAATGATCAAAGTCTCAAGTCATGCCCTCTGGCGTGGAATCACCATGGTCCAGCCCAGGCTCCGAAGCTTCCCAGCGATGAGCAGAACCAGAAATCGTTTCTCACACCTTCCACAGTATTAGGAAAGACCCTGATGATGGGAAAGATTGAAGACAGAAGGAGAGGGGAGTGGCAGAAGATGGTTAGATAGCATCACCAACTCGGTAGCCATGAATCTGAGCAAACTCTGGGAGACAGTGGCGAACAGAGGAGCCTGGTGTGCTGCAGTCCACTGCTCGCGAGGAGTCAGACATGACTTAGTGCCTGGAAAACACCTTCCACATTTGCCCCAGAAGGATTTTTCCCCACGATGTTTCGTTTGACTTTCGATTGCAAGAGATACTTTTCCGGTGATGAGGACCTGGTGTGGTCTTTCCAAGATTGTGCCTCCCAGAATTGACAATTAGACACACTCGACAAGAACAAGAAGGGAAGGAAAGTGTCCTGCTGGTAATAGGAGAGGACACTGATCGTGTCTGCCCAAAAGAGAGGTGCATGCCCAAGGCTTGGCATCTTTGTGTCAGCCAGCTCAAGCCTCTCCCACAGCTGGATGCAGTAAATGAAAAGGGCACCCACGTCCCTCCCATTCCCACATCTCTAGGAACTCCTCAGTGGTGCTTCACACGTATTTTGATCTCAAGACCCCAACGAGCTTTGGTGTATGTCATTTATATCTATTGATATGTACCATGTTAAAGCTAAAAAATTAAACTCTATAAAGTCATTTAAAAATAAAACAATAAGCCCATGTCATGTTACCATGGTAACTTCGCGACTCAGGGATTCAACCTGGGCTTCCTGCATTACAGGCCGATTCTTTACTGTCTGAGCCACCCGGTCTATGTTTAATGAAAAGTAAATACAGATTTTTTTAAAATAAAGAATCTCAGTGAGAAGAGTGGCGTTGTTTTACGTGTTACGCACATCTTTTCAGTGTCTGGCTCCTGGGAAGACAGTTGGAGTATCCGTTTCTGCCTTCGATCTGTTGCAAAATGTTACTTTGGTCGATGTGTATGAAGGAAACCTGACCTCACACAGATATGTGGAAGGAAAAGGGAAGAGGAGTCGGACGGTCTTTCCAGGACTGTTCTGTGAAATCTGACATGTGCATGGATGCTCAGGCGCTTCAGACACATCTGACCCTTCACAACCCTGGGGACCGTAGCCCGCCAGGCTCCTCTGCCCATGGGATTCTCGTGGCAAGAATACTGGAGTGGGTTGCCATGCCTCCTCCAGGGGATCTTCCGGACCCGAGGATTGAACCTGGATCTCCTGAGTCTCCAGCATCGCAGGCAGGTTCTTTACTGCTGAGCCAGTAAGAAAGCCCATGCTTCCCTGGAGTTAGGCCAAAACTCAACAAGCGGAAGTTTCTTCAAGGGTAGTTGTAATGTGGACTCTGAAATCATATCAATAAACTTTCATACTCTGTTCTGTTAAAATCATATCTAAGTTGCACTTGGTTAGATCTTTTACCATATATTATTTTCATAGGATCATTTGTAAGTCACCTGGAAAACATTGGTTCACGGAATTATGCAGGTTTTCAGATACTGACACGTTTCATTAGACACTCTGACTTCTATCTGTCCATCCATTGGTCTCTCATGGGGCTTCCCTTGCGGCTCAGTGGGGAAGAATCCACGTGCCAGTGCAGGAGACGCGGGTTCGGTCCCTGGGTCAGGAAGATCCCCTGGAGAAGGAAATGGCAACCCACTCCAGGATTCTTGCCTGGAGAATCCTATGGACCCAGGAACTTGGAGGGTTACAGTTCATGAGGTCACAAAGAGTGGCACAAGATTAGTGACTAAACAACAACATACCAGTCTATCACGTTGTTAACATCACCATGAATCTCATCAGAAACCTCTAATCATTGGGAAGCCATTATACTCAATGTAACAGATACATGTTTTTTTTTTCAGGATTCTAATTTTTTCTTGAAAATCCAAATGGTATCAGTGGCAATAAAAACCTCCAGTTGTTTTTCTTGAAATGACTAGCTCACTTTGTTCATTTTGAGAAAATATATATGCACAATTATATTCTAGTTGAGCTATTTCAAATCCTGAAAGATGATGCTGTGAAGGTGCTGCACTCAATATGCCAGCAAATTTGGGCCTGATGGATGCAAAACCAATGATGGATAAAACAGCTTGTGCCATAGCTCAGATCAAAGAAGTGGCAGAAAGTGTGATAGTGCTGTTGTGTCGTATTCTTTCCCATCATCACAGCCTCACAGCAATTTTCCAAAAAGCCACCTTCACCCAGGAATCTCCTTTACTCTTGATGAAGCCGTAAGAACTCTTAATTTTGTGAAATATATGCCTTGAGTACATGACTTTTTAATATTTTATGTGACTAAACAGGGAAATATAAATAATCTAAATATATAATATATAATAAACTTGCATATTATATACATCTACAGATGGTCAACACCGAAATCAGATTGGATGAAGCACAAGCTGGAATCAAGATTGCCGGGAGAAATATCAATAACCTCAGATATGCAGATGACACCACCCTTATGGCAGAAAGTGAAGAGGAAATAAAGAGCCTCTTGATGAAAGTGAAAGAGAAGAGTGAAAAAGTTGGCTTAAAGCTCATCAGGCAGAAGAAACCACTAGACCCAGAAGAAACCATGAAACAAGCAAACAAAAAAATTAGTCAACATTTGAACACTTCAGCACTTTTATTTGTTGCCAAGCATTCATATAAAAGTTCTCCAATAATTAGTTGCTGTTGCTACCAGATGAATTCTAGAAGTTCAGGACTATCTATCAATTAAGAACTATATGTGGAGAGAGTATATTAACTCAGTTTTCATGTCACTGCTTTTAGCTAACAAGTTTACTGTATCATTAGAAAGTTGGTGGAAGTGTGAAAGTGTACGTCTCTCAGTTGTGTCTGACTCTTTGTGACCCCATGGACTGTAGCTCACCAGGCTCCTCTGTCCGTGGAATTCTCCAGGCAAGAATTCTGGAGTGGGTTGCCATGCCCTCATCCAGGGGATCTTCCCAACCCAGGGATCGAACCCCAGTCTCCTGCATTGAGGGCAGATTCTTTATATCCAGAGCCACTGGGAAGCCCTTAGAAAGTAGGGGCACCGGAATTCTTTTACTGACTTTCCTCCAGCTGGCATTCAGCAGCATCAACTCTACAGGCTGAGGAAGTCGTGGAAGTAAGCGGCATGGTTAGCAGGGTGGGAACAGAGATGCCATCACCGTTTGCAAGAAATAAGGAAACTTTAGGCAAAGTAAGCAGATTCTCACAGCTACATAAGATGGGAAACAGTATTCACGTTTCTGCAATATGTTATCTAAAATGTTCAGTTTTCAACAAAAATTACAAGACATGCAGAAGAAATGTGAAAGTACGCCTCATACACTGGAGTAAGAGGAAAGCAGAGAACAGAGACCGTCAGACTGACCAGATGTTGAATTTAGCAGGAAAAGACTTTAAAGCAACTACTGTAAATACATTGAAAGAGCTAATCGAAGCAGTGCCTAGGAAGGAGAGAGATGTGTGATGACAGTGTCTTATCAAGGGGGGAAAAATCAATAAAGAGGTAGAAATGAAACGATTACGTATAAATGGATAAAAAAAGGTCCTGCTGAATAGCATAGGGAACTATAATCAATATCCTGGGATAAACCATGATGCAAAGGAATGTAAAAAACATACGTGTGTGTATGTGTGTGTGTGTAACAGATTTTGCTGTATAGCAGAAATTAACACAACATTGTAAATCAACTATACTTCAATTAATTTTTTTAAAAGAGAGAGATAGAAATGATTTTTTAAAAGAGCAAATAGAAATCCTGGAGTTTAAAATAGAGTTGAAAGATTCACTACAAAGCCTCAACAGGAGATTTGAACGGTCAGAAGGATTTAGCAAACTTTAAGATAGATTGATAGCAATTATATAAATCAAAGATAAATGAGGGGAAAGAATGAGAAAAAATGAAAAGTCTCAGGAAAATGTGGGACATGATGAAGTACCAAAATATGCATAATGGGAGCCCAGGAGAGGAGGGAGAGAGAAGAGAAAAAAGAAATGATGGCTGAAGACTAAAGTCTATTAAGAACACTTATATAACCAAGAAGGTCAGTGAGCCCCAAGGAGCTCTCATCCTCGTCTTAGGGATGCTGAAACAGCCAGGGGGTGATTAGTGGCCTCTCAACCAAGCAAGAATACAGTCAGGGTCTCCCCAAGGTGGTCTGAATCTACAGCTAGAGGTCTTGCTAACCATCCTTTGTGGCTTCAGTGACGTGTTTCCTTCCAAAATTCAGAGTGTGTTTCCATGTGATTCCTGCAGACCACAAAAGTGCAGTGATTTTAGAAGCATGTGAAGATAAATGCAAAAAAGTGAGCGTCAGTCACCCAGTCGCATCCCACTCTGCGACCCCATGGACTGTAGCCCACCAGGCTCTTCTGTCCATGGAATTCTCCAGGCAAGAATGCTGGAGTGGGTAGCTATTCCCTTCTCCAAGGAATCTCCCCAGTCTAGGGATCAAACCCAGGTCTCGGGCATTGCAGGCGGATTCTTTACCATCTGAGCCACCGGGAAGCCCAAGATAAATGCCACTAGTTCTTAACTATTGATCCTGAGAATCTCAGCGGTGTAACAGTACACATTTTTGAGCAATAGTTTTTTCTTATCTTTAACAAACTAAATTATATGACACAAAAACTGAAACACACATCATTTACTGTAAACACAATATACGGATTTAAAATGTATACAATAATTGTATAATGGCTAAATATTAATATCCCCTACCAGATACTGTGAAGAATTTGAGGCATTTACACACAGAAAGGTTTAAAAGTTTTAGATGGTTGAAAATGGTGGAATCATGTGCAAGGCCGTGGAGAAACTGTCGAGGAAGGGCTAAGGAAAAAACCAAGGAAGAAATCAAATGTAACTGAAGACTTAGAATGACAAACATGGCCTTGGTGGTCCAGTGGCAGGATTCTCACCACCCTACAATGGGGAAGATGGGTGGCGAGCCTGAAAACAAAGACATAGGCTTTGAGATGTGAAGGACAGAGATCGACCGTAGGCTAATCGTGTGACAGTCTTTTCCCCACTTCTCACCCTGCCACAGCCTTCCTGCCATCTCACCCGAGGGTCCAGAGAAGACGGCAAGGCCAGGGCCGAGTGAGAGGGTTCCCACACTTGGAGGAAAGGTGAGAACGTGGTCTCCTAAAGAGAAATCCCATTTCTTCTCCACCACCCGTCTTGGTTCGCACGGGTCCCCTCCAGGGACAGATTCACCTCTGTGCCCAAGTGGACTGTTCTAGAAGGCACCCATGTGCACGACCCTTGAAAAGACCAATATCCTAGCTGCCACTTTTGTAGAAATAAAAATCAAGTTTCACTGTATGATGAAGAACATGAGAAGTGGTCCAAGGGCTGGGTCCAGGCTCTAAATCCTAGTATTTCCAGGGCATGTTGCTGCATGATGGGGGTGGGAAGGATGTTTGATGTTGATTTACTGTTGGTACCTCAAGCTCACCACCAAGAACGTTTGGGACAGACTCTTCCACGGATGGGACCACTGAAAGAGCAGACGCTGGAACACACCTTTAAGACCCATTTCCAGCGTTCTCAGAACCATCCCCTAAAGTGTTGTCGGGCAACCATGGAGATACCACTTGAGCCTGAAGAAAGGCTGCTTAAGGCCAGGTCTTGAGAGGGTTGCTTCCAGCCGTATCTTCCCTGCATGTAAGTCCCAGCCCCATTTCCTCCCTGGAATCTGGAATCCCAACTGTGTGGATGGGGGACACACACCTGTCAGAACTGAAAGAACGTCATGCCCAGCTGGGCAGGGAGAGATGACGCCACAGGCTGCTGAGCACACAGGCCTCCCCTCTACCAGCTGGAAGAAGCTGGTGTTTCCTAAGAGAGTCAGAGATGCCCTCTGCATACTGCAGGCCAGAACCCGTTAGCTCCAAGCCCACCAAGACCAAACTCAATTTTTACACATTCAATTGCTTTTTTTCAGTTGAGGTATGATTGATTTACAGTGTTGTGTTAATGACTGCTACACAGCAAAGTGATTGTTATACATACATACACATTCTTTTTAACTATTCTTTTCCATTTTGATTCTCACAGGATATTGAATATAGCTCCTTGTACCATACAGTCGGACCTTGTTGGCGATCCATTATGTATATAAAAGCAACCTCTGCCAACCCCAGCCTCCCACACTGCCCCTCCCCCAGCCCCCTCCCCCTTGTCAACCCACAGGCTGCTCTCTGCATCCGTGATTCTGTTTCTCTTTAATAGGTGGGTTTGCTCGTGTTCTACTTTAGATTTCACATGAAGTGACATCCTGTGATGTTTGTCTTTCTCTTTCTGACTTACTTCACTTAGAGCCCAAATAAGCAGATTTTAAGTCAGTCAGGACCTAGCTGTTTATCCAAAACTGCAACTATCATCTGTGAGCCACAGATAAGACAAACATCCAGCCAGGAAAGACCTCAAGCCACAGTTCCGCTGGGCACTGTCCGACACAGAGGCTCCCGCCACGCTGCTGAGTGATGTCACCGAGACCCACAAGCCCTCTGCAGGTCCCCTCTACCCCAGCAGCCCCCCTGTTCCAGGTGGCACCGCTGCGCTGTGGCTTCTGGAAGGTCCCGTTCTATGGGGGACTCCCCCACGCCTGTGCAAACCTGGCAGAGCGCACCCTGATAACGCTGCCGTGCACCTGCCAGCTCACGGCCCTGCCATTCTCCCTAATCAGCCCCCAGGCCCCGCCAACTTACACCTTGGTCAGGCCGCTAGCGCCTCTGACTCTGTCCTCATCTGAAAAATGAAGACACTCATAGGCCCTTTGTGCGTGTGTGTGTCGCTCAGCCGTGTCTGACTCTGCGACTCCAGGGGCTGTGGCCCACCAGGCTCCTCTGTCCATGGGATTCTCCAGGCAAGAGTACCGGAGTGTGTTACCATGCCCCTCTCCAGGGAATCTTCCCGACCCAGGCAGCTAACGCAGGCCACCTGCATTGCAGGCAGAGTCTTTACTGTCTGAGCCACTAGGGAAGCCCACAGGTCTACTGCCGCTTAGAAGTCAAATCAGGAACTGCTGCCTGGCTGCTGCTCTGGGCAAAGGTCCTCAAGCTGTTCCTGACTCTCAACACCGTTTTCTCAACAGCTGCTCAGAGTGGGACGCACTGAAGTCCACACAGCACC
The DNA here is from genome assembly GCF_023091745.1 of Budorcas taxicolor. Taxonomy (NCBI): domain Eukaryota; kingdom Metazoa; phylum Chordata; class Mammalia; order Artiodactyla; family Bovidae; genus Budorcas; species Budorcas taxicolor. Next base: position 49,035,679 of record NC_068934.1, read on the forward strand.
ACCCCCTCACACACCTATTTGCTTGTTTCTCTGTTCACCTCTTCCGCGTGCTTGCTTGTGCTTCAGTCTTTCCTGAACGTGAAAATGTAAAGAGTAAAATATGAGACAGAGGAGCAACTGATGAGGGACGACATTCCAGAGAATATAAGAGTTCCGGAGACCCCCCTGACTGCAGCCTCACAAGTCGTCGGAGCATCCCTGCTCTCCCGGCCCTCAGCTTTTCCCTACAGCTCTGGGCCTACAACCACGCACACCGTCTCTGACGTGGACCACAGCCCGGATGTCTGCTCACTCTCAGTCTAGCACCCCTACCCCAGAACCAGAGGTCCGCCTCGAACAGAATAACCAGCCCTCTGGAAGGCAAGTCGGGCCCACCGCTTTCTTCCTTGTCTGGGATACTCTCCAAGTGGCTCCGGACATTCAGGGTGAGGGCTTCACTGCTCTCCTGCCCAGAGCATGCAGCCCCTTCCCATGCACCCCCTGCCTCCCCGTGGGGTTGCTCTGGCCTCAGGCGTGTGCTGAGCTGTGAGAAGCGCCAGCCTCCCCTTTCTCCGTGTTGAATGTCTTAGAGGTCCCCCTGCCCCTGACGTAGGTGAGGACAGTAACAGGGAAACCCAGGCTGCCTCTGCTGGGGTCTGTTGTGGGGACAATGGCCTCCTCATCACTCCTGAGGCCTCCAGATGCCCAGTGCTGGTGACCAGATCATATGACATGAAATTGCCACCTCTGTCGGTCAAAACCCTCTGGGCACCAGTGGCTTCCTGTGGTCCAGCCTCTACCTTGTTACTATCCGAGGCCACCGATAGGCGATGTTTTACAGCCATGCAGACCCCCACGTACTTGCTCCCGGCTCCTACAGAACAGACAGACCTGCCGGGTTACCTGTTACCGACAAGCTGTCCATCAGCTGCAGGTTGCTGCACAATTGATGTATTCTGTTAAGCTGGTGAATTTCCCAAAGTCTCCAGCTACCAGACTCCTGGAAAAGAACAAGTGGGCTGGGGGACCACCATTGCCTGCAGGTTTGTGACTCTGGCTCAGCCAGCTTTGCTGGACAGCACTGGGAGGGGTGACTTGCTGAGCTGGGGGCGGCAAGAGCCCCACTGAGGACCAGACCTAGCCACGAGGGCAAAGCTGGTCTTCATGGTCAGACGGTTCCGCAATTCCAGGAAGGCTCCCACGTGTTCCGAGATGTAAACATTCTTCTCTTTTCCTTCGGCTTCCCTGATAGCTCACAGGTAAGGGATCTGCCTACGATGCTGGAGACCCCAGTTCAATTCCTGAGTCAGGACGATCCGCTGGAGAAGGGATAGGCTCCCCGCTCCAGTATTCTGGGGCTTCCCTTGTGGCTCAGCAGATAAAGAATCTCCCTGCAATGTGGGAGACCTGGGTTCAATCCCTGAGTTGGGAAGGCCCCCCGAAGAAGGAAAAGGCTACCCTCTCCAGCATTCTGGTCTGGAGAATTCCATGGACTATACAGTCCACGGGGTCACAAAGAGGCAGACACGCCTGAGCAACCTTCACTTCCACTTGCTCATTTCCTTGAGCTTCATTGTTCTCACCTTCATGGAAAGTAACTATCCGGTGTTTTTGGAAGAGAAGACCAAGAGCCTGCATTTAGTGGGCACCTGGTACGGCGTGGTGCGCTGGGAAGAGACTATGGCTGAAGCATTAAACACAGTTCCTGCCTCCGAAGGGCTTGCTTCTCCCAGGGGACTGAGCTGGCACGCAGTCGAGCTTGTCTGCACTCAGGAAGCTACAACATGCACGCGTCAACACAATCTGGGTTGGAGACAGAGCGATGACTCTTAGGGGCGGTGATTTCTAAGCTGATCTCCACAGGGTCCACAGGAGACAGCATGTGAAAGGGCAGGAAGAGGTGGGGCAAGGGCTTTGGCTCAAGGGCAACACCGGAAGAGGTCAGAAGCCAGAGAAAGCGAGACAGGAGCCCAGAGTCCAGACAGCAGCAAACAAGGGCAAAACACGAGGCTACACCAGCTTGGAAAAAGAGGGTCTTGTGTGTTCCAGGAAGACTCTGGACTTTATTTTACTCTGCTGAGATGTAATTCACATTTCATACTTTCCTCTCATTTCAAGTATACACATCAGTGGTTTTTACTCTAGTCAGAAGATTGTGCAAGCGCCGCCACTACCTAATTCCAGAACATCTTCAGTACCCCCTAAAAAAGCGCCACATCCATGAGCAGTCAGTCTCCACCATCCCCTCCGACAACCGCAGTCTGTTTCTTGTCTCAATAGGCTTGCCTGCTCTGGACACTTCACATAAACAGAAGCAGATAATCTGTGGTCTTTGGCCTCTTTCACTGAGCATAATGTTTCCGATTCATCCACGTTGCAGCAGGAGTCTGAACTCCCTCCCTTTTCATGCCTGAATAATATTCCACTGTTCAGATAGACTGGCTGCTGTTGTTCAGTTGCTAAGTCGTGTCTGACTCTTTGTGACCTCATAGACTGCAGCACACCAGGGTCCTCTGTCCTCCACGATCCCCCAGAGCTGGCTCAAACTCATGTCCATCAAGTCAGTGATGCCAGCCAACTGTCTCATCCTCTGTTGTCCCCTTCTCCTCCTGCCTTCAATCTTTCCCAGCATCAGGGGCTTTTCCAGTGAGTCAGCTCTTCGTATATGTACGTGTGTTAGTCACTCATATATGACTCTTTATAAGCCCATGGACTGTAGCCCGCCAGGCTCCTCTATCCATGGAATTCTGCTGGTAAGAATACTGGAGTGGGTTGCCACTCCCTTCTCCAGGGGATCTTCCTGACCCAGGGATCGAACCTGTATCTCTTGATTGCAAGCAGATTCTTTACCATCTGAGCCACCAGGAAGGCCCTACAATAGGTACATGTACCTGTATATTAACATCAGCATTGACATCGATATCCATGTGTGATAGTGAATTAAAGGAATCATGCAGCAAGATCTCTTCTGCAGCTCCCTTTTTATTATCAAGCTGACTGAGGCGTGATTCACACACAGTAGAATGCCCACATCCGAAGTACAGGTACACCTCATTTAATTGCCCTTTGTTTGATCATACTTTGCAAATCCTGCATTTTAAAAAAATAAATTGAAGGGTTTTGGCAACACTTTGTGTCTCTGCGTCACGTGCTGGGAATTCTCACAATTTTCTAAACTTTTTCGTTACTATTTTATTTGCTACAGTGATCTGTGAAGTTATCATTGCAAAAAGATTATGTCCCACTGAAGGCTCAGATGATGGTTAACATTTCTTTAGCAATGAGATATTTTTACATTAAGGTATGTGTGTTGCTTTTTAAACGTAGTTTTTGGTTTCCTTTTGGCCGTGCTGGGTCTTCGTTGCTGCGGGCTTTTCTCCAGTTGCAGCGAGCCGGGCTTACTCTGCAGTGAGTTCTCTCACTGCAGAGCACGGGCTCTAGGGAACGCGGGCTTCAGCAGTTGTCGCACGTGGGCTCAGTAGCTGTGGTTTCCGGGCCCTAGAGCACAGCCTCAGTAGCTGAGGCACACGGGTTTAGCTGCTCCAGGACAGGGGGAATCTTCCCAGACCGGGGACCGAACCCCTGACTCCTGCATTGTCAGGCGGAGTCTCTGCCACTGAGCTCCTAGGGAAGCCCTGTATGTTGCTTTTTGAAACATAATGAGCAGACTACAGTATAATGTGAACATGACGCAGACACTGGGAAACCAGGAAATCCGTGTGATCACTTAATCCAATAGTCACTTTGTCGCTGTCGTTTGGAACTGAACCCACAGTGTCTCCAAGGTATGTGTGCATAAACCTGGATAACTTTTGACCGATGTAGACGCCCATGCAACCTCCAATGCATTCAAGAGGCAGAACATTTTCTCCACAATAGGAGGTTCTCTTGGGTCCTTCTGGAATCCCTGCATTAATGAAGCTTCCAGCCTCCCCTCCCTGGGCAGCTGTGGGGCTATATGGGCAGATTCCTGTCCTCTGAGTAACATGCAGACTAGCCTTCCAGAAGCTTTATGAGCTAAATTGACATTTGTACTACATTACTGGGTCAGAACAGGCATTTCGATGCTAAAATAGGATACTGAAAGAGGAATCACAGTGTCTCACACTCAAAATGTCCATTTACCATTCTCCAGGCAAGAATACTGGAGTGGGTTGCCATTCCCTTCCGCAGAGGCTCTTCCCGACCCGCGTCTCCTGCGTCGCAGGCAGATTCTTAACTGCTTGAGCTACAGGTTTCCCCGAATTGATGCACAGACTTAATGTGATTCCTATTACAATTCCAGAAGGATTTTTTGGTAGATACAGACAAGATTATTCTAGAATATATATGGAAAGGCAAAAGGACTGGCATTTCTAGAAAACGTTTTGAAAAGGAAACTCAAAGTGGGAGAAATCACCCATCTGAATTATAAACCCTACTACACAACTATAACAGTCAAGACCGCGTCTTCTTGCTGGAAGGACAGATCCATAGATCAATGCGACCGCATAAAGAATCCAGGAAGTCACGAGCCACAGCAGACGAATCTTGCCCTTGGGTCCCGCCTGCTGTTTGGAGGAGGAAATTCAGCTCCTGGGAGAGAGGTGAGCGTAAGCACTTCAGAGACACCAACAGGCCCACAGGCCTTTAACTGAGTGAATAATAAAGGTGCTGGTTTAGTAGACATGGTTTTATTTTTTTCCCCTAGGGAATCATGAATTCATTTAATAAATTTGTTCATGCAAAAACACACATAATTTCTCTCCATTTTTTTTCAAAAACAGATGAAGAATTTCTACTTGAGAAGTATTATCACCTCAACCTTTGAAGTTGCATGGCCATTATTTTGATTCCTCAACTGGTCTCTCAGTTGACTTAGACAGACTTACTTGAAATTAATTGTTTGATCAACTGCAATTAATGGAAAAGAGAGAGATGTCTGATTTGCCTCCTATAACCCCAGTGAGTGCTGGGTTGACCAGATCTCAGAATGTCTGCCCGATGGAACACAGTGATGTGATCACCACGGGCTTGGTGAATCTGACGTGAGCGTCTCAGCTCTGCAAGGATTCCGCATCTTTACTAAAAAAAAACACACCGAAATCCAGCTCCATTCGTGGATAAAGGAAAGGGGCTTGTTTGAGCTCCTGGATGCCATGCTGCCCTGGTTCCCTCTCTCTCCGACTGGGCTGAGCTGGGCTGGACTGGACATCAGCCTGGGAGATGGACATAGGAGAGGCTGTGACTTTCTTGGAGATCTTCTTCGCTTGGGAGACTGTCGCTAAGAACAGAGTAATTAACAGTCAGACAAGCTGGGGGATATCATGAGATGCTGAGATGCGAGATTTCAGATAAAGGCCTGAGCCCTGGTTTGCAAGTGGCCTTCATACAGGAATGCCTGGGGGACAAAAGACACTTGATTACCCCATCCAGGACCCCGTTCAGGACCCTGTTCAAGGCAGAAATCCTTAGAGAGCTTCCTGACTCCTGGGCAAACTTGGATCTCTCAGGATACTGGCCCCTGGGCACCAGTTCTGTCCAAAAGGACCTCCCAGGTATGACAAAAGATTTATCTATCTGCTTTCATTATCAACAGTCTTAATGCAGATTTGTGTTTGCCTGGAATTTAAAACCTCGGGACACCGTGGTGCAAAAGTAGGGTTCCAGCGGCTGTCACCAAGGTTTGATCTTTGACTTTCTGGGACAGCCTCTTGGTCCTTCTAATTTAACAGCTTAGCTGCTAAACTGATGTTTATTTATTCTCCAAGATTCTCTCTGTTCAGTCTAAATTACTTTGGTGAGAGGTGGGGCAGCTAGATGAATCTGAAGGAAGGAGGGGCCAGCGTCCTGGCCCTCTGAGAGGCTCACCCCAAAAAGGACTGAGGCGCCCACACATGCTAAGACATGATTGATCCCTGAAAACACTGCACCGCGTGGAGGAAGGCAGCCACACAGGGCCACGCATCGTAGGATCCCGTTCACATCGAACATTCAGAACAGGCAGGTCTGTGGAGTCAGAAAGCATCTGGGTGGTTGCCGAGGGCAGACTGGGGAGTGAGAGCCGGTGGTGCCAGCATCCTTCGGGTGATGAGGACGCTCTGGAGTCGGACGGGGCTGGAGGGGTGCCCATCAAGAATGTGCTGAATGGCACCAAGGTGCTTCACTCCATGTTATATGAATTTCACCAAAATAAAAAGTCAAGGAGGGTGACGATGGGGGTGAGGAAGCACTCACATCTTAGAACCAGAGGAAGCTCTTCAGCCCTAAGGCAAAGGCGACCTCGGGGCGTGGGCTGTACAGGCTGGACCGCTCCATCGGAGCCGACCCTCAGGATCCCGCTCGGGGCGTGGGCTGTACAGGCTGGACCGCTCCATCGGAGCCGACCCTCAGGATTCCGCTCCTCTGCTGTATCTGATTCTGTCGGTCAGGCAGGTGTCCTTAGGGGGCCTGGCTCGTGGCCCAGGTGCAGGGACCACTCCAGGCACTGAGGACCCTCTTGAGCACAGATGTCTCCTCCTGAGGCTTTGCCAAAAAAAAAAAAAAAAACGGGTTACGCATCATCGGGGTGCGGGGTGGTCTCCAGGCTCGAGCCTGGGTCTCAGCCAGCCAAGTGATGGAGAGCCTGACTAGAGGCCGCCTCAGGTCTCTTCTCACTCAGAGGGGAGGCCCACCTTGCCCCCAGAAATGTCTCCTCATTAAATACTAGCCTCCTGGCTGGGAACCAAAATTCTATTGACCTGGGCGTGGTCACAGGGCCCTGTTGACCAGTTTCCTGTCCATGGCGTGGTCCCGGGCTGGAACATCCTGACCCGGGGCTGTGACCCTGACCCGGGGCTGTGGCCACATCTGACCCTGGTGTTGCCATGGGCGCCAGTGGTTCCCAGGCCCCGGGCCTCCTCATATGACCACAGTAGATCTGATTCTGACCTGTGGCCCCCACTGACCTCAGACACGAGACACTCGGCAGCCTGGGCCGGGGGGCCGGGGGCCTGGGGTCGGGCTGTGCTATCTCAAGGAGAGAGGCTGACCAGGGGAGATTCTGTTATCCTGGAAATGGGGCAGGGGCGGTTTCTAACTCTGGACCAACTTGGAGCCGGGCCCTGATGTTTTCCTGAACCCCAGTGGTGCCCCAAAACGAGACTGCAAACCCCAGGACCAGGGAAATCCCCAGGTACGTGGTGGGCATTTGTCAGTTCACAGAAAGAGTGTTGTTCCACAGCCTTCTGTGATTCAGAAGCAAAGCAAAGACCTCCCAGGTATGAGAAAAGATGTATCTACCTGCTTCCGTTTTGAAATAATCTTGACCCAAATATGTCCTGCAGCTCAGGACCAGGTGGGTAGCGCTGTTGTTCCGACGCGTTCTTATCTCAACTGTATCAGTCAGCAGGACAGTCGTAACAAACACCACAGCCCAGAGGCTTAGACATCAGATTTTCACTGTCTCCAGGCCTGGAGGCTGGAATCTGAGATCCAAGTGTGGGCGGGGCTGGCCCTCCTGAGGACCCCTCCTGGGTGTGTAGAAGGTGTCTCCTCCCCGCATCCTCACAGGGTCATCCCTCTGAGTATGTCTGTGTCCTGACCTCCTCTTCTTACAAGGACCCCAGTCCTGTGGGATTACAGCCCACCCTAGTGACCTCACTTGACCTTAATCACCTCTTTAAACAGAGTATCTCCAAATACAGCCACATTCCAGGATACTGGGAGTTAGAAGCAACTTGTGAATTCGGGGACACAATTCAGCCCAGAGTAACAACTTTTAGAGGCTTCCCAGATGGCCCTAGTGGCAAGGAAACCCATCTGCCAATTCAGGAAACGTAAGAGACACGGGTTCGATCCCTAGGTTGGAAAGATCCCCTGGAGAAGGTAATGGCAAATCACTCCAGTATTCTTGCCTGGAGAATCCCATGGACAGAAGAGCGGGGGGCGGCGGGAGGGCAGCGCTGGCACAGAGCAGCAGAGCCCCACGGAGACCACGCGGGGAGAAGGCGCTGGACGCCCCCAAGGGACCTGGGAAGAACCAGCCTGACTCCGTCCTGGAGCTCTTTCTTTCCCTTTAACCCACGTATTCTGTTGCTTTTGCTACAAGTGAATCACTAAAGGGACGGAGCCCATAGCCTCGCGTATACACAGTGGCCCATCTTCAGAACCCTGCCTCCCCTGACTGAGCATTAAGCTGAAACAACTTCATTCAGCTCACAGGAAACGCCTTGACCAGGCCCACCTGTGAGTGGCCACAGGAGAGAAGAAATTAACCCATCCCCTCGGAGTCTGGCTGGAGTCAGGAAATATTTGCAACTAATTACTGCCTTTCATGGGCTTCCCTGGTGGCTCAGAGGTTAAAGCGTCTGCCTGCAATGCGGGAGGCCCGGGTTTGATCCCTGGGTCGGGAAGATCCCCTGGAGAAGGAAATGGCAACCCGCTCCAGGATTCTTGCCTGGAGAATCCCATGCAGGGAGGAGCCTGGTGGGCTACAGTCCACAGGGTCGCAAAGAGTCGGACACGACTGAGCGACTTCACTTTCACTTTCACCGCCTTTCATGGGCTTTGGTGGCTGAGCAGTAAAGAATCCACCTGTAATGCAGGCGACGTGGGTTCCATCCCTGGGTGCGGAAGAGGCCCTGGAGGAGGGCATGGCAACCCACTCCAGTATTCTTGCCTGGAAAATTCTAAGGGCAGAGGAGCCAGGTGGGCTACAGTCCATGGACCGCAAAGAGTTGGACATGACTGAGTGCTACCTTTTAATATGTGAGCTCCTCGCCTCCCCACTCTTTTTTCTATAAAGAAAACTAACATGGTTCCCAGGTGGGGAGAATGAGGGGATGAGGTAGGGGGTTTGGGATGGACATATATACACTATATTTAAAGTGGATAACAAGCAAGGACCTCCTGTACAGCTCGTGGAGCTCTGCTCAATGCTACGCGGCAGACTGGCTGGGAGGGGAATTTGGGGGAGAGTGGATACATGTGTGTATATATATGGCCGAGTCCCTTTGCTGCCCACCTGAAACGATCACAACATTGCAGGCAGTATTACAATATAAAATTAAAAGCTTTAAAAAATTAAGAGACTAGCATCCAAACTCGGACAAGATGGTTCTCTGGGATAGTAGTCCACCATCTCCTTGGTCTGCCGGCTTTCCCAATAAGGGGGCTCTTCCCCCAACACCTCGTCCATCTCTCGACTGGTTGGTCTGTCGTGCAAAGAGCAGTGAGACTTTGGACTCAGTAACACCATGTGAGGGCTAGATGTGTTCTGAGCAGTCACCAGCTGCACGTGCTTGGGGTCCCAGAACCGCCTGCGGAAGCCGCCTGCTCTCTGCGTGACAGGTGCGTCTCCTGTTACTCTGCTTTCTGTTACACTAGAATGTGAGGCAGGGTTTGATTTACACTTGTTGATGCTTCTTTTGACGAGCAAGTGGCAGAAATTCTGGTCTGGGAACAGATCAAGTTGATCCGGGCTGATTTGGCTCATGTGTCTGTACAGACAAGGGGGCTTCACAAGGTTCCACAGACAAGGGGGCTTCAACAGCTGAGACTGACCGTCTCATGGTCCCAAAGGCGGGAAGTCCAGGATTAGGTGCCAGCGTGGGTGTTCAGCGAGGGTCTCCCTCCTGATGCACAGGACGCCTGTGCCCCTCGTAGGCTGAAAGTGCTGGCCCCTGTTGGGGCAGTCCACGCTTGGGATGGAAAAGAATTTCCAGACACAGGGCATTTCAGAAGAGAGTGAGTTTATTGGGAACGAAGAGCAGAGACAAGCGGGCACAGCGGGCACAGCGGACTGACCTCCCGACAGGCCAGGGACAGCCGACAGCTTTCGTGGGGTAGCAGCAAATTTTTACAGCCTCAAGACAAAGAAAATTCCTGCTGGAAGGCTGGCATTGGGTGATTGGTTCAGGCGCTATAGGGTGAGTATGGGGTGGGCATTTTTGCCTAATTTGGGGTCAGGAGGCTTCTTAGTGGTGATCAGGGGGCTTTTGGCAATGGTTAGAAAGGGACCGGTCAGCTTCGGAGGTGCCCTTGGTTCTGGGCTCTGGTTCTGTGGGCTTCGTGTAGGGCCTGGCGCTTGTGGCCTGGGGCAGGACTCCACGCTTGCATTTGTTTTGAACGCTGTTCAGGAGTTTAGCTCTGTGGCCGCCTCTATAACACCTGGGAAAGCAGAGAGAGCAGGAAGATCAGAGAATGACCCTCACAGAAGAAACTGAACATCATCTTTCCGTCAGTCTCTGTGGACTGAAGCCAGTTCCTTGGATTGGCTTTCTAAATAGATGACCCCCAATAGCTGACTGTGGCTCAGATCATGAACTCCTTATCACCAAATTCAGACTTAAATTGAAGAAAGTAGGGAAAACCGCTAGACTATTCAGGTATGACCTAAATCCAATTCCTTATGATTATACAGTGGAAGTGAGAAATAGATTTAAGGGACTAGATCTGATAGATAGAGTGCCTGATGAACTATGGAATGGGTTCATGACATTGTACAGGAGACAGGGATCAAGACCATCCCCATGGAAAAGAAATGCAAAAAAGCAAAATGGCTGTCTGGGGAAGCCTTACAAATAGCTGTGAAAAGAAGAGAGGCGAAAAGCAAAGGAGAAAAGGAAAGATACAAGCATCTGAATGCAGAGTTCCAAAGAATAGCAAGAAGAGATAAGAAAGCCTTCTTCAGCGATCAATGCAAAGAAATAGAGGAAAACAACAGAATGGGAAAGACTAGAGATTTCTTCAAGAAAATTAGAGATACCAAGGGAACGTTTCATGCAAAGATGGGCTCAATAAAGGACAGAAATGGTCTGGACCTAACAGAAGCAGAAGATATTAAGAAGAGGTGGCAAGAATACACAGAGAAACTAACTGTACAAAAAAGATCTTCATGACCCAGATAATCACGATGGTGTGATCACTCATCTAGAACCAGACATCCTGGAATGTGAAGTCAAGTGGGCCTTAGAAAGCTTCACTATGAACAAAGCTAGTGGAGGTGATGGAATTCCAGTAGAGCTGTTTCAAATCCTGAAAGATGACGCTGTCAAAGTGCTGCACTCAATATGCCAGGAAATTTGGAAAACTCAGCAGTGGCCACAGGACTCGAAAAGGTCAGTTTTCATTCCAATCCCAAAGAAAGGCAATGCCAAAGAATGCTCAAACTACCGCACAGTTGCACTCATCTCACACGCTAGTAAAGTAATGCTCAAAATTCTCCAAGCCAGGCTTCAGCAATACATGAACCATGAACTTCCTGATGTTCAAGCTGGTTTTAGAAAAGACAGAGGAACCAGAGATCAAATTGCCAACATCCGCTGGATCATTGAAAAAGGAAGAGAATTCCAGAAAAACATCTATTTCTGCTTTCTTGACTATGCCAAAGCCTTTGACTGTGTGGATCACAATAAACTGTGGAAAATTCTGAAAGAGATGGGAATACCAGACCACCTAACCTGCCTTCTGAGAAATCTGTGTGCAGGTCAGGAAGCAACAGTTAGAACTGGACATGGAACAACAGACTGGTTCCAAATAGGAAAAGGAGTATGTCAAGGCTGTATATTGTCACCCTGCTTATTTACCTTCTATGCAGAGTACATCATGAGAAACGCTGGGCTGGAAGAAACACAAGCTGGAATCAAGATTGCCGGGATAAATATCAATAACCTCAGATATGCAGATGACACCACCCTTATGGCAGAAAGTGAAGAGGAGCTAAAAAGCCTCTTGATGAAAGTGAAAGAGGGGAATGAAAAAGTTGGCTTAAAGCTCAACATTCAGAAAACGAAGATCATGGCATCTGGTCCCATCACTCCATGGGAAACAGATGGGGAAACAGTGGAAACAGTGTCAGACTTTATTTTTGGGGGGCTCCAAAATCACTGCAGATGGTGATTGCAGACATGAAATTAAAAGACGCTTACTCCTTGGAAGAAAAGTTATGACCAACCTAGATAGCATATTCAAAAGCAGAGACATTACTTTGCCGACTAAGGTCCGTCTAGTCACGGCTATGGTTTTTCCTGTGGTCATGTATGGATGTGAGAGTTGGACTGTGAAGAAGGCTGAGCACCGAAGAATTGATGCTTTTGAACTGTGGTGTTGGAGAAGACTCTTGAGAGTCCCTTGGACTGCAAGGAGATCCAACCAGTCCATTCTAAAGGATATCAGTCCTGGGTGTTCTTTGGAAGGAATGATGCTAAAGCTGAAACTCCAGTACTTTGGCCACCTCATGCGAAGAGTTGACTCATTGGAAAAAACTCTGATGCTGGGAGGGATTGGGGGCAGGAGGAGAAGGATGAGATGGCTGGATGGCATCACTGACTCGATGGCCGTGAGTCTGAGTGAACTCCAGGAGTTGGTGATGGACAGGGAGGCCTGGCGTGCTGCGATTCATGGGGTCGCAAAAAGTTGGACACGACTGAGTGACTGAACTGAACTGAACTGAACAGGTGACTCTCTGGTCAAACAAAGTTGAGAGTGTTGCCATCCAGGTAGGGGATTGCGATTAGGAAGACCCAGCGGCTCCCACCCAGGCAAGGCTGCTCCGGACTGACCATCTGCCCGCAAAGCCTTCCGCCACCGCCAGAGGGCGCCCGAGCCCTTGCCATCCTAAGGGTCTGTCGCAAGGTGGAGACCCCAGCATTAACGGCAGGGGTACCTTCCTCGTGTCCTGCATCTCAACGCTCTGCTAACCAGCTTGCAAATATCAAGGCAGATAATTTGGGTTTTATTGAAGTATTTTTAATTTGCAATGTTGTATTAATTTCTGCTGTACAGCAAAGTGACTCAGTTCTATTTATACACACATATACGCATAATACTTTATATTCTTTTCTATTATGGCTTATCCCAGGACATCAAATACAGTTCCCTGTGCTAAACAGTAGGACCTTGTTTATTCATCCTATGCGCCTGTGCGTGCTAAGTCACTTCAGTCGTGTCCACCTCTTTGCGACCCTGTGGCCCATAGCCCCCCAGGCTCCTCTGTCCATGGGATACCTGGGCGGGTGCTCATGCCCTCCTTCAGGGGATCTTTCTGACCCAGGGATCGAAATCACGTCTCATGAGTCTCCTGCATTGGCAGGCGGTTTCTTTACCACCAGCGCCACCGGGGAAGCCCCTCATTCATCCTGCACATAATATTAATAGCTTGCACCTGCTAAACCCGAACTCCCAATCCATCCCTCCCCCAGCTTCCTCCTGCTTGGCACCCACCGTCTCTCCTCTATGTCCATGATTTGTTTCTGTTTCAAAAATAGCCTCGTTTGTGCCACACTTTAGATTCCACATATGAGTGATATCATGCAGTGTCTGTCTTTCTGTCTGACCTGCTCCCCTCAGCGTGACAGTCTCTAGGCCCCTCCATGTTGCTGCGAAGAGTGATGCTTCATTCTTTTTACGGCTGAGCACTATTTCACTGTGTCCAGGTGCCACGTGTTCTTTATCCATTTCTCTGTCGAGGGACTCTGAGGTCACTTCCGTGTCTTCAAACAGGTCATTTTAATGACTCTATGAAGCAGGATGAAAGAGTCTCTAGGGTGAAAAAAGCTGGCTAAAAACTCAACGTTCAAAAAACTAAGATCAAGACATCTGGTCCCATCCCTTTATGGCAAATAGATGGGAAAAAGTGGAAACCTAGTGTTAGTCACTCAGCTGTGTCTGACTCTTTGAGACCCTGTGGACTGTACCCGCCAGGCTCCTCTGTCCGTGGGATTCTCCAGGCAAGAAGCCTGGAGTGGGCTGCCATTTCCTTCTGTAGGGGATCTTCCCGACTCAGGGACTGAATCCGTGTCTCCTGCATTGCAGGCAGATTCTTTACCATCCGAGCCCCCAGGAAAGCCTCCAAAGTATGAACAGTTACAGTGAGAGCAGGGACAGTGACAGATTTTGTTTTCTTGAGCTCTGAAATCAATGCGGACAGTGGCTACAGTCATGACATTAAAAGACGCTTGCTCCTTGGAAGAAAAGCTATGACAAACCCAGACAGCATATTAAAAAGCAGAGACATCACTTTGCCAACAAACGTCGGCATAATCAAAGCTATGGTTCTCCCAGTAGTCACATATAGATCTGAGGGTTAGATCATAAATAAGGCTGAGAGTGGAAGAACTGATGCTTTTGAATTGTGGTGTTGTAAAAGACTCTTGAGAATCCCTTGAACTGCAAGGAGATCAAAACAGTAAATCCTAAAGGAAATTAACACTGAATATTCATTGAAAGGACTGACGCTGAAGCCCCAATACTTTGGCCACCTGATGCAAAGAGCCAACTCATTGGAAAAGACCCTGATGCCAAGAAAGATTGAGGGCAGGAGGGGAAGGGGACGACAGAGGATGAGATAGTTGGATGGCATCACTGTCTTGATGGACTTGAGTTTGAGCAAGCTCCAGGAGATGGTGAAGACAGGGAAGCCTGACTCCTTGCAGTTAATGGGGTTGCAAATAGTCAGACACAACTTAGCAAGTGAACAACAACATAAATAATATGTATAATATACATAGTTTAGAAAACATGAAGTTTTGCCTAACTCAAAAGTTTAGGATAATTTGATTCCACCTATTTGACTTAGTATGAATGGAACGCTAGATTTCTAGCTAAAAAAGAATATACAACAAGCAACAAATGTCTAATGTATAAAACAGGGACTATAGTCAACACCTCATGCGGAGAGCTGACTCATTGGAAAAGACTCTGATGCTGGGAGGGATCGGGGGCAGGAGGAGAAGGGGACGACCGAGGATGAGATGGCTGGATGGCATCACCGACTCAATGGCCGTGAGTCTGAGTGAACTCCGGGAGTTGGTGATGGACAGGGAGGCCTGGCGTGCTGCGATTCATGGGGTCGCAAAGAGTCGGACACGACTGAGCGACTGAACTGAACTGATAGCCAACATCTTATAATAACCTATAATGGAAAACAATTTCAAAAATAACATATGTGCACATGTATCGCTGAATCACCTTGCTGTGCCCCTGAAATGTTGTAAGTCAACTCTACTTCAATAAAATATATATATGAAGAAAAAAAGGAAACTGACCTTTTCCAGTCCTGTGACCACTGCTGAGTTTTCCAAATTCGCTGCCATATTGAGTGCAGCCCTTTAACAGCATCATCTTTTAAGATTTGAAATAGTTCAGCTGGAATTCCATCACTTTCATTAGCTTTATTCCTGGTAAAGCTTCCTATGGTCCACTTGACTTCACGCTCCAGGATGTCTGGTTCTAGGTGGGTGACCACACCATCATGGCTATCTGGATCATTAAGACATTTTTGTACAGTTCTTCTGTGCATTCTTGCCACTTCTTCCTAACATCTTCCACTCCTGTTACGTCCTTGCCCTTTCTGACCTTTATCACGCCCATCCTTTCATGAAATATTCCCTCTCTATCTCCAATATTCCTGAAGAGATATCTAGTCTTCCCCATTCTATTGTTTTCCCCTATTTCTGGCATTGTTCCCTTAAGAAGGTCTTCTTATCTCCTTGCTATTCTCTGGAATTCTGCATTCAGTTGGGCATATATCTCCTTTTCTCCCTCGCTTTTTGCTTCTCTTCTTTTCTCAGCTATTTGTACAGCTTCCTCAGACAACCACTTTGCCTTCTTGCACTTCTTTTTCTTTGGGATGGTTTTAGCCAATGCGTCCTATAGAATGTTATGATCCCGCGTCTATAGTTCTTCAGGCACTCTGTCTATCAGAGCTAATCCCTTGAATCTATTCATCGCCTCCACTCTATAGTCATAAGGGATTTGATTTAGGTCATACCTGAATGGCCTAGTGGTTTTCCCCACTTTCTTCTTAGTAAAAATACTGGAAAGTATGTCTGCAGTTCCCTAGGGCGGCAGAAACAAAAACCAGGCTGGCGGAATGTAAGCAGAGCAGACGGCATTTGTGGGGCAGGGATCCCAGAGGGAGGGCACCTCGGAGGAGCAAGTCTGACGCTACGAGCGCATCTCCCCTCAAAATACTTGCAGTCACTACACTGCTTAGAGCAAGCGGGCGAGAAGCCGAGCCGACAGCGTCAACTAAGGGCCTTAGGAGGGGAACAGAGCTTATTGGCAATTCTGGGCTCTTGAGGGATTAAAAGTTTGATTTTAGGAGCTATCAAGGGGGCCCCTGTGTGTGCTCAGCCCTGTCCCACTCTTTGTGACCCCGTGGACTGTGGCCCACCAGGCTCTTCTGTCCAGAGGATTTCCCAGGCAAGAGTCCTGGAGTGGATCGCCATTGCCTACTCCAGGGGACCTTCCGCATCGAGGGATCAAACCGAATTCTATTCCATCTCCTGCACAGTCAGATGGATTTTTGCCACTGCGCCACTTGGGAAGCTCAGTCAAGGGGAAAGCTCGTGGTAAAATGTGTCTTCATTGTTGTGGTGGTTACACAATTGTACATATGGGATAAAACGACATCAAAGTACATTTTATATATACATATACACACACACAGTATATATATATATATACACGTACACAGTATATGTATATATACACACACAGTTACATATACACACACACACTATATATACATATATATACACACACACAGTTACATATATATACACACTATATATATACACACACACGCAGTTACATATATACACACACACACAGTTGCGTCGACGTGTGAGTAGTGAATGCAGGCAGACAGACCTTGAACCGTGTGCTAAATCGTCAGAGGACAGGGGGAGGTTGGGAGGTACCGCACGAGGCAGGGCAGCTGCCAGGGGCCTGTGTGTCAAGGGAACTAAGAGTGTGGGGACAAGAGTGAGGAAACGAGATAAAGTGGTAGTAAGAAAAGAGAGTGAGACTTGTCTCTCCTCCAGCCTGCGGTTCAGAAGTTCCAGAATGGGAAGGACAGCCACCCTGCGTGAAGCAGTGCTGAACAGAGGCAGCCTGGTCTCCAGAAGAGTAAGACTGTGAAGGGGTCGTCTGGAAAGAGACTGAAGTTCAGGGTCATGGGTGAGAAGCAGAGGTCAGGAGCACTGTTGGACGTCTGGGAGATGTGCAGAGTGGACCAGATCGGGGGAACATGCGGGAACATGCGGGTATCGTTGACCTGGTCAAAGCCCGGGCAGTGCCTGTGGGAAGCGAGGCTGTAGGGCGTAATGGAACTGTCTCCAGAGGGAGGGTCAGCACTTGCAATCCTGGCCTCCTTGGGGGGTGAGGACTGGACTCCCCAGCGGCCATGTCATGGCCTGCTCAGTCACAACTACAAATTCAAACTCTGGAAACTGGGAGAGATCCAACGCGGGTCTTCCGTTGGGGGGCAGGTGTTCTCCAAGCAAGGGATCAGCGGGAAGATCCAGAGTTTCAGGTATAAGGGTTCCCCTAAAGGCTCCAGTCACTCCCATCCCTGACGTTCGGAACCGTCCGCCAAGCGGGAAGCTGTCAGTGTCTCAACCCGATGCCCCGGTTCCCGTTGTAGATCCTTCAACCCAAGGCTCTAAATTCCTGGAACCGGCCAGTCCCTCAGCACTGCCAAGCTGGTGTCATGCTTCCTCTTTATTCCTCAGCCCCCTGGGATTCCCCCAACATGGCAGGAAACACAACCACATACTTAAAAGGGTGCTTGTGGTTCTTTACTCTTTTTTAACCAAGAATGTCTGATTGCTCTACAGCCAGAAGTTTCCCAACCTGCCTGGCCCAGCAGATGGTCATTTCCCAAAGTGAAAGTCCACCCCAGGGTTTGGGGGAGACTCGGACGATTTCAGCATGAAGTGCTGATGGATTTTCTTCTTGTATTAGTGACGGCCTCTGCCTCAGGGGTGAGCAGGTGGTGGAGCCCACAGAGGGAAGCACACGCTTCCCAAGGACTCTCCCTCCTCCTAGATGGGACCCCCAGGCCATCCTGGAGGCCACCGAATGTGTGAGCTCCAGCTGGGGACGGACCTTGGAGCCAAGTCCTCCACACTGAATTTCACACCACTGAGTCCAGGGGGAAGTAGGATCCTCTAGGCCCATCAGAGACTGGCTGAGCTCCTGGACACAGCCTCAGGAGCAAGTCCCCACAACCTGGCCCAGAAAAGTCACACTTGAGTCGAAGGTGTGTAACCTGGGTCCCTCCAGAAAGTAAACAGAGAAACAAGAACGTGGGTGGAAGTGGTTTCTTTGGGAGGTGATTCTAAGGAGCAAAGATGAGTCTGGGAGAGTGAAACAGATGGAAAAACCATAGCTTTGACTATATGGACCTTTGTCAGCAAAGTAATGCCTCTGCTTTTTAATACACTGTCCAGGTTGGTCATTAACTTTTCTTCCAAGGAGCAATCGTCTTCTAATTTCATGACTGCAGTCACCATCTGCAGTGATTTTAGAGCCCAAGAAAATAAAATCTGTCCCTACTTCCACCTTTTCCCCTTCTATTTGCCATGAAGTGGTGGGGCTGGATGCCACATCTTGGTTGTTTTAAATATTGAGTTCTAAGCTGGCTTTTCACGCTCCTCTTTTACCCTCAAGAGACTTTAGTTCCTCTTCATTTTCTGCCGTTAAAGTGGTATCATCTGCATGACTGTATTAAAAAAAGAAAAAAGGCTGTATAGATACCCCCAAACTCTCCAAAGAACGTCTGCTCCAAACACCAGCAGGGAGGGTTCCCGTTGTCCTGTCTTCACTTGTGCTTGAAGTTGGCTTTTTCCCCCCTAATTTAATTGTGAAATGGTGCCCCCACGACTGTGAGTTGCCACACTGCTCGTGAGGCCGCGCCTTTTCGTATTGATGAGCTGTTTGGTTCCCTTTCCTGTGAATACCTGGTATTTCTTGGCCTGTTTTCCTTTGAATTGTCTTTTTCCATATCGGTATGCAGGATTCCTTATCACCCGCTGTTAGTTGTCTCTGTCATAAATCTCCTCCCACTCTGCCGTCTGACTACATGTGTTCATTGGTGGTTTTTATGAATGCAAGTGTGGGGTTTTTTTTAACCTATCAATCTTTTTCTTCCTGGGCTTCCCTGGTGCTCAGCTGGTAAAGAATCCAGATATAAAGCGGGAGACCTGGGTTTGATCACTGGGTTGGGAAGACCCCCTGGAGAACGGAATGGCTACCCACTCCGGTATTCTGGCCTGGAGAATTCCATGGACGGCATAGTCCATGGGGTCACAAAGAGTCGGACACGACTGAGTGAATTTCACTTATCTTTCCCTGTGTTCTGCGATTTTTTGTGATTGGCCCAGCTGACCTCTCCTCTTTATTCTGAGGTGGTGAGGATGGCCTCCTGTATGTTTTTCCCTAAAAAGGTTAAAGTTTCGCTTCTCACCTTTGGGGCTCCAGGGCAGCTGGAGCAGGAGACAGATCAAGGCTGTCTCTTCCAAACAGAGACGCACGAGTCCCAGCCTCATCACTGAGTGGGCCGCCTTTGCCCCCGCCATCCACGCCGCCTCTGTGACATATCATTTCTCCAGTGAGGGCTCTGCCTCTCAGCTGCCCTGGCCCTCTGGTCTTTTGTCTCTTCACGCTGCAGCCACATTTTTACTAACACAGCCTCAGTACAAGTCTTGAAGGACCCACGGATTCTAAATCTGCAGGCTAAAATGAAGAACCCATCTGCTGGCAGTCAGATATGAAGAAGAAAGTGAGCGTAACGCTGCCACTGATGGCCAAATATCCCCCACCTGTAACTCCCGCTGCCCACAGGGACACCTGCCCCTTCCGCTGGAGGGGCCGTGGACAGAAGCTAGGAGAGAGGCCCAGCCTCCAGTTCCAGCTTCCTGATGCTGCGTAACAAACACCCCAAAGCAATGGCACAGGACAACAGAAGCTCATGAATCTGTTAAGGAAAACAGAACACAGAGAGAATAAATTGCCTCTATAATTCACCAAGACTCAAGTGAAAAACCTGCCTTAAAACTCAGCATTCCAAAACTAAGATCATGGCGTCCGGTCCCATCACTTCAGGGCAAATAGATAGGGGAAGATGGAAACAGTGATAGATTTTCTTTTCTTGGGCTCCAAAATTATTGCAGATGGTGACTACAGTCATGAAATTTAAAGACGCTTGCTCCTTGGAAGAAAAGCTATGACAAACTTGGACAGCGTATTAAAAAGCAGAAACATCACTTTGCCAACAAAGGTCTGTATAGTCAAAACTATGTTTTCTTTCCAGTAGTCATGTACAGATGTGAGAGTTGGACTATAGAGACAGCAGAGTGCCTGAAGAGTTGACGCTTTGGAACTGTAGTGCTAGAGAAGACTCTTGAGAGTCCCTTGGACAGTGTGGAGATCAAACCAGTCAATCCTGAAGGTGATCAACCCTGAATAGTCATCAGAAGGACTGATGCTGAAGCTGTAATACTTTGGCCGCCTGATGTGAAGAGTCGACTCATTGGAAAAGACCCTGATGCTGGGAAAGATTGAGGGCAGGAGGAGAAGGGATTGACAGAGGATGAGATGGTTGGATGGCATCACTGACTCGATGGACATGAGTTTGAGCAAACTCGGGGAGATGGTGAAGGACAGGGGAGCCTGGCGTCCTGCAGTCCATGGGGCCGTGGAGAATAGGATACGATTTAGCGACTGAACAACAACAGGTGCTTTGCCACTGAAACCGTCATGCCTTGGGGAAGCCTGAGCTGCCACGCGAGTGAGGAGGCCCCCAGGGTGGGTTGGGATCTTCTGGAAGCCTCTTCACTTCAATTCTGGTGCTTGGACTGGGCTTTCTGAAAGGCTTGGCTCAGACGGAACAGTTAACCTGTGCCTGCGCCTGGCCTCTCCAAGTGGCCTGACCGCGTGACTCATCCATCCTCGTAGCACAGAGGCCACAGGGATATTGGACTTCTCTTTTAATTAATCAATTTGACCACACGAGGTCTTAGTTGAAACATGTGGGATCTAGTTCCCTGGCCAAGGATCAAACCCAGGCCCTTTGCATCAGGAGCCAGAAGTCTTAGCCCCTGGAACATCAGGAAAGTCCCTGGACATCTTACAGGGGCTCATGGCTCTAAGCCACATGTTGCAGCAAAGAAAGCAGGCCTTTGCCTTGACCTGGCCTTTCATGACCAGCTTTGGGAGTCCAATATCATCACTTCTGCAGGACTCCATGGCTCAAAGTCACCTAGATTCAAAGGAAGGAGGTATAGACCCTGCTTCTCAGTAGGAGAGGTATCAAAAAATTTGCAACTTGTTTTAAAACCACCACACATCCACATGAGGTCTTTGTCTCGATCAGGGCTTCCCTGATAGCTCAGCTGGTAAAGAATCTGCCTGCAATGCAGGAGACCCTGGTTCGATTCCTGAGGTGGGAAGGTCGGCTGGAGAAGGGAAAAAGCTACCCACTCCAGTATTCTGGCCTGGAGAACTTCATGGACTGTGTAGTCCATGGGGCTGCAAAGAGACAGACAGGACTGAGCAAGTTTCACACAATAATGGAAAAGGTGCTTTTTCCATGCAGAAGGAAGAAGCGGAACCATAGAAGCATCCACAGATGTCTTCAGCTGGAGCATGCCTTACTTTGTGGACTCAAATTAAGATACTGCCCTCAGTTCCCGATGATATAAAAGAGAAAAAGATGACCATTGCCTATTGTCTCTAGCCTTTAATCCCCTAAGAAAATGGAGAAGAGGAATCAGATTTTCAAACAAAAAAATCTTCTTTTGCTGTAAATCAGATCGAATCACAACCAGATCCTCCGTCTCATGAAGGAGTGACCACAAAAAGGGGAAGTCACGAGCCCCCTGTTTCTTTCCCATGACATCATGTCCTGCAGCACAGTGACATCCGCACAGTGTCACAGGCGGAAGAGAGAACAGTCACGCACGAGTGGGAGAGGCAGGAACGAGCAGGAAGGAATCTCCTCCACGGCTGTTTCAAAACTAACATCCAAGCTTCCCCAGGCAGCAAATGGAGCCCGCCCAGGATCCAGAGACTGGAGGATGCTGCATCCCCCACACCTGGGGGGGGTGGGGTGGGCTGCTTATTGTGACATGTGAGTCAGGGCTGGTGACTGCAGATGGGCGACGGAACTGAGAAGCCACAGCCGGCCCATGCCAGTCAGGGAGAAGGCTCTGAGGATCAGGACTGTGATGCAGGACCAAACTGGGAGACTCAGCAGAGAACGATCATATCGATCCTTGAGCAAGGAGGCGAGGGCACAGCTCACACACCTCCCTTCTAACACCTCACACCTGTGAGAATGGCCATCATTTAAAAGTCCATGAATAACACATGCTGGAGAGGGTGTGGAGGAAAGGGAGCCCTCTTACACTGTTGGTGAGAATGAAAATAGGTGCCGCTCCTGTGGAAAACTGCATTGTTTATCCCCAACTCCTACTCGACCACACTGACTGTGACCTGCTAGGCTCCTCCGTCCGTGGAATTTCCCAAGCAAGAATACTGCGGTGGGTTGCCATTTCCTTCTCCAGTGGAAAACCACATGGAGATTCCTTAAAAGAGTGAAAATAGAGCTGTCATATGATCCAGCAACCCCACTCCTGGGCACATATACAGACAAAACTATAACTCAAAATCAGACACACACCCCGAGTCCGCAGGTTGAAGGCATGGTGTCCCTAAGTGAGTTAACTGGCGGAAGGGAAGCTGGAAGAGATGCCTGTCCCCGACTACACTGCTCTGGCAGGGTCACCTGCTGAGCCCCCTGGGAAGCCCCACAAAGGAAGAGAACATGGAATTTGATGTTGGACAGACCCAAGTTCACACCCTGTCTCCTGCATTTGGCAACTGCTGCCCAGCGACCTCTTCAAGTCTTTGTCCAGCCAGAAGACACCGGCTCCAGCTGAGGAAGAGTGCCCGCCAAGCTCCCGTCCTGACCCCAGAAATCAAGCTCTGAGCCTTTGGAGTGGAAGCACTGACTCCAAGACCCTAGACTACCAGAGAACTAACCCTCAGTTCAGTTCAGTCGCTCAGTCGTGTCTGACTCTTTGTGACACCATGAATCACAGCACGCCAGGCCTCCCTGCCCATCACCATCTCCCAGAGTTCACCCAAACTCATATCCATCGATTCAGTGATGCCATCCAGCCATCTCATCCTTCGTCGTCCCTTTCTCCTCCTGCCCCCAATCCCTCCCAGCATCAAAGTCTTTTCCAATGAGTCAACTCTTCGTATGAGGTGCCCAAAGTATTGCAGTTTCAGCTTTAGCATTAGTCCTTCCAAAAACACACAAGACTGATCTCCTTTAGAATGCACTGGTTGGATCTCCTTGCAGTCCAAGGGACTCTCAAGAGTCTTCTCCAACACCACAGTTCAAAAGCATCAATTCTTCGATGCTCAGCTTTCTTCACAGTCCAACTCTCACATCCATAGATGACCACTGGAAAAACCACAGCCTTGACTAGACGGACCTTAGTCGGCAAAGTAATATCTCTGCTTTTGAATATGCTATCTAGGTTAGTCATAACTTTTCTTCCAAGGAGTAAGCATCTTTTAATTTCATGGCTGCAGTCACCATGTGCAGTGATTTTGGAGGCCCAAAAAATAAAGTCTGACACTGTTTCTACTGTTTCCCCATCTATCTCCCATGAAGTGATGGACCAGATGCCATGATCTTCATTTTCCGAATGTTGAGCTTTAAGCCAACTTTTTCACTCTCCTCTTTCACTTTCATCAAGAGGCTTTTTAGTTCCTCTTCACTTTCTTCCATAAGGGTGGTGTCATCTGCATATCTGAGGTTATTGATATTTCTCCCGGCAATCTTGATTCCAGCTTGTGCTTCTTCCAGCCCAGCGTTTCTCATGATGTACTCTGCATAGAAGGTAAATAAGCAGGGTGACAATATACAGCCTTGATGTACTCCTTTTCCTATTTGGAACCAGTCTGTTGTTCCATGTCCAGTTCTAACTGTTGCTTCCTGACCTGCCTATAGGTTTCTCAAGAGGCAGGTCAAGTGGTCTGGTATTCCCATCTCTTTCAGAATTTTCCACAGTTTATTGTGATCCACACAGCCAAAGGCTTTGGCATAGTCAATAAAGCAGAAATAGATGTTTTTCTGGAATTCTCTTCCTTTTTCAATGATCCAGTGGATGTTGTCAATTTGATCTCTGGTTCCTCTGCCTTTTCTAAAACCAGCTTGAACATCTGGAAGTTCACAGTTCGAGTACTGCTGAAGCCTGGCTTGGAGAATTTTGAACATTACTTTGCTAGCATGTGAGATGAGTGCAACTGTGCAGTAGTTTGAGCATTCTTTGACATTGCCTTTCTTTGAGATTGGAATGAAAACTGACCTTTTCGAGTCCTGTGGCCACTGCTGAGTTTTCCAAATTTCCTGGCATATTGAGTGCAGCACTTTGACAGCATCATCTTCCAGGATTTGAAATATCTCGACTGAAATTCCATCATTTCCAATAGCTTTGCTCGTAGTGATGCTCTCTAAGGCCCACTTGACTTCACATTCCAGGATGTCTGGCTCTAGATGAGTGATCACACCATCATGATTATCTGTGTTGTGAAGATCTTTTTTGTACAGTTCTTCTGTGTATTCTCACCACCTCTTCTTAATATCTTAATATCTTCTGCTTCTGTTAGTACCATTTCTGTCCTTTATCAAGCCCATCTTTGCATGAAATGTTCCCTTGTATCCCTAATTTTCTTGAAGAGATCTCTGAAGTGAAGTGAAGTCGCTCAGTCATGTCCAACTCTTTGCAACCCCATGGGCTGTAGCCTACCAGGCTCCTCTGTCCATGGGATTTTCCAGGCAATAGTCCTGGAGTGGATTGCCATTTCCTTCTCCAGGGGATCTTCCCAACCCAGGGATCGAACCTGGGTCTCCCACATTATAGACAGACGCTTTACCGTCTGAGCCACCAGGGAAGTACTATGATCTCTAGTCTTTCCCATTCTGTTGTTTTCCTCTATTTCTTTGCATTGATCGCTGAAGAAGGCTTTCTTATCTCTTCTTGCTATTCTTTGGAACTCTGCATTCAGATGCTTATATCTTTCCTTTTCTCCTTTGCTTTTCACTTCTCTTCTTTTCACAGCTATTTGTAAGGCCTCCCCAGACAGCCATTTTGCTTTTTGCATTTCTTTTCCATGGGGATGGTCTTGATCGCTGTCTCCTGTACAATGTCATGAACCTCAGTCCATAGTTCATCAGGCACTCTATCAGATCTAGTCCCTTAAATCTATTTCTCACTTCCACTGTATAATCATAAGGAATTTGACTTAGGTCATACCTGAATGGTCTAGTGGTTTTCTGTACTTTCTTCAATTTAAGTCTGAATTTGGCAATAAGGAGTTCATGATCTGAGCCACAGTCAGCTCCCGGTCTTGCTTTTGCTGACTGTATAGAGCTTCTCCATCTTTGGCTGCAAAGAATATAATCAATCTAATTTCGGTGTTGACCATCTGGTGATGTCCATGTGTAGAGTCTTCTCTTGTGTTGTTGGAAGAGGGTGTTTGCTATGACCAGTGTGTTCTCTTGGCAAAACTCTATTAGCCTTTCCCCTGCTTCATTCCGTATTCCAAGCCAAATTTGCCTGTTACCCCAGGTGTTTCTTGACTTCCTACTTTTGCATTCCAGTCCCCTATATGGGAGTATCAAATAGAGAGAACTCACACAAAGGAAATCACTTGAATACAAGACCCACCATCACCCAACCACCAGTAGCACCCTGTGCAAGACACTTCATCTAAACAATAAACAAAACAGAAATACAAACCAAATCATCAGCAGACAGGATTATCGCCTCACTCAGCTTTGTCCATCAGAGGAAAAACAAACAGACAAAACAAAAAACCTCAGCACAAATCTCATTCTATACAAAGCTTACACAAGCCAATGGACCAACTTAAGCAGGGCAGAAACCAAAAGGAGGAAAGAATCCAACCTTGAAGCCTGGAACAAGGAGATCTCAGACACAATAAGTTAAAAGAAATAATGAAAAGGCAGAGAAATATTACACAAATTAGGGAACAAACCAGAAACACAGAAGTCCAAATAAATGAAGAGGAAATAGGCAAGCTCCCTGAAATAGAATTCAGAATAATGATAATAAAGATGATTAAAAAAAAAAAAAACCTTGAAAACAAAATGGAGAAAAATGCAGGAATCAATCAACAAAGATCTAGAAGAATTAAAGAATAAACATACAGAAACAAACAATACAATTACTGAAATTAAAAATACTCTAGAAGTAATCAATAGCAGAATATCTGAAGCAGAAGAATGAGTCAGTGAGCTGGAAGATAAGAGATAAGATGGCAGAAATAACTTCTGAAGAGCAGAATAAAGTAAAAAGAATGAAAAGAACTGAGGATAGTCTCAGAGACCTCTGAGACAATATCAAATGCACCAACATTCAAATTTTATGGGTCCCAGAAAGAGAAGAGAAAAAGAAAGGGTATGAGAAAATTTTTGAAGAGATTACAGTTGAAAAGTTCCCCAACATGGAAAAGGAAATAGTTGATCAAGTCCAGGAGGCACAAAGAGTCCCATACAGGATAAACCCAAGGAGAAACACGCCAAGACACATACTAATCAAACTAACAAAAACTAAACACAAGGAAAGAATATTAAAAGCAGCAAGGGAAAAGCAACAAGTGACATATAAGGGAAACCCCATACTCTCAACGGCTCATCTTCCAGCAGAAACTCTGCAGGTCAGAAGGGAATGGCAGGATATATTTAAAGTACCGAAAGGGGAACATCTATAACCACGATTACTGTAACCAGCAAGGATCTCATTCAAAATTGATGGAGAAATAAAAAGCTTTTCAGACAAGAAAAAGTTAAGAGAACTCAGTACCACCAAGCCAGCTTTACAACAAATGTTAAAGGGACTTATATAGCCAAGAAATACAAGAGAAGAAAAAAGATCTACAAAATCAACCCTAAACAATTAAGAAAATGGCAGTAGGGACATATATATCAATAATTACTTTAAATGTAAATGGATTAAATGCTTCAACCAAGAGACACAGACTGGCTGAATGGATAGAAAGACAAGATTCATACATATGCTGTCTACAAGAAACCGACTTCAGACCTAAAGACACATGTAGACTGAAAGTGAGAGGATGGAAAAATATATTCCATGCAAAGGAGAAGCAAAAGAAAGCTGGAGTAGCAATCCTCCTATCAAACAATATAGACCTTAAAATAAAGAATATTACAAGAGATAAGGAAGGATACTACATAATGATCAAGGGATCAATCCAGGAGGAAGACATAACAATTGTAAACATCTATGCACCAAACACAGGAGCACCTTGATACATAAGACAAACACTAGCAGACATGAAAGGAGAAACTGCTGGTGACACAATAATAGCAGGAGACCTTAACACCCTCTCACACCGATGGACAGATCATCAAAACAGAAAATTAATAAGGAAACACAAGACTTAAATGATACATTAGATGAGATGGATCTCACTGGTATCTTTAGGACATTCCATCCAGATGCAGAAGAGTACACCTTCTTCTCACGTGCACATGGAACATTCTCCAGATAGACCACATCTTGGGTTACAAATCAAACCTCAGTAAATTTAATGAAAATTGAAATCGTATCAAGCATCTTCTTGGACTACAATGCTATGAGACTAGATATTAATTACAAGAAACACAATCACATGGAGATTAAACAACATGTTTCTAAATAACCAACAGGTTACTGAAGAAATCAAAAGGGAAATTAAAAAATTTCTAGAAACAAATGACAATGAAAACACAACAACTCAAAGCCTCTGGGATGCAGCAAAGGCAGTTCTAAGAGGGAAGTTTATAGCAACACAGTCCTACCTCAGGAAACAAGAAAAACATTGAGCAGACAACCTAACTCTACACCTAAAACAGCTGGAAAAAGAAGAACAAAAAAACCCCAAATTAGTAGAAGGAGATAAATCATAGAGATCTGAGCAGAAAGAAATGAACGAAACAATAGTACAGATGAATAAAGCTGAAAGTTGGTTCTCTGAGAAGATAAACAAAATTGACAAGCCTTTAGCTAGACTCATCAAGAAAAAAAGAGAGAAGAATCAAATCAACAAAATTAGAAACGAAAAAGGAGAGGATACAGCAGACAGTGCAGAAATATGGAGGATTTAAGAGACTGTTATGAACAACTATGTGGCAATAAAATGGATGACCTGGAAGAAATGGACAGATTCCTAGAAAAGTTTAAACTTCCAAGACTGAACCAGGATGAAATATAAATTATGAACAACCCAGCTACAAGCACTGAAATTGAACCTGTGATCAAAAATCTCCCAAAAAACAAAAGCCCAGGACCAGATGGCTTCACAGGAGAATTCTATCAAACATTTAGAGAAGAGCTAATGCCTATCCTTCTAAAACTCTTTCAAAAAACTGCAGAGGAAGGAACACTCCCAAACTCATTCTATGAGGCCACCATCACCCTGATACCAAAACCAGACAAAGACAACACAAAAAAAGAAAAATACAGACCAATATCCCTGATGAACATAGATGCAAAATTCAACAAAATTTTAGCAAACAGAATCCAGCAATGCATCAGAAAGGTCATATACCATGATCAAGTTGGGTTTATATCAGGAATGCAAGGATTCTTCAATATACGCAATCAATGTGATATACCATATTAACAAATTGAAAGATAAAAACCATATGATAATCTCAATAGATACATAAAAAGCTTTTGCCAAAATTCAGCAGCCATTTATGATTAAAACTCTTCAAAAAATTGGCATAGAAGGAACCTACCTCAACATAGTAAAGGCCATATATAATAAGCCTACGGCAAACATTCTCAATGGTGAAAAACTGAAAGCGTTCCCTCTAAGATCAGGAGAACGACAAGGGTGTCCACTTTCACTAGTTATTCAACATGGTTCTGGAAGTCCTAGCTACAGTGATCAGAGAAGAAAAAGAAATAAAAGGAATCCAGATCAGAAAAGAAGAAGTAAAGCTTCACTGTTTGCAGATGACACGATACTGTACATAGAAAACCCTAAAGATAGTATCAGAAAATTACTAGAGCTAATCAGCGAATTTAGCAAAGTTGCAGGAGAAATCACTTGCATCTCTATATAGAAACAATGAAAAATCAGAAAGAGAAATTAAGGAATCAATCCCATTCACCATTGCAACAAAAAGAATTAACTCTCTAGGAATAAACTTACCTAAGGAGACAAAAGAACTGAACACAGAAAATTATAAGACACTAATGAAAGAAATCTAAGATGACATAAACAGATGGAGAGATATTCCATGCTGTGGGGTAGGAAGAATCAATACTGTGAAAATGACTATAGTACCAAATGCAATCTACAGATTCAGTGCAATCCCTATCAAATTACCAATGACATTTTTTTCACAGAACTAGAACCAAAAAAAAAAAAAAAGAAAATCACAATTCATATGGAAACACAAAAGACCCTGAATAGCCAAGGCAGTCTTGAGAAAGAAGAATGGAGCTGCAGGAATCAACTTTCCTGACTTCAGATTATACTACAAAACTACAAACATCAAGACAGTATAGTACTGGCACAAAAACGGAAATATAGACCAATGGACCCAGATAGGAATCCCAGACAGAAACCCATGCACCTATGGGCACCTTATTTTTGGCAAAGGAGGCATGAACGTACAATGGAGCAAAGACAGCCTCTTTGATAAATGGTGCTGGGAAAACTGGACAGCTACATGTAAAAGAAAGAAATCAGAACACTTCCTAACACCATACACAAAGATCAACTAAAAATGAATTAAAGACCTAAATGTAAGACCAGAAGCTATAAAACTCTTAGAGGAAAACACAGGCAGAACACTCGATGATATAAATCAAAGCAAGATCCTCTATGACTCACCTCCTAGAGTAACATAAAAGAAAACAAAAGCAAGCAAGTGGGACCTGATTAAACTTTAAAGCTTCTGCACAGCAAAGGAAACTATGAGCAAGGTGAAAAGGCAGCCCTCAGAATTCGAGAAAAGAATAGCAAATGAAACAACCGACAAAGGATTAATTCCAAAATATACAAGCAGCTCATACAACTCAATGCCAGAAAAACAAACAACCCCATCAAAGAGTGGGAAAAAGACCTAAACAGACATTCCTCCAAAGAAGACACACAGATGGCTAACAAACACATGAAAAGATGCTCAATATCACTCATTATTAGAGAAATGCAAATCAAAACTACAATGAAATACCTCACACCGGTCAGAATGGCCATCATCAAAAAGTCTGCAAACAATAAAATGCTGGAGAGGGTGTGGAGAAAAGGGAACGCTCTCACACTGTTGGTGGGAATGTAAATTGATGCAGCCACTATGGAAGATGGTATGGAGATTCCTTAGAAAAGTAAAAATAAAACCACCATATGACCCAGAAATCCCACTCCTAGACATATACCCTGAGGAAATCAAAATTGAAAAAGACACATGTATCCCATTGTTCACTGCAGCACTATTTACAGTAGCTAGAACATGGAAGCAAGATGTCCATCGACTGATGGATGGATAAAGAAGTTGTGGTACATATACACAATGGAATATTACTCAGCCATAAAAAGGAACACATCTGAGTCAGTTCTAATGATGTGGATGAACCTAGAACCTACTATACAGAGTGAAGTAAGTCAGAAAGAGAAAGATAAATATTGTATTCTAATGCATATATACGGAATCTAGATAAATGGTACTGAAGAATTTATTTACAGGGCAACAGTGGAAAAACAGACATAGAGAACAGACTTATGGACATGGGGAGAGGGGAGGAAAGGGTGAGACGATGGAGAGAGTAACACGGAAACTTACATTACCATATGTAAACTAGATAGCCAATGGGAATTTGCTGTATGGCTCAGGAAACTCAAACAGCGGCTCTGTATCCACCTAGAGGGGTGGGATGGGGAGGGAGACGGGAGGGAGGTTCAAAAGGAAGGGGATATATGTAAACATATGGCTGATTCATGTTGAGGTTTGACAGAAAACAACAGAAGTCTATAAAGCCATTATCCTTCAATAAAAAAATAAGTTAATTTAAAAAAAAAATACATGCACCCCAATGTTCATGGCAGCTCTTTTTACAGTACTGAGACGTGGAAACAACCGAAGCATCAATCAATATACGAGTGGATAAAGAAGACGTGATACATTTATGCAATGGACTGTTAGCCAGAAAAGAGAACAAAATAATGCCATTGGCAACAACATGGACAGACCTAGGGATGATCACACCAAGCAAAGCCAGTCAGGAAGAGAAAAACAAGTACCGTATGAGATCACTTGTGTGTGGAATCTAAATCATGACACGGAAACAGGTTCACAGACACAGAGAACAGACTCGTGGTGCCGAGAGGGAAGTGGGGTTGGGGAGGGCTGAGTTAGGGTGTTGGGATTAGCAGACACAAACTATTATATGTAGGGTGGATAAGCAACAAGGTCCTACTGTAGCGCACAGGGAACTGCGTTCAATATCCTGGGATAAACCAAAATGGAAAAGAAGATGAAGAATCTATGCATAACAGAGCCACTTTGCTGGAGGCAGAAGTTAACACAACATTGTAAATCAACAATGCTTCCATAAAATTAAACACACACACACACATCCTTTCTTTCTTGGATTCCGGTGTGACTACCAACCTTCTCACCACCTAGGGAAGCCTGACCTGGCCAAAGTTCTCAGCAGCCGTAAGAGGCTTGCATTTATACTCTGGTATGACTGTGACCGATCAGAATTTGTTATCCAGGTCGAGCCTCTGTTATAATTGGTAAGTCGATACCAGATGCCTTTAGCACGTGGAACAGAAGGCAGGTGATCACACTAATCTGATTTTTGCAAGGCATAATTTCATCACTTCCGCTCACTGCTTTCAAATTGTGATGCTGGAGAAGACTCTTGAGAGTCTCTTGGACTGCAAGGAGGGCAAACCGATCAATCCTAAAAGAATTCACTGAAAGGACTGGTGCTGAAACTGAAGCTCCAATACTTTGGCCACTTAATGCAAAGAGCCTGACTCACTGGAGAAAACCCTGATTCTGAGAAAGATGGAGGTGCTTTGGAGAAGGCCTCTGTAAATGCTCGTTCTTCCACTATTACTTCTGAGAAGAGCAAAACACGCTTGTGAAATCAGATGAATCTTTTTTCCATGGCTTAACTGCCGGCCAATGACCGAATCAGTGGTTCTCAATCAAGGGCATTAGGACAACCATTTGTTTTTTAAAAAAACTTACTCCCATTATTTATTTATTTTCTCCCAACTAATTATTTAAAAATTTTTTCAACTATTTATGCTGAAAATTTTCAAACCCACTGAAAAATTAAAATAGTACAAGAGAATGCCTAGTACATGCTTCTCCAGCTTTACTTAGGGTTCAGCTTTTTGCTCTCTCTTTTTCTCCTTTTCCTTCTTTCTCTCTCTCTTTTTCCCCCTCCCTCTCTCTGTCTGACTCTTGGTGTCTCTCTCTTTCCCTCTCTCTCTTTCTCTCTCTCTCTGTCTCTCCTCTGAGAGTGGAGTTGCAAACATCCTGACACTTCACACATTTGTAAATAATTCACCGCGTGTCTCCTAAGAGCTGGAGTGCCCTTCTATCACCCAAAGTCTGAACATCTCACCCGAGCTCTGATCCAGACACCCTGTTCTCATCCATGTGACACCGCTTGACTATCCCCAAGATGTCCCCTTCACAGCTGTCCATCATTGTCTGTGGTAATACCCCTCATCCTCTTCTTATTTCATAACAGGACATTTTTGAAGAGCCAGGCCCGTCATTGGGGAGGAATTGTTTCAATCTCACCATGAGTTTTTGGTGACACCTAACTCGACCCTGAAGAGTTACCTTCCTCCTCAAGGCAGGTTTGCACGACCCGCTGGCTTGCTGGTTGCAGAGTACACTTTTTCACGTTTTTATCATGTGCCTCTCTTTTCTCACCAATGTTAAAATATCCGGATTGCCTAAAAATCTTATGATGGCCCGACCCATGGTTCCCCAAAATTAAAATGCATCCCACGAAAGTGGGCTGCCCCAAACCCTTGACCTAACAACCCAGACACGCCAGACTTTCCTAGGAGGTTTTCAGATGGACAATATCATTCATTTCAACTCCAACCAGGAAATGGAAGGCCAAAGACCGAACGTACTATTTCTACATTACTTGAATTAGCTCATCTTCGGGGTCTATTTATCATGCGGCAGCTGGCAGTCTGGGTGCGCTGGGGCATGTGGGTCACAGTGGCCATCTTCAGCGGCTTAGTGTCTGGGTGTAGGAGCATCTCAGATATGTGGTCCTTTCTCTTGGCTAGACACTGTTAAAGAGCGATTGAGAAACATCCGGACAGCTCCCCCGTGGTTATTTCCTCGCCCTGGCAGACCTTCATCCTGCGTTTGTGCAGACTGACACACAGCTCAGGCTTGAAGGAGCCTGAATTTCCATGTGCAAGGTCACGTGTGTGTGCACGTGTGTGCAGCCCCTGCACCTGGGCAGCTCACATGCTGAATTGGGGTGGTGATGGGAGCAGGACAGAGACAGATACTTGCAGTTACAACGCAGGGCCACGTGGGTGCCACGCTGCTGGGCTGATGCAGGGCTGGGGCTGGGGTGGTTCATGGAGAAGAGGTCCCTTCCGTAGAGCCCATGGACCCTCCAGCCTCAGCCTCATGGCCTCGGCCTTGACCCCTCCGTATCTGCTGCTCGATCCAGGTCACCTTTTGAGCTGAAGCATCTGCAGGGCCCGGGCCCCCTTGGGACAGCCCAGGGTCAGGCTGGCAGCAGTCCAGACATGACAAGCACCCATGCGCCTCTGGCCTCGGTGGGTGCTCTTATCCTCTCCCCACCCTGCCTGGCCCACAGCTCTCTTCCTCTCTCTGTCTGTCTGTCTCTCTCTCCCTCATCATCAGGCCTTGAGTGCAGTTCAAGGCCCATCGTTCTGGCCGAGTCCACACTGTCCCCTGCCTTGGGGCACAGACCGCTGGGTCCTGGGGAAAGATTGGCACTGGCCTTTAATTCCAGAGGACTCTGGGGCTGTCCTCCCAGCTGGAGCGCTGGACCGAGTCGGGCAGCCAAGCCTCCAGGCTCCCCCAGAGGTAAGGACACCTTAATTTGTCACCTCCCTGCCCTGCCTGCACCCTTCTGACCTCAGACACGGCCTGACCTCAGCCCGGGTCCTGAGTCAGGCTGGGAGAGGACACAGCTCAGGGTCCGAGAAGGCCACAGGGCCAGTGCCCATCTGGGCCCCCATCGCCAGGGCCCTAGGATCCCTGGGGCTGTTTGGGCCAGGAACAGGCTTGAGCAGCCACATGTTCCCAGGAAGGGTGGAGACACTGCCCTGTCCTTGGGGACCGGAGGGGAGACTGCTCGGGGCGCGAGGAAGCATGTCAGCCACGGGGCCAAGGGAGACGCCTGCGGTTCCCAACAAGCTCTGGATGGAAGGTTTGAAATATTGTTCTTTTCGTCGGGTGAAACCAGGCTCACTCCTCAGCTATTCAATTATCTCAGAGATTGGACAAACACCGCAAAAACATTCAACCAAACCCATGAAACCTGCCTTCTTTTCATGGCCTTGCTCCTGGCAGGGGCAGAGGCGGGAGGGAGCCTGGGAGGGGAGAGGGGTGGACTCCCTGTAGCTCAGGTGTGTGGGGCCCTGCAGGACTCGGCATCACACCGGAATCCTGTCCACACCCCCTGCAGGCCCGAGCCCTGCCTCTCAGGGGCCTCGTGCTGGGGCATGGAGCTCAGGGACGGGGTGAAGAGACTTTGGCTCCAGCTGGGGCTTTGACACCTGCCCAGACCAGAGGACACAACTTGGACCATAGGCAGGACTCACTGTCCCAGAGAAGCAGGGTTGGGGCAAGTGGTCTGGACTCCACTGCCCACTCACCCACACCCACCCGGGGCTGTCATTTCACCCTCTTCAAACAGGAGGCGTTGGCGAACTGGGCATGTGGGCAGAGAGGGAGACAGCAGGCCCGCAGGGCAGCCGGCGCTGCTGAGCTCAGGGCCCTCCGGGGGCCACGCCTTCCCTGACATCCCGGAAGCGGCGGAGCAGCTGAGACCAGCACCGGTGCGGGGGTCCCTGGGTCGCAGCCTCCACCGTCCCACTCCGCCCCACAGCTTCCAGCCCCCCGTGAGACCAGAGAGCCCACTGCCATCAGGAAGGGAGGGGAGCCCAGCCTGAGCCCCGGCGCCCAGCCAGTCTCTGGGTGGAAGCAAGCCTCAGCCCGAGTCCTGCCACCCTCACCAGGAGGAGCCTCGGGCTCCAGGTGCTGGCGAGAACGCGGCCGCCAGGTGACCGCAGGGGCGGGGTGCCGGCCTCCACGAGACGTGCCCCCGGCCCGAGCCCATGTTCTGGGAATGTGGGCTCTCCACTCTGTCACCCTGCCCAGCCCTGCTCCCCAGGCGGGCCCTGCGGGACTGCGGGGCGCCCTCAGGAGTCGGGGTGTGCGTTTCCATGCTCCTCCGCGTCCTCTGCGAACCTCCCCGTCCCCGAAAGACGGAGCGGAAGATGGAGGTGCATCCGCTGTGGTGGGGGTGGACCGCTGGCCCCCCGCCCTGAGTGCTGGGTGGTCCTTGGGGCTGCGGCTCAGCGGGGTCACTGGGCTGAGGCACAGGGCTGCGGCTCAGGACCACTGGATCTGTGGGGCTCCCCAGAGCTGGGACCCCCTCGTGGGCAGACACGCTGAACGCTACGGTCCCCGCCGGCACGCAGGAGCTGCCCCAGGGACTCAGGACTCAATGCCAGGGAGGGTGAGGGGCAGGTGAGGATGGGGCATGGGCCGAGCGAGGTTTCCTAGGGTCATGACCTTGCCGTGACCCTGTGACCCAAGTCATGACCTCGGGGTCGTGACGACGTGGAGAGGCCCCCAAGGATGAAGAGCTGCTTTACAAGGGTGACAAACGCGACACCGGGCCTCACACTGCTGTCCCTCTGAGGCCACGCCCCTCGCCGGACACGCGGGGGCCCCTGCGCTCACTCTGACGACACGCAGGACTTGTCCTGACGATCAGAAACACCGCAAGAAGCGGGGAGCCCCGGTGCCCACCTGGCCCGGCCGCCCCTCCCCACGGAGGGGCCCCGGAGACCGGGCCTCGTGCTGAAATCCTCTCTGCCCTGGGCCCTGGAGGGGGCGGCAGGCTCAGAGCGAGCAGAAGTGGGAGCGGTCTCGGTCTCAGCCCTCCTCCCCATCACCGCCCAGCCCTTGGCTCTCACCCCCTCAGGTGTGGGGAAGAGGGGCCTGGAACCCCCAGAAACTCAGGCATTGCCAGGGCTTCCTGAGCCCTTGGGCCCTCCCACCCCTGACCTCGAACCTGCCTGATTGACGGAGCAGGAGACCCGGACAGACAGCGTCCCAACAGCCCAGGAGGGGGTGCTTTCAACCCCATGGTCTGTCCCTCAGCCAGACCCTGGGCCGGACGGGCCGCAGAGGCTGGACCAGTCCCCCGATGTTCAGCTGCAGCCTCTACAGGGTCCCCCCGCGCCTGCCTCTGGGCGTGGCCTGTGCCAGTCTCGTCCTCCTCGGGGCCAGGCACTGGCCGTGGTCCCTAACTTGCTGCCTGAGCAGCTGACCTCCCGCCCTCTGTCCAGACCGGCCCGGCCACACCAGGATCCTTCTGCTGTGTCCTGGGCGTGATTCTCCCCCCGGCCACCTGACCACCTGCCTGTGCCGCCTCACCTGGGCCTCTGCTGGCCGCCATGCCTGCTGCACGGCAGCACCTCCCAGGCTCCTCAGGGAGCATGGCACTGTGCTATGCTGGGGGGGAGCACCCTGCCCCAGCCCTGCAGGGGGTGCTGCTCAAGGTGCCGTCCACCCTGGGGCATCCCCCCCGGCCCTGCTGCCCCCCCGCGTCTCCTTCCACACCTTCTTCTCTGCCGGAAACTGAGAGCACATCGCCCCCAGCTCCACAGCTGCGGCCCGTCTACCTCTGCCCACGCCCCTCACGGGGGTCCCTCCGCAGGTGCTGGGGGTCAAGGTCAAGCTGGGGTGTAGGAGAGAGACCTCCCGCAGGGGGCCCTTCTCGTGGAAGTGACGGCTGAGGCCCTGGGGCTGGGCAGGGGAGGTGCCCAGGGTTGTCCTGACCACAGGTACCACACACTGACTGCGGGAGTGTGGTGCTGCCCTCCTTGGGCGGGTGCCGGGACCAGAGGCTGGGTCACTGAGACCCAGGGTGGTGGCCTTTGCTGGTGACCAGGTCTCGTATGCCCGGAGATATCACGTCTCCCCTTGCCCACAAGGACCATCAGAGTGGCTGCTGGAGAAGTGGGTTCCAGCCCCGACGACACTGGGGGTGGGGTCTCTGGGGCGGCAGGAATATGCATTTGGAGGAAACTGCCCAGGTGGTTCTCATACCCAGGACATGCAGGACGCCCCGCAGGCTCTGTTCCAGGTGAGGAGAATCAGGGAAGGCGTGGGACCACAGCCAGCCACCAGGCAGACACACAGCCCAGTCCACCCCAAGCCCACCTTCCCCGCTTCCCTCCAGCCTCCACATAGCTGCAGCCAGCAGAGAGCATGTCCCCCGTGAAAGCCACGATGACCCTGGAATTGAAGCCCCACTTAGGCGTGGGGGAGCATCACTTTGCTGTCCAGCAGAAATTAACAAACATTGTCAATCAGCTCTACTTCAATAATTTTTTTTTTAAATGTATCTAAGGAGCATTTTCTCTGAATTCTAGACAGCATATTCAAAAGCAGAGACATTACTGTGCCAACAAAGGTCTGTCTAGTCAAAGCTTAGTTTTTCCTGTAGCCTTGTATGGACGTGAGAGTTGAACCATAAAGAAAGCTGAGTGCCAAAGAATTGATGTTTTTGAACTGCAGCATTGGAGAAGACTCTTGAGAGTCCCTTGGACTGCAAGGAGATCCAACCAGTCAATCCTAAAGGAAATCAGTCCTGAATATTCATTGGAAGGACTGATGCTGAAGCTGAAATACTTTCCAATACTTTGGCCACCTGATGCAAAGAACTGACTCATTGGAAAAGACCCTGATGCTGGGAAAGATTGAAGGCAGGAGGAGAAAGGGATGACAGAGGATGAGATGGTTGAATGGCATCACCGACTCAATGGACATGAGTTTGAGCAAGCTCCAGGAGTTGGTGATGGACAGGGAGGCCTGGTGTGCTGCAGTCCATAGGGTTGCAAAGAGTCTGACATGACTGAGCAACTGAACTGAAATGAACTGAACTGAACTGAAGGAGCATTTTCTCTGAATTCTACACATGAATATAACTCTGACCCTGAGCCCCTAAGCCTCAGGGATGGAAGGACATTGATCTCCACCATGATTGAACCTATCCCTCTCTAGTCGGGGTGAGGGTCCAGACTCTTGCCCAGAACCGTGGTATCCTGATCTCAGAGGCGCCCTCCCCCTGGTCATCACCCCACGAGGGCTGTGCCAGAGCCCGTATCCTGGCCAGCAGGGTGCCTTCATCCCAGCCTCCCAAGTGTCCTAGGCAGTTTGGGTCCAGGGGTCCGGCGAGGTGGGAGCCCCCGAGGCTGGGGCCACCGCTCCGGGAGCACAGTGTAGCCCCCGCTTGGGGCTTTCCCACCTTTCGGGGCCAACAGGCATGGCATGGCACGGCCCTCAGGGTGGCAGAGCTCCTCGCCCCACCACCAGAATGTGACTGTCAACCGCAGTCACTCCACTTGAGGAAACGAGGCTCAGACGAAGAAGTGGCCTCAAGCAACACTTTCAGCCTCCAGATACAAACCTCCCCCAGAGGCAGGGGAGGACCCAGGGGAAAAGCAGGAACCCGTCAGCCACCCCTCCCGCGGGTGGCACCCCAGGAAATCCGCTGCCAGCAGAGTCAGTGATGTGTTTGGCTGCATCGAGTCTGCTGCGGACACCCACGATCGTCGCTTCACGTGGGATCTTTCGTCGCAGCCCACAGACTCTAGTTGCCGTGCGTGAGCTCAGTGGTTGGGGCGTGCAGGCCTAGCTGCCCCACGGCACACGGGGTCTTAGCTCCCAGACCAGGGAAAGAACCCACGTCCCTGCACTGCAGGGCAGATTCCTAACCACCAGACCGCCGGAGAAGTTGCCTTGGGGACCCTTTAAATTATGCAGGAAAGTCCTCCCACCTTCCAGATGGGACACCGCGCTGGAGCTGAGTCGCTGCTGGACCCCCACCAGAAAGGCAGAGCCAAAAGTGACCTCAAGAGGCCCCAGCCCCCCACCCCCAGCACCCCTGCCATGTCTGGGGCAGACACAGCTCAGCGGCTTTCATAATCCCCCTCCCTCCCAGAGGGCCCACCCCCAGCACCCCAGGGTTTGGGGGGTTCACAATTCCTTCTTATTGGGCTCCATGAAGCAGGGGCACCTTCCCCAAGGAAGCCCCAGAGCTGCAGCATTCTCTGGGGTCTCTCTGGACCCCTGGTCGTGGGTGTGGAAGCAAGTCACACAGCAGACGTCTGGCCCAATGGCCTGGGTGGCTGGCGAGGCATTCTCTCTGCCGGGATCTCACTGCTTAGCCCTTGTCTTATGATCCATGGGACCCCAGGACTCTGGATCCAGACTGCTGGAGCCTGGAGCCTGGCACCTGCAGGCTCCCCCAGGCAAGGACACCTTACTATCTCATTGCCCCACCCTGCCCACACCCCTCTGACCTCAGGAAAAGCCTGACCCCAGCCCGTGTCCTGAGCCAGGCTGGGAGGGGAGACAGCCCCAGGTCCCAGGAGGCCAGGGTCCCAAGGCCAAAGCCAGTGACCACCGAGCTCCCACCCCCAGGACCCCAGAACTGTTCTGGCCAGGACAGAGTTCCCAAGAACAGGTACATCACTGCTTGAGCAGGCAGAGAGACGTTCCTGAGAAGGGTGTGGACACTGCCCCGTCCTCAGAGACCCACGGGGAGGCTGCTCAGGGCACGAGGCAGCCTGTGAGCCAGGAGCCGAAGGAGGCACCCTGGAACCCCTCAGCCCATCCCCAGCCTGCATGAAGGTTCCAAGTCATCATTTGTTTTCACTGTGTGGGGCAACACTCACTGCTCAGCTATTTAATTATCTCAGCAGTTGGAGAACAACAACAGAAACATTCAACCTAAAATACAGAATCCAGTCAAGATTTATCTTTTTTTTATGAATTGCACAATTCCTCCAGAACCCCTGGACCCTTTGGTGTCTGAAAAACACCCCACCCCCGACCCCCGCTGCCCTGTCTGGGATGTGGGGTGGGGGGTTCCGCTGGAGCCGCCGCCGCTCTTAGCTCTGTGGACAAGGCTTCTGCTGGGTGGTCCTGGGCTTGGTGATTTTGCGAACGGGTCGAGAGAAAAGGCCTAATTCTTTAAAACCCTTTCGGCGTCACTGGAGTCACACTAAAGACAAGAAAAGCCGACGAATGCCAAGTCTGTACAACGTTGGTCACGGGATCAAACATGTAACACGCGTGACATCATGTGAACGTCCAGAAGGGACGCCCCTTTGGGGGCAGAGAGCTGAGTGCTGGTCATGGGGTCGAACATGTAACATGTGTGACATCACGTGAACGTCCAGAAGGGACGCCCCACTGGGGGCAGAGAGCTGAGTGCTGGCCGAGGGGGTCTGGTTTCCCAAGGAGGGGGCCGAGCTCCCAATCCAGAATCCTCTGTCCGCTCTCCCCGGGGCAGGAGTTAAGCAGCCCCTTAGGAGCCGCTTGGTCAAATAGCCTTTAAAGGTAAAGAATCCACCTGCAATGCAGGAGACCAGGGTTCGATCCCTGGGTTGGGAAGATCCCCTGGAGGAGGACATGGCAACCCACTCCAGTATCCTTGCCTGGAGAATCCCATGGGCAGAGGACGCTGGCAGGCTACAGTCCACAAGGTTGGGAAGAGTCGGACATGACTGAGCAACTAAGGAGCCCGTTGGCACGCAAGACCCCAGGTCAGAACGAGCCAGGTGCGGGGGCAGAGGGCCCGCTCCTTCCATCCCGCAGTGCTCAGCTCCCACCCGCCCCAACCCCGTCTTCTGTTCTCTGGGTTTCCCACACTGCCTCCTGACCCCATAGGGGCTGCACCTCGCTCAGTGAGCGGCTTCCTAGACAGCAAACCGCTGCCCACAGCTTCGCGAGTGAAACCGACCAGCCGCAGCTCACACCCCCCACACATCATCAGCTGCAGAGGGGGCAGGTCCACATAGCCAGGGACAGACCCTGTGCCCCAGAACCCCCAGGGGTGATTCAAGCCAGCCAATCCTGAGCCCACTCCTCCTGACTCACCCCTTCCTTCCGACAGAAACCACAGTAAAACCTCCAGCCCACACGGTCCCCTCCCTCTGCCGCCTGGCCTGATCATGCTTCCCCAAGTGAGGGTCCCTGGTGGCCCTCGCACTCCCCTGGAGAACTGTGAATAACAGTCTATCCTCTTGCTGTTGCTATTCAATCGCTAAGTCACCTCTGACTCTTTGAGACCCCATGAACGGCAGCACACCAGGCTTCCCTGTCCTTCACTGTCTCCTGGAGTTTGCTCAAACTCACGTCCGTGGAGTCGGTGATGCCATCAAAGCATCTCATCCTCTGTCGTCCCTTTCTCCTCCTGCCCTCAGTCTTTCCCAGCATCAGACAGCCTGGACACAGGCCACCAGCTGTGAACAGGCTCAGGAGACACAAGTCCAAACAAGCACACTGGTGTTTGGGCGACGCCACAAGCCGCTGGCCTCCAGGGTCCAGGAACAGCCCGCAGCTCTGAGAACTGCTGTGTGCTTCGGGGAGAGCGGGGGAGCGGGCTGACTTGAGTCCCTACCCACCCACTGAGGCCTGCTGCCCTCAGCGCCCGGGCCTCGGTTTCCCCATCTGCACGCACAGCCGGCGGCACCTCAGAAGCACTTGTGCCATAAACGAGCTGCTCCGTGGAGAGCAAACAGCGTGTGGCCTGCGTCGCAGGAGCAGCTGGGGCCAAGGCCCCCAGACGGGGCAGCTTATGACGACGACACGTCTCCTCTCACTGTCCGCAGAGCGAGTCTGAAGTCAAGGTGGCCCAGGGCTCCAGAGCGGGGCCTTCCTGCCCTTCCAGCCTCTGAGGGCTCCAGGAGCCCCTGAGCTTGTGGCTGCAGCCCTCCAGCCTCTGCTTCCGTGGGCACGTGGCCCTTCCTCCATGTGTCTTTCCTGTCCTGTCTCTTAAGGACTTACTGCCTTCAGGGTCCACCTGGGTGATCCGGAATGACCTCATCTCAAAGCCCTCCCTTCTTCCCAGTGAGGTTCCAGGGACCGACAGGTCGTGTCTCCGGGGGCCCCGTCCGGCCCAGGACACGCCCCGCACAGGTGTGTGCTGCCGTTGT
Source organism: Budorcas taxicolor (assembly GCF_023091745.1). Taxonomy (NCBI): domain Eukaryota; kingdom Metazoa; phylum Chordata; class Mammalia; order Artiodactyla; family Bovidae; genus Budorcas; species Budorcas taxicolor. Next base: position 49,077,733 of record NC_068934.1, read on the forward strand.
GGCCAACACACCGAGAGCAGACACGCCTCCTGAGGCTGCGCTGAGAGCTTGGTGTGCACCAGGCCCCCCTGGCCGCCACGGGCAGAGAGCAGGGGGGTGGCGGTGGGACACGGGGGCCAGCGCTGTGGAGGAGAAGGGGGGGGCGGGAGGATGGGGCAGGCTGGGGTGAGGCCTCGGGTACCAAGGCCAGGACGGCTTTCGGCTTTCGGGAGAAGGCGACCTGAGCAAAGGGGAGGGGCAGCGGAGAGCGTCCTGAGACCCGGGGCTGCGCTGGGAGAGGCGGGGCCAGGCCCTGCCTCCTGGGTCTCCGGGGCTGGAGGCCACACAGCGATTCCCACGGGGGCTGGGGACCGGGGCCCTGCCAGGAGTCACAGGCCTCGCCTCTGCTACAGAAATGAGTTCAGAGCCAAACCCACGAACTGGGAAATATCAGGACATGAACTGGGAGACCGGGACCCACGCTGCATAAAACAGGCAGCTATCGAGGACCTGTTGTCCAGCACAGAGAGCCCTTCCCACTGCTCTGCGGCGACCTGAACGGGAAGAAGTACAAAAAAGAGGGGACAGGACTTCCCTGGGGGTCCAGGGACTAAGAGTCCGCCTGCCAGTGCAGAGGGTATGGGTTTGATCTCCCTCGGGGAAGATCCCACGTGCCCCAGAGCAGCTAAGCCCGCGCGCCTCAGCTCCTGAAGCCTCAAGTCCTGAAATCCCTGCTGTAGAGGCTCCGCAACCACAGCGTAGCCCTCACTCGCTGAGACTGGGAGGACGTTCTCGCAGCAGCAAAGACCCAGAGCAGCCAAAAATAAATAAATAAATACAATTTTTTTAAAAAAGAGAGGGGATACGCATAGAAACATATAGCTGATTCGCCTTGCTTTGCAACGGAAACTAACACAGCACTCTAAAGCGACAAAGAGAACGCGTCAGTCACTCAGTCATGTTTGATTCTGCGGCCCCGTGGACGGTAGCCCGCCAGGCTCCTCTGTCCATGGGATTCTCCAGGCAGGAATACTAGAGTGGGTAGCCGTTTCCTTCTCCACGGGATCTTCCCAATCCAGGGACTGAACCTGGGTCTCCCGCACTGCAGGCAGATTTTTTACTGTCTGAGCTACCGTAAAGCAACTATATCTCATTAAAAAATTATTTTAAAAAAAAAGAAAAAAAATGTTAGGACAAACAGCATCTCTACACGTGACTTCTGACTTGCGCTCTGAGTCCCCAGGGCCGCAGAGCAGCCCATGGAAAAGGCGAGTTTTTGGCAGGACCAGCTCAGGACGTGAAGCTTGGACAAGTGTTTTAACCCCTAAGGGTCAGTGAGCAGCTGGGACCTGTGGGTGTGAGGCTGGCAAGTGGACAGTCGGGACGGGTCCTTGAGAAAGGGACCAATATCTGCAGGCCCAGACCACCCCCTCACCACAGTGGGGTCCAGCCCTAGGCCGGGCATGAGCTGTCAGGGAATGGTCAGGCCATGGAGAGGGACACTGAGGCCTGGGGGGGTTAGGTCCTTGCACCCAGGCCACACGGCCAGGCTCCTGCCTCACTGCCCATCTCCCACACATCAGGGGACAGAGGAGCCGGCTCAGCCTGAGGAGCACCCCCCAGACGTGAGGTCCAGCCCCCACTGGAAGGGGGGCCCCAGGAGGCCACTCCCCACTGTCCACACGCCTCATATGCTGAGGAGGAAGGGCAGGGCTGGCCCACATGAGGACATCGCTGTCTGAGCTCATCCTGTGAATGGGAGTGAGGGCCCCTCCCACTTCCAAGAAACTGGCTGGGAGCCCGGGTCCAGCCAGTTGGGCCCCGGGGACACGGGAGGATTTAGGGCCCGGGAGGAGCCCTGGGCAGTGGTGAGCAGCTGAGAGGCGCCCCGGTCAGCAGGTGAGAAGCCTTGGGGCCCCTGCACCCAGCCCACCTGCTCCCCACTGCATGGGTCTGGACTCCCCTGAGTACTTTCGGGCTCCCGTGGGCCTGGGAGCTCGGGTGAGGATGGCGAAGCAGACGGCGGGCGCGTCATTTACAAGCCGGGACCCTGGGCCCTCGTTTGTATGTACCGGGAAGGTGTGCCTGTTCTGAGAGCCGGCAGGACAGCCGTCCAGGTAACCCCTCCACTCCTCCTCACCCGCTGCCGGGGCCAGAGCCCTGCTCCCAGCACTGGCCCTCACCCTCCACCCGGCTCAGCCCCTGGGGTCCCTCAGGGAGACCGAGGCCCCGAGGACAGCTCAGCACAGTCCACGACCCCACGACCCCAGAGTCCAGCCCGGCTCTCTGGGTCCCCTGACACCACCGAGCGTGCCCGTGCCCCGCTCAGGGAGATCCTGTGAGGGGTAAAGGTGAGAGACTCCGACCCACCCCGCTAAGGCCCGCTCCCGGGCGCAAGGACAGCCACACAGAAGGGGTGGGCGAGGACCCCGGGCTGCGAGGCTGGGAGGGTCCAAGGGAGCTGCAGAAGTTTCCAGGGCCCTAAAGGAGGCAGACCTGGGTAACGGGGTGTGGGGGGAGGTGAGGCTGGTCCAGGCAGAGGCGCAGCCCAGCCGGGGGCGCCTGGGGAGACCCCAAGGTTGGGAGGCGGGCTGTCCGCCCCCACCGAGTCTCTGGGTGTCTCTGTGTCCCTCTTCATCTCTCTGTCACTCTCTGGGTGTGTGTCTGTCTCCCCCCGCATGGCTCCCTGACTCCTCACTCTAGGCTGACAGCCGCTGCGAGGCTGAGAACAAAGGCGTGGACTCTGCAGGGAGGGGGCAGGGGGAAGGGCACCTCTGAGACCCCGCCATTGGGGTCTGCCTCCCCTGTTCCGGGACAGAGTCTCTCCCCTGGGACTGGAACAGGACGTGCCCTCTCGCTGCCCCTAAGGGGCTGGCAGCAGACGCTTGCACTGGTTTTTCCTGAGGACCCGGGCATCACCGCATCCCCAAGGTTGCGAGCCTTCGGAGCTGCACACGGCCGACCCGCCTGCAGCGGGAGGAGCCGGCTGAACGCCTGCCCGGTCCGGAGAGCCAGGGAGGCTGGGGGTGTCCTCTGCCTTCTCTCATCCTCCCAGCCTCCCACCGCCCCCACAGTACGGCTCCCGCCCCCGCCCCGCGCTGCGCACCCTCCACGGCCAGCACAGAACTGAGTGTGCTCATGGCTACTGCTGGTCTCCGCCCGGCTGACCCTCTGGGACTGGGGTCCGGCAGGAGCGTAACCCAGCCTCTCCCCACATGGAGTCCTTGAGCCGTGTCCACACGGGCGCCCCCTTTGCCTCGAGTCCTGTCCAGTCGATGCTGACCTCTGCAACAACGTTGGTACCCGGCCTTCTCACCCGATCTTTGTGCATTTAGTCTAACCAACCAGCCGGGGGCAGGACCACCCACCTAGTCAGCCTCCCCGTCTTGCAAAATCCTCCTTTTACCAAGAGGTCGTGGGGCCTGCAGGGCTGGGCCTGGAAGGGGCCGTCCGGCGCACCTGCGTGCTGACGACTCACCGTCTGTTGCTTCCCTCCAGGGTCCTGCCCACCGGCTGCCCAGCCAGCCAGCCAGCATGTTCGGGATCTGGGGGATCTTCAGCAGCGTGGTTTTCTACCTCACCCTGGCCGTGGGCATCGGGGGACTGCTGGGGAACGCGCTGGTGCTCTGGCACCTCGGCTTCCACATCAAGAAGGGCCCCTTCGCCGTCTACGTGCTCCACCTGGCCGCCGCGGACTTCCTGTTCCTGGGCTGCCAGCTGGCCTTCTCGGCCGTGCGGGCAGCCCTGGGCTCCGAGCACAGCCTCCACTTCCCGGTCACCTTCATGGCCTTCTCCGTGGGCCTCTGGCTGCTGGCGGCCTTCAGCGCCGAGCGCTGCCTGTCCGACCTCTCCCCCACCTGCTACCAGGGCTGCCGACCCAGACACACGTCGGGCATTGTCTGCAGCCTCAGCTGGGCCCTGGCCCCGCCGGCCGTGCTGCTGACCGCCGACGCCTGCGGCCTGCTGCGCGAGAGCACGCGCCCACTGGCCTGCCTGCGCTACCACGTGGCCAGCGTCGCCGGGCTGCTGGCCCTGGCCTGCGCGGCCTTTGCGGCCGGCCTGGTCCTCCTCGTCTGGGTGGCGTGCTGCTCCCCGCGCCAGCGCCCGCGGTTCTTCGGCGCCGTGCTGGGCTCTGGGCTCCTGCTGCTCGTCTGCGGCCTCCCCTGCCTCCTCTGCTGGACCCTGCGCCCGTACCTGCCGAGCTTCGTGCTGTCCACCTTCTTCCCATTGGCCACCCTCCTGGCCTGTATCCACTGCAGCGCCAGGCCCCTCATCTACCTCATGGTGGGCCGGCAGCCGGGCCAGCGGGAGCCTCTGCAAGCAGTCCTCCGGCGCTCCCTGGGGGAGGGCACCCAGCTGGGGGCCGGCGGGGTCTCCCTGCCCATGGGCCGCGTGTAGGGGCCGCCCTGGCCGCCCCCCACCCCCCATCCCTTGCCAGACCCTCCAGGACTCCACGTCACGCCCCGGCTCACTCACACTGGGGACCCAAGTCCTGGGGGCCCGGTGAGCGCTGTGGTCTTGACTCCCCGCCCCTGGCCTGCAGGGAACAAGGGCAGCCCGAGGACCAGGCCAGAGACATAGCAAGGAGGCGGGGAGCTCCCAGGACTGGGGCGAGGACGGGCACCCCAGCTCCCACTTCCTTCCCACCCTGCCACCAGCTGAGGCAGGAGTGAAGAGGGTGTGGCACCCCCCAAGGCCTACATGGGGGCTGGGCGGATGGGAGCCGGGACACTGGCTGGGTGAGGGGCTGTCCTCACAGAGGACCTGCCCTGCAGTCTCCCCACTGGCCACCAGATGGCGGGGCTTCCCCACCAAGTGCTCACAAAGCACATGGGCAAAGCTGGGGTCACAGCAGAGCCCGGTGCCCGCTCAGCGCTCCCCTGCCCCTCCCAGCCCCGGGGGCCCTCGACACCTGCTGCCTGGAGGGTGCCCTTGCCCCCCGACCCCCATCTTCAGCTTCCCCTCCTCCAGGGAATCCTCTGCACACCCATCACTCCCCTCCTGCCCCTGCCCACCTGCCACAGACCTTGCCCCTTCCCCTGCCAGCACCCCACCCCCAGGGCTTCCCTGGTGAAGAAGGGGAGGGAAGAAGGAAGACTGATGGTGGATGGACTGGTGGATGAGTGGATGGACGGATGGACGGATGGTGATGCGGAAGAGAGAATGGGAGGGAGGAGGAAGACAGCTGACGCCATTCCTTGCAGCTTCCAAAGGAGAGATCCTGTTATGTGTTTCTGATATTTTAAAACTATACTTCATGATCATTGTCAAGACTTTCAAGTCCTACAGAAAATACTGAAAAGCTACGTCACCAAACCTTTAGGACTCAGAGCGCGGCACGTGAGGCATAGAACCCTCCGGCCGTGTTCATTTTTGTGATGGAGAGCCACAGAAATTTCAATTTTTACCAAAGATGAAGACATTCTATACCTGCTACGTGAAACCTGTTACAACAATGCCTCTTACAACACGAGGAGAATTGTTTCTAAAAAGTTGTCCTTTTTTCACTGGAAAAGGTATGTGCTGCTCATCCTTGGGACTTTGGAGAACGCTAAGGAAAGGAAAGAAGACTTCCCTGGACCCCTCCCCGGCCCAGGGACACTTCTGCAAGCTGTCCATCCCTCCTGGGATGGACAGGACTGTGGCCACCCCAGGTCCTCCCACTTGGTCTCCCCAGACAGTGCCCTGAGGACTGGATGCTTCTGACAGCCTAGCAGGCTGAGGAAGGAGGGTCAGCGACCTCAGCCTTGGCTTTGGGGGTAAGATGGGGAGGAGCCATCCATTCTTGGGACCACTTCATGCTGGACCCAAGGAGGGGTGTGGCTTCCTTCCTAGAGCCCCTGGAAATGCGATGAGGGTGGGACAGCCTCAGAGGTGCGCCAGCATCAGCCTCCACCTCTCCCAGCCCCAGGAAATAGCTGCAGGGCCCCCTGAGGGGCCGTCCGTCCGCGTGCCAGACAGGCAGCTGGGCAGCTGGCAGTGTCTGGGGTGCGTAATGAGCAGCCCAGTCTGGACAGATGGGCAGGGCCAAACCTCTGTCCCAGAACCTGCTGCTGGGCAAACGGACGCCAGCCTGGGCCCTATAGAGCCAGCGTGTCCCCACTCCCGGAGAAGTGACGGCTGCCTAGAGCGACCTGCAAAACCGGGACTGGGCTCCCTCTGGCGTCTCTCCCACCGGGTGACCTCCGGCAAGTCTCCTGACAGCGGGAGCCTCGTCTGCAGAAGGAGAAGCAGAGTAGCATCTCCGACCTGGACTCCGAGGAAGGAGGCAGGAGGCCAGGCTGGCAGAGGGTGGACCATGACCTTCCTGACCTTCAAGGTCAGCCACGTCACCTCTGCCATCTCCAGCTCCGTCTCTGGGCAGAGCTCCGCGTGTCCCCAGCCCGCCCTGACCTTAGCCCAGAAACCGCGCTGACGGCTGGCACCCCGCCCAGCCCCTGGGGCCTGTGCTCGTGTCTCTCTGTCCTGTGACACTGGGAGCTCCTGGCAGCGGGCGCCCTGCCCTCAGCTCCCCTGGTGCCCGCCCACCGGCTGAGCATCCGGAGGGGCTCCCTCCCACCTCGTGCTGCGCTTCCTGCGTTCATTTTAGCCTCAGTGTCTGCACGTCTCACTGGAAGGCGAGCTCCTGGGGGTCTGGGTGTGGGCCGTCTCCCTGGGCTGAGACCCGGACGGCTGGGAGGAGCGGCCTGACAGGCATTCGCGGGGTGGGAGGACCGGTAGATGGGTGAGCGGGTGACGGCGCGAACGTGGGATCCAGTGAGTCAAGGATATGGCTGAATGGAGCGCCACTCAGCAGGATCAGCCCAGGCTAGTTCTGGGAGCTTCTGGGTCAGCCGAGGCCTGACCACTGACCTGACACCTGAGCAGCAGACAGGAGATGCGAGAGACCCAGGTGCTCAGAGCTGCCCCAGCCCATCACCAGCTCGCCACCCCACTCTCCGCTTTCAGCCAGCAACACCAGCAGGGGCAACTCAGGGCCAGGGGCGGGGCGGGAGCTCGGGGGAGGGTCACGCCAAGGTGTGGCCGCTTCCCCAAGAGCTCAGCGTCTGGAGAAGCGATGGACACGTCCGCTCAATCCAAGGACGGCATGTGAAGAGGCTTAGAGAGGCCCCGTGTGTCCCAGTTTGACCTTGACAGCCATCAGCGTGTCCACCCCCTTCTAGTCGTGTGTGTCCCGGTGTGGATGACACACCGTCTGGCCCCGCCTAGTGTTACAGATGCAAGGAAGAGGGTCACATGCCCCCTCACTCATAAAGCAGAGGGGACTCCCAGGAGGAGGGGGTGCCAGCGCTGATCCCGGGACTGCCTGTGTCAGGAAGGAACTAGAATCCACGGGGGACAGTCTGAGAGGCCTCCAAACACAGCAGAGAAGAAGAGAAAGAAAGAAGGGGGCCCCAGAGGAGGCTGAAGGCGCTGGATCCTGGGATGGGACGGGTGTGCCTTAGACACGAGACAGAGGCCCACCGGGGACAGGGGGCGAGAGCAGCCGCGTGACCCTCCTTCCCGGCTGGCCTTTCCTGTGGTTCTGCTCAGAGCAAGTGTGGTTGCTGTGAAACAGGTCAAGTTTCAGCTGATTTTTCTTTTTCTTTCCATGTGGATAACCAGCCATTCTAATAACATTTGTTGACAAGGCTTCCCTTCTCCCATGAATTACATGGGCGTCTCTATTGTAAATCAGTTGATTGTACATGGAAGGTTTATTTCTGGACTCTGTTCTGTGTTGGCCTGTTTTTCCTTATACCAGCATCACACTGTCTTAAGTACCAGCATTAAAAATAAGTCAGGAAATCAGGTGGTCTACAATTTTATATTTCTTCTTCAAAATTTACATTTCCCAATATGGTTTAGAAGAAACCTGACAATTTCTTCAAAGATCTACTGAAAATGTGACTGGGATGGCATTGAATCTATTCAATTATTCTATAAAAATTCATGGAAGGTTTCCCTGGTGGTCTGGTGGTTAAGACTCTGTGCTTCCACTGCGGGGTCGAATTTTCCATCCCTGGTCAGGGGACTTGCTTCTGCTGCACAAGCCAGGGCCAAAAAAACATCACGGGTAACTGACACCTTAACGCTATGGAGTTTTTCGGTTAATAAGCATGTTTAGTTGCTAAGTCGTGTCCGACTCTTTGTGACCTCGTGGCTTGTATCTCGCACCCCAGGCTCCTCTGTCCATGGGATTCTCTAGGCAAGAATACTGGAGTGAGTTGCTGTTTCCTTCTCCAGGGGATCCTCCCGACCCTGGGATTGAACCCACACCTCTTGCGCTGAAGGCAGTCTCTCGCACTGCAGGCAAATTCTGTACTGCTGAGCCACCAGGAAACCGTGTTTTAAATCCCACCTCCCCTCGGCATAGGTATCTTGCTCATATTTTGGGAAATTTATCCCCAGGTATTTGAAGCTTTGATGCTATGCAGAATTATCTTTTAATTTCATTTTCCAATTGTTTCATCTTGACTTTTTATACGATTGAATAACTCTCCTGCCAACTTTCTAAATTAGTTCTGAGTCTTTTTAAATTTTTGTTTATTTGTTTATTTATTTGGCTGTGCCCGTTCTTAGTTATAGCTCTCAGGACCTTCATCCTGCATTGCGGCATTTAAACCCTTAGTTGTGGCCTGTGTGGTCGGGCTCCCTGACCAGGAATGAGTCCCAGGCGCCCTGCATTGGGAGTGTGGAATCGTAGTCCCTGGGCCACCAGGGAATCCTCTCTAGTCGTCTTTTTGAAGTCTGCTTAGGGTTTCCTATGTACAAAATCATGTCATTTGCAAATAGAGATCATTTTACTTCTTTCTTTTATTTCCTTTTCTTCTTTAATTGCACTGGCCAAGACCTCCCTTCAGTGTTGAATGGAAATGGTAAAAATGGCATCCCTGCCTTATTCCCAATCTTATAGGGAAAGTGCTCAGTATTTCCCCACTAAATACAATGTTAAATATAGGTTTTTTTGTATATACCCTTTGTCATACTGATATAATTTCCATCTATTCCTAATTTCCCAAAAGTTGCTTTTTTTTTTAATCTTAAACGGGTATTGACCTTTACTGCACCTCTTTCTTCATTTATTGAGATGACCTTATGGTTTTTCTCCTCTGGGGCTTCCCCGACGGCCCAGTGGGCAAAGAATCTGCCTGCAGCGCAGGAGACGCAGGAGGTGCCGATTCGATCCCTGGGTTGGGAAGATCCCCTGGAGGAGGAAATGGCGACCCGCTCCAGTGTTCTTGCCTAGAAAATCCCACAGAGGAGCCGGGCTGGCTGCAGTTCATGGGCTTGCACCGGGTCGGACACAACTGAGCGACTAAGCGCGCGCGCACGCGCGCGCGAGTGCGCACACACACACACACACACACACACACGGCTTTTCTCCTTTACTCTGTTACGTTGGAGAACTTCACTGATTCGTTTTCCAATGCTGACCTCATCGTCCCTAGATAAACCCCACTTGGCCAGAATATATTTTCCATTTGACTTATCACAGAGTCTGCCTTGCTAAACATTTGATAAGGGCATTTGCACTTACATTCGTGGGAGATGCCGCCTCTGGCTTTTTTTTCCTCATAATGCCCTTGTCAGTTTGGAGTATCAGTTATCCTCTTCTACGCTGTAAGAATCTAGGTAAGACCAGTACTATTTCACCAGAGAAACCATCTTTCGTGGAAGGAGTGCAAAATGCAATTTCAGTTTCTTTAACAAATACAGGGCTACCCGGATTTTCTTTCTCTCCTTGCATCAGTTTTAGAAAGTCTTGGTTTTCAGGGAATTTTTTCCTTCCATCATCTGAATTGAGCATAAATGTGAATGAGCCACCTTGGAGGTGGACCCTCCTACCCCAGTCAGGACTTCAGATGACCAAGATGCCTGGTCATTACAAGACCCTGAGCCAGAACGGTCCTAGATACGTCACTCCCCAATTCTTGACTTACAGAAGCGATGAGAGAAAGCTTATCGTTTTAAGCTGCTAAAGTTTGGAGTTGTTACAAAGCAATAGATTACTAATACAATTATGAAATATTCCTCTTTATCTCCAGTGACACCCTTCTGTCGAGTCTGACTCTTCGCAATCTTATCAGTCGTAGCCAGCCAGGCTCCTTTGTCCATGGGATTCTCCAGGCAAGAATACTGGAGTGGGTTGCCGTTTCCTTCTCCAGGGGATCTTCCTGACCCAGGGATTGAACCTGTGTCTCCTAAGTGTCCTGTATTGGCAGGCAGGTTCTTTATCACTAGCACCACCCATAGACTGAGCAAAGCATCTTCCCATACATAGCATGCGTGCAGACTAACCTTCAGTTGTGTCTGACCCTATGCGACCCCGTGGACTGCAGCCCACCAGGCTCCTCTGTCCATAAGATTCTCCAGGCAAGAATACTAGAGTGGGTTACCCTGCCCTCCTCCAGGGAATCTTCCCAACCCAGGGACTGAACCCACAGCTCTGATGTCTCTTAAACAGGCAGGCGGGTTCTTTACCATTAGTGCCACCTGGGAGCCCACCTGAAGGTCTCCTCTGCCTGAAATAAGTCACTAGCTGCCCTGGCTAGCTTGTCATTGTTGTCTGAATGGCAGATTTTTTTCACTCTTTTCTTTCAATCTTTCTGCATCTGTGGCTCTTGTAAATAGCACATTTTGGGGTAGTATTTTTTAATCCAGTGTGAAAATCTCTGCTTTTTATTCAGAGCACTTAGTCCACTTACATGTACTATAATCACGGATGCGACTGAATATAATCTACCGTCTCAGTATTTGCTTCTATTTGTCACTTACATTCATTGTCCTGTTGAGCTTCACTTCTTGCCTTCTTTCTGATTAATCAAATCATCTTTAGTGCTCCATTTTATCTTCTCTATTGGCTTTTTAGCTACAGCTCTTTGTTTTATATTCTGGCAAGTTTCCCCAGAGATGATAATATGCCCTTTTAACTTAACACAGCGAATAGTAAACCACTCAACATACAACTTAAGGACCCTCCAACGGATGAAGCCCTTTTTCCCCCTCCAGCTCTTTGGATTACTTTTATACCTTTAATTTCTACAAATGTTATAAACCCCAACATATATCTTTACTATTCTTGCTTTGTAGAAATTAAGAAGAAAATATCCCTTATGATTATCCACACACGCATCATTTCTAGCTCTCTTCATTTTTCACTTTCAAATATGAAGCACTTCTCTTCAGCCTGGAAAACTGCCTGTTTTCAGAAGAATGAAAAACGGCAGGACCTGGGCTTGCGACTCCGGCTGAGTCAGCAGGTCTTAGAATAGACTAAACAAAGCTATCAAGTGTGTTTCTTCCTCCCATGGGACGCCTGTAGGTGGGCACACTCCCCTCCCAGAGAAGGGGCCTCCGGGGGCTGGCACGGCCCCTCCCAGCAGGGAGGAGGGGCCTGCAGCTCTGGACCCCCTCCCAGCCTGCAGGAGCTAAGCTTTTGCAGAGTGAATACCTGCTTCCTGGACCTGCGGGAAAACTGCTCTGCGGTCAGGGAGGCCCTCGGCCTGTCTGCCCTCCCTCTCTGACCTCATGCGGGGCCCTGGCCTCCCACTTGCTGGCTTATCTTTGCCAGCCACAGCTTCCGGGGGCCCATCAGTCTGCATTTGGTCGCCCCCAGGCGTCAAAGCGGGGATTTGAGAAGAGACCACACTCTGTGTGGAGCTCCTGACAAAGGTGCTTCACGGCCTGGAGACCGCCTGGCATCCCAAAAGGGCATCAGGGACCCTGCTCTCCCTGAGAGCTCATCAGCAACCACCCAGGGCAGGCCCTCGGCGGTCACACTGGGCCAGAGGTCAGCTGCTGGGGGCCTGCGAGCCTGCGGTCAGGTGCCTTTGTTGGCGTTCACAGTGGTTAAATCTTGATCAGTTAACAGCACTTACAGTTGGGAAATTTCCCTCCAAACTTCATATTTCGGGCCTCTCCTGAATGTCAGAGGCTGGCAGACCTCACTTGCTTTGCCCTCTGCACACAAAGGAAGGGTGGGGCAGCCTCCCTGTGGGGGTTCCTCACTGCCCCCCAGAGGGCCCCCTTCTCCACTGTCACCTGAGCCCTGGCCACTGGACTGCATCCCACTGTCGTTTCCTAGATCAAAGCGGAGAGTGAGTGGGTCTTCTTTGCCCCCTTTTTTCGTGAAAAATAGGGGAAAACAGACCCAAGGGACCCCCTCGCCATGAGGAAAAAAAAGGAGAGAGCTTGTTTCTTTGTAAGTAGGATGAACATTCCTTTATGTATTACATCCAAAAAAGCACATGAGGCATTGGACTCTCTGCAAGGGTAAGATTCCCACCGCCCGCGGAGAGATGGAGGCCCAGACAAAGTGGGGGCTCCGCCGGTCCCCCCACTGGGCCGCAGCAGAGCTCGGCCCCACGGACAGCTGCGTGGGCACATGTGCACTGCTGGCCCAGGCCTCCGGAGCCGCGATAAGGATGCTAGTGTCTCAGCCCGGCAGGCCCAGGCCGGTGAAAGGCAGTTTCCCCGCCCTCCAGCAAGCAGGCGGCAGGGGGCCTGCGCCGGCCAAGTGGCCTGGAAAGATGGGCTGCAGGTGGGGGAGGCGGCTGCAGAGACGCTGATGAAGGACATTCTGCGGCTTCCAGCGGGGACTCCCGAGCCTCGCCAGAGACACAGGGAGCAGGGCGCAGACAGACGGAGAGGTCCTATGCCTCGTGCATTGAGGAGCGGTGAGCAAGGCCAGTCTGGGGCTTGCTCCTCATTAGCAGCTCAGTAGGAGGCCTCTCAGCACCTGTGCGCCGGGGAGAAGGCCAACCCCTCCCAGAGCAGCCTTCCGGGATCGAATTGGAGGATGGGGTTCCCTCCAGGCTCAAAAACATTGCCTCTGCGTTCTCCATGGGGCCTGAAATTCCACCATTAACGTCACACTTTGGGGGTGAAGGGACATATACATTGACTTGTTTAATTAGAGAGGGAAGTAGCAGAGTGGAGGTGGCTCCCAGGGCCAGGGTGGGACCAGGGTTGGCCAGAAAACATGGAATGGAGTGAGCAGGTTTTCAGGATTATATATGGCCCCTGACGCCAGGCTAGGAGGAAGTGGGGGGACCAGTAGACCTCCAGGGCCAGAGGCGCCACCTCATGCCAGGCCCTTGCACAGCACTTCTTTCTGTTGTTTTAAAATATCATCATCACCACCACCCCCACCACCATCACCACCATCACCACCACCACCACCACCATGATCACTACCACCATCATCACCATCACCACCACCACCACCACCATGATCACCACCACGATCACCATCACCACCACCACCACCATCACCACCACCATCACCACCACCACTACCGTCACCACCACCACCATCATCACCACCACCATCACCACCACCACCATCACCACCACCACCATCACCACCACCACCATCACCACCACCACTACCGTCACCACCACCACCATCATCACCACCACCATCATCACCATCACCATCATCACCATCACCACCACCACCACCACCACCACCATCATCACCACCATCACCACCATCACCACCACCACCACCATCACCACCATCCTCACCATCACCACCATCACCACCACCACCATCACCACCTTCACCACCATCACCACCATCATCACCACCACCACCATCCTCACCACTACTACCGTCACCACCACCATCACCACCACCACCATCACCACCTTCACCACCATCACCACCATCACCAGCATCACCACCATCACCACCATCCTCACCATCACCACAACCACCACCACCACCACCATCCTCACCACTACTACCGTCACCACCACCATCACCACCATCACCACCATCCTCACCATCACCACAACCACCATCACCACCATGATCACCACCACGATCACCATCACCATCACCATCACCATCACCACCATCACCACGCTCATCACCATCACTCCTCATCGTCCTCCTCAAGACATTCCCAACTCCCTGCCAAAGACAAAGGAAGGCAGGAGGAAGAGAGCCACCCCACACCTCCTCCATGCTCCACAGCTCAGGTCACAGAGCCTGCACCCACCTCTGTGCCCCTCGGCTCCCTCCCTCGCCTCATGCACACACACAGCCTTCTTCATCAGACAGGTACCAGGTTCCCCAGAGTTGACCTCAGCAGTCTCTAAATTGTACTCTGACACCAGCCTTCTCTGCACGTATGCACACCTGTCTGCAAACTCAGGTAAGCATGGGGCTCAGGAGCTCTGTCCCTAACTTGGTGCTGGCTGTGTTGGGCATGGGCCTGCTCCTAAACAGCGAATAGCAGAGATGGAGGAGGGGCTGCCAGAGAAGAGAAAGAGGGAGGGGAGGAAGCAGGGAGGGAGAGAGGGAGGGGCCGACATCTGAGGAACAGATCAAATTCTCGCTAGATCCCAGGGGAAGCCTTGGGCCACCTGCAAAATTCCAATGGTCAGCAGGGCTGCTAACCAGACTTGGCGGCTCTGCTCTGGTCCAACCCAGGAGCTGGGGGCCAAACTGGCCCTCAGACCTGCTTGGACTACACCTCCTCCCTGGGGCAGGGGGAGGGGTGTGGTCACTGGTGATGGTCTCACGCCCCGCTTGGTGACTGTGACCCCTGAAGATGGGCAGGACAGGTGGGGTGTCCACCCTCTAGGGTGGGGACAGCGCTGCCTAGCATCTGCCGCCAGCTGTCATGGTCTGGGCAGGTCCGGCTACCTGCCTGTCATGGGGTGCCAGGGGTCCTGCAGACCAGCCTGGAGCCTCCCAGCCCACCCCCACCACAGAAGCTTCTGTGGCGGGTCCCAGTGCAGGCCAAGGTCTGGGGGCTGACGGCCTTCACCAGAGTCTGCCCTGGGTCTTGAGAGGCCACTTTGCAGCCGGAGGCACAGAGAGGCTAAGGGACCTGCCTGGCGGGTGGTGGGTGTATCGACAAAGCTCAGGCCACGGACCTGCAGGGCGGCCTCCCTCCACTTCAGAGTGGCAAGTTGGGCAAAGGGTCCAAGGGTCATGTGTACAAGACCCTGTAGAGCAGAGTCAGAGGGGCATTCTGGCTGCCCAGGCCACTCCTCTGGACCTACTTCCTTCATGCCCTGAATCCAGCTGTAGGCCACTCGGGGCCAGCAGCAGAGCTGAGCGTGTGAAGGAGAGGCTGGCACCCTGGTGGCAGAGGCCAGACAAGGGCTAAAGATGGCCTTGCTGACACATCCCAGTGTCTGTCTCACTGCCCTCCTCCGCGGCCTCCCAGGAGACACCTGTCCTCCCCCCCAGACCCCAGGGGTCACCTGCATCCCACTGTCCTCCCCCCTAGACCCCAAGGGTCACCTATGTCCACTGCCCTTCCCCCAAGACCCCAGGGGTCACCTGCATCCCACTGTCCTCGCCCCCAGACCCCAAGGGTCACCTATGTCCACTGCCCTCCCCCCCAGACCCCAGGGGTCACCTATGTCCACTGCCCTCCTCCCCAGACCCCAGGGGTCACCTATGTCCACTGCCCTCCCCCCCAGACCCCAGGGGTCACCTGCGCCCCACTGCCCTCCTCCCCGGCCCCCACGAAGAGTCACCTGTGTGTAGGGAACCTGCAGCTCTCCCAACCCAACTTCCAAAAGCAGGCTCGTCTGCACTTGCTCCTGCGATGCTGCAGGCAGGGGGCGGGGTGAGCAGGGCCTGCAGGGCAGGGTGGGCGACGCAGGGTGAGCAGGGCTGGGCTGGGCGGGAGCTGGCTACTCCGGGCAGCGGAGAGTGACACTGGCACCTAGGGAGCTGGGCTGAATTCGCGGTGCCTCACGCTCGCTGTGTGACCCCAGGCTGTCGCTCAGCCTCTCTGTGCCTCAGTTTCTGCCAGGGAGGAAGAAGTCCCAGGAGGTCACGGCGGGCATCTTCTGGTGTTGCGTGATGACCCGTCTGCCTCCCACTGTCATCTCTAAACAAACCTGCCAACGGGGAGGTGCGGCTGCCTCGGGCTGTTAGGTAACACCCCAGCCTGCTCCTCAGACCACAGCCGCACGGCTGGACCCAGATCTGTCTGGCGCCCGGAGGCGGCTGCTGCAGCTGGTCCTGCTCGTGGCAGCTGGGGGCTGGAGGGGACGGCTGCAGGCTCTGGAGAGGCGCATGCGGGACGGCCGGCCCTCTGCCCGCCGGCCCTCACTGGGCAGCCTGCCTCACTTGTCCACGGCCACTCCGGACACTGCTTGGACACTCCCCTGGAGACTCCGCCAGCTCCGAACCTGCAGGGTCCCCGCCCAGAAGAGCCTGTGCTGGGGGTGGCCAGGGTCCGAGGGGTCAGCTGAGCCCTCTGCTGGGCAGGCACACCACCCCACCCCACTGCCCACCCCATCTCCCCCCTGAGGGGGCGGCAGAGCTCAGTGGAAACTCCAGGGGACCAGCCTGGAGGAGGGAGCCAGCCCGCCGCGCGGATGCCCTGCTGCACGGTGAGTGAGCGCGCCCCCGCCTGGGCTGAGGAGATGGCCCCGCTGAGGTTTGGGGGCTGAAGGGAAGGTCTGGGCGCCCGAGGAGGGGCCGGGGAGCAGCAGGTGGCAGAGCCCTCCGGTTTTCTGCTGACTTCCCCCAGGTCCCCAGTGGGAGTGGGCCAGGGGCTGACACACCAGCCCGGTGGGGGTTGGCTCTGCCCGCTCGTCCCCAGACGCGCCCCTCAGCTGAGCCGGGCAGGTGGGTCCCAGGGCACTCCAGGCAGTACTGCATTGCACCCACACCTGGGCCTCAGCATCCCTTCCCCCCGCCCCTGGGGGCAGCTCCAGCCAGCGTCTCCTGGAGGAGCAGCGGGACAGGCTGGGCGCTTCGGGACTTGAGAGCCCTGCAGGGTCACTTCTGAAGATCCCTGTGTCCTGTCAGAGCCTCAGACTTCTGGCTTCTTTGCCTACCATGGTTCCTTTCTTAAAAACCGGACTTCAGAGGAGGGTATCTGTGAATTTCTGAGCTAACGTCACCCTGGCAGGGTGGAGTATAAAGCTGAGAGGTGCTCAGGGTGGTGATGGAGGACACGGATGCAACCTGGGGTGCAGATGGGATTCCTGCAGCAGAAGTGGGGTCCCCAGCCTGTGTGTGCACCAGGCACCTGGGGAGCTCAACGCCTTCGCCCTGGGGGGCTCTGAGGTCGGGGGGGGGGGGCCTGGCCACCACGGCATTGTCTCCTCCGGCGTTTACCTAATGTAAGGAGGCTGCAGCCCAGGGCCTGTGGTCCAGACCCTGGGTGAGGAAGGCTGTCTTGGTGCGGCGGGGCGGGAGCAGCCGGCTCAGGAGCAGCCGGCTCAGGACCCCAGGAGAGCCCCGGGGCTGGATGCAGGGCCGCCCTAGACCGGGCCAGCGTGGAGGACTTGGGGAGGCAGAGGTGATGGTCACAGAGCCTGGGTTCAAGTCCCTGCTTCACCCCAGGTGTGTGTCCCTGGGCAAGGGCCTGCCTTCTGCCTCTGCTCGCTTTGTCCATCTGGGAGGTTAATAATCGCGCCCGCCTCGCCACCACTTTCGTGAGAATGAAACATGTTCCCGGATGTGGGGTGGCTGGCATGGTGTAACACCAGGCCATAGGTGAGTTGTTGGTTGTTGCCACTAAAAATTCAACTGAATGTTCATTAATTTTGATGTTGCATTTTCCTATTCATCTTTGGAGAGCCAACAAATCCATTTTAGTCTCAGATAAGTGTGTACCTCTTGAGAGGCTGTGCCCACAGTTCTGGCAGCGAGAAGTTCCATGGCTCGGGTCCTGGGCGGGAGGGGTGAGGGGAGGGCAGCGAGCTCCTTAAACAGAGGGCAGCGGGGCCGGGAGGCTGTCCCGTGAGTGGGGACCACCGGCCATGCAGCAGCCAGCCCCGGGTCTGAGCCTCCCACCCCCCAGGGACCCCCCACCCCAGGTCAGTAGGGGAGGCACTCAGACCTGCCGCAGACCAGCCCCCCTGCAGGTCTGCTCCTGCTGACTCTCAGGCTGACTCCTCCAGGCGGCAGAGGGGGTGAAGAGAGGAATAATAATTGGGCCAAAGGGAACATCCAGACTTCACTTCTCAAGCTCTCCTCCTGCAGCCAAGGAAGGCGGGGAGGGAGACGCTGAGCCCACAGCCCCTGGACCCCGCTCGGGGGCAGGGCTGCAGGGGAGCAGGCTCCCCTGGGGTCCCCACACCCTGGGCTTCTGCCTGCGAGGAGGGCCCCCAGGGCCACAAGAGACGCCCCTCCAGAGGTCTGATTGAAGCCATTGGCTGGTGACTTTGGATGAAAGACTCTCTTTTTCCTAAAAGGAAACCCGAGGTGATGGGGTGGGGATGGGGCGCCTGGGAGTGGCAGGAGCCAGGAGACGGTGGTGACTGCAGCCGGGCGGAGCATGGCTGCTAGGATTTGGGGGCCTGAGGGGGCTGGGCAGCTCCAAACAAGCCTCTTGGCTAGGCTTCTGCCGTCCTTCTCAAGGAGCCCCCACAGGGCCCTCAGGCCCACGCGAGTCCCTGGGCTGGACAGCCCTTGTGCACTGTCCCAGATCCCTCGACTTCACCAGCCTTGCTGTGCCCCTCCCCCAGACCAGACCCTTACCGCCTCCCTCCCCTCCCACCCCTCCTGCCCTGCAGCACCACCTAGGATCACCCCGCCTCCTCACACTCCCCCTGGGTAAGGCCAGGGCAGGGGCAAGGATGCCCCAGAGCCAGCCGGCCAGAGGGGCCCGCTCGGTGCCCGGGGGCCCAGGGTGACCCAGGTGTGTCCTGCAGCCCTCTGGGCCTTCATCTCCAGCCAGAAAGTGTCACACCGCAGCTGGCTGAGTCAGGAGCCAGCATCCTCTGGCTGGCAGTCCTCGGCTGGCTCACAATTTGTCCTTATCACATCCTTGTCCGTCCTCCAGAGCCCAGTCCACCCCGGGAACCCACGGCCCCCGCCCAGCCCCTCAGGCCTCCCTGAACCCATGTCCGCTCGGCTCCTCCTCCAGGCCTGGGGGGGCTCTGAGGACTGACTCAGCAGGAGGGCAGCTCCCTTGGCACCTCAGTAACAGAGCCATCTGAGACCCACCCTGTCCTTACCCGTCTCGGGCCAAGCATTAGCAGACTGGGCGCCCCAGACCCCGAGAGAGACCCAAACACCTTCTCTGACCAGCAGCTCATCGGTCCAGCCCAAATATGCTCACCAGACATTTCCAGGCATCATTCTGTGTGAAACCTCCCTGGGGGTCCAGGAGATACAGAAAGAGCTGGACACCCCCAACCTCACCCCTCCGACACCCCACCATGGGCCTGGAGGAGACAGATTCAGAGCAGGTCATCAACAGAGCAGCAAAGTGCGCCAGCTCCAGGGTGCAGCCAGGCGGGCGGGGAGGGTGGCGGGAGCTGACTGCAGGTCACCGAAACGGCCCCCTGGCCCCCACCTGCTGAGCGCAGCCGTCCTTGGGGCTTTCTGTTCTAGCTGTCTTATCCCTACACCTGCCTGTGAGTAACTACTGTCCTGAGTGAGGACTGTCTTGTTGCTGGGGAAACTGAAGCTTGGGAGGCTGTATTGGTCAGCTAGTGCTGTGTAACAAATTGCTACACACTTAGCAGCTCCAAGAGCTTCTCCCCAGCCCCCACCCCACCGCTATTATTCCCTTGGCCAGCAGTCCAGGCTTTGCTGGGGTGTCTGCTCAGAGCCTCACAGAGAAATCAGGACAGCTGCCGGCGAGTTCCTTCGGTTTCCCCTGGGAGAGAGCTCACGCCCACAATCACCCAGGCCCTTGGCCAACCTCCATTTCCAGCAGCTGTAGGACTGAGGCCCTGGTTCCTCGCTGGTTGTCAGCGGGGCCACTGTGTTCCCTGCCACGTGGCCTCCTCTGTCTTTGCGGGGAGAGCCTCCCTCCCATCACAGCCTCCTCCGTCTCTGGCCTCTGGATCCAGTAGCCAGACCCGCTCCACTCATCTCCTCGTTGATGAACCAAGGTCAGCTGAGTAGGGACCTCAGTGACCTCTGCAAAGACCCCTGTTGCCAGGTTGAGTGAAGTCGTCACAGGCACCATCTCGCTGGCATTCACAGGTGGCACCCAAGCTCAAGGGCAGGACATCGTGGGGAGGGGGCATTGGGCCATCCTGCAACTCCTGCCCCCCTGGAGGTTCAGCGATGTTCAAGGTCAAACAGCTAGTAAGTGGCAGAGCTGCGGTCATCCCCAGAGTTCTGGCTCCAGGGACGCAGCCCTTCCGAGAGCGGAGGGCTCGTCTCAGGGGAGTAGGAACCTGAGCCAGGGCTATGGGGGTACGCCTGACGGAACCCAGGGGGCTGACAGGAGAGGGCCTGAGGGGCCGGCCCTGAGGGCGGGGGGCATCACCCCTGCTGCAGGAGGGGCGCGCAACACTTTCCCCTCACTCCATCTCAGACCCACCGTGAGGCTGCGCAGATGAGGGGCCGGCCAGACAGCCCCAGGGGAGGTCAGGGGGTCAGGAAGACCACAGCGGCAGTTGCTGAGGTCTGGGGGTGAGCAGGGCGGGGGCTGTGGAGTGAGGGTCTCCGGGTGGGCATGTGCTCCCACGAGCTGCCTGTCCGTCCACGTGATTACTGTCTCTCAGCCTGGAGGGCACCGTGGGTGGTGGGACCCTCTGCTTTGCTCACCGTCGGCTCCCGGAGGTCCACTGGGGCAGCCTGGTGATGACGTGGTCAAAGACACAGCCTGCTGGACGGACCGACAGCCAGGCTCCCGCCCAGCAGCCGCCCGCAGCGCAGGCTGGGCTCCTAGGGACCCCTCCCCGGCAGATGAAAGCCAGCAGACGGGCCACTCCCTGCGGGTCCCACGGCCCCTGCGCCCTGGGGCAGCGGAGGCTGCAGCCACAGGACGTAGCGCCTCTTGCCCGAGGCCCGGGGAGCCGCCCCGTCACTGGCGCGGTGCCCGGCCGCCTGCTGCAGCCACTGCCGTCCTTGCCAGGTGTGTGAAGGAGAAGGCGGGCCGGGCAGCCTGCTGGCACAGATGGGGCCTGTCAGCTGCCTTAAATTTCAGCTCACCCCACCTGGCTGGCGAGACCTGCCGCCTCCTCTTTCTGCAGAGACTCTCCTTCATTCCCCTCTGCCCCGCAAGGGTTCCCTGCCTCAGCCTGAGGGCACAGGACCCAAAGGGTGGGGCGCCCCTGGTTCCTCCTCGAGCACAGGCGGGTGAGCGGAACCCCCACCAGGCAGGGACCAGCGCGTCGACGCAGAAGCCGCGAGCGTTCCAGGCCCCCGTAGGGGCTCCCCGCCACGTGCTGCACTGACCGTGGGGTTGGCCCGCCTTTGCGGCCACACTGTGAGGCGGTGGGCAGAGGCCTGGAGAAGAGCTCGGGCACCACGCCAGCCCGGAGGGGCTCCCCATCCGGATGGAAAACCAGCAAAACCGCAAGGAGCTGGAGGGTGGAAGGCGGGCCACACAGGAGGCTGCCAGGAGGCCTCCCTGGAGGAGGTAGCGGGAGGGGGGCGGCCCACGACAGTCCCCTTTGCTCCAAGACGGAAGATGGCCGCTTCTGTTCAGCCAGCCACGGTCCACGCCGTCAGAAGGCAAAGTCACCCCTGTGCTCCGGGCCTCAGTGCTGGGGGCACCAGCTCTCCCCCTGAGGCCCCCTCGCGCATCCCACCTCCGTGGTGGACGTGTGTTAATCTCCTGGAGCTGCCGGTGGCCAAGCCCCACACAGGGACTTCAGCAACGGACCTCTAGCCTCTCACTCTGGGGGCCAGAAGCTCAGGATGGAGGCATCTGCGGGCTGTTTCCTCCGTGGACTGGGACGGAGAATGCGGTCCAGGCCCCTCCCCCAGCTCCCCGCGGCTTGCTGGGGGTCCTGCTGGGGGCCCTGCTGTGGGTCGCCGGTTTGCAGAGACACCACCGGGTCTCCAGCTGGTGTCCCAGGCTCCTGCGTCCTGAAGCTGAGCCGAGCCAGCAGGTGCTAGCGGCTGCCTGGCCTTTCAGCGGGGCTCCCCGCTGCCAGACCGGGACCCACACACCCGCAGGGAGCCTTCCGGCCGGTGGTTACAAAACCAGACTGGGGCACTTGGAGAGGAGTCTGGGCGAGGTCCAGGCTCGGGCCTCCGTGGCCCTGGAGAGCCGGGCAGGACCAGCCTGGCTTGTTCTTGCCCCTCGGGATGAGCCCCGAGGTCCTCCGGCTTCCCCATCGCTCCCTAGAGCGTCTTCCTTTCCTCCCAGCAGGGGTCAGTCTGGGCCGAGGGTTTTGCTGCACCTCCACATTTTTGGGGCACACGGAGAGGTGGGCTGCCCAGGTGGCTCTAGTGGTAAAGAGCCCGCCTGCCAGTGCAGGAGACCCAAGAACCTTGGGTTCAGTCCCTGGGTCAGGAAGATCCCCTGGAGGAGGGCATGGCAGCCCACTCCAGTATTCTTGCCTGGAGGATCCCAAGGACAGAGGAGCCTGGAGGGCTACAGTCCATGGGGTCGCAAAGAATCGGACACGACTGAAGCAACTCAGCGCACACGAGGAAGGGTGGACAGATGGATGCACGGGAGATCAGGTGGGGGGAAGCTGAGACCCCAGAGGTGCCAGCTGGAGTGGAGGCTGCCACGCCCACGATGTGACCGCCGTGGACAGGGCGTGGGGCAACCGGGCGAGTGAGCGAGTTAATGGGGATTGCAGCGGAGGACCAGCACGGATACCTCTCCCACATCTGACCAGGGGGTTAACGGAGCAATAATGGAGCCCTTCCTGCACGCCAGGCACAGGAGCATTCCCTCTGTCTACCCTCCTGAAGCACCTGATAAGAAGCTGTGATTAAAACCTCTGCAGAAGGGTGAGGCTGAGGCTCAGAAAGGCTGAACAACCCGCTGCATTATCTACCAGACTGGCTGCAGAGAGAGCTTTCTGTGACTCAGTCCTGCCTCTCCCCACCCCTGCTCTCAGCAGCTACTCTTTGTGAGAGAAGAAGATGATCAAACATTCCTTTTGGATCAAAATGATTCAGTTTTTGTTCCCCAGTAAGAATGCAAAACTTATTAATGAAAGACTTCAGATAAGCCACCAGCAATCCCTCACACCCTAATACAAATTAGAAGTGCGTGTGGGGTGAGGGTGAGGATCGGTTCACAGCAGAATAGGATTCAGAGCAGTGGATATCCAGAGGCCGTGAAGCCTAAGCAGGGAACCCCATCCTGGATTTCAGGGGGCTTTCTAGGTAGGGGTATACCCTGCAAGAGAGCCTGGAAAGAAATAGAAGTCCAAGTGGGTGGTCCTGCACAAAGAGGAAACTCTACCCTCAACCGGGCCCCTGGCTCTGCCCTCAGCGTTCCCTACACTCCTGTCTCCTCAGGGCCTCACAGACCTGCCTGGCCCCCCAGGGAAGCCCTCTCCCTCCCCCTGGGCCTGGTACCGGGGTCTGTGCTGGAGGGCCCCTCCCTGCCGCCACCTCACTCCCAGGAGCACAGAGATCTGACCTGGGGTGGGGGAGGCAGGGCGAACAGATCCAGGAAGACCAGCCTCCTGCTGGTCAGGAAGGACCTCACCGAGGGCCCCTGCAGGTCCACCTTGGCCGGAAAAAAACCAGAAAGTGTGGGAAAGAGCCCAGGGGACCACGGGAAGGAGCGGGGCTGGCCGCAGGCCTAGGGGCCTCCCTCTTCGTCTCCAGGTCTGGGCCCTGCGCCGGCCCCTTGTCCATGCGGCGCTGGGACAGTGTGGCCCCAGACGTTCCAGGGCCGTGATTCCGGGGACGACAGGCCCTCGATGTCTCCCCTGACCCCTCCAGGAATTCCTCCCCCGCTCGGGCCTGAAGCTGAAGTCCCCGGGCCTCCAGGGGTGGGGATGTTACCACTCAAGTGCTTTGCTCCAAATAACCTATTTACCCAACAGACAGGCAGGCGCTGGGGAGTGTGATGGAGGCGGGGGCCACGTGCTCACACCCCCCTGGGCTGACTTCCTGCTTCTGTGAAAGGATAGACCTCTTCCTTCCATTTGGAGACCTGACTCATCAGGGGGTCCGGGAGACCTTCTCACCCCAGAACCTGCGGCCCCGGCTAAGCAAGGGAGCCAACGTGAGGAAGGGGGGCTGCTCGCCATGTCTGGGGAGTCGGGATGGTAGGGTAAGGGAGTTAGAAAAGACGAGGTTCAGAAAAAGAATGAGACTGGCACTTTGCAGGAACAGATCACCTTTAATGAGGCGAGAAGGGGCAGCAGTCAGATAAGTGAGCTGCTGCACTAACCAGAGGAAAGAGGAAGTATCAGTTCAGTTCAGTCGCTCAGTCGTGTCCGACACTTTGCGACCCCATGAATCGCAGCACGCCAGGCCTCCCTGTCCATCACCAACTCCCGGAGTTCACTCAGACTCACGCCCATCGAGTCAGTGATGCCATCCAGCCATGTCATCCTGTTCCCAATCCCTCCCAGCATCAGAGCCTTTTCCAGTGAGTCAACTCTTCGCATGAGGTGGTCAAAGTACTAGAGTTTCAGCTTCAGCATCATTCCCTCCAAAGAAATCTCAGGGCTGATCTCCCTCAGAATGGACTGGTTGGATCTCCTTGCAGTCCAAGGGACTCTCAAGAGTCTTCTCCAACACCACAGTTCAAAAGAATCAATTCTTTGGCGCTCAGCTTTCTTCACAGTCCAACTCTCACATCCATACATGACCACTGGAAAAACCATAGCCTTGATGAGACGGACCTTGTTGGCAAAGTAATGCCTCTGCTTTTGAATATGCTATCTAGGTTGGTCATAACTTTTCTTCCAGTGAGTAAGCATCTTTTAATTTCATGGCTGCAATCACCATCTGCAGTGATTTTGGAGCCCAGAAAAATAAAGTCTGACACTGTTTCCACTGTTTCCCCATCTATTTCCCATGAAGTGATGGGACTGGATGCCATGATCTTCGTTTTCTGAATGTTGAGCTTTAAGCCAACTTTTTCACTCTCCTCTTTCACTTTCATCAAGAGGCTTTTTAGTTCCTCTTCACTTTCTGCGATCAGGGTGGTGTCATCTGCATATCTGAGGTTATTGATATTTCTCCCGGCAATCTTGATTCCAGCTTGTGCTTCTTCCAGCCCAGCGTTTCTCATAATGTAGTCTGCATATAAGTTAAATAAGCAGGGTGACAATATACAGCCTTGACGTACTCCTTTTCCTATTGGGAACCAGGGTGAGTATATAGACATATATATGGAAAGCTACTGTCTGAAGGGGGCCTGTTTTTCTCCAAGGTTGTTCGGAGTAGTTGTCTCTTAAATGGCTGGGACAAGAAATTCTAGAGATCGGCCAGAGGCTGGACCTTCTGGGAGCTGGGCTAATCAACCTTAATGTCCACTTTTTTTTCCTTCGGGTGAGAGAGTTCTTTGTTTTGCATAGAATAATGGGGAGGACCTGGAGGGGAGTTTTAATTCCAGGCTATTTTGAGCCTTGTAATAACTTTCCTTCAGGGACTGCCCCAAGGACTACCCCATTCTTCCTTGAAGTTCTCCACCCCACTGTGCAGTGGCCTCACTTGGGATGCTTGTAAAACTCCCCAGGCCTGGACCCTACTTGCCTCACCACCAACTTAACGGAATCCCTGGGGGTGGGAGGGAGACCTTCTCCCTCGGAGTCGGGGTGGGCCCGTCTGGGTCGGGCTTCCAGAATGGCTGAGGCTGTTAGGGGAGGGGCTCTATGGAGGGAGGTGGGAGCTCCCAGAGCACAGGAGACTGGAGACCTGGCTCGGAGAACTAGCTGAAGACAAGGAGGAGGGGGCAGAAACAGCCGTGGGGGTCGGGGGGCTGCAAGGGACAGCCGGGTCCATCCCCACTTCAGCCACCACCCCGCCACGGCCCACCTCCTCGCACCCCCTTGCTTAAGGTCCAAAGACCCCACCAGCTGCCGAGCTATGGACTGAGGAGGGGAGACCACCGGGGAGGCAGGCACCAGGGGCATGCGGCCCAGCCAGGCATGTAGAGGTCCCCCCTCCCATGTCATCCCTCTGCCCGCCGGCCCCCCCCCCCCCCACAGAGAGCAGATTGATATTTACACAGCAGGTGTGGACACACAGAACAAAACCTCCCCACCCAGAGAAAGAAGGTAAAAACCCTGGGACACTGGGGTCCCCTCCACTCTTCCCGAGTCTGCTGGATCCTGACGGACAAACCCAGACAGATAGGCAGCTGCCTCCTTGGGGCTCACAGCCACATGGGCTCAGCTCCAAGGAGGCTAAGGGGAAGCTGGCTGAGCCAGGGGATGTCCGGGAGGGTTTCTAGGAGGAGTGAGGCTGGAGCCAAAGGGGGCTGAAGGAGCGGGCTTTCCTAGCAGACTCGGTGCAGGCTGGGGGCCGTGTGTCCCTGTGGAGGGAGGGTGCCAGGCACACGCCGGGCTGAGGGACGTGCCCTTCCGTTGTTCAATTCTTCTTTCCTGGATGTGCTTGGCTCACGCGCAAACCAGCCCTGGCGTGGAGCTCCACACTCACACCCCGTGGCTTCCTTCTAGAAGTTGCTGGTTCCTGAACAGTCCCACCCACCTACCAGGCCTGCTCCCTTCCTCTCTCAGAGCCACACCTCTGCAGGGCGCCTCCTTCCAGAGCCTTCCCGTTCTGGTCAGCTGCCCTCTGGATGACCTGGAAGCCAAAAGCGCTGACATCCTGGTCCCTCCACAAGCCGGTGGCTCCCCCCAGGGACACTGGAGTCTGCATTTGGTGGCTCTGTGCTGGTGGGCCCCCAGATCCTTATAACTGAGGTTGCATCTCTACAACCCCGCATGCGAGCCCGTCTGGTTACCGGTGGGCATCAGCCCTTCGCAGGAAGCCATGCCGATGGATGGACACAGCTGCCCACCAGCCCTCTGCCCATGTGCAAATATTTACCAAGACGGGTGTGCAAGGACCCCCAGTAGTGCCCCCACCGCTGATCACAGTTGCTTGTAATAAAGCATCACATCTAACAAGGTGCAGAAACTTTCCAATACTTACAGTGATTAAAATTGGAGCTCTTTTAGCTAAAACAAGAGGGTGGACCCCCAACCTGCCCACCTGGCCCATGCCAGCCCTGTCTCTGCTCTTTGATGAATATGCCCAGCAGTTTTCCACCACATGGAGCAGACGAGCTAATTTTCTGTGTGGTTTGCCTGTTACTTTCTTAATATTTATGTATTTGTGTGGCTGTGCTGGGCTTTAGTAGCAGCACGAGGGATCTAGTTCCCTGACCAGGGATCAAACCCAGGGATCAAACCCCCTGCACTGGGGGCAGGGAGTCCCAGCCACTGACCCACCAGGGAAGTTCCTGCCCATTATTTTGCAAATCCATCGTCTACTCCAAAAATTGCCTTTCACTGCAGGATGCTCTCAGTAAGAGGCCGGTCCTTCCTGCCCCCCAGGCCTTGTCATTCCCATAGACTCGACCTCGCATCAGCTCTGGGCAGCAATGGGAATCCAGGGATGGCTCAGCGGCCCGGGGCATCCATGGCCCTCCCCTCTGTGGGGATGGGGATGCGAGAGGCGGAGAGAGAGAGACCCTAAGAGGCACCCTGAGTGTGGACGCTGCCTTTGGTGCCTCCAGGAGCTGAACTCCTTGGGGACCTCGGGCTGTGCCATCAGGCTCTCTGGGGCCAGAGGTAGTTAGCATTTTAATTGAATTTCATAGCCCACCCCACCTCCACCAAGATGAGTGGCACTGCCCGGTTCAGCAGCCCTTGTCCAGTGACAGGACAGAACCGCTGACCCCCTGAAGCTAAACGCGATTGATCAGACAGGGCGACAGCAGAGGAGGCCATGGCAGACACACAGGGTGTCGTCAGACTCAGCTGTGAGGCCGGGAACAGAGCCCAGCCCAGCTCCTGGTCTCCTCTGTGTGCCCTCAGAGGACCTTGCAGAGGAGCACCCTGCCAGACCCCCCAGCCCTACCCAGGCCTGAGATCCGTGCAGGGAGGCCCCCCCCCCCCCCCCCGGCTCTGGTGACCACCTCCCGGGGAGCCAACCCCCTCGCCCCGCAGGAAGGCCCTGCTGGCTCCCCCGCAGGCTCTCCCGCACCCTCGCTATGCTGTGGGCTCCCTGGAGAAACGGAGGAATGTATGTAGGTCCAAGTACAAAGAGACCGACTAGGAATCGGCTCACACAGTCATGGGGGCCAAGTTCTCCACTGTCCACGGCAGTGACGCAGTTCAGCCTGAGTCTGAAGGCCAGTGAACCAGCGGGTCCCGTGTCCGAGGGCAGAAGATGACATCCCAGCCCAAGAAGAGAGTGGATCCACCTATCCTCAAACTTTGGATTGAATGACGCCCCCCAAATTGGTGAGGGCCATGCTAATGGGGAAGAGCAGAGAAATAGCTCCAGAAAGAAAGACTCTTGAGAGTCCCTGGACTGCAAGGAGGTCAAACCAGGCAATCCTAAAGGAAACCAACCCTGAATATTCATTGGAAGGACTGATACCAAGCTGAAGCTCCAATCCTCTGGCCACCTGATATAAAGAACTGACTCACTGGACAAGACCCCAATGCTGGGAAAGATTGAGGGCAGGAGGAGAAGGGGCGACAGAGGATGGGATGGTTGGATGGCATCACTGAGTCAATGGACATGAGTGTGAGCAAACTCCAGGAGATCGTGGAGGACAGGGAAGCCTGGCGAGCTGCAGTCCCTGGGGTCACAAGGAGTCTGACAGGACACAAGTCTTCACTCAGTGGAGAATCAAAGGCTGGTCTCTTGGACTTCCCTGGGGGGGTCCAGTGGCTAAGACTGCATTTCCAGTGCGGAGGGCCTGGGTTTGATCCCTGGGCAGAGAACTAGATCCCAAGTGCCTGCAATTAAAAATCCTGCATGCCTCTATGAAAACTCCTGTGTGCCTCAACGAAGTCGGGGTGCAGCCAAATAAATAAATGTCCTAAAATGCTAATGTCTTCGAGAAACACTTCCCAGACACGCCCAGAAATCGTGTCTTACGCCACACAGATGTGTCTATTCATCCAGCTATCTGAGCAGCCCTCAGCCCAGTCAAGACGACACAGAAAATCAGCCATCACAGTTGGCTCTTGGGACATCTTTTCTTCCCCATCTCCCCCAGCCTAAGAGCACCTTGAGGACGCAGTTGGGTCTCACTCCTAAGTGTGTACAGAACAAAGAGCCCGTGAACGGAAGATGAACATCTGAGTGGGCGAAGGTTTGGCCTCGATGGTTACAAGCACCATGCGTTCCAGGGCATCCTGTGTGGTCTGGACACGCGTTTCCCTAATGACTAGCGGTGTGGAGCATCTTTCCTATGGCCTTTCACCACTGGCATGTCTTCTCTGGATAAATATCTATTTAAGTCCTTTGCCTATTTTTTAATCAAGTTGTTCTGGCTGAACTGTAGGAGGTTTTCTTTCTAATCTATTCTAGATATTAATTCCTTGTGAAAATGAAAGTCACTCAGTTGTGTACGAATCTGCGACCCCATGAGCTGCAGCGTGCCAGACTCCTCTGCCCATGGGATTCTCCTGGCAAGAATACTGGAGTGGATTGCCATTTCCATCTCCAGAGGATCTTTCTGACCGAAGGATCAAACCCAGCTCCCGTGTATTGTAGACAGATTTTTTCCTTCTCTGATACAATTTGCAAATATTTTCTCCCATCCCTTGGGTTGCGTTTTCAGTCTGTTGACAGTGTCCTTAAATGCACAAAATCTTTAATTTTGATGAATCTAGTCTGTTTTTTCTTTTCATGTCCATGCCTTTGGTGTCCCATCCAAGAAATCAAGCCCAGAGTCATGAACATTTTCCCATTTTCTTCCAAGAGTTTTTTTCTTTTTTTTAAATCTGAAGCTTTTATTTGTGTTGATTTTAATATTCCACTATTTGATTTTAGGTTCAGTATGTCATTAACATTATTTTAACTTTATAGTCATCAAAGACTGCAGGTTATTTCACAAGCACTTACTTTGTGGGTAAAATCTGATATGAGCAGATCATTTCAAGACATCGTGGATAACATTCAGAAAGTAAAGATTTACACAGCGGACGATCTGTATTTTTTAAGTATCATGAATAATGGAAAACATTTCATTTCCCCATGAAAACAAAAGAATGGGGATTTTCCTAGGTTGAGTGGTTTTTTTAAATTTATTTATTTTAATTGGAGGTTAATTACTTTACAATATTGTGGCGGTTTTTGCCATACATTGACATGAATCAGCCCTGGGTGTGCATGTGTCCCCATCATGAACCCCCCTCCCACCTCCCTTCTTCCTTATAGCTTTAGCTATGACACTTAAGTCTTTTACCCATTTTTCATTAATTTTGTATATGGTGTGAGGTAAGGGTCCAACTTCACTCTTTCCCTTGTGGAGATCAGTTTCCCAGCAACATTTGTGGAAAAGGCTGTCCCTTTGTCTTTTATGTATTTATTTTAAATGTGTTATTGAAATAGGGTTGATCTTCAATGTTGTGTTAATTTCTGCTGTACAATAACAAGATTCAGTTAAATTTATATATATATTCTTTTCCATTATGGTTTTTTATAGAAAATCGAATATAGTTCCCTGTGCTATACAGTAGAAACTTGTTGTTCAACCTTTCAAAGTCAATCTGTGTGTTGATCATCTTACTGCCCTGGCTGGGATTCCGGTATGCTGTTAAGTAGGCCTGGAGAGAGTGGACCTCTCTGCTTTGTTCCCAACCTGGGCTGGAAACTTCAAGTCTGCCTCCATGAAGGTCGCTTTTCCTGCGTCCACTGTGATGGTCGTATGTTCTTGCTTCTTTGGCCTGTTGCCATAGTGAATTCCACTGATTGATCTTCTGGTGTTGAACCAGCCTTGCATTTCTGTGACAACTCCCCGTTGACAGTGTTGTGTGTTGCTAGACTGGATTTGCTAGTAGTTTGTTGAGGATTATTGCATCTGTGTGTTTGAGAGTTTGTGGTTTCACTCATCTGCGAAGCATCTACCTGGAGCGAGCTGAAGGGAGACCTGCTGGGGAGGAGGTCAACTCTGACCTCAAAGAGCTCATGTCTGACCCCAAGGGCCATGAGGGTTGTCTGACCACACCGCAGAAGCTGATGTGGTTCCAAAAGGAAAATGTGTTTCCCTGCTACCTCTCTAGAGTCTCAGCACTCCTTTGAGGGCTGGGAGGTGTGTTATCATCTAAGGATGGGGACATGCTGAAGCACCAGAAGGTCAACATCACCTAGCCTGGGGGTAGCGTCCGCTAGAACCCTGACTCCTACCCCAGCCCTTGCTGAGTACCTGCCGTTGCTTGGAAACCTCTGTTGTGAACTGAGTGTGTGTGTGCGTGCGTGCAGTCGTGTCCAGCTCTTTGCGACCCCACGGACTGTAGCGTGCAGGGCTTCTCTGTCCATGGAATTTTCCAGGCAAGAATATCGGAATGAGCTGCCATTTCCTTCTCCAGGGGATCTGAATGTTTATGTCCTCCCAAGTTCATGTGTTGAAACCTTAATCCCCATGTGGTGGTTTTAGAAGGAGGAGAGGTGATTAAGTCATGAGGGTGGAGCCCGTATGAGTGAGATTAGTGTCTTTATAAAAAAGACCTCAGGGAGCTCGCTCTCTCCCCCCGTCTCTCTCTCTCTTTCCCTCTCTCTGTCTCTCTCTCTCTGTCTCTGTCTCTGTCTCTTTCTCTCTGTTCCTCTCTGTGTGTCTCTGTCTCTCTCTCACTCTCTTTCTCTCTCTCCCCCCGTCTCTCTCTCTCTTTCTCTCTCTGTCTCGCTGTCTCTCCCCCCACCCTCTCTCTCTCAGCCTTGTGAAGATGCAAACAGAAGGTGGCAGTCTGGACCCCAGGAAGGCAGCTCTCCCTTGACCCCCATTGCGCTGGTACCCTAATCTCAATCTTCGAACCTCCAGACTGTGATAAGTGAATTTGTTCAGAAGCCACATCGCCTGTGATATTTTGCTATCGTAGCCCAAGCTGGCTAAGACACAGGCTTGGGTGGATATCATTTTTTTTTTCAAAATATACCTGAATCTGCCCGCTGCTCCCAACTTCCCCTCTACTATCCTAAAGTAAGTCTGGACCACATGAAATCTTTCTAAAACGCACCCTGCCTCCATTCTTGAACCTCTGGAGCCAGAGAAATATATTTTTTAACAAGGTCATAACGTTCCTTTCTCAGAAACCAGCAACTCCCCCCACCTCCCCCCGCCCAATGTGGTCTCCATCACCATGAACATGAAACTCCACACGCGGCACGGAAAGTCATGCGCGGGGTGAGGGGATAGGGCGCCAGTCTCCACGGCCTCCCCTGGCGCCCTTTCTCCACTGACCTCTGCCAGCATGTGAACACACCAAGCCCATGCCTGGGCACCTGCTGTTCCTCTGCCTGGAAGATGGTCAGCCCTGAGGTGCCAGGGCTCGCCCCTTCACTTCACACAGGTTCCTGCTCAAAGGTCAGCCCCATTCTCAGACAGCTCTCCCTAGCCACCGCCTCTGGAGAGCACCGGCATCCTGTGGCTCCTCCCAGCCCCTTGCGCAGTCCACCTGTCCTTCGACCTGTCCTTCGCCGCGTGGGTCAGAGCAGGGTCTGCCTTCGGGCACTTGTTTTCTGCCTTTGATTGTGAGCAACGTGCAGGCAGGAGCCTCGCTTTCCTGTTCTCAGCTGACTCCCCTGTGCCTGGAATACTATTATAGCACTTAAGAGAGGCACCATCAATATTCAGTGAGGGAGAGGAGGAACAGAGGGGGCCCCGGGAGGATCCCGAGTCCAGGAGACAGAGCTGAGTGGTGGTGGAGGCCGCGCCCATCTCTGCCATCCCCTGCACAAAGTCCCGGTCCCGGCAGCTGCGGCCCCACACTGCGAAGGGAGGCCATGCCGCTGGGGGTGACCCTTCACCGGGTACCCTCCTGTGCAGGCACTGGGGCAGTGCTTTTACCTGCAAACTCACCTGCGCCAGGATGGACACTACCTCAGTGCCGGCCCTGCATCACAGCCAGGACGACGATGATGTGGGCGTGCCGGGGCGTAGCGGGTCGTCAGCAACGGCAACTAGTATCATTAGTAACATTCCCAGCTAACAGCTAGCAAATGGGGACGAAGCAAGCTTGAGCAACTTCCCAGAGGGTCTATGGAGCCAAACAGACTGGAGTTCAGAGCCCGCTCTGCCAGGTGATTTTGTTTAATTTTTCAAAAACATCAATGTTCTCACTTGTAAATATGGATAATAACACCTACTTCATAAAGGTCTCTGGCAAGTGAAGACGATGACTATAAACCACTTAATACAGTGTCTGGCGGATAGTAGATGCTCAGCCAAGGGTAGATGGTAATCACAGCAATGGTGGTGGTGATGGGGGTGATGGGGGTGATGGGGGTGATGGTGGTGATGATGGTGGTGATGGTGGTGATGGTGGTGATGGGGGTGATGATGGGGGTGATGATG
The DNA here is from genome assembly GCF_023091745.1 of Budorcas taxicolor. NCBI lineage: Eukaryota > Metazoa > Chordata > Mammalia > Artiodactyla > Bovidae > Budorcas > Budorcas taxicolor. The sequence goes on from NC_068934.1 coordinate 49,110,843, forward strand.
GTGGTGGTGGTGATGGGGGTGATGGGGGTGATGGTGGTGATGATAGGGGTGATGGTGGTGATGGTGGTGGTGGGGGTGATGGTGGTGATGGGGGTGATGATGGGGGTGATGATGTTGGCATTGGTGCCCATGGTGATGCCAGTGACGATGGTAGTGGACAAATGAATGAGGGTGGCAAAGCCGGGATTCATACCCTGTTCTGACTCCAAAGCCCCAGCTCTTCCTGGAATCGTGACTCCAGCTTCTGTCATCCTCTGCGTCAATGGTTTTCAAAACTTTTAGTCTCAAGATTCTTTTCATTAAAAAAGAAATTATTGAGGATCACAGTGATTTGTTTCTGTAGGTTAGTTTATCAATATTTAGTCTGAGCTTTAAAAAATATTCATTTACTTATCCTTTAAAAAGAATGATGAGCCCATTATGTTGATAACACAAATAACACATTATGTGTGAAAACCAGTTATCTATTCCAAAATATAAATAGTGAGTGAGAAAAGCAGTATTATTTTACCTTTTTTTTTTTGAGAGTCTTTTTAACGTCTGGCTTAACAGAAGCCGCTTGGAGTCTCACACCTGCTTCTGTGTTGCTTCTATTGCAGTCTCAACACAGCCTCCAGAAAGCTCCACTGTTAAGTTGTGAAAGAATAAAGTGAAAAATGAAAATAGCATCCTCGTATTTTGGGAAAGTGGTTTTCATGTCTTGGACCCTAAAACAGTCTCAGGACCCGACAGGTTACCAAGTTCACACTTTGAGAAGTGCTGCTCTGGGTCCTCCAAATCTAGTGGAACGTTCTCCGCTTCCGTTGCCCCTGCGTTCCTGCAGGGGCGACAGAAATGCCTGGAGCCCCAGCTCGCTTTGGTGCGGACTCACACGTGACCTGGGTGACGACCTTCCCACCTCCAGTCCTCGGTCCCCTGTACACAATGTTGCTGGGCTTCTCCGAATTCTGCCTGCTGACCCTACCCAGCCCATAGGAGAGGGACTGGTTGGCAGTGGCCAGTGAGTGGGAGAAGGGCCTGAGACCGCTGGCCAGACCCAGCCCTGCAAGTCTGCAGGGCATCCCTGCTGGGCAGGTTTCCTAGTCTTGAAATGAAAGGTCAGCGTGGCTGACTCCACGCACAGCTTCCCGCAGGCAGATCTTTTGCTTCTGTGGCTCCAGGGAGAAGCCCCAAGCCCTCCTCCAGACATCAGAAGGGGGGACGTGTGCAGTCCTTGTGGTCCTTCCAAAGTCGGGCTGGAGATGCCAGCCCTCAGCCCCAGCATGAGCTTGCCAGAAGCCCGCGTCTCGGAATGTCGGAACGCTCCAGGCTGGCGGGAGATCACCAGCCCCAGAGGCAGCTCCCCGCCAGGACTCAGGGCTTCTGTGTCAGTGGGGGTGGGGGGGAAGCCCTTGCTGCCCTCCCATCCTCTGTAACTGAGAACAAAGACAGACTTCTCACTTGGGGCTGAGACGAGAAAGGGCAAAGCCCGGATCAGCTCTAGTCCCTGGCTTTCAGGACTCTGAGGCTGTGTCCTCAAATGAAGACTCAGAACAAAAGCATTTACCACAGGAAAGAAGTTCAGCCAACGTGGGCCTGGCTCAGTGAAGCAGAATGCAGGTCTTCAACGCGAAAGCAGATACAGGACTCCCGGGGTCCCTGCTGCAAGGGGTGAGTCACGTTCCCCAAAGATGTGTCCCCCAAATCCATGCCGGGGCTGAGGGCTGGCATTCTCCAGCCCGACTTTGGGAGGACCGCAAGGACAGTGGCACGTCCCCCCTTCTGATGTCTGGAGGAGGGCTTGGGGTTGCTGCCTGCTGCCATAGAAGCAAAAGAAAAGTCCCATGGCAGGATCCGCCAGCAGGAAGCTGAGCGTGGAGCCAGCCATGCTGACCTTTCATTTCAAGACGCAGAAATCTGCCCAGGAGGGGTGCCCTGCAGACTTGCGGGGCTGGGTCTGGCCAGCGGTCTCAGCGTGGTCTCATGTCCAAACCCGTGCCTGTGAGTGTGAGCTTACCTGCACAAAGGTTCTTTGCAGATGTAATTGAGGACTTCATACAAAATCCTGCATTATCCTGCTGCTGCTGCTGCTGCTAAGTCGCTTCAGTCGTGTCTGACTCTGTGCGACCCCATAGACGGCAGCCCACCAGGCTCTGCCGTCCCTGGGATTCTCCAGGCAAGAACACCGGAGTGGGCTGCCATTTCCTTCTCCAATGCGTGAAAGTGAAGTCGCTCAGTCGTGTCCGACTCTTAGCGACCCCATGGACTGCAGCCCACCAGGCTCCTCCATCCGTGGGATTTTCCAGGCAAGAGTATTGGAGTGGGTTGCCATTGCCCTCTCTGTGGATTATCCTGGAGGGCCCTAAATCCAATGACTATATCCTTACAGGAGAAAGGAGAGAATTCAAGACCGGGACACGCAGAAGTAGAGGACTGTGTCAGCGGCTGGAAGGACGTGAGGGTGGGGGGAGCGTGAGAAGGAGCTAGTGAAGAGTGAAAAAAAAAGCATGATGTGAAAGCAGAGAGTTGGGGTTTTGTTAGGAGCATTTTTTGGCTGCCCTGGGTCTTCCCTGCTCTGCACGAGGTCTTTCTCGTTGCCGTGAGTGGGGGGCTACTCTCTAGTCACAGGGCCCAGGCTTCTCGCTGCGGTGGCCTCTCTTGTTGCAGAGCGTGGGCTCTAGGGTGTGGGCTCAGTAGCTGGGGCACACGGGCTTAGGTGTCCCGCGGCACGTGGAACATTTCCGGAGCAGGGATCAAACTCATGTCACCTGTACTGGCAAGCTGATACTTAACCACTGGTCCACCAGGGAGGTCCAAGCACTGTGTTTCATTTGGCACGGGGCCTGGACAGACGTAATTAAGTTACTTCCCTAAGAAATCCTGGATTATCCCGGAAGGCCCTAAATCCAATGCCTGTATCCTTATAGGTTAAAGTGTTAGTCACTCAGTCGTGTCCGACTCTCTGCAACCCCGTGGACTCCTCTGTCCTTGGATTCTCTAGGCACGAACGCTGGAGTAGGTAGCCATTTCCTTCTCCAAGGGACCTTTCCAGACCCAGGGATCGAACCCAGGTCTCCTGCATTGCAGGCAGATTCTTTGCCATCTGAGCCACCAGGGAAGCCCAAAGTAGGCGGGGTATTAGCTGCTCAGTCATGTCTGACTCCGTGTCACGTGGCCTGTCATCCGCTAGGTTCCTCTGTTCATGGGATTCTTCAGGCAAGAGTACTGGAGTGGGTTGCTGTTTCCTTCTCCAGGGGATCTTCCAGACCCAGGGACTGAACCTGGCTTTCCCACATTGCAGGCCGATCCTTTACCGTCTGAGCCACCAGGGAAGCTTATAGGATAAAGGAGAGGAGAATTCGAGACTGGAACACGCAGACGTGCTAAGGACTTAAGCCTGGGGGCCAGAATCTCAGACTGCTCAGAGAAACTGCTCCAAAGAGTTAAGGGAGCAGCCAGGATATATAGGAGTTTTGTAACAAAAACCAAGTAATCAGAACATCAAAAGATTGCTGTTAATTAAAAAAAAAAAAAGACGTCTCAAGTTAAGGAATTTAGCAGTTTTCTGTGTACGGGAAGGTGCAAGAGTCTGGGCTCACTGGAGCCGTTCCGTTGACTAAACCTCGGCTGTCTGGGGCCAGGATCCTGCTTTCTCCATCCTGGGTCCCCGTGGGGTGACAGGACACTTACAGCAGCGAGCGGCCTGGTGGCTGCAACGTCCTCTGGCTACTGATGATACAGCGGGTGACATTCTCTGTCCACACGTGCGGTGGACTCTGTCCCGCTCGGGGACCTCAGGCATTCCCCAGGCGTGTGCCCACCCCCCTCACGGCAGTGCCCACCTCCGTCAACACAGGAGGGCCAGAGGCAGAGTCTGCCAGCCCAGATTTACCCCCTGTGACCACAGGGAGGTCTGAGCGCGGGCACACGGCCGTGTCCAGCGGCATCCAGCATCGCGCACCCTACACACAGCCTCTGGAGGCCACGTCAGTGCTTCCTGTGGAGTCCCTGAGGGTCTTGGTGAATAACACCTTCCTGTCCCTCCAGGTAGAACACGTACTGGGGTTTGAATGTGTCCTCCTGAAGGATGTGTGTATGTGAGAGAGAGAGACAGAGGCACAGAGAGGGAAAGAGAGACGGAGAGGGAGCCATCCAGGCCAGGCCGGCCCAGGAAGCCCGGGCCCGGTGCCTACATGACTCAGAATGCCCAGCGGAGCTTCTCCAGCTGAATTTCACAGGTTTCCTTGAGAAAGAGCGGAGAGCAGCCCCTCCCAGCCCCCACACCTGGCTCGGTGACTCAGCCCATGAAGACACCCTCTCAGGAAGACAGTGTCTCCCAGGACAGAGCGGGAGGGACAGGCATGGGGATGCGCGGGACCTGAGGCCGCAGGGAAGGGGCTGGAGGATGACCCCTCTCGGCACGCCCAGCCCCAAGGAGGGGCACGGACAGCTGGCCTCCCGCACCCCAGCTAGACCTCCCGGCGTTCAGCCCTGCCTAAGCCGCTCCTGGGGCTTCCCTGGTGGCTCAGCTAGTAAAGACTCCGCCTGCAATGCAGGAGACCCAGGTTTGATCCCTGGGTTGGGAAGATCCCCTGGAGAAGGGAACGGCTACACACTCCCAGTATTCTTTGTCTGGAGAATCCCATGGGCAGAGGAGCCTGGTGGGCTACAGGCCAGGAATGACTAACACGTTCCCTTTCAGGCCACTCCCCAGCTGCCTGGCCTGGAGCTGGTCACTTAGCCTCGACAGGGTGGGGATGGCAACCCTTGTCTCCAGGCAGAGGAGAGGCTGCAACCTGGCATGCCCAGAAAGTGAAGGCCCAGCGCCCGGTGTCTGGCAAGCCAGCGATCGATGCCGCAGGTGTTCTTACGATGGCCTGCTAGGCTGCGGAGACCACGCTGGGGCCTCACGTACCCCTCGGTAGGGAGTCACCTCAGCCCCACTGCACAAGCGAGGAAACTGAGGCTCAGGAGCTGAGGGTCTCCTAGCAAAGAGGCTCTGAGCTGCCCCTGAGTGTCCAGCAAAGTCTACAGGCCACATGTGAGGGATGGATCTGCTCTGGGGTCAGCAGGAGAGAGCGGGCCCAGGTTGGCCTGTCCTGGCCCATCCCCTGGGCCACTCCACTGGTGCCCCGGGCCCAGGGAGGAGGCGGGGACCCAGCTGCACCCCTTATACCTGGGCCTTATTCTCCTTACCTGGGAAATGGGGAAACAGTCACTGCTGCCCCTGGCGCTCAGCAGGTGTGAAAGCACCCGGCACCTACCTGGCTCAGGCCCCTTCCGGGGGGCCAGCCCAACCAGCTCCCTCCGCAGCCCACCTGGGAGGCACCCTGTCAGACACCCCTGTTCTTAAGTGTCCTGGCTGCTCTACCCTGCCCGGTGAGGCAGCCAATTAAGTGAAGGGGCGGGGGCCCCCAGGGGTTTCCCTCTGAGCCTGTGGTCTTCTTCATCAGCGGGGGCGGGGTGGGGGGGCGGAGCTCAGAGGCTCAGGGACAGCTCCGGACCAGGCTGTGGGGAGCAAGAGCCTGGAGACCTTTCGACAGCTCTGTGCCTCTGTTTCCCCGCCTGTAGGCTGGAGCCTGTCAGGACCTGCCTTCTAGAACTGGGGGGAGGATTGGAGCCATCATCTAGAGCCCTTTGGCATGGCACTGGGGACAGGGTGGGGGTCTACCTGCAAGACCCGTGGGGGCTCCCGCAACCCCCATGGGTGGACCACCCAGAACTAAGCAGCGACCCCAAGGGTGACAAGCACACCCCCTCGAGAGCAGGGTGTCTCGGCCTCAGCACGGCTGACGTTTGGGGCCGGACTCTTCCCACCGTGGGTCTCTCTCCTGGGTGTGATGGGCGTTTGCTGGCCCCCCGGCCTCCCCTGACTGGAGTCCAGGAGCACCCTCAGCTGTGACAAGCAAGGGTGTCTCCGGACACCACCCGAGGTCACCTCGAGGAGGAAGGCAAAATGCGCCCAGCTGAAGACTGGATGGAAACTGTCTTAACCTTAAACTGTATTCACCTGAGAAAGAGTGAAGTCCTCCGTACCTGCTGCTGCTGCTGCTGCTGCGTCGCTTCAGTCGTGTCCGACTCTGTGCGACCCCATAGATGGCAGCCCACCAGGCTCCCCCGTCCCTGGGATTCTCCAGGCAAGAACACTGGAGTGGGTTGGCATTGCCTTCTCCAATGCATGAAAGTGAAAAGTGAAAGTGAAAAGTGAAAGTGAAGTTGCTCAGTCGTGTCTGACTGTCAGCGACCCCATGGACTGCAGCCCACCAGGCTCCTCTGTCCATGGGATTTTCCAGGCAAGAGTACTGGAGTGGGCTGCCATCGCCTTCTCTGTACCTGTAAGGGGCCTTTAAAGAGATCTTCCCTCTCCCAGGCAGATCACGGGAGATGTCCTAAACTCAGAACCGGGGCTGCTCTTCAGAGACCCGTCAGCCACGTCATCTGGGTTCACTCGAAGGGCCTGTTGCTTCCTCGGGGACTCAAGGAGTCCAGGCCCCCATGACAGGTGAGGAGACCGAGGCGCAGAGCGGCACGGCAGCTCCTGGATGTGAAGCCCCCCCAGTGCGGCCCCACGGCCACTGCAGCCAGCCCCCACCCCCCTACCCCCACCCCGGCTTCTCTGCCCTACACTTGGCCAGGTGCCCCTTTGACCTCAGCGGTGTCGTTTCATAAACGCGAGCTGGCTTCAAGCGGCCAGCATCACAGTGACTGGAGACTTTCCCTACTTCGGGCCCCTGAGACCTCCACCCCAGGGGATGGCGGCTTTGTTTTCTTCCTCTATTCCCTGTGGGTTGGCCCTGACAACCAGCCATTGGCCAGGCTGCCGGCAGCCGCACCCAGCCCCAGGCAGAAGCTGAGAAGAGCCTCCAGGCTGGTCTCCTCCGTCTGTGTGTGCGGAGCAGATCCCACCCCCTGACAAGGCGGAGGGGTCCCACCATGGCCCTGAGCATCTTGTCTGAGCAGCTCTGCATCCAGAGGCCTCGCAAGGTGACGGTGGGGTGGGACCCATCCTGGGGGTGAGGCCAGACCCGCCTGCGCGGCAGCACACCCCACCCCTTCACCCACCGTGCTTTGATGCCCTGGGGGAACCACCCCTGGCCGGATGGGGTGGCCATGATAATGAGGCTGGGAGCCTGTTTGGTCCGAGGCCACCCACCTGGCTGGTTGGGGCAGAGCTCTGGTAGGAAGTCCTGCAGCCGCCCTCCTGCGAGCCTGCTCCAACTCAAAGGGCCTGAAGGGGCCTCTCTGGGCAACTCCCCAGCTCCGCCAGGCAGTCAAGCTGCTTCCCTCTGACCACCAGGCTCAGGAAACGCTCCAGCAACACGGGGTGCCGGGGCTCAGCTGAGGGTCAGTCCTGCCCCTTGGAAGGTAGCGACTGAGAGTTTGGAAACCCTACCTGGTCCGCCAGGTCTGGAAGTGGGTGGGCCTGGCTCCAGCTGGTCTGCCCCTGTGGGACAGGGTAAGAGGAAGACCCCAGCAGGTCCGGGGCCACCCGGGAAGGGCTGAAGGAGACCCCTGACCTCCTCCACTCCGCCTGGGGTTGTTTAGCAGAATTAGAGCCTCTTATGTGTACAAGAAGGTTTCAGGGTCTAAAACGGTCTCTGAGGGCAGAAAGGATGAGAAGGACACAGGAGGAAATTCACAAGAAGGCGGGCTCCTGGCCAAAAAAAAAAAATATATATATATATATATATATATGTATATATATGCTGAGAAAGAGATGCTGTTAGAAACGTGGGTGTGAAGCAGGGTCCATCTAACCACACACGGGGGACAAGGACAATGGGCTCAGATTTCTGGGGTTCCTCTTGTGCTCTGGTGGCTTCCACCTGGGGGAGAATCGGTAAGAGTCTTGGGCTCAGAAAGAGAGGGGTCTCCCCACACCCTGGCTGGGAGACGGGGGCTGGAGGTCTGCAAGCATCTGTGACCACGACGGGCCCTCCCACAGCCTCACCCTGGAGGCTGACCCCAGTCACCGCCAGCACCCCTTTTCCGGAAGGGTCCGCACCCCCGTCGCGGGGCGGGCTGGGGTAGCGAAGGAGCCGACCGCGTGCCGGGGGAGCGGGGCGCAGCCCGGCAGCGGCGGGGGTCCGAGGCGCGCCGGCTCCGCACTGCGATCCCGCCCGGGTTTTGCGGCCGCCGCGCCCTCCGGCCCTCCGCCCTGCCTCCTCTCCTCCGCCCCGCGCTCCCTCCCTCCGCTCCCGCGGTTGGATCAGTCTTCTGGCATTTCCTGCAGCCGGGCCGCGTCGCCAGCTGAGCCCCCGCGCGCCCGGCCCGGCGCGCCCCGCTTCTCAGGGTAGGAGCGCCGCGGGCGGGCAGGGGGCGGCAGGGCTGCGGAGGCGCCGGGGAGCGGGCGGGGAGGGGGCCGGAGGGGCTGCGGCCCGGAGGGTCGGGAGCGTCCCGCCGGCCGCCGGGTGGAGGGGGGCGGGCTGCGGAGTCGGGGGAGCCCCGTGCCAGAGTCTGCGGACCCGGGGGACGGGGGCGCAGCCCCGCAGCCCCCGACAGTGGCCGGTCCTGGGGAGCCGGGGGTGGTGCGGGGACGATCGCAGACGCGGGCGGCTTGGGGGGCGGGTGGTGCTGAACGTGAGGCGCGGCGGGTAACCGGGCTCTCAGTTTGGGGGGCTTGAAAGAGGCTGCCTGGAGGAGCCGTTTCTGTGTCCCCGCTCAGTCCAGACCCAGGGAGTCTTGAAGGGGCAGGGTCTGCGGGGAGGGGGCGTGCTGCCTTTGCCTGGGGTCTGGATTGGGGTCTGGCCTCCCAGCTCTGGGCTTGGTCTGTGTCCTCAGTGAGCCTGCCTGAGCTCGGGGGAGGACCTTTGCTGTCCCCAGCCTCCTCCTTCTCTAGACCACTGAGCCCCTGAAGACTCGGAGCCTCCGACATTGTTCCCGACATTGTTCCCGGGACATGAGTCTGCATGAGGGTCCTGTGCGCTTGAGGATGCCTGGGTATCAGGGGAGGGCGGGATGTGGGGTCGGGGTGCCGGCAGCCCTGGGGGCCAGCCGCTGCCCCCTGGGACCCCCAGGGACAGCCCGGACCAACCTTCCACCCACCCCCACCCCCGCCCAGCTCGGCAGTCTGCTGTGGAAGACCCTGGAACCGGGGTTCTGAGTGGCCCAAAGGGCGTGTGGACAGGCCCCGCCATGGGGAAGTGGGCTCCTCTGCCCCCACTCACCGTAGGCTGAGCCAGGCCCTGGCCAAGCAGCTGGTTGGGTTTTCGCTCTCTCTCCATTTGGAGGTTTTTCCAACTCGCTACTCGCTCTGCACCAGAGATAATCTGCCGGAGCCCCTTCGAGGTGCCTTTTGCAGGCTGACCTCTGTGGTTCCCCCTGCCCCAGGTACGCCCCTAGGCCGGGTCCAGCCGCAGTCTGGTCACTGCCAGGGTGGGGACCTGTGTGGGCCAGGTCCCAGACGGCAGAGCCCTGCCCTCAACAATGGCAGGCAGAGTGGTCGGCCCGTGGCTTTTACCCACTTACCTGGCTGTGTGAGGCCGCGCCGCTCCTTGAACTTGCCAGGCCTTGTGGGCGGTTTGGGGGCGTCTGGACAGCTCCCCTTGGGCTCCAGGCCTGCGGTCCCATTGTCCGCCTGCACACATGTGGGGCAGGGCCCGGCTGCCAGGAGGGCAGGCAGGAGGTGCATCTCTCTGGTCTGTCCTGCAGCTGTGTTTAGAGATGGTGCCAAAGCAGATGGGCCAGGCGGAGGCCCTCCAGCTGCCGGGAGTCCTGGGCCCTGTCCTGGGGAGGCCGCAATGCCGATGTGAACCCATGTGGGCGGTGCGTCCTGGACGCTGGAGAGAAGCCCCTCGTTTCTGGACCTGGGAGTCAGGCTGGCCTGAGTTGGGCTAAGGGATCAGCTGAGTCTCCAAAGGTCTGTTCCCGGCTCTTTCCTGAATGCTGGCCACAGCCCCTCCCCTCTAGGATGGTCATTACGGGGCTCAGAAGGTCTGGGGGTCAGTTTCTCCCCTGAAATCTGTCTTCCTGGAAGCATCCTGAACTGTGACAGTCAGCTGACATGCTGCACTTGGAGGAGGGAAGGAAACCTGGGTGACAGGCCAGTGGTTTGAAGATTGTTGGGTGTTCTCAGCAGCTGTGTCTGGGAGACTCTCGCTTCCCGCTGATGCTGTGGTCAAGCCAGAGTGTGCGCGTGTGCGGTGGCGCACAGGTGGATGAGAGCTCACCCAAGGTGATGGAGGCATGCCCGCCCCGCTTCCTGTTCACTCCAGGGACAGGTGTGCGGCCATAGCTAGGAAGAGTTACATAGGTGAGGCCTGAACCTTGGGGCTGGGGGCTGTTCAGGGGCGCACGGCACGTGCCAAAAGGATCCCCATCTTTTGGATTTGAAGGGAGTGGTCCACAGGTTGGATAGAACTGCCTGGATGCTCTCAGGAGTGGAGAGGAGCCAGGGGGGCACCGTCAGGGTGGGGGCAGGGTTGAGTGGCGCAGAGGGGTTGAGTGGCCCCTCTGAGGGCCAGGCGTGCTGCTCGAGGCCATCAGAGGAGCAGAGGGCTGCTGTTGGGGCTGGGCTTGCCCCGTGAGCCTGCGGGTCGAGGGAAAAGCCCGGGGTATGAGCTCTGTGCAGGTGTGCGGCTGGCCTTGGTGGCTCGTCACCTTCAGTGGCTGGGGAGCTGTGTGAGCAGATAGAGCTCGTCCAGGGAACAGTGGTGGTAGTTGAGGACAAAGGACTTGGACTTTGGATCACGTGTCCTCGGCGTTGCAGCTGCCCCACGCCAGGATTCCTGTGTGCCTGTGGGTGTAGAGTTGGCCTATCCTGCTGTCTGCGCTGAGGGGAGTGGGCACCCGCTCTGTGGTCAGGATTGAAGTCACGTCCCATCGAAGGCCAGGGCTTAGGTGCGACTTGGGTCTGGGACACAAGGACTCTGGCTTCGAGTTCTTTGTCCAGTGAGGTAACTGGGGAATCGGCCGTCAAGGTAAGAAGCGCTGCACACCCAAGACGTGGAGCCGCCTGGGAAGGCGCAGGGCTGTAAGAGAATTTCCAAGGTTATCTGGGTCATGAAGCCAGTGAGAGGCTGTTCCCACGGCGCAGGACATGAGCCTGGTTGGCCAGCCCCAAGGGACCCACGGGGCCCTTGGCAAAAGCCTCAGAGCCAGCACGTTGCTCACCTCTCAAGCCCACCCTCCACCCACTCCTCTCTCCAGACTGGCCTCTGCTCCTCCCTTCCAAGGTGTGAGGCTTCGTTTTCTCAGCACCGTGATCCGTCGTCTCTGAAACCACCTCTGTCCTGCACTAGTTCAGTTGAGTGGATGGATACAGAGAGAGCAGCTGGGCCAGGGCGGGCCCACGGCAGGCGACGTGTAGGCATTGGGGTTTTCCTTCACTCATTGCCTTGATGTACCCTGGGGCTCTGACCCCTAGCCTGGCACACAGTAGGTGCTGCTGTACTCTGGGGCTTTGACCCCCAGCCTGGCACACAGGAAGTGCTGGTATCCCCTGGGGCTCTGACCCTCAGCCTGGCACACAGTAGGTGCTGGTATCCGCTGGGGCTCTGACCCCTGGCCTGGCACACAGTAGGTGCTGTTATCCCCTAGGGCTCTGACCCTCAGCCTGGCACACGGTAGGTACTGGTATCCCCTGGGGCTCTGACCTCCGGCCTGGCACACAGTAGGTGCTGGTATCCCCTGGGGCTCTGACCCCTGACCTGGCACACAGTAGGTACTGGTATCCCCTGGGGCTCTGACCCCCAGCTTGGCACACAGTAGGTGCTCAAATGAAGTTGTAGGATCGTCTTTGCCCAGGGACACCCCATCCTGTGTTTCCCTCCTGGTCTGTGGGCCTCACCAGCACTTGCAGGTGGGACACCTGACCGGCCTGTGCCCTCTGCTCTAGGAAGGATGGACCCAGCCTGCCCCCTTCCCAGGGGTCCTGCCGTTCCTGGATTGGAAGTATGGTGTGCAGAGTAGCTGACCTGGGGGGAATGCCTGATATTTACTGGGTGAATGGAAGGGGGCCAAGGCTGCCCAGGCCCTCTCTGACCCTGGCTGAAATGGGGGGGGGTGCTGCAAGGGTGTCCAGGCCCCACAGCTGGGCAGTGCCACTCATAACCCAGTGAAGGAGTACTTTACAGGTTAACGAGCACATGAAGGGGGGTTATGGGGTGCCCCCTCCCACAGGCCTCTGGCCAGCCTGACCGTTTTGACCAGCTAGGGGTCACTTTCCTTTGTCCAGGCCAGGGTGGGATTGGGGATGGGGACCAGGAGTAGGCAAGTCCCCAGGAAGGCAGAAGGGGCGATGGCTCAGAGGAGATGAACCAAGCCAAGGGCCTGCCTCTGAGCCAGGAGGGAGGGAGCCTTTCGGTCCTTGACCGACAGTGGGCAGGGGCGGTGACTTTGTCCCTTCCCTTGCTGGCTGGGTTACAGCCAGCGCGAGCCCATTTCCAGCAGCTTCCACTTGAGTAAATGCGTGTTCGCTGTGGGAGGGTTCAGGTGGCGGTACTGGTGTGCCCGCCTATTGGGGTGAATACGGCACAGGGGAGGTGCCTTAAAGGGCCAGGCCTGTGCAGGGCGTGGGGAGGGTGGTGCGGTGGGGCAATCTGTGCCCGCCTGTGGGGGAGCCCTACAGCAGAGCCGGGGTCTCCCGGGGGTCTGTCGCTGGGGCTGTGCTGGCTGCAGAGGCAGCTCCTCGGGGCTCTCTCGGCCTGCCCTTTCTGGGAGAGCCGCGTCCCCAGGAGGCCAGAGGGAGGGGCCCGAGGATGCGTGGGAGAACAAGGCCTGCCTAGCCTGTCCGGGAGGGTGACGCTCACCCACCCCACTCAGGGGTCACCGTGCGGGGCGGAGCTGGGGAAGGACCTGCCCCTGAGGTCTACAGACTTGAGCACGGAACCTTCCAGGTCAGAGAGCCCAGGGACAGGCCTCCTTGTTATTTATTGACACGTTTGCTCAACGTGTTCTTATGGCTTTGCTGCTGGACTGGGTGTAGGGCGGGTTCACAGCGAGTCTTCACCCTCGGGGGGACACCCAGAGGTCCGGGGCCCTTGCACATCCTCCCGTGGACCCTGAGCTTGTGGGGGTCGCCACTCCAACCCCGAGGACAGGGAATGGGAGGAGTCCCCCTTCCCCCACCTGCCTCCCAGGGGGGACCTAAGGGCCAGTGTGGCATCTGGGGCAGGGCTCTGAGAGTGCGGCCAGACGTGGCCACGGACGAGCCCCTGCCTTCTCGGGACACCTCTACATCCACATCCTCAGTGCCCTGGCCGAGGCCCTCTCTGGGTCAGCATTCAGCCACCCAGAGGGACAGGACAGGCCCTCCCGCATAACCCTGTCCCTGAGGGGAGTCTGGATCCCCGCTAGCCCGTCTGCCTGCCCGGCCTGGGCTGAGCTGGCTGGCCCCCCGGACCCTGGTGCAGGCCTGGGGTTGGAGGTGGGCCTGGGGTAGATGACGCCAGGCATCACGGTGGATTTGGGGGCTGAACCAAGGAAGAGGCTTGGGGATTCCTAGCCCAGGCCCTGGGACCAGCAGTCTCTTTACTCCCCAAAGCCCCATTTCCCTGTGTGTAAGCCAGGCCCTCTGCAGTCCCAAGGGAAGTCAGGAGGTAGGTGACCATCAGCCACGTGTTGGTGATGCTGGCAGGCACACAGCAGGGCCTCGGGGTCTGGGGAGGGCAGAGGGGGCTGAGGCTTCACTTTAAAGCCCAAAGGTGAGTGCAGGTGGGGAGTGGACCCCGCCCCCAGACAGAGAGCTCCAGCCCCCTGCACCTAGATGGCCTTTAGCTCTTAGCATCTCCTGAGTGCAAGCTGACCCACAGAAGCGGCCTTTGTCCTGATGTCCTGAGTGAGTGCAGACACTCACCTGAGGCCTCTGTCTCCCCTCCCCAAGCAAAGCTGGGCTTGAGGGCCTACGGCTCATAAGGTCCATCCAGCTTCCACTTAAGAGACAAGGAAACCACCGCCCCCAAAAGGGCGAGATCACCACATGTCCCCACCAGGCCTCAGTTTCCCCATCTGTGAAAGTCATTGAGTCGTGTTTGACCTCCATGGACTGTAGCCCGCCAGGCTCTCTGTCCATGGGATTTTCCAGACAAGAATACTGGAGTGGGTGGCCATTTGCTTCTCCAGGGGATCTTCCTCACCCAGGGACCAAACCCAGATCTCCCGGATTGCAAGCAGATTCTCTACGGTCTGAGGCACCGGGGAAGCCCCATCCGTAGGTCTCCCTTAAGGCCCCAGATTTTTGCCATCCTGTGTCCCACATTCCTGCCTGACTAGACGGGGAGTCCTGGGGCAGGAGCTTGGAGAGAGGGGGCGTCCGGAGGCCCATCTCTAGAGGGCTTGGTTCCCCAGCACCTGCCCTTCCCACTGCTTTATAGCTGAAGGTTCCAGCAGGTTTTATGTGGAAGAAAGTGTTCTCTCATTTTGAAAAGTGTGAATACCACAAGACGGGTTGGAAGTCTCTCCCCGACCCCCTCGGGTTCACCCAGGACTTGGTGTCACTGACGCGGACACCTGCTGCTGCCCGCAGTCCCTGCAGTCCTGAGACAGGACAGGAGGGGGCTTTGCCAGTCGCCCACGCGGGCCGCCCTGTGTGAGCCCTTTGGGGGACCCAGTACCCCTCCTGCGTCCTCCACCTGCTTCTGGAGCGAAGCCGGCAGTCCACTTTGAAGAGCCCTGACCCACTCCAGCCCACTCACACTGCTTCTGCTTGGGTCCCTGCTCTGAGGTCTCCGTGCTGCCTCTGAAACTCAGCTCCCGGCCCTAGGGACGGGTCCCCTGCGGGGCAGGACCCACAGGGCAGGACCCAAAGGTTGAATGAGTGTTATCTTTCCCCAAATGCCAAATCCAAGTACTTATGCTATTGTAAAACACAGTGTGTATCGTGCCTAAAAACTATGAAAATCATTTTACCATTTTAACCTAGATGTCTAACCAGTCTATTTATTCTGATAAGTATACTATCAAGTTTTTTAAAAAGAGGGGGATGGGAAGAGGCCCAGCCCTTGGTCCTGAGAGGCTGGGAGAGTTTGGGGTTGCCAGAAGGCGACACCTTGACCCAGAAACGTCAGAATTCAGCCCCACTGGGTGGCCCGGAGGGTGAGGACAGTCAGGAACGGGGCCCAGTTGCTTGTCCATTTCAGTGGCCAGGGTGGGTCATCCTTGCTGGTCAGTAGCGAGCTCTGGAGGCCCCCGGGAGAGGGGAAGGTGTCCCCCCCACACACGCCGAGCTGGAGTTTCAGTGCGTGGCCTGCTGCCGGGACCTTGGCCACGCCATCCCGCTTTCTTTCCCATGCAGACCCTTCCTGGGCTGGGCATCTCCCCCACCAGCAGCAGCAGAGGCCTGTCCTGCAGGAGCACCTTCCAGCCACCTGGCGCTGGGCCAGTGCCCTCTCAGCCTGGGGCAGCCCCCACCCCAAGCCCCGCCCTGCTCTCCCAGGTTGCTGGGCGCTCACTCTGATGTGATCGGCACCTCTGTGCCTTAGCAGGTGCTGACCCCCTTCCTGGAGCGCCCTTCCCGCTGGCCTGGCAGCACCCAGCAGGCATGCGGGGAACACACCAGGTGTCTGGGCAGCGCAGCCCCGGCCCGCCACCTTGTCCGCGGGCCCTGCATGGGTCCACCTCACCCCTTACCTGCGCTTCTCTTTTACCCGAAATATTCTCTGTTAACGGTGGCTTCCCACCCAGGGGGCGCTCACGGTAAAGAACCCGCCTGCCGGTGCAGGAGTCATGAGACGTGGGTTTGATCCCTGGGTCGGGAAGATCCCCTGGAGGAGAGCATGGCAACCCACTCCAGGATTTTGCCTGGAGAATCCCATGGACAGAGGACCCTAGCGGGCTGCAGTCCATCGAGTCACAGAGTCGGACACGACTGAAGCGACTTAGCACGTGCTATATTACATTTTGTAAACATTTTTAAAACCGCGGTGACGCTGGTTTACAACAGGATGTCAGTTTCGTGTGTGTATGAGGTGTGTGTGTTGTGTTTTGAGCTCTGTATGCTCCGCGGCGTGCTCACACAGGGTGCTCTCCACCCCATCCGGCTCCGATGATCCCTTACCCATCTCACACCCCTGGACCCCTCCCAACCACTGCCCTTCTCTGTATCTTTTTGGCTTGTTCACTTGTTCCGGTTTTTTGTTTGTTGCTTAGATTCCACATACGAGTCGGACCCTGCAGGATCTATCCTTCTCCGCCTGATTTGTCTCATTTAAGCATAATGCCCTGGGATCCGTCCGTGTTGCCTCAAACGGCAGGCGTTGGTCTTCTCTCGTGGCTGAGCCGCGTTCCGTTGTGGACACACCACCTCTTTGTCCAGACCGTCCCTTCCCCTCTGGGGCTGGGACTGGCCTCCGGGCCAGAACCCCGGGCCAGGCCCTCGCCTCCGCCCGCTTGCTGGGAAACTGTCACTGGTTTCCTGACGGGTCAGTGAGCCGCTGCTCCTGTTTGTTTGGTTTGGGTGTTTTGTTTTAGGCGGTGGCAGGCGGGTCACGGGAGCTCATTAACCCAGATGCCCTGAGTCTGCTGTGAGCAGCGCCCTGGAGAGGGGGCTCCTGACTTGCCGTGGGGGCTCCGAAGCCTCCCGTCCGACCACATGGATGCCGAGCTGCGCGGTGGTTGCATCGTGGGCTCAGTGGTCCAAGAACCAGGCGAGAGCCCCCCCAGCTCGGACACATCACTAGCCAGGGGGCCTGGGCGAATCCTCAGTTTTCCCATCTGTGGAAAGGGCGCGGCAGTGCCGGCCTCGGGGACGAGAGGAGGACGCCTCTGAAGCACAGAGCTGGCCCCCCCCCCAATGGCACAGCCGCCCGGCCCGCATCGGCCGAGGCTCTGCCAGCCAGGAGGGTGTGTTCCTTATCCTTGATTGCAGTTCTGATTAATGATTAATGGCTGGGAAAGGTTTACACACAGAAACAAGTGAAAAGATAAAACCCATCCCGCCTCGTCGAGGTCCTGACCTCTGGCTCCGCTTGCTTCAGGCCGGGAGCCCAGAGTTCCAGCTTGGGAACTGACCCCCACCTCCGTGGTCCCCCCACGGGGGTGCCGAGCTGACTCCCCCGCGCGCTCCTGCGCCTTTGCCGTATTTGGGTGAGTCCAGAGACGAGCGCAGGCCCCTTGGCTGCATGACAGCTGTCGCCTGACCGTCACGCTGCCCTCACGCCCTTCTTACTTCCTGTAATTCCGGAGTCATGGAGAAGTTGCAAAAACCTGAAAACGCAGCCTTTGGAGCTTTTGGCCGTGGTGGTCTTGAGTGCCCGTGCCCCGTTCACTTTCCTTATTTTCCATCGATAAGGGAGCACTTAGGCCCCTGGTGGCTCAGACCATAAAGAACCACCTGCGATGCAGGAGACCTGGGTTCCATCCCTGGGTCAGGAGGATCCCCTGGAGAAGGGAACAGCAACCCACTCCAGTATTCTCGCCTGGGCAATTCCGTGAACGGAGGAGCCTGGCGGGCTACACAGTCCATGGGGTCTTAAAGAGTTGGACACGACTGAGCGACTAACGCTTTTCATAGGCCCACTCTTCTGTCGAGAGGCCCTGGGTCAGTTCCATCTGATCCTGTCTTACGGTAGGTCTTCTGGGGCACGTAAGCAGGCGCTTCTCTGGGGTATCGGCCTGGGGCGAGGTCTCGGCTGAATGGGGCCACGTGGCTGCCATGGACACCCCAGCACACGCAGAGGGGAGCCAGCCTTTCCCTGGAGAAGGACACCCCGCCACGGGTGGCGCTGAAGAGTCACAAAGGTCTGAGCACGGGGTGGGCGTGGGGACCCAGCCCGGGTGGGTGGGCAGGGGATGCGTCTCCTGGTGGGGTGAGGTCCTCGGCTTACTGAGCTGTCTGGGGTCAAGATGCACTTTCCTAGGCCATCCCTCAGCGTTCCTGGCCTTGGAGACCCTCCAGGACTGCCTGTCACCTTGAATCCCTCTGGAGGGAGGTCTTGCTTCCACCTCTGCGTGGGCTGCAGGCTAACAATTGGCTCCCAAGTGCACACACAGATGTTGGCCAGGGTCCCCCGAGGGGTCGCTCGGTGACCAGCGCATTCTGTTAATTAAAAGCAAGAACTACATGTAAGGTGATGACTGTAGTTGATAGCACTGTTGTAGAACTGAAATTCACTGGGAGACTGGAACGTAACCGTTCTCACCAAGAAAAAAATAAATACCAATACGTGAGCCGACGGATGTGCTAATTAACTAGACTGGAGGAATTCTCTCTCACTGAGACATGTATCGGGTCAGCATGACGTATAGATCTTTAAATATCTCGCTGTTTTATTTGCTGATCACAGCTCAGTTAAGCTGAAAAAAATAGACTGAACCAGTGACTGCAAGGGTCCAGGGAGGGTGGGGTCTGGCTGAGGGTCTGCAGGTTCTGCCTGGAGCTGGTTAGAGCGAGGAGGGGCCCAGGCTGAAACACACACACACACCATCCCCTCCCCCTCACGCCGAACCTGGGACACAGATGGCGGCCAAGACCCAGACCACAGTATTTCCGTGGAAGCAGATTGCTGGTGGAAGGCAGCTGCCCAGTCGTCTGGTCTCCTGGGGCCTGGGTGCAGAGGACCATGGGTGACGCTGGTGCCCCAGGCCTCTGGGAGCTGGGGGACACCCTGGGCCATGGCCACCAGCTGGGAAGAGTCCCCGGCAGGATTCGGGTCCCTGTGCTGGGCGTCCACCCTGGGAGAGAAACTTCCTCTCCTGCACTCGCCGGTGTGGCCAGGAGGTGCCCCTGCTCCCAGGGTGCTGGGTGCTGACCCATGCATCTCAGGGAAGCCTGCTCCTGTGGGCATATTAGTCAGCTCTGGCTGCCGTAACGGACACTACCGACGCTCATTATCTCCAGTCCTGCAGGCTGGACTCCCAGACCCAGCGGTGGGCAGGGCTGGTCCTCCTGAGGCCTCCCCCGGGCCGTGCAGACAGCCGTCTCCTCCCCACGTCCTCACAGGGCCGTCCCTCTGAGTGTGTCTGTGTCCTGGCCTCCTCTTCCTGTAAGGACCCCACCCTAGTGACCTCATTTTACCTTAACCACCTTTTTGAAGACCCTGTCTCCAAATACAGCCACATTCTGAGGTCCTGGGGGTCAGGACCCCAACACAGGGCTTTGGGGGATGCAGTTCAGCCATGATCGTGACCCTCCTGGGGTGTGTTTCTATTTTTATTTTCTGCGGGGCCCAGATGTTTGTAGGGAGTAAGATTTTGCGGTAATCAGAGCCTCTTCCACCCATGAATGTCTGGAAATGTTTTCAGACTTTACTCCCTTGGATCCTGACGGTCTTATATCCGCCCGGGAGCCCTTGGCCAGCATTTCCAGTGCCTGGACTTGGGATGGAGGCAGAAGCCCACATCATATGAGGTTCTCACACAAACACCCAGTCACGCTTCTCTGCGACTGAGCCCCACCTGTGGTCAGGGAGTCCCATGAGGCGAGTCGCGGGGTCTGTGCCACCAGGTCCTGCTGCTCCCTGGCCTCCTGCCTGCCAGACAGCACCTCCGCCAGCCTCAGCATCTGGGCTTCCCCTCCCCACTGCCTGCTGTCCAGTCCAGCAGACACCCTCCGCGTGGAACCAAACGTGGCCTTTCCGGCGGGCTGGGTGGTCAAGCAGATGCTGAGCCACCAGGCTGTTCGTCCTGACACTCCCAGTCCTTTCTGTGCCCGCGGCCAAGTGCAGAGTCCTGAGGGCGGAACGCGTGCTCCCTACCGTGCTGGTGGGGGTCTTCCCTGGGAGTCCCCTGCTCCTCCCTGTTACCAGACCTGATGGGCTGCCGGAGGATGCAAAGGAGGGCCCATGGAGACCTCCACCCAGAGCCCAGGAGGGGAGCAGACCCTTAGCTGGGAGTAGCAGACACTGTTTTAGGGAGTGGCCCCAGGCACACCTAGTAGGTCTGGCCTTACGGGCTTCCTACCGAGAGCTCCCAGCGCAGCGGGAAAAGAGGCTTCTTCCGCGCCGAGTGGGTCCTTGAGGGGCTTCTCCCAAGTGGGGCCGCCTCCGGCCCCCACAGCTCGTGTTCCGTCCTGCTCGTGTCCCTGCCGTCCAGCAGCGCTGCAGATTGTTTTCTAACCTGCGGTTTAACAAACGCTGGGAGGAAGACACCCAGGCAAATGACTGTCCTCCCACCTGTTCATTATTTTTAAACCGTGTCGTTTTCTAGTTTATTTTTAAATCTTGAAAGCATAAAGAACATGCTGTTTATCTCTGGCGAGCCTGTTCTGCCCGACGTGGCCGTTTATCACTTCCCAGTCCAGTCTGGAGCATCCTGCCTCTGTTTGGGCCCCAGTCGGCCTGCCAGACAGGAATAACCCCGTGGAAACTGTGCCCCCCAGGGACCCACTCCTTCAGGCCTTGGGGGCCTTTCCCCCACCAGAGCAGCCACCCCTGCTGTCAAACCTTTAAAAGCCTTCCCACGTTCAAGGGAAGTCTTTCTAAAATGCTTTACACACAATGCCTTGTAGCCTTAGGTATAAATGAGAAATAATTTAACCCTTTTCCTAGAGACTTAGGTCCTTGTTGTTATTCAGTCGCGAAGTCGTGTCTGACTCTTTGCAACCCCATGGACTGCATTACACCAGGATTACCTGTCCTTTACCATCTTCCAGAGCTTGCTCAAACTCATGTCCATTGAGTCGGTGATGCCATCCAGCCATCTCATCCTCTGTCGCCCCCTCTCCTCCTGCCTTCAGTCTTTCCCAGCATCAGGGTCTTTTCCAGTGAGTCAGTTCTTTGCATCAGGTGGTCAAAGTATTGGAGCTTCAGCTTCAGCATCAGTCCTTCCAATGAATATTCAGGGTTGGTTTCCTTTAGGGTTGACTGGTTTTTCTCCTTGCTGTCCAAGGGACTCTCAAGAGTCCTCCAGCATCACAATTTGAAAACATCAATTCTTTGGCGTCCAGCCTTTCTTATGGTCCAACTCTCACGTGACTACTGGAAAGAACCATAGCCGTGACTATACAGACCTTTGTTGGCAAAATGATGTCTTTGATTTTTAATGCTCTGTCTAGGTTTGTCATAGCTTTCCTTTCAGTGAGCAAGCATCTTTTAATTTTGTGGCTGCAGTTACCATCCGCAGTAATTTTGGAGCCCAAGAAAATAGAATCTGTTACCATTTCTACTTTTTCCCCATCTATTTGCACTGTGTTTTAGAACATGGTTAAGTCCACTCATTTATTTTTACTTAAGTAAATGTGCATCTATGAGAAACTTTAGATTGTTGCTGCAATTAGAGAATCACCCTCACCTGTAATGAATAGCAGGTAATCTAAAAACACAGTGAGCTCGAAACACCAAATTGTACCGCGGGTCGCGCTGCCCCGTTTTGTCTGCTGCAGCTTTGCGCCTGAGGCTGCCCTGCTTCTGTTAAGTTAGAGAGATTCGTGAGACGTAGCTGCGTAAAGACCCAGACTTCTCTCCCTTGACTCCGTCAGGAGGCTGGAAAGTGAACTGGAGAGAGAGGCACTTTCCCACTGAGACCTGTGATGACTCACGCTCCCCGCGTCACCCAGCTGCATCCGGCGTCTGCCCACGTTGTAGGAAAGTGTGATGTGCTCTTTCGGGTCTGGCTCCGGAGGCAGAGGGGGCTTCAACGGCTGATTCCAGGGGCTTCTGAGCACCGGCTCTTCCCTAGGAGTGGGCGGGGTGGGACGGAGAGCCTCCTGCTCGGAGCCTGGGAGGTGACCCCACCACAGCATCCCTGTGTCGCCTGGAAACCCTCCCCAGCGACAGCAGCCGTTCTCCAGGGAGCACCGGCTTTCTTTGCTCGGTTTGGGCCGCAGTGGTGTGCTCGCCTTCAGCCTCACTTCTCGTGGGAACAGACAAGGCAGGGCCGGTGTGGATTTCTCCCAGGTGGGGACAGGGGAGAGGCGCCCGGGTCAGCTCCGTCCGAGGTCCGTGTGCTCTGCTGCGTGGAGAGGTCCCGTTCCTGCCGTCTCAGCAGGGGTCCTGGGGGCACAGGGTGTCTCAGGCACGTCCTCGGAGCGTCCACACTCACCTTTCGTTCAGGCTAGCTTTGAGCTCCTAGTGTGAGAGCCTGGGGCGTCCCTGACCAAGGACTGCAAGCGGGTGGCTTATAGCAACCAAAACGGACCCCCAGGTGCAGAGGCGGAAGCCCCAAGTCAGGGTCCTGGCGGGACAGGCTCCTTCCCGAGGCTCTGAAGGAGGGCTCTTCCTGCGTCTCCCCGCCTCTGGGGGCCCTGGGTGCCCCCGGACTTGTGGCCGCCTCCCCACAGCCTCTGCCTCTGCGGTCACCTGGCCTCTTCCTGGGTCTCCGTGTCCTGTTCTCCTGTTACAAGGACATGGTTGTTGGACCAGGGCCCCTGCTCCAGGGCTGCCTCATCTTCGCTCGGTCATGTCTACAGAAATCCTGTTTCCTAAGGAGGTCGCCTCTGCAGCCTGTGAGTTTGGGATGTCCACGTATCTTTTCTGGGGTGCCATCCTCCAGCCCGCCGCACCCAGGAGAGGGTGGCCACGGTGGGTAGGGGCCGGGAGCTTGCGGAAACTCCTGGAGAAGCAATGGTTAGGAGCTGGGCTAGGGCTGACTGCTGGGTGGGAAGGCGATGGCATTCTGGGGACATGGGGTGGCATCCCAGATGCGGCTGTGTTGTCCTCCCAGCGATCCTGGAGGTGGGGTCAGGGGGCTGCCTTACTATACAGACGAGATCACCGGGACATCCAGAGAGGCACAGACCCCTCAGGTGCCCGGCTGAGCGCCGGGCCTGACCACTGGGGGGACCTCCCCACCAGGGAGGGGGCGTGTCTGGCTTCCCCGGGCCAGCGTGTGTCCGTGAACTCTCACGGTGCCCATGCTTGCTGGGCACAGGCTGCTGGCCAGTGTCTGCAGGTGGGACACTGTGGTCCTTGGCCTCTAGCCACTGACCTGGCCCCTCCGTGCGAGACATGTGCCCCTCCGGACTCTCCGCTGCCTGTGTCCCGTGTCCTGCGTCCTGCTCAGTTTGAGACCTGGGCACACCAGGCGTGCCCGCCGCCACACACCTTGGTCTGCCCTCGAGGGCCCCTCTTCCCTGCCCGGCCTGCCAGGCTCTCAGTGGGTCCCAGGCCTGGGGAGTGAACCCGGGGAGAACAGCTGTATTTGCATCACCCATGTTTACCTGGGAACCGAACAACACTCTTTCAAAAGAGCCGTCTCAGAAGGGGAAAGTGCCAGCCCCTCCCTGGAGCCCGGGGACTCTGGTTCCTGAGGGTGACTCGCAGCTGCCCTGAGTGCACCGCCTCTAGTCCCGCAGGCCTTTCTGCTCAGACTTGGGGTGCTGGGACCCCAAGGCTGGGTGACACCACTGGGGGAACTGCTTTGTCCCTGATTTGCTTGTGTGTGTGTGTGTGTGTGGTGGGCAGTCAGGGTGGGAAAGGGAGACAAGGACCTTGCGCAGTCGTGTGCCAGCCCCTGGCACTCGGGGCACCCACAGCAGTGCCCAGTGTCCAGGCTGGTGGTGCCCCAAGCTGCCCAGTGCCTGGCCAGGGCAGTGACTGCCCGTTGCCACGTCATCGAGAGCTGGGGTCTTCTGACGACCAAAGAGGAAGGAAGGGAGTAAGGGGACGGCCTTCACCCTGGAGTTGGGGGCGTGTGTGCACAGGGGCTGAGGGCTTGGGCCACCGACCCACCGGCGTCACCTCCAGGCAGCTCCTGGCTTCGCGTCTCAGTGGTGGGGCCGCCTCCTAGGAGGCCCAGAGGTTGTACAACCCAGAGCCCGAGAGATGCTGCTGTGGGCACCCAGTAAAAGCAGGCACAAGGATGCTGTTCAGCTGTGAAGCTTCTACTTGGGGGGCCAGGGCTCCGAGCTGGTGACCGGCCACACGGCAGCCCAGCCGAGTTCTGGGGGTGATCACGGTGGCGGGGAGGAGGTGACGGGGGCCTGGGGGCCAGCACCCCCTGCCCCAGCTCACGTCATGGCCCTCTCCAGGCTGCCTGGCTGTAGACACGCTGGACCAGTGGTCTCCCAGGGGTGACTGCCCCAGCCCAGGCCTTGGGGAGCTGAGGGCAGCACCCGGACCCTGGCTCCCAATCTCTGCCAGCTTCCCAGTTCAGGGCGTCTGGCGAGGTATGGTTGACCTTGGGGAGCCGTTGTGAGTCAGGGGCACATCTTGGACCCCTGGGGGAGCCAGGTCATCAGGCTGGAGCCTCCCAAAGGCCCGGGGCGGGGCTGGAGGCCCCAGGCTGCTCCGCAGAGGGCCAGGCCGAGGCCCAGCCCTGGGGAGTCCACACTTTCGAGACGCTGCAGCCCACCGGGGGCCAGACACTGGGGACCCCAGGCGATGCCCCCGTCTCCTCTTCCCTCTCGTATCGCCGCTGACGCTGAACCTCCAGCACCGTGTCTCTGGCCGTGCTTGTCCCGGGGGGCGTGCGGCCTCCGATCCACCGGTGTCATCCGTTTGGTGTCCTCAGAGGCACCTGGCCTGTTTTCAGCCTTTAAACTCTGGGGATGAGCTTGCGGGGGAGGATGGGGCTGTAAACTTGCATGTATTTCTTCTCTCGCCTCAAGGCTTTTATGACTTCTCCCCTGAAGCCTTCAAGCGCGAGCTTTAAGGCCGTCCCTTTTGACTCGGCAGCATGGAAAACGTGAAATATCGAAGCGGAGAGGTCAGGGTAACCGAGGCTCCCGCGACGCCCCGCGGTCCCCACCGCTGCCCCCGGGTGTGGCTGCGTCTCATCTCCGTGATCTCGGGCTTGAAATAGACCTTTGTCCTCACCTCCTGCCTGGCGCCCCAGCTTCCTCCTGCTTTCGTTGCCGGCCTTTGCAGCTGCCCTCAGAGCCCGCGTTTGCGGCGGGGGGTCCGGCTGTCTGGGCGGGGTTCTGAGACAAGGTCCCCTGGCCGTCCACACACGGCCTGGAGAGCAGAAGGCAGCGGGGAAGGTTCTGGAAGGTCTCCCCCCAGACACCCCTGTGACCTCGAGGAGCTCCTGGAGGGGTTGAGCCCACCCTCCCCAGAGACCCCCAGGAGAGGCTCCAGTGCCGTTTTCTCCACACCCGCTGGAGCCCCCGCGGGCCTCTGGGCTGTGCGTCCCCAGCCTCTGCCTCTGCCGTGTCCCCCCACGCCCCTGCAGTCTCTTCTTGGCCCCTCGGAGCAGCTCCGAAGGAGGAGAAGGGGTCACGGCCTCAGTCAGCTGAGTCTGGTTCCTGGGTACCTGCTGTATACATATCCCTCTGGGTTAGATGCCCCCTCCCACCCAGCGAACGTCATCAGTAGAACCTGCTACACACCGAACGCCCCCTGGCACTGGGGCTGCAGGGACAAGCCAGGGACCCCACGTGGGTGCCCTGCCCCCAGGAACGGAGGAGGTTCTGCAGCAGAGAGTCTAAGATGTCGGGGAGGGGAGGCGCGTGAAGGGTGGGATGGGGGAGCAGTCCTGGGCTGCCAGATGGAGGTACCAGGAGCTGACGGCCTCTCAGTGGGGCTGGCGTAGCCGCGGGCACCTGGAGAACAGGCCCTGGTCAGCTCCAGCCTGGAGGTGGGGGGACGTGCCCTTGGGGCAGCTTAGGGGACGTTGGCTGCTGAATAGGGGGTCTGGGTGGACCTGATGGAGGGGCCCCAGGCCAGTCCACACTCCTCTAGGACCCTCGGCCACCTGCCCTCGCAAAGACTGTCTCGCCCAAGCCCTCCTCCAGGCCCAGCATCTCTGGCTTCTCATTTATTTTCGGCCAGGTACCAGCTCTGCTGGGGGAGTGCTCTGCAGTAAATGGGGTGGCTGCTCATCACGGGGACGTGAACGAGACCAAGGTCAAGTGGGCTGTCGATACTTTATGTCACCCTGCCCTGGAGTCACCGTGTCACAGCCCCCTCCTCCACGCTGTGGCTGCGGTGTGGTCTCCATGGCTGTGGCGTGGTCCTGTGCCTGTGGAGTGGTCCCTGTGCCCATGGCATGGTCTCCCATGTCCGTGGCGTGGTCTCCCGTGTCCGTGGAGTGGTCTCCCATGTCCGTGGTGTGATTTCCGTGGCCGTGGGCATGGTCCCCATGCCCGTGGTGTGGTCTCCCGTGTCCGTGGCATGGTCTCCCATGCCCGTGGTGTGATTTCCGTGTCTGTGGCGTGGTCTCCGTGGCCATGGCATCTCCGTCTCTGTGGCGTGGTCTCCGTGTCTGTGGTGTGATTTTCCGTGGCCGTGGCATGGTCCCGTGCCCACGGCATGGTCTCTGTGTCCGTGGCGTGGTCCATGGCCGTGGCGTGGTCCCCGTGCCTGTGGCTTGGTCTCCGTGGCCGTGGTGTGGTCTCTGTGCCCGTGGTGTGATTTCCGTGTCTGTGGTATGGTCTCCGTGGCCGTGGCGTCTCCGTCTCCATGGCGTGGTCTCCGTGCCCGTGGTGTGATTTTCCGTGCCCGTGGCGTGGTCTCCGTGCCCGTGGTGTGATTTCCATGTCTGTGGCATGGTCTCCGTGGCCATGGCGTCTCCGTCTCCATGGCATCTCCGTCTCCATGGTGTGGTCTCCATGTCCGTGGTGTGATTTTCCGTGCCCGTGGCGTGGTCTCCGTGCCCATGGCGTCTCCATCTCCATGGTGTGGTCTCTGTGCCCATGGTGTGATTTTCCGTGCCCGTGCTGTGGTCTCCATGCCTGTGGCGTGGTCTCCGAGTCCGTGGCGTGGTCTCCGTGCCCATGGTGTGGTCTCTGTGTCCGTGGCGTCTCCGTCTCCATGGTGTGGTCTCTGTGTCCGTGGTGTGATTTTCCGTGCCCGTGGCATGGTCCCCGTGTCCGTGGCGTGGTCTCCGTGCCTGTGGCGTGGTCTCTGTGTCCGTGGCATCTCCGTCTCCATGGTGTGGTCCCCGTGGCCGTGGCGTGGTCTCCGTGCCCGTGGCGTGGTCTCTGTGTCCGTGGCATCTCCGTCTCCATGGTGTGGTCCCTGTGGCCGTGGCGTGGTCTCCGTGCCCGTGGCGTGGTCTCCGTGCCCGTGGCGTGGTCCTGTGCCCGTGTGTAGCACCTGCTGTGTCACCCTTGGTTTACTTGCCTCCTACCCGCCGATGGGTGTTTTCACTCCTGAAAATAGGCCTGCAGAGCGAATCCGCCCGCACGGCTCCTGGCACAGATATCAACTGTATGATCTCACGTCCCATAGTAAATTTCCAGAAGTCATGTCGTGGGCTCGAGGGGTGCATGTGCTTGACAGTTTGATTCACGCTCCCAACTGCCCTCCAGAGACCCACCTTGCCCTCCTTCCCTCTGTCTGTCTATCTCAGGGCCGTGTGCCCACAGGGTGTCCATCAGGCTGACCCATGGGGCACAAAGGGGTGATTCCTGCTGACCGGCAGGCCACGGTCTGTCACCCTGGGCCAGGCCCTGCCTGGATGCTCAAGGTCAAGTCAGGTTGACCAGCAGAGTCCGAGGCTCTGTCAGCCATCTGGGGACATGACATCCAACCCCAAGGGCTGCAGACAAGTGTTCCCTCCCCCCAGGCCTCCGCCAGGGTCACCTGGGCCCCTGCAGACCCCTGTCCATCCCCAGTCCCCAGACAGGGCCTGGCCAGACCAGACAGGCTTCTGCCACTGGAGAGGGCTTCCTGAGGCCACACAGAGGGCAGGCAGCTTGGGGCTCAGCCACAGGACTACATCACCCTGGTGTCCTGGGGACCTGGTGAGCCGTCCGGCTGGTCTCACGCCCGGCGTCTGCACAGAAATCACCTTCCCTGTGACCTGCGGTTCATCCTTCTTGCTCTGGAGCTGGGGGAGGGCTGAGCCCTCGGATCTGTCTCCCTGGTCTTGCTTCTGGAAAATAAAGCTTGGGCAGGATCCCCAGAGGCAGAGTTGGGGCCCAGTCCTGCCCCCACCCCCTGGTCTCCCCAGCCTGGGTCCCCTGTGCACGCCTTTGCCCCCTGGAGGAGAAGGACCCGTGTTCATCTCTGGGCTTTGAGGGGGCACCGGAGCACTGGGACCTCTCAGAGCTCAGCCAAGCTGTGTCTCAACTCCTCCCGACCCCCGCACAGGGCAGGGAGGGGCAGGCAGGGTTGCAGGGTCATGTGAGCAGTAGAGGCGCCGGGCCCCCTCGGTAAGTGGGCCCTGCGCCCCGATCCTCTCAGGGTCCCTGCTGCTCTGGGCCAGGCTCTGCGGAGGCCAACGCCACCCTCTCGCGGTCCCAGGATCACCCCTTTCCCCAGGGGAGACCCACCTGCTTCCCATCGCCACACGCTGGTGGCTCAGAGGCTCTATGGAAGACGAGTGACCCAGGGCCTGAAACAGGCGGGCGGTCGGAACCAGCCAGGCGTCCGTCCCCCGGTCCAGAGCCGTACCCGTTGCTGCAGCCCAGCGCTCTCTCACGCTGGAGTCTCACATTCATTCTTTCCCCCTCCCTCCCAGGGGCCCCCAGGTCTTTAGAGACCCCCTCTCCACCCTGCCGCAGAGCGCACCACTCATCCCTCACCCTCCGCGAGCTCCAGATGACCGTCCAGGGGTCTCCCCGACCTGTGCGTCAGCTAGGAACGACCATCTGGTGCTCTGGGTGCCTGGGGCCGAGGCTCCTGGGCTGGCGGGGCCCAGGCAGGGGTGGGTGATGCCCTCCACCGCGCTCCAGCTGGGACGCCTGGACGGCCCTCAGCCCACCTGACCCACCTCTGTATGCTGTGACTTTCCCCTCGTCCCAGGAGGCCCACAGGCCCAGGTTCCATCCAGCCTGGGTTCTGGGTCAGCCTTGGGTCCCCTCCCTGCCTGACCCACCTGTAAGTAAGTGTTAGTTGCTCAGCCGTGCCCAGCTCTCTGCAATCCCATGGACTGTAGCCCACTAGGCTCCTCTGTCCATGAGATCTTTCAGGCAAGGATACTGGAGTGGGTTGCCATTCCCTTCTCCAGGGGATCTTCCCAACCCAGGGATCTAACCTTGGTCTCCTGCATTGCAGGCAGATTCTTTACCGACTGAGCTACAAGGGAAGCCCGACTCACCTGTAAAATGCCCCTCAGTTCTTGATGGGTCAGGTTTGGGGGGAACTTGAGGGTGTGATACTTCCCGTGTATCTCATTTGTGAATCTCAGACCCCCAAGAACACGGCCCTGGGATGTGCAGGCTCCGGGGACACGGCCCCTCCCAGCCTCAGGGTCCCCAGCCAGTGCTGGGCTTGCGGGCAGGGCTGGCTTGATAAAAGCTTTGGTGTGTGTGTATGAGGGGATGGGGAGTGAAAAGGGGTGACACCGAGCTGCGTGCTGCGGCCAGCGCCAGGTCTGGAGGGGAATGGAAGGAGGGGGCATCCAGCGCCAGCCCAGGATCCAGGAGACCAGAGGCAGGGACGTGTGAGGCTGCCTGACGTCTGGAACCCGGGCCGGGGCCACTGGCTCACTGGGAAAGCTGACACCTCCCGGGGCCTTGCGAGGGGAGGTGGGGGGGCACTCCGTGTGTGGGGGGAGGGCCGGGGGGGTGGTCTGGGGCTGGAGCCCTAGGAGGTTAATCAAAGGGCTGATGGGGTGCAGGTAGCCACGCTGAGGGTGATGGGGGACAGGGAGGTTCTGGTGGGTGCTGGCCTGACCCGGGCGAGCAGGAAGGGCCTGCCCGGGTGCGAGCAGAGGGATAAGGGCCCCCTGGGCACCTGCAGGCCAGGCGAGGGTAGCGGTCCCCCTCACCCCACCCCGGGTCTCTGCTGGGCTGGGTCCCCTGGAAACTCCTGCAGTGAGTTGGATGGTGGCCCTGCTTTGGGGGTCTGAGTCCTAAACCCGGAACCCGTGAACGTGAGCTTCCTTGGAATTAGGAATTCACAGGTGTAGTTCGGTGCAGGGTCTTGGCCAAGGTCATCCCACACTATGTGGTGGAGGCTTGAGTCCAGTGATTTAGGAGAAAAGGGGAAGGCGAGGGAGGTGTGAGGCCCGCAGGGGAGGCAGAGGCTGGAGGGAAGTTTCCACAAGTCCCAGGGCACCTGGGGCCCTGGACACCGGAAGCAGCAGGAAGGAGCCTCCGAGGACGCAGCCCTGCCCACATCGTGATTTCAGACCCTGGGAGAGAATCCGTTTCTGTGTTTAAACTGCCCACGTGAGGTCCTCTGCTGCAGCTGCCCCAGGACTCCGATGCAGCCCCTCTTAGAGGAAACTTGCCAGTTTTCCCCTAAAAGCCTCAGGATCCAGAAGCCACCACTGTCACCAGCCACCTCTACCGTCAGCAGGGGACAGGGGACCTTGGCTGCTGTGGCCCCAGGCTGCAGAGGGAGGAAGGCCCCTCTGGGTCCGGTCAGGCCCTGCTGGGTGGAGCCACCAGGCGTCTGGCTCCTCCCACTGACTTTCACTGCCTGGGAGAGGGGGATTGTTGAGCCTCCTGCCCCTGTCGGAAAGGACAGCCTGGAGGGGGTGGCCCTGTGGCCTCAGCATGTGGGCCCCCGACACATCAGATAACCCAGGGCTCTGACCCCTCCTGAGACCAGGAAGGGCGCTGCCCGTGGGGTCTGGGTTGGGTCTGCCCCTTGAAACCAAGAGACAGCGTTTTAGGGTGAATGAGCACCCAGAGAGCACTGACTGGCAGGCTGGGGACCCTGAGGTGTCCCCGAAAGGCAGGCGTAGACGAAGGGGCAGTGGGCTGTCTGGACCTGGCCCAGCAAGCAGGTATCCGTAAAGCTCACCCGCACCCAGAGGGACATGTTTGACCCAGAGCCGGCCTCCAAGCGGTCACCGTATCCCCCATCGCCCTTGCGCTCATCTTCAGCTGTCATGTGCTGCTCACGGGGCACCTGCGTGCCTTGGAACTTGTCATTTCATGGTGTGGCCAGCACATCGGGGACAGACCCAGATTCATGGCACGGAGCCTGAGGACATGCCCTGCCCTGCCTCCTCCCCTGGGTTCAGTGGGGGCATTTCTCAGCCCCAGTGGGGGTTGTCAGGGGCCTCAGGGCCTTTCTCCAAACCTCACTGGGGGCTCAGATGATAAAGAATCTGCCTGCAATGCAGGAGACCCAGATTTGATCCCTGCGTCGGGAAGAGCCCCTGGAGAAGGAAATGGCTACACACTCCAGAATTCTTGCCTGGAGAATCCCATGAACAGAAGAGCCTGGTGGGCTACAGTCCATAGGTTGCAAAGAGTCGGACAGGACTGAGTGACTCACATTTTCAGTGACTCCCCTGGACGAGACACAGTGGTGGGACTTGACCTGGGCAGCCGCCAGTGGGGTCTGCAGACCACGGGCCTGGTGAGGGGGCTGTGTGGGTCCACGCCCTGGAGCTTGAGATTGGCCAGTGGCCCCAGTGATTGTGATCGATGGAAGTCTTGAAAATTTGAGCTGTTTTTTTTTTTTAAAAGAAATGGCCTCCGTCATCGCTCTGCATCGGGCCTTCCACACAGTTCCTCAGTGGCACAGCTCGGGCTCCACTCCTTTCCACACCCACGAGCTCTCCACAGTGTGCATGGACCGCAGGTGGGCTAGCCATGGGTCAGCTGACGGACGTCTGGGCTGCCTCCACGTGCTGGCCGCCGTGGACGTGTGTGTGCACACGTTGCTCATGGACATAGGTTTTCATTTCTTCCTCGCTTTTCTTTTGGTCTCACTGGGGGCCCTTGGTGTGCCCCCTGCCATGTCTTGTGGCTCAGGCCAATGTCACACTGACACATTGGCCCCAGGAAGCTGGGTGCTTTCGAGTGGGGTTTGCTTGGGGCCAGACGGTGGGGTCCGTTGGAGGGTCCAGTGAGCGAAGGGGCTGGAGGTGAGACCAGAGGGCCTGCGGCGGTGGGGACCACACCCCCGAGATGTCAGGTCACCTTCCTGGACCATCCCTACCACGGCAGGACCTGGCGGCGCCCTCAGCCCAGTGCTGGCCTGCTCCCACCCGGCTGGCGGGGCCTCTTTCTCCACGCGGCCGACAGAATAGGTTTCCCCAGAAACCACGGGGACGGACAGGTGGAGCTGTGACTGGGTGGCCCGCAGCTTGACGAGGGGTTCCCAGGGGCTGCCCCCTCGCTTATCCCAAACAGGCCTGGAAGGCAGGGCTCCCGTTCCTGCCCAGGCGGTCAGCAGTGAATAAGGTCCTTGAACCGGAGGCTGGGTGGGGCCAGGAGCCATGCACGAAGAGCCTGCAGGCTCCCGCAAAAGTGCAGACAGCCCCTGGGCTGTGGGAGGACCAGGGCCGCGCACAGCACACAGTAGGTGTTCGTGGATCGGGCTGCAGAGGAGCGGCAGGAGTGGCCACCCCAGCCCAGGACCGGAGGCAAGAAGGGCGACCCATTCACCCAGAGGGTCCCGGGCTCTTGCAGGCAGAGGGGTGAGGAGGCAGTGGGCTTCCCTGCTGTACAGACCGCAGCCTCGTAAACACTCTCCAGAGTTCCCCTCCTGCCTGTCAGGGCATCTCCGCCACGGTGGGGTGACCCCCAGGGGGGCCCAGCACGCCTGCCCCAGGTGACCTGGGGAGTCAGAGTTGGTGCCAACCGGCCGCATGGTCCTGGGCAAGCCAGCTCACCCTTGGGGCCTCAGTTACTGCATCTGTAAAGTGGAGAGAAGGCAGGGAACTGGAGCTTCGGGTCTTTGTTGCTTCCAAGAGCTAGCATCCTTCCAGCCCCTGCAGGGGGTGGCAGGCAGACAGGAGGGGGAGGGCCGTGGTGCCTGCTGCCCACCCGCTGGCTCCTCTGGTATGGGGCGGGGGGCGAGGCAGGGGTGCATGCGCCCTGGGGGGCTGCCACTGTGGGGGGATTAGGACTGTCCAGCAAGAGGGAGTTTTCAGTTTACACAAGGATTCGCTGCCATCAGAGAAGCCAGGCCCCCTCCTGTCCCCTTCTTGCACTCAAGTTGTGATGAAACCCCCCAAACCCGACTCCTGGAAACCTCAGTGAGCCCTGCACCCCAGGGCTAGATAGACTGGGCTCCAGCCCTAAGGGAAACCCCACGGTGAGGGGCCACGGTGCTGGGCAGGAGGGTGTCAGGCTCCACACCCGGTGCAGAATGTCCTGAAGGAAGCAGGTGCCGGCCGATCCCAGGGGAGCAGGAAGCCCAGGGACATTGCCCTCCAGAACTTGGGTCCCCAGAGCAACGTCCATCCTTGCTAGGAGCGCTCTTGACATGGACTGCACCCTCCTGCTTAGTGAGTCCCCCGGGGCTCTCAGTGATGGGGGGCCCTCCCACCTGAAGGCCTCAGAGGACACCGGTGCTGCCCCCGTAAGCACAGGGGTGGGACCAGGGCTCTTCAGGGTCCCAGAAGGTGGTCATCCGAGTGAGGCTCTGTCTCCCCTTCAGCCTCGAGGCGCTGAGGGCATGGCCAGCAGCTGCATCCAGGGCGGACAGGGGGCTCCAGCCTCAGATCTGGAGCCTCGTTCCCTGAAGAGGAGCGATTCGGGGGGCACAGCTGGGAAAAGAGGCTTCACCCCGACCCGGACAAGGCCGGGGAGGGATTTTGTGGAGTCCAAAGCCAGCTGGGCATGAAAGAGGAGGCCGTAGGGTTGTATGTTAAGTGGGTGCCCTTGGACATGTGGTTTCTACATTATTGTTAAGTCACTCAGTCATGTCTGACTCTTTGTGACCCCATGGACTGCAGCAAGCCAGGCTTCCTTGCCCTTCACCATCTCCTGGAATTTGCTCAAACTCATGTCCATTGAATCAGTGATGCTATCCCACCATCTCATCCTCTGTCATCCGCTTCTCCTCTTGCCCTCAATCTTTCTCAGCATCAGGGTCTTTTCTAATGAGTCGGTTCTTCAAATCAGGTGGCCAAAGTATTGGAGCTTCAGCTTCAGCATCAGTCCTTCCAATGAATATTCAGAACTGATTTCCTTTAGGACTGACTGGTTTCATCTCTTTGCAGTCCAAGGGTCTCTCAAGAGTCTTCTCCAACACCACAGTTCAAGAGCATCAATTCTTCGGCACGCTCACATTCTTAAAGGCAAAAAGTGGCTTCTGTAGTGTTTTCTTTCTTTCTTTCTTTTTTTTCAATTTCAGCTTTTTAAAACTTGAAATACAGTTGATTTACAATGTTGTGTTAGTTTCAGAGGTACATAAAAAAGATTGTTATACAGATATTCTTCTACAGATCCTTTTGCATTATAGGTTATTCTGAGACACTGAGCATAGATCCCTGTGCTACACAGTAGGTCCTTGTTGTTTATTTGCTTTATATATAGTAGTTTGTATCTGTTAATCCCAAACTTCTCATTTCTCCCTCCCCATTCCCCCTTTGGTAACCATAGGTTTGTTTTCTATTAGTTATAATATGTGCTGTACATAGCTGGTTCTTAGCTAAGGGTCAGACACGACTGAGCGACTCCACTTTCACTTTTCACTTTCATGCATTGGAGAAGGAAATGGCAACCCACTCCAATGTTCCTGCCTTGAGAATCCCAGGGACGGGGGAGCCTGGTGGGCTGCCGTCTGTGGGGTCGCACAGAGTCGGACATGACTGAAGCGACTCAGCAGCAGCAGCAGCAGGATGAAAGTGAAAGTTGCCCAGTTGTGTCTGACTCTGCGACCCCATGGACTAACTATACAGTCCAGTCCATGGGATTCTCCAGGCAAGAATACTGGAGTGGGTCGCCTTTCCATTCTCCAGAGGCTCTTCCCAACCCAGGGACTGAACCCAGGTCTCCCGCGTTGCAGGCGGATTCTTTACCAGCTGAGTCACAAGGGAAGTACATAGTTGGTTCTTGGCATAAGCTCAGCTTTTTAACCCAGACCTCTGATCACGCTTCTCTGTCTCTGCCCTCCAGGGCTGCCTCAAATAGAAAGGGGGCAGCCGCATGCCGGGCTGCACGTCCGACGGAGCGTGGGAGGCAGGGAAGGGGGTTCGTCAAGACCCGATGCCATTTTCCTGCACATGGTGCAGAGTGCTTCTGCCTGCAGTGTGGCCGTGGCTGGTTCTGGGGAAAAACCGGAGCATAATTACCCGTCTGGATGCTCAGGGCCGTTGTGCAGACCAGCCGAGGTGCTGGCTGTGGCCCACGTGTGCATGTCTGACTCAAGTTCCTGTTCCTGTTCCGTGAGTGGTGGCTGTGGTGGCGTTCAGGTCACTCTGGTTCCTCCCAGCTCCGTCGGGGTCCCGCCTCCCAGCCCCCTGGTGTGTCCAGCACTTCAGGTCACCAGCCACACTCAGGCATGAGGTCACTTGGGAGCCCACATCCACCTGCTGCTTCCGATGCTGGACTGAGAGCGGGCAGGTCCGGACCTCAACCCGGTCTCCTGCCCTTGGCTCTCTCCGCCCCGCCCCAGAGCCCCAGCCCCAGGATGCAGTGTGCATCTGAAAATCAAGCCCTCAGTGGGACCTGCAGGCAGGGTCGCTGCAGGACGGGCTGGGATCGGACCTGCAGCGGGGTCCACGTCGGAACAGGCCACGGTGGCCCCCACTCTCTAGAGCTGGGCGGGTCGGCTCTGCCGCAGAGGACGTGCACGTGGGTGGCACTGGCTGCGCCAGTTGGCCCGGTGTCGGTCAGGAGGCCACGTGGGCGGGTGCCAGGACCCCGCCCTGCCCATGGCCACATGACCCGGCTGAGTCAGCCGGGAACACCCAGGCAAGGCCCTGCCGACCCTTCAGCAGGGCAGGCCACTTCCGGCCCCTCTCCCCGGGGCTCAGCTGCTCCAAGGCAGCCTGTCCGGGAAACGTCTCCCTGGGGGAGGCCGGGCTCCCACCCCATCCCTCGGGATCCTGCCTGCCCCCCTGGTTTCTATCCCTGCCCTCAGCCGTCTCCGAGGTACAAGGGGGCAGGGGGCTTGAAGCTGTGCCGCCTTGAGGGGACCTTGGCCCAGTCTGAGCCCTTGGACTTCACACGGCACTTTCCCCTCCTGAGACCTTGGTTTCTGTGCCTTTAAAATCGGGTCATGAGATCCACTCCCCTCATCCCTCAGGTGCCATGAGAATTGCATTGCGTGGGACAGCGTTTGTGAAAGGGCCCAGGGCCCTCGGAGGGCCTGTCTGCAGCACAGGGCCTGCAGGAGTCCCGGGTCCAGAGTTCTGAACACTGGTCTGCTGTGTCGGGGTGCTCCCCCATGTTCCCATGGGAGCGGCTCAGGCTGCCCAGTTTGAGCCCCAAATGCTGGGACCAGCCAGGGGACAGTAGGCAGGGTGTGTTTCTGGACCTTTATGAGGCTCCTCTCGGCAGGGACCCCATGGTCGCCGGCCTTGGGACCGCAGCAAATTTCTGGAATGCAGATGTGTGGTGTGGACACGGCGGCCAGCGTCCTTTCCCTGACAACTGCCACCCTTCCCTGGGATCTGCTGACCCTCCGTTGGGTGTGCAGACAGAGAGCCAAGCAGGAGGGCTTCATCCTCAAGCTCATCTGTGATTGGGGGCACTTCACCCCTTTCCTTTCATGATCATTTGGTTCAAGCAGAAGTGGGTGCCGTGTGAGCGCGGGCACGTTGTGGTGTGGGGACCAGGCTGTACGTGCCTGCTTCTGCCACCTTCACCGATTCATGGAGAGCCCCCAGCAGCCCCAGCCGCCTCTCCACTGCCCAGGAACACCTCCCCTGCTTCCACCAGCACAGCTGGGCCGGTGTGACCCTGGGCCAGCGCTGGGAATGCTAACCAGGCAGCTGTGGGCACCCTGGGTTGGCCTGTCAGCCTCTGCAGGGGACTTTGTCACCTCCATTCAGAGCAACCCCCCCCTTCACAAATAGGGACCTAACGGAGACCATGCAGACATTTCAGGCAAGGTGGGATACCCCATCACCACTTCTGTGCCGCCAGGTGGGATGTGGAGCAAGCCTGGGGTTCTGTGGGATTCCTTCTCAGAGCCTCAGCCCTTCCCACCTCCCCAGGCCACTGTGGCCCAGCGGATTCCGGCCCCGGAGAAGCAGGCCGCGCGTCCTGCTGGTGTAGCCGCTAATGCCCCAGCGATCTTCACAAGGATCGCATTGTTCTGGCTGGAAGGTGGCCGTCAGGGGGTGGAGGGAGGGGACAGCGTTTAGAGGCCCAGTACTGCTCAGAAGGCAGCTTCCAGCGGGTCGGGGCAGGCAGTGTGTGGGCCCCCAGGTGGGGCACTGTGGGCGCTGAGCCTGCTCTCCTGGCCTCGCTGTTGGCCGCTCGGCCTTGGTTCAAGACAGAGAGCCTGTCACCTGCCAGGTGCCCGAGCCGGTGCTGGAGCTCAGAGACACGGGGCTGGGCCAGGCAGCTCAGAGCCTGACCTGTAGTCTGTCTCTGGGTCAGCACCGCGTGGGACCTGGCTGTCCCCGATGTTGGGGAGCTTTCAGGCCCTGGGGGGACACGGAACTGAGGAACCTGCACAGACCACGGCAGGGGTGGGGTGGGAGGAAGGGGCCGAGCCAGGAGTCAGGGCTGCCTCCCCTCCCGGGCTCCCCTACTGGCCCCCACCTGCACCCCAGGGCTGGGGTTCCTGCCTGCTGGGTGGGCCCCCAGCAGCGCCGCCTCCGCCGCCACACCTGCGTGCTCAGCTCTGCAGCGCTCGCCCTCCCAGGCCGTGGGTCCAAGCGGGGCAGCGCAGTGGCTTCCCTGGGGCCCCCGGTCTGCAGACCCCTGCTCTGTGCTCAGCAGGGACAGGCCGTCCCAGGCCACAGACACATGGGGCTCCCCTCCCCACCGCCGCCCCACCTCCTGGCCTCCACGGTAAGCCCCCCTTGGGGGCCCCGGGGTCTCTGGACCGTGGCTACCCTCTTGAAGAAACTCCCGAGGCTCCTCACCAGGGTATCAGGGCCCCACACACGGGCTGTGCTGGGGGCCATCCCTCCAGGCCCCACAGTGTCCGCTCAGACCCCTGGACTCCGTGATCGTAAGCACCAGCCGAAGCCACAGCCGGATGGTGGGATCGGCCTCCTTCGTGGCCGCCAGGGAACGATTTGGGCGCTGTCGACTGAGGGCCAGCTGGGCAGACGAGCGTTGTCCCAGTGACCAGGGGCAATGGGAGGCTGTTACTACCACAGGAGCTCAGCCCAGCCCTCAGAGGCCAGAGAGGCCAACGAGAGGAAGACACACGGCGGCCTCTGACAGCCCAGGTGGGAGGAATCGAGGCTCCAAGCGCCCACGGTGGGGCCAGAGAGAGTGTGCCCTGCAGAGAGAGTGCCCCGAGCGCTTGGGCAGCTGGCGCCCAGGCCAGGACAGAGGGAGAGGGCCGCCCACCGCGGGTGCGGTCCTGACTGCCGCTGGCCCAGCTGGGAAGTCTGTTTCCTAACCCATCCATTCTTCCTTCCCTCCATCCTTCCCTCCATCCTCACGGACTGGCTCCCATAGGGGTCTCCCCTCCCAGTGCTACAAGCCTTCAGCTTTCCCCGGGACAAGGGGACTCGCCACCTAGGGCTTGGTCAGCCCAGCATCAGGCCAGCGGTCCTCCCGGCTCAAAGCCTCCGAGGGTCTGCAGATCCTCCAGGCGTGGCCGGATTCTGCCTGCCTCCTGCCGGTGCCTGGAGGGCAGGGCCTCATCTGCACCAGGCGTGGCAGGAGGAACCTCACCAGGGTTCCCTTGGAAATAGGCCCCAGACCGACCCTGACCGCCTCTCTGAGGTTCCCCCCTCCCTGGACCCGCGGAGGAGGAGGAGGCTCTAAGCCCAGGGGTGACTGGACTGCCTTCCTTCACCCCAGGTCCCAGGGTCCCCGAGCCCTCATGCCCCCTGCCAGTCCCCGGGCCTGGCTCTATGGAGACACAGCAGACAGGAGGGACAGTGCTGTCCCCTCCCTGGAGCTTGCGTCCTGTTGGGGAGGAGAGCTAACATAGACGAAGGAACGCGGAGCGACACTACGGCGACTTGGACTGCGCCTCGGGACGTGGCGTCGTGTGAGATGGGGGGTGGCAGCCTTCTGGGAAGTAACATTTGATCCAAGGGTGGAATTTGAGAAGGACCCAGCCACCCGGACAGACAAGAGATGTGGGTGAGGGCATTCGGGGGGGAGCACGTCCGAGCAGAGGCCCCGGCGGGCATGGGCATGTTTGAGGAGCATAAAGGGGACCAGTGTGACTGGGGCAGAGTGGGTGACGGAGCCAGGCAGGGAATGAAGTGGGAGGAGCGGGCCGGGGACCTGATGGTCTGGAAAACAGGGACCAGGAGACAGAAGCTGGACTGTGTTCCGAAGGCAGGGAGGAGCCCTGGGGAGAGCGGGCCTGGATGTACTTCTGAAATGAACAGAGCAGCGTCTCGGCCTCCACGGCCTTAAAGGAGACCATGGACAGCAGCCAGGAGTGGGCACTGGGCAGCCCCTGAGGCCCCGCTGGAGAGGAGCCACCCCCGCCGTCCAAGCAGGTCATAGGGGGCCCGCAGGGGTCCGCGCCTGGTCTGGGGAGTCAGGACACAGAGCAGGTATCCTCAGGTGCATCCCGGCACTGCCCTCAGACTGGGGCTGTCTGCTCTGGGCCAGCAGTTCAGCCACGGAGATGTCACCTCTGATGTGTTTGATTATTGGGCAAGTAGGAAGAAGGGAAGAAAGGACATGAGGCTGCTCACTGACTGTCTAGAGAGATTCACCGAGGGTGGTGGTGGGGAGAGAGTGGATGGATGGATGGGTGGGTGGATGGGTGGATGGATGGGTAGATGGGTGGGTGGATGCATGGATAGATAGGTGGATGGATGGATGGGTAGATGGGTGGATGGATGGATGGATGGGTGGATGGATGGATGAATTAATGAATGGATGGATGGATGGATGACTGGATAAATGGATGGCTAAGAAGTTGGTTAAATGGATGGACAGGTGGGAAGGTGGCTGGCTGGATGGGTAGGATAATGGGTGGATGTAAGGGAGAGAGGGAAGGTGGGAGGGAAGATGCTGTGGACATCCTCCACAGATGGGGGGCTCCCAGACCAATGAGGCCACTGGTCCCCAGTTGTTATCTGTGCCGGGGAAAGACATGCAGCAGGACCTGAGGAGAAAGGCAGCCAGGGGCCTCTGTGCCCGCCCCCCCGGTGGAGCCAGGGCCTGTGGCCAGATTGGGGAGCTGAGGGCAGGAGCCCGTCTCCCCGCCCCAGGTTTGCAAGACAGCCCCTGAGACGTGAGGCTCCCGGTGAGGGCGGCCTACTAGTGTCATCTCTCATCGTACACCCTGGGGCCGCCGGGCAGGAGCGCGTCTGACTCACCTTGGCTGCCCGCCTAGTGCTTGCGAGAGCTCAGCTGCGGGAGTGGGAAGGCAGGGCCGCCTCTCAGGTGCTGGCTGCCTGGCCTGAGACGCACCTGGGCAAGCCGTGAGTGTCCACCGGGACTCCGACCAGCAGGGGCTGGACCCCAGACGCCCACCCCCGCCTTCCCCCGCAGTGGGTTTGCTAGAAACCTAGGTGAACCAATGAGGGTGGGGGATGTGAACTCAGGAACCATGTTTGAGATGATTCTCAAAATACCCAACTTCTCTGAAACCAGTTTCCCCATCTGTAAAATGGCACGGGTAACCAGCTTGGCCAAGTGACACCGCAGTGGTGAGGGAGGGGAGGCCACTAGGCCCAGCTGCACCTTGGGGGCCCCCAGGACCCCTGGGCGGGAAGCACAGAGAAGGTCCTGGGGCTGCGGATGGAGCCCTGGGCCGCCCTGCCCCTCCAGAAGCCCCACCCAGGCACCCACTGTCCTAGCAGGAAAGGCTGCTATCTGCTGCTCCCACCCCAGGAAGGCCCAGGGCCTGTGGGAGAAATTAGGGCCTTTGTCCTGGGCTTGGCAGGAAGACATCGCCCACCCGCGGAGGCGGCACGGGGCACCCCCAGCCTTGGAGGAAAGGTTGGTCAGCCAGCCTCTGTGCAGCACGTCCTCAGGGAGAGGACGGAGCGCAGAATCGGGGCCCGAGTCCCCGCTCTGCCAGCACCTGGCCGGCTGAGACCACAGGGCTCTGGGGGCCACGATTTTCTCTTCTGTAAAACGGGCTGACGTCCACTGTGGATGGCTAGCCCCGGCCCTGCTCAGGGTGGGGCTGCGAGGGGCGCGGGCGAGATGAGGGGTGGCCGCCGGACCCGGGCGGGCGTGGCGGGTATCGCAGGGCTTTCCCCGGGCTGGCCCTCCTGCTGGGGCTGGGAGGCGGTTTGGGCAGTGCTGCAAAGTATGGAAGTGACTCGGCCGACCTCGCCCTAAACTCACCTGCACTTTCTCTCCAGGCGCTTTGGGTACAGGTGTCGGAAACCCAACCAAGGAGCTGAAACAGGGGAAGGCGGGAGGTGGTCTCTCGGTGTCCTTAGGTGGGCTGGGCAGGCCGGAGTCAGAGCCAGACCCAGCCCGCGCCCGCGGGCCCTGGTGCTCTGGGCCACCTGTCTCGCTTCTGCAGCCCCCTCTCAGGCAGCGCTCCGCCCTCCCCGTGTGCATCAACGTTGACCCCCCACCCAGAGCTCCATCCCCGGGGAGGGGTCGGCGGGTGGCCCATGTCTCCTCCGCTTTGCTGTGTCCAGGGTCGACAAGGCCGCTTTAGCGCCAGCCCTTGGGTGGAGGGCAGAGGGTCCTGCCATACCTGTGATGGCCAAACTGGCTGGTCGGGGCCTGACTTCCGACTCGGGCCCTGGAAAGCCTGCACTCGGTCGTGCGGCCTTCCTGGGTGACCGCCCCGCAGGCCCCTGGGGCCCTCCATGTCCCGTTTTGGACCTGACTGTATGATGGGGCCCCTGACTCTGGCGTGTCTCTGGTCCCCTTTCCGGGCGGGTGGAGGATGCCTGTGGCCTCCAGGCCCCAGGCTGTCCCAGCCTCGGCTTGAGGTGTGACCAGTGCCCCCCTCCTTCCTTCCAGAAGCCGCCCTGCGCCCACACCATGAAGGAGGAGGTCTTTC
The DNA here is from genome assembly GCF_023091745.1 of Budorcas taxicolor. Lineage (NCBI taxonomy): Eukaryota > Metazoa > Chordata > Mammalia > Artiodactyla > Bovidae > Budorcas > Budorcas taxicolor. The sequence continues at coordinate 49,152,293 of NC_068934.1, forward strand.
TGCGACGACGCTTCTCACTGTGTCCGCCCTCGTCCAACCCGCAGAAGCTCAGCCGGAACCTGCTCGTGGGTGGAGAGCATGAGCTCGATGTGGGTCCAGGTCAGTGCCCACGGGGGGACCCGGTCACCTGGGGGCCGCGGGAGGGCGGGGGTCGGTGCCCACGGGGGGACCCGGTCACCTGGGGGCCACAGGAGGGGCGGGGGTCAGTGCCCACGGGGGGACCCGGTCACCTAGGAGCCGCAGGAGGGCCAGGGGTCCTCCCGGACCATGTGACCTCAGACATGTCCCTTGCCCTCTCTGTGCTGTCCTGGTCAGGGAGGGAGGGCATCTACCACGTGGGGTTAATGAATAGAAGGCTTGTAGGGCCGGAGAACTCCATGACCTGTGGGGCCAGGTTTCATCAACTTGGCTGTGGAGGTCGAGCAGGGGGCTCCCCAGTCCAGGCCTGGAGGCAGATCCTCGTCCCTGCAGAGGCCGTGTGGTGCGGTGGTCCAGGCAGCCTGACCGCAGCCCCTGCCCTCAGGCTGGGGGACCTCGGTCCAGCAGCAGGGCCTCGGTTTCCTTATCTGTAAAGTGGGGGAATGTTAGGACCTGCGCTAGCTGCAGCGGAGTCCTGGGCCCTGGGTGGGGACGGTTCAGACCCGCTGCTGTCGTGCTTGGAGATAAAGCGCTGGGCACGCAGCACACGGGTCACCTGAGCTTGCTGGCGCTCTCACAGATCCGGGTGTTAACCCCTGCCCCCACCCCAGTGCCCCACATCCACCCTGCCTCCGGCAGTCTGAGCTGAGCTCTCTGCCGCGTCCGTGACCACCATCCCCAGAGAGCCCAGCGCGTCCTTCTGGTGGCCCTGAGGCGGTGGGAGAAGGGCCCCCTCTGGTGCCCAGCCTGGCTTCCTGCAGCCCGCCCACCTTGCTCCCATCACCTGCTTTGGAGCCAAGGAGGGGACCCCAGCCCCTCCAGCCCCTGGAAGAAGCGCAGGCCTGGGTGGCACGTGTGGTGGACAGGACAAGGAGACGGGCATGGACAGGCAGAGAGAGGAGCCGGTGCCAGCTTCTGACTGTGGGGCGGCCCGCTCCCCACTCCCGCAGGGCCCCCGCATCCGCCCAGCCCAGGTGGTAGCACCCACTTTGGGAGGCTGCCCCGTAATGGCCCCAGGCCAGGCCCCCCACGACAGCTCCTGAATCCAGTACGCCTGGATGGCAGGGCCCCTGGGGCATAGAGGGGGGCCCCCATCAGCAGCCAGCCCTGGGCTGTGGTCAGGGGAGGGGACACAGGGCCGAGTGCAGGGGCGCGTGCTCCTTGGTGACCTCACTGCCCCAGCATGCCCGGCTGCAGGACGCCTCACCACCCCCAGTCTCCACGCTGGCTTTTCTGCAGAGCGCGGCTCTCAGGCCAGGGCTGCGGGGAAGGGGGTCTGCAGACACCACCCTCTGTGAGCCCTCCCCTCACCTCCCTGTCAGCATGGTTTTCCCCTGGTCATCGCCACATCCGCTCCCAAGCAGGGACTGGGTAATCAGCCACCAGCCGCAGGAAGCAGGCGGGAGTGGCCTCTGAGACCGTCACCCGCTTCTTCCTGCCTGTGAAGCTGGGCTTTAGAAACGAGCAGCGGGTGGGGCAGCCACTCCCCCCAGGATTGAGTCCAGGCACCTCAGGCCCCTCTCCCACCGCTTAGTCAACCCAGAGAGGACACCTGCTGGGAAGGGGTGCAGAGACAGTGTCCACCCACCCCTCTGAATCCAGCACTGGGGGCAGTGGGGCTCCAGCTGGAGGACTGGGCTGTGGGAGGGGGTCAGCTGTAGTCTGGGTGCCCTGGACCTGCCTACCGGGGCCTGCCTCGCAGAACCCCGAAGGCCAGGCCACCCTGGCCCGGGACTCTCACCCAGCAGTGACCCCCCTCCCTGAAGTGACTCCTATCCCAGTGGTGACACCCTCTCCCAGCAGTGACCCCCCCTTCCTCCCAGCAGTGACACTCCCCTCCCAGTAGTGACACCCCCTCCCAGCAGTACACACCCCTCCCTGCAGTGACACCCCCTGCCAGCAGTGACCCCCCTCTCAGCGGTGACCCCCATCCCAGCGGTGACACTCCTCCCATTGGTGACCCCCCTCCCTGCAGTGACACCCCCTGTGTGGCTGGCTGGTGGTTATTAGATCTCTGGTTCCACACCCGCCTTCCCGGCTGGCTTCCTGCCCCGCCCAGGCCGCTGGCGCCCGAGGCTCGCCTGCCATGGGCTGGGCCGCCCTGCCCTGGGCCTCACGCCGGCCGCTCTCTTGCAGGGAAGGACATGGAGCCCCACGGCCCGTCACCAACCCGGGATGAAGGGCCCCCAACCCCAGGCTCTGCCACGAAGGTGCCACCGGTAAGAGCACGGCTGTGGGGGGGCCTGAGGCAGGGGGCCTGCCCAGGGGCAACAGGAAGTGCCCGAGGCAGGGGCAGCAGGCGTCCGGCCCAGCTGCCACCCCAGCTCTCTGCTCCGAATCACGGAGGCTCCTGGAGCTGGAGTCACAGCGTGTGAGCTGTCTTCTCCAAGCTGCCTTCTTGGAGTGACACAGGATGGGAGACGGGGCCCAGAGAGGGCTCGGGGACAGAAAGTCATGGCACCAGGGGGCCCGGGCCTGCTGTCATAAGGAACCCGCCCAGGGCTCAGCACTTCCTCCCTCTGGCTTTGCTTGCACCATGCCCGCCCCCCGCACCCTCGCAGGGCCATGCCATGATCTGGAAAAGCACACACATGTGCACACACACACAGAGAAACATACACACACAGATATGCCTCCACACACAGATACAGATACACATACATGCAGATACATATCCCATGCACAGATAAACATATACACACAGATACACACACAGATATGCCTCCACACACAGATACACACACATACAGATACATATCCCACACACAGATAAACATACACACACAAATACACACACAGATATACATACATACACAGATACAGATACATATACGTACAGATACATATCCCATGAACACAGATATACATACATACACAGATACTCACAGATACACACACACACAGATACGTATACCATGCACAGACAAACATATACACACATATGCACACACAGACACACACAGGTGCACATATGTACAGATACATATCCCATGCACAGATAAACATACACACACAAATACACACAGAGATATGCATCCATATACAGATACTCACAGATACACATACATACAGATACATATACTATACACAAATAAATATACACACACAGATACACACACAGGTATGCCTCCACACACAGATACACACACATACAGATACGTATACCATGCACAGATAAACATATACACACATATGCACACAGAGGCACACACAGGCACGTAGATGCCTGCGTACACACACATACCAACACACACACTACACACAGATAAACATACACACACAGACACGTGCACACACCCCACAGGTTCCCCAGCCCAGTGCCTCTCGGTGGGGCCCAGCCGTACCCCTCCAGGCAGAAGCTCCGATCCAGGGAGGGTGCGGGGGCCTGGGCACAGGTGTGGGGCGTGAGACATGCCCTTCCTCCCTGCAGAGGGTCTCAGGTCAAGGGAGCCGTGGCCCCTGCATTGGAGGCCCCAGTTCTGGCTGTGGGGCTGGGGGCACACAGAGGCCAGTTCTCCCCACTGTGGCCACCCATGGGACCCAGTGACTACAGCCTGGCTCCTCTGGGACCCCACGCTCTGCTCTGTCAGACAAGGGGTTAGTGGTGGTCTCAGGGTCCCTGGTGTCCACCTCCAGTGAGGAAGAAGCCAGGCCTTTCGTGGGTACCTCCCACAGCTAGCGTCCCCCACCTCAGCCTCTAGGGCTGCCAGCTGCTAGGAGCACAGTGGGAATGCCTGCATTCGTGTGGAATTTGTTTAATTTTAAAACCTGTTTTGATTACAGTGACATACATGTAGCAAAACGCACCATCCTAACCATGTCAGGCACAGCTCAGGGGCCCTAAGCACACCCGCAGGGGGCTGTACTGTCCCCAGCATCCCTCCTGAGAACCCTAGCATCTTAGAAAGCGGACACCCTGGCCCTGCCCCGCCAGCACTCGCTCCCCGGCCCCCCAGCACTCGCTCCCTGGCCCCCCAGCACTCGCTCCCTGCCCCCCCCCGTCTCTGTCACTGTGAATGTGACAACTTTAGGGACCTCATGTGGGTGGAATCCCAGTGGATTTGTGATTACCTTCTTTGTGTCTGGCTTATTTCACTGAGCATCGTGTCCTCATGGCTCGTCCAGCTTGTAGCTGTGTCAGAATTCTCTTCCTTTTTACGGCCGAGTAATGTTCCACTCCAGTACTCTTGCCTGGAAAATCCCATGGATGGAGGAGCCTGGTAGGCTGCAGTCTATGGGGTCGCTAAGAGTCGGACAAGACTGAGCGACTTCCCTTTCACTTTCACTTGCATGCATTGGAGAAGGAAATGGCAACCCACTCCGGTGTTCTTGCCTGGAGAATCCCAGGGACGGGGGAGCCTGGTGGGCTGCCATCTGTGGGGTCGCACAGAGTCAGACACGACTGAAGCAACTTAGCAACGTTCCATTGTGTGCTTGGACTATGTTCTGTTTCTCCAACCATCTGTCAACAGACACAGTTATTAGTTTAGATGCAGGTTTATTTCGTAAAAGCAGTGACAACATGCTTACTCCTTCTACAACCCAGTGAAACAACGAGACCCAGTGAAAGCACTTTAGACGCTGTCTGGAGCACTCGCCTCAACTTTCAGATCTCACTCCCTCAGTCAAGACGTCCGGGCATCCTGTCCAGGCAAGGCCTGCAGGTGCCGGGGACACAGTCATGGATAAAATGAAGTCGCGTGGAAGCAACCTAGATGCCCATCGGCAGACGAATGGATAAAAAAGCCATGGTACATATACACAATGGAATATTACTCAGCTATTAAAAAGGATGCATTTGAATCAGTTCTAATGAGGTGGATGAAACTGGAGTCTATTATACAGAGTGAAGTCAGAAAGAAAAACACCAATACAGTATATTAACGCATGTATTTGGAATTTAGAAAGATGGTAACAATGACCCTATATGTGAGCCAGCAAAAGACAGATGTAAAGAACAGACTTTTGGACTCTCTGAGAGAAGTCAAGGCTGGGATGATTTGAGAGAATAGCATTGAAACGTGTATATTCAGTTCAGTTCAGTTCAGTCGCTCAGTCGTGTCCGACTCTCTGCGACCCCATGAATCGCAGTACGCCAGGCCTCCCTGTCCATCACCATCTCCCAGAGGTCACTCAGACTCACGCCCATCGAGTCCGTGATGCCATCTAGCCATCCCATCCTCAGTCGTCCCTTTCTTCTCCTGCCCCCAATCCCTCCCAGCATCAGAGTCTTTTCCAATGAGTCAACTCTTTGCATAAGGTGGCCAAAGTACTGGAGCTTCAGCTTTAGCATCATTCCTTCCAAAGAAACCCCAGGGCTGATCTCCTTCAGAATGGACTGGTTGGATTTCCTTGCAGTCCAAGGGACTCTCAAGAGTCTTCTCCAACACCACAGTTCCAAACCATCAATTCTTCGGCGCTCAGCCTTCTTCACAGTCCAACTTTCATATCCATACATGACCACTGGAAAAACCATAGCCTTGTCTAGACAGACCTTAGTCGGCAAAGTAATGTCTCTGCTTTTCAGTATGCTGTCTAGGTTGGTCATAACTTTACTTCCAAGGAGTAAGCATCTTTTAATTTCATGGCTGCAGTCACCATCTGCAGTGATTTTGGAGCCCCGCAAAATAAAGTCTGACACTATTTCCACTGTTTCCCCATCTATTTCCCATGAAGTGATGGGACCAGATGCCATGATCTTCGTTTTCTGAATGTTGAGCTTTAAGCCAACTTTTTCCCTCTCCTCTTTCACTTTCATCAAGAGGCTTTTTAGCTCCTCTTCACTTTCTGCCATAAGGGTGGTGTCATCTGCATATCTGAGGTTATTGATATTTCTCCCGGCAATCTTGATTCCAGCTTGTGTTTCTTCCAGTCCAGGGTTTCTCATGATGTACTCTGCATATAAGTTAAATAAGCAGGGTGACAATACACAGCCTTGATGTACTCTTTCCCTATTTGGAACCAGTCTGTTGTTCCATGTCCAGTATATTACCATATGTGAAATAGATCACCAGTCCAGGTTCGATGCCTGAGACAGGGCGCTCAGGGCTGGTGCACTGGGATGACCCTGAGGGATGGGATTGGGAGAGAGGTGGGAGGGGGGTTTAGGATGGGGACACATGTACACCTGTGGCTGATTCATGTCAATGTATGGCAAAAACCACCACAATATTGTGAAGTAGTTAGCCTCCAATTAAAATAAATAAATAAACAAAATTTTAAAAAAAGAAAATCACCCCCCCCCCAAAAAAGAAACGCAGTCCCCCTCTCCCGGAGCTTACATTCCAGAAGGAAGGTAGGCTCCAGACAAAACAAGGGAGTCTGGACTTGTCCGAGGCCATGGGAGGAAGGAAGGGACAGCTCTGGACGCCCCAGGTCCTTAAGAGAGACTTGGGGCTGCTATAAAGGGGGCAGTTCTGGGAAAGACACAAACTCTAATAGATACATGATAATAGACAGAGCATCTGTTGTGTCCAGTTGCTCAGTCCACTTTTAACATGGACATGCATTTAATATATTGATATCAGGTATTATGTTCTCTATAAGCTGAATATAATAGATCATATTTAATAGCACATTAAATGTTCAGTGTGTAGGTCTCTATGTACATATACACATGCGCGTGGGTGTGTACACAGTTATTCAGTCGTGTCCAGCTCTGCGCCCCCATGGACTGTAGCCCACCAGGCTCCCCCATCCATGTGATTCCCCAGGCAGGAATACTGGGGTGGGCTGCCATTTCCTCCTCGGGGTGGGGGGTGTGGGCGGTCTTTCCAACTCAGAGATCAGACCCATGTCTCCTGCATTGGCGGGCAGAGTCTTTACCACTGCGCCACCTGGGAAGCCCATATCTACACACACACACACACACACACACACACACATAACATATATATCATACGAAAAGTAATTGTAACACAGAGTGGAGCCACATGTAACCTTGTTCTGTATTTTCCGAGTCTCCTGTAATGTGTTACCATACTTTTATTGTGTAGTGTTAGTCGCTCAGTCGTGTCCGACTCTTTGCGACCCCATGGACCATAGCCCGCCAGGCTCCTCAGTCCATGAGATTAACCAGGCGGGAATACTGGAGTGGGTTGCCATTTCCTTCTCCAGGGGATCTTCCCGACCCAGGGCTCGAACCTGCCTCTCCTGCATTGCAGGCAGACTCTTTACTGTCTGAGCCTCAAGCCCTAGATACTTCATAATTTTTAAAAAAATTAAAAATAAATATATATCATGTGGTTTTCCAGGATATAAATTCAAATGACATGAAATCAACCGTTTTGAGTGACTAATTCAGTGGCATTTCTTGCGTCCACACTGTGGTGCAGCCACCACCTCTGTCGAGCTCAGAAACGGTTCCGTCACCCCAGAGTGACCGTACGAGCGGTCGCCCGCGTCCCCTCCGCCACCCACAGCCCCCGCAGCCTCCACTCCGCTTTCCCTGTGTACGGATTTGCCTGTGCTGGACACGGCGTGTCCGTGGGGCCGTGCCACGTGCGGGGCTTTGTGACGAGCTGCTCCAGCAAGCCCCGTCCAGGCTGTGCCGGGTGTCAGGGCTGAGCCATGGTCCACGGCTGGATGGAGCCGGGCGGTTGGTTGTCCGCTCGTCAACGGGGCACACCTGGGCCATCTCCACTTGTCGGCTGCGCGGAGCAGAGCTCCCGAGAGCACGTGCGTGCAGGTGTCTGAGTCCTTGCTTTCACTTCTTTGAGTTTGTACCTCAGAGTGGGATGGCCAGATGGCAGTTCTGTGGCAAGATGGCTTTCTAGAAGATTCTGTATTTGGCCTCTTGGAGAAAGCGCCGAGCGGTCTTCCTCAGTGGCCGCCCTGTGCTACAATCCCGCCAGCGGGGAGGCGGGCGCCCACGTCTCACACCTGCATGGACGTGGGCGGCTTCGGTTCTTTCTGGAGCCGTCCCCGTGGCTGTGCCCGTGGGTGTGAAGCGATGTCTCACGTGGCCAGATGAGCACCTCGCTGAGGACCGAGGGGGACGGGCGTTTCCTCACTGTCTGCCACCGTCCGAGCACCTTCTCTCCAAGTCCTCCGTCCATCTTTGCATCTGGCTCTTGTCTTATGTCAGGCTCTTGTCTTTCCCAGGTGGCGCTAGGGGTCAAGAACCCGCCTGCCAGTGCAGGAGACACCAGAGCCGTGGGTTCGATCCCTGGGTGGGGGAGATCCCCTGGAGGAGGAAATGGCGACCGCTCCGGGATTCCTGCCTGGAGAATCCCACGGGCAGAGGAGCCTGGCGGGCTACAGCCCACGGGGTCACGAGCGACTGAGCACACACGCACTCAGCTCAGCTCAGTCGCTCAGCCGTGTCCGGCTCTTCGTGACCCCGTGAACTGCAGCACACCAGGCCGCCCTGTCCATCACCAACTCCGCTCAGCCGTGTCCGGCTCTTCGTGACCTCGTGGACTGCAGCACACCAGGCCGCCCTGTCCATCACCAACTCCCAGAGTTTACTCAGACTCATGTCCACTGAGTCAGTGATTCCATCCAACCATCTCACCCTCTGTCGTCCCCTTCTCCCGCCTTCAGTCTTTCCCAGCACCAGGGTCTTTTCCAGTGAGTCAGTCTTCGCATCCGGAGAAGGAAATGGCAGTCCACTCCGGTGTTCTTGTCTGGAGAATCCCAGGGACGGGGGAGCCTGGTGGGCTTCCATCTATGGGGTCTCACAGAGTCGGACACGACTGAAATGACTTAGCAGCAGCAGTTCTTCACATTAGGTGGCCAGAGGATTGGCGTTTCAGTTTCAACATCGGTCCCTCCAACTGTGTTGAGTTAGTAAGAGCTCTTCCTGTATCTGGACACTAGAGCTTTGTTAGACACACGATTGCAGATGCTTCATGCCGTCCTGTAGGTCTCTCTCAAGCACTTTTTTAAACGAGTTTTCCACGGCCGCCCTTTAGTGCTCAGACCCCCACGTTCATGGTTCTGAGCAGAGTCTCTCACCCCTGAGGGCGCCGGTCATTGCCCTGCTGTGGCTACACCTGCTGCGGCCTCAGGAGCCAGCAGGCGGGCCTGGCAGGGTCCCCAGCCTGGCCCTTAGGATGGAGGAGTGGAGGGCACTGCCCCAGCCCGGGGCTGCTGTGACCCGGCCCAGCGGCCTCACAGGGCCCAGAAGCAGAGGGTGTGGGGCACAGACACCCCACCCCGTCCACTCCTCCCAGCCCCACGGCCCCCACGCTGTCCCGCTCTCTTCCTCCGTCACCCCAAACAAGCTCCTTCCAGCTGCATCTGGTGGAAAGCAGGCGGCAGGAAAGGGGCAGAGGAGGGTGTCCTCGTTCGTGCCTGCGTTTGCCCGACGTGCTCCGCAGGCTCCCAGCGCCTGGCGCCGGGGGTGCTGGGCGGAAGCCGTCCACAGGGGAGCTCCTGGCGCCAGGGGTGCTGGGTGGAAGCCGTCCACGGGGGAGTGCCTGGCGCCGGGGGTGCTGGGTGGAAGCCGTCCACGGGGGAGCGCCTGGCGCCGGGGGTGCTGGGCGGAAGCCGTCCACGGGGGAGCTCCTGGCGCCAGGGGTGCTGGGTGGAAGCCATCCACGGGGGAGCGCCTGGCGCCGGGGGTGCTGGGTGGAAGCCGTCCACGGGGGAGCGCCTGGCGCCGGGGGTGCTGGGCGGAAGCCGTCCACGGGGGAGCTCCTGGCAGGTCACCGAAACGTCCGTGCGGCTGGGACGGCAGGAGAAGCTGGGCCGGCCGGAGTGGGTGGGGTGTCTGGGGTCTGATGCCAGCAGGGTGGTCCGGGCCGTCTGCCGCCTGGCGAGGCAGCTCAGCGAGGCCTGAGGAAGGAGCAGGTTAGAGCATTTGGGCGGGGGGAACAGCATGTGCTCAGGAAACTGGGGCTCTGGGCACGAGAGCCTCAGCATCCCAGGAGCTGGAGCGTCAGCCCGGCCCCCAGAGCCTGCCACCGCCACTCCTGCCTCAGCCCAGAGCTTTCTTCTGGGGCAGCGTCCCCCAGGCGCCCTGACCAGGCCCCTGGCTTCCCGGGCTGTCGAATGTCCTGACTGGTCTCAGAGAGTGCGCGCCGAGTGACGCTGCCCGGGTCCAGCCCCCTTCAGACCTGTGTGACTGCGGGCAGGTTCTGCGCCTCTCTCTGCCGCAGGGCATGGCTGGGAGCGTGGGCAGAGCTGCCGTGATTCACACGTACACCCGTCTCCAGCGCAGCTCTCACCCCTCCTTCCCTCCGTCCTAAACGCCACACCAGAGGCCCTGCCCGGCACGCGGTGCTGTGGGCACAGCTGGCCCACTGGACAGCTCTGGTCAGAGTCCCACCAGTGGCTCTGCAGCCTTGGTGGGCACCGAGATGCCCAGTGGTGATGGGAGTGGAGGAGGGCATGGCAGCCCGCTCCAGGATTCCTGCCTGGAGAATCCCACGGACAGAGGAGCCTGGTGGGTAACAGGCCACGGGGTCGCGCAGAGTCGCACACGACTGAAGCGACTTAGCACACAGCGCGGCTGGGCCCGCCCCCCGGAGGGTAGCGAGAACTAGGTGAGCGAGGGCGGCCGCGACCTCAGAGGATGGGGCAGCCAGGGGGTCCATGCCCCTCACCTTGTGCGGGGAGAGAGCCAGGGCTGGTCGGCCTCCGGGCCCCGCTCCCTGGCTTGGCGGCTCAGGGTGGGGGCACACAGCTCAGCGGACAGCACAGGGCAGGCCCGCCTCTGCAGGGGAGCAGAGAGGGAGCGTCTCCGGCTCGGCAGCCACAGAACCCTGTCCCCCGGGCCTGATGCGGTCCCTGGATCGCACGCAGCCACGGACGGCGCGGAAGGAATGGGCACAGCCGGCGCCAGGAGGGCCTCCCTGGTGGATGCAGAAATCTGGGCTGAGTGATTTTCACATCTCACCTTGATTTTTTTTTTCTTTCCCCCAATCCCTTAAAAATGTGAAGCCCGGGATGTCCCTGGTGGTCCAGTGGTTAGGAATGCACACTTTCACTGCAGGTGGCCCGGGTTCAATCCCTGGTTGGGAACTAAGATCCCGCAAGTGCTGCCCCCAAAAAGCGGTAACAGCCACCCTGGGCTCTCAGGCCTTACAGAAGCAGGCAGGGGCCCACAGCCTTTAGCCCTGACGTTTTCTCCCCATGCCCCAGCTCCGGCCTCAGTTTCCCCGTCTGTAAAAGGACTGAGGGCCAGTCACTATCGCGGCTGTGGATGCAGCTCCGCCCTCCCCCCGCCCCGCACCCTCGGACGGCTGGAGGGGGCCTGGATGTTGCCCCCCGACTGGCAGCTGCTGTCAGGGACAGGGGTCCCCCTGCACACACACGAGCCCTCCTTGCCCAGAGGCCGGGCGCATGACAGTAGCTGAGACAGGCGCCTCCTGGGCACCATGGGGAGGGTCACTGCCATTTGCCCAGTGTTGGCCCCCGGGGAAGGGGCCACCTCGAACACCCTCCATGGTGGCTGCCCCCCAGCTCCTGTTCACAGGTTCGCCTCACTGGCCTGTTCCCTCCATCTCCCCTGGGCTGGGGGTGGGGGCGGGAGGAGCAGCGGGCTCCCACCTCCTGCTTCCTGCACCCCCAGCGGTCCCCCTCCTGGACTGCACGCACCCAACCTGAGTCTCTCCTGCAGGCTGAATATAGGCTGTGCAACGGGTCCGACCGGGAGTGTGTGTCCCCGACAGCCAAGGTCAGCAAGAAGGAAGCTCTCAAGGTGGGCCTGGGCCCGGGGAGGGGCACGGGCCTCATTTGCTGGATGAAGGGGAGCCTGGGCCAGTGCGGCCAGCCCCCACCTCCAGCCTGCCGAGGGGAGGGGGGCAGAACGCACCCCAGCCCCCCCCACACTCCCGCTTCCTGTCCTCTCCTGGGACCCGTCCTTGTCCCTGAGCTCGACGCCCGTGGGTGGGAGCCCCGGGGAAGGGCCAACCCGGGGCCTTCTCCCCTGACCCCTGTGGTGCCCCGGGCCCAGGCGCAGAAGGAGAGCTACCGCCAGGAGAAGAAGCGTGCCACCAGGCAGCTGCTCAGCGCCCTGACGGACCCCAGCGTGGTCATCATGGCAGACAGCCTGAAGGTGAGCGCGGGCCCCCGCCTCCGCCCCGGCTGCAATGGGGGGCCGCCCCCAGGGACGGCGCAGAGTCACCAGCCCCTCGGGAGACGGCTGGGCGTGGGGGCCGCTGCAGGCTCTAGCCACGTCCTGGGGCGTCCCTGACCAAGGACCGCAAGCGGGTGGCTTATAGCAACCAAAACAGACCCCCAGGTCCAGAGGCGGAAGCCCCAAGTCAGGGTCCTGGCGGGACAGGCTCCTTCCCGAGGCTCTGAAGGAGGGCTCTTCCTGCGTCTCCCCGCCTCTGGGGGCCCCGGGAGCCCCCGGACTTGTGGCCGCCTCCCTCCAGCCTCTGCCTCTGCGGTCACCTGGCCTCCTCCTGGGTCTCCGTGTCCTGTTCTCCTGTTACAAGGACACGGTTGTTGGACCAGGGCCCCTGCTCCAGGAGCACCTCATCTTCACTCGGTCACGTCTACAGAAACCCTATTTCTGTTTAAGGTGGGAGGGCCCTGACTGGCGGGGGGCCCAGAGTCCGGTGGAGTCCCCTGCTGTCAGGACACAGGAAGGAGGCGAAGCGCTGGCTTCTGGGGACAGGCCTGGGCTGTGGTCAGAGGCCTGTGTTCAGACCTCATGAGGCCGCGAGCAACTCCCTCAGCCCCAAGCCTGTTTCCCCCTGCATAGAGTGGGGATAAAGCTGTGGAGTCCCTGGGGCTCCCACGAGGGGCAGAGCAGAGAGCAGACTTGGGAGCCTGGGCATCTGCAGAGCTCTGGGCCTTTGTGGGCTCTTTTTTCTTTTTGCTTTACAAAATTATGGATAAAAAATTAGGTGCAAAAGTGAATATTAATTTAGAATGAGAAAAGAAATGATCACAAATTTCAAAATCACAAGGCTGATAATTAGTCACTGCTTATTGCCAGTTCCTCTCTGGACTGGGGCAGAGCGTTGAACTTGAGGTTGAACTTGAACTTGAGCTCCATGAACTTCAGTAAATCTGGCTGCAGCATCTTTCTTTGGATTCACCATCTTTTAGAGCTCCTGTTAAAAACTAAAAGAGAACCCTGCCCGGAGCCTGGGGCCCCGTCCATCAGCCCCTCCCCTAGCAGTTCAGATGCCCCCGGGGTCCCTGCCAGCATTGATGGCAGCCCCCTTCCCTCCAGATCCGAGGGACCCTTAAGAGCTGGACCAAACTGTGGTGCGTGCTGAAGCCGGGAGTGCTGCTCATTTACAAGACACCCAAGGTGGGCCAGTGGGTGGGCACGGTCCTGCTGCACTGCTGTGAGCTCATCGAGAGACCCTCCAAGAAGGACGGCTTCTGCTTCAAGCTCTTCCACCCGCTGGACCAGTCTGTCTGGGCCGTGAAGGTACCACAGCGCCAACCCCAGGGCTCAGGAAGGCCAGGAGAGGAGAGAGCCCCACGGGGCGAGGTGGGAGGGGTGGGGGGAGTGCGCTGGGCGGGAGGAGAGCATGGCCGGGCAGTCAGGAGCCTCTTGCTGGGGCCCCAGGAGCAGGGGGTCCAAAACTGGGCTGACAGTTGCAAGGGTGAGTCACTCAGTGGCCGGGGGATCTGATGTGGTCAGTGGCCTTCCATGTGGAATACATGTTGGGGTGGGGGGTACTCAGGACCTGGGGGCCTGATGGGTTCAAATCACACGTCGAGCCCTGTCCAGAGGCTGGGGAACGGGGCCATGTGAGGGCGGCTGCTCCAGGCCCAGACCTCCCCCTTTGGAATCTGGGGGCGGCCCAGCCCACGACCAGAGCGGGTCAGGTTGCCAGATGAAATCCAGAATGCCTGGGTGCATTCGGATTTCAGAGGGAGATCAAAAGGGGTTTTTTTAGTATGTTGTTGTTCAGTTCCTAAGTCGTGTCCGACTTTGCAACCCCATTGACTGCAGCCCACCAGGCTCCCGTGTCCTTCACTATCTCCCCAAGTTCACTCAGACTCAACGTCCGTTGAGTCAGTGATGCCGTCTAACCATTTCATCTTCTGCCGCCCTCTTCTCCTTTTGCCTCCAATCTTTCCCTGCGTCAGGGACTTTCCCAGTGAGTCGGCTCTTTTTTTAGTAGAAGTATGTCCCAAATAGTGTATGGGATATATTTAAACTGTGTATATGTAATTTTTCTGAGATTCAAATTTAACCGAGCATCCTGGATTTGCATGTGCTGATTCTGGCCACCTAAATGGAGGCTCAGAGAGAAAAACCGAGGGTGGGGCCCCCAGCTGAGCAGGGGGTCAGGGAGCGTCCGCTCGCCGCTCCTGCTGCCTGCTCTGTCCGCGTGGCCTGACCCCGTCTGGGGGCCCCGAGGCCCCAGAAGCATCTGTGCATGTGTGAGCGTGGGTCCCCATGACCACCTGACCTGTGCTCCCCCCCACCCCTGCACGATCCCTCGGGCGACACCGCCTCTCTGCCTCTCCAGGGCCCCAAAGGCGAGAGCGTGGGCTCCATCACGCAGCCCCTGCCCAGCAGTTACCTGATCTTCAGGGCCGCCTCCGAGTCTGACGGTGAGTCCCATCCGCCCTGCCGGTCTCCACGGTGACCCCACGTGAAGCACCCCCGCCCCTTGGTGGAAGGATCGGCCAGGTTCAGGGGACCCCGGTTCAGACCCTCCTGACGCCATCCAAGGGGGCAGCCTGGCGTCAGGGGACAAGTCCACCCATTACCTGCGCCTTCTCTGAGCCTCAGTCTCCCCCGTGGGCAAAAGGGTGAGCAGTAACACCCTCCCCTTAGCTGCTATGAGAATCCGATGACCTTGTTTAACAGATAACAGTGGCTGAGTGCCAGGCACCGTTGAATCACCAGGTGCTGCTTTTACCAGCCATCTGGGGAGACCAGGGGAGACAGGCTGGCCGAACTGCGCGCGAGGGATGCGCCTTCCTGAACCCGCGCGTGCTTGGGGCGCCCTCTCGCGGCCGCCCTGAGTAAACGCCGCTGCCTGCCGCCCCGGGGAGCCGGCGCAGGGCTCCCTCCAGTGGTCCCGGGCGGGCGAGGCTCTGCCCAAGGCAGCCTGGCCCGACCACGGGACTCTGGGCCTCCCGGCTGCCCCCTGGTGGCCAGACGCCGCGTCGACACTCCTGAGTCGCTTGAATGCCACCCTCTGTCCCCAGCCCCCCACTCGGTGCCACGCCTCTCCTGGGCCCTGGGATGGACAGGGCGGCCTGGGCTCCCGTGGAGCCTGCTATCTGCTGGGGGAGGCAAGCAGAGACCCTTCAGACAAGGCCAGCTGGGCTGAGGCGTGAGCCGAGTCCCTGACGGGGATGGGGGCCGTGGTCAGGGAGGAGGGCGGTCCACAGGCCCTGGGGGTATCAGGGTGGGCTTCCTGGAGGAGGAGAGTTAGGGAAGGAAACTTTCTGCCTCCAGGAGGGTCATACTTTAAAGGCTCGGAGAAGTAAAGAAATGAGTTCAAAGTGCTTGAACCCCAGGTCTAACCTGCTGGCAGCCTCCACCAGGAAGACAGCAGGAGCCTGGGGACAAGGGCTGGGTTTGGCGGCGGCTGGCTCCACCCACCACCGCTCTGCCCTTCAGGTCGGCCCTCCCCCCCATCTCCCAGGGCTCTTCCAACACCAGGAGCTGCCTGCTCCGCCTTGGTTCAGCAGGCCCCTCCCCAGCCTGCCACCCACCCTCCTGCCCTGCGCTCCAGGCCAGCCAAAGCCCGCAGCCGCAGAGGCCGGGCCCTGCCCCGACCTGTGGGGGCAGTTTCCATCCGGGCGAGCCCTGGCCCTGACTCCATAGGTGGGAACTTGCAGGGCCTCTGGGTACAGAGGGCGTCTCAGGTGGCAGTAGTGGTAAAAAACCCACCTGCCAGTGCAGGAGATGCCAGAGATGCGTCTCTGGGTCAGGAAGATCCCCTGGAGGAGGGCATGGCAACCCCCTCCAGTATTCTTGCCTGGAGAACCCCATGGACAGAGGATCCAGGTGGTCTACAGGCCATGGGGTCACCAAGAGTCAGATATGACTGAAGCGACCTAGCACACGGGGTCCTGCTTAGTGTGTGACCTTGAGGCGGTCACTCACCCATCCTGGCCTCAGTCCTTTGTAATACAGGCGAATAACCATGTGCTAGGAGTAGGGGGTCCTGTGGGGGCGCTTTGTTGAGGAAGGGCAGGGTGGGGTGGGCAGCGGGGCAGGAGGCTCGCCCGGGTGCCCTGGGCATCTCCTGAGCTGGGGGCCGCTCATCCCACCCTTGTCTGCAGGCCGCTGCTGGCTGGACGCCCTGGAGCTGGCGCTGCGGTGCTCCAGTCTCCTGCGACTCAGCGCCTGCAAGCAGGGCCGTGACGGGGAGCCCGGGTCCTCGCCAGACGGGTCGCCCTCCTCGCTCTGCGGGCTGCCTGCCTCGGGCGCCGTCCACGACCAGGACCTGTTCCCGTGAGCAGGGGCGTGGGGGGCAGGGGCCAGCCCCTCCCAGGAGCCTGGGTCTCCTGCCTGCTGGGTTCTCCTGGCAGCAGCGCGCAGGGTCTCCTTGTACATGGGGAGGGGGTGGGGAGCAAACGCCACAGAGGTCTGGCTGCCCACACCGCGGCCCAAAAGGCAGGCCTCCTCCACTCCAGGTGGACCCTGGAGCCTCAGTGTGCTCATCTGGGAACTGGGACTAATAGTCCGATGCCCATCGCTCAGGCTTTTAAACACAGGGATGGGGGTGAGGCGCCCGGCAGGGAGGGGCGCCCCTGGTGGGGGTGCCTGGCCTCACCATGACCAGCCACCCATGGGCCCCATCCACCTTCCAGACTGAACGGGTCCTCCCTGGAGAACGACGCTTTCTCGGACAAGTCGGAGAGGGAGAACGCCGAGGAGTCGGATAACGAGACCCACGACCACAGCCGGAAGACTGAGAGCGGGAGCGACCAGTCCGAGGCCCCGGCGGGCCCCGGGCGCAGAGGGACCACCTACGTGGTGCAGGACCACGAGGAGCTGGGGGAGGTGAGAGCTGCCCCGCCCCGGAGCCCCCACCCCTGGAGCCGTGGAGGCAACGCCTGGCCACCACCTCAGGGAGAGCTCGCCAGCTCTGCAGCACCCAGAGGGCCCGGGACTGGGTGGGCCAGGGTGGCAGGACTCAGGGAGAGCCCTGGGAGGGATGCGAAGGGCCCACTTGCTGGAAAAGACTCTGATGCCGGGAAGAGTTGAGGGCAGGAGGAGGAGGGGGCGGGTCGTGATGCAGGGCAGGCTGTGGGCACCCCCGTGCTGCTGACCCCAGGGGGTCAGGTCCAGCTACGTACACCCCAGGCCCAAGACCTTGGATCCATAGGTCCTGGGGGTCCATAGGGAGGGGAGAGGGGCTTGGCATCACCCAGGGGCTTCGGTTTCCCAAGTGTGAGTATCCCAGCCCTGCCTGGGATCACCCGTCCCACCAGCCAGCTGTCCCCAGACCCTTTCTGAGATCGTTCTGCCCACCTGAGGGCCTGTGGTGGGCGTGTTCTGGGAGACGGAGCCCCCCACCTGGTCCCCAGCTTCCCTGTCCACCATGCCCCCCACCCCCTGCGCAGACAAAGCCCACAGCCCCAGGGCTAGGTCTCTCCCTGGCAAGTGTTTGGAGCTACGGGGAGGGTGAGACATCTCAGGGAAGAGAGGGGGTCCCCGTGTGGTCCTGGGGGAGTGAAGGCCCTTCTGAAGGGGGTGCTGGCCCGAAGCACCGCTGTCCTGTCCCCAGGTGGAGACAGGCTGGGGGCGGGACGAGGTGTCTGTGAGCACGTGCCCCCTGCTGCCGCGGCACGGAAGTGTGCAAAGACAGGTGTCAGGCGGGGCACAGACTGTGAGGCGCAGAGGGCGCCAGGGCGTCTGGGCTGGCCAGGAACCGAGGCACAGGGCAGCTGGCCTGGGCCAGCAGGTCCCCCTCTGGGCTCGGGGGATACATGCCGGAATAGGTAGGGGTCAGGTGGGGCCAGGACAAGCTTGCTGGGCGTGGGGGCCTGGCCAGGGGCGACCCCGGATGAGGTGGCAGTGTGCCCCTTGCAGCTCCCCTGGGCGTCGAGGCTCCCCGCCTGCCCGGCTCCGGCCTGACCCGGCCCCTCTGCCCTCAGCGGGGCGAGGCGTCGCAGGTGGAGACTGTGTCAGACGAGAATAAGAGCTTGGTGTGGGTCCTGCTGAAGCAGCTGCGGCCGGGCATGGACCTGTCTCGCGTGGCGCTGCCCACCTTCGTGCTCGAGCCGCGCTCATTCCTCAACAAGCTCTCCGACTACTACTGCCACGCCGACCTGCTCTCCAGGTGTGCCGCGGGGAGGGCCCGACACCCGCCCCGAGGAGGCAGAGCGGCCCTGGGAGACGGCCCCTGGACGCTATGCCTCCAAAGGGCCCCGACTGCAGGGAGGGGCTGCTGGGCCGGGAGGGCAGGGCTGCCCCACGTCCGTCAGGGCCCCCATCGCAGGGGAGCCCAGCACCCTCTGTGCACCTGAGCGCTGGCACTATGCCCTCAGGCTGAATAAGGCTGAGGGTGGAAGGGGGCCTGCAGGCTCAGGAGCCCACGCACAGGGAGCTAGGTGAAGGGGAGAGCATCCCAGCAGCTTCCTGCAGGCGGCATCTTGCCAGCCTTGAGCCAGCCGTGCCCTCGCTGCCCCAGCGGTGGAGCTGCCCTGGTATTTCACACACACACACACACACACACAGATATTTCCTGACCAAATTTCCCAGAGGTGGGAGATTCACCCCCCACCCCAACACACACACACACACACACGCACACAGATACTTCCTGACCAGATTTCCCAGAGGTGGGAGATTCACCCCCCACCCCAACACACACACACACACACACACACACACACACACACACACTTCCCATCGTCGGCGCGTCGGGACAGGGAAGCTTGGGAAGGGCCTGGGTTTCCAACAAGCGGATGGAGGTTGGAACGGAAGGAGGGAGGGGCCGGGGAAAGGGGGGAGAGGCCCGGGTCCCCGGCCTGGAGTGAGGCCCCCGCCCGTGGTTGCAGGGCTGCACTGGAGGAGGACGCCTACAGCCGCATCAAGCTCGTGCTGCGGTGGTACCTGTCCGGCTTCTACAAGAAGCCCAAGGTGAGAGCACCTGCTGGGGAGGTATGGGGGGCGGCCAGCGGGAGGTCCACTCAGCCCTGCCCCTGCCTGCAGTTGGGGGTGAGGGGCATCCTCCACCCCCCAGGATTGTCCCCGCAGGTCCTCAGAGATGGGAGGCCAGGCCCGGACTTCCCACCCAGAGACCCGCTGGCGGGGCCCGGCCCACAGGGTGGTCCCAATCCCTGAGAAGTCCGAGCTGGGCCCTCCACGCCTCAGAGAAACAGCTGCCACACAGCAGCGCCAAGAAGAGGACTTTGGACCCCGAACCTCGAGGAACCCTGGGGACCCATGGGTTTTGGGCGTGAAGCCCCTTTTGAGAACCAAATCCCGGGCTCTGATGAGAGCAGGGCTCCTCTGGCTGTAGTGATGGGAGGGGCCTGGGGTCCCATGGGACCCAGGATTCTGTTCCACTGTGCAGGAGGGGAAACTGAGGCTCAGAGAGGGGAAGGGAAGGCCCAGAGTCACACAGCAGTTTGCAAATGGGACCAGGTCTCCCCTCTCTTCCTGGGGCTTTCTGTATTCTGAGGCAGGCCCTGGGCAAAGCCAGGTGTGCGCACGCTTAGTGGCCGTTGGGATAGAGGGCGCACTCCGGAGGACTTCTCAGAGGAGGGTGCTCCGTGTGCCAGGTTACCTACCCAGGACAGCACAGTGGCTGCTGCAGAGTGGGCTCAGAGCTGGCTCTAGGAAGCCTGGATCAGAGGACTGATGGGCAGAGTGTGGAGCTGTGGATGCGCAGGCACACCTCCAGGGGGCTCTGCAGACAGTCACAGAGCCCGGGTCTCCGGGGTGAGACCCCTGTGCGCACACCCAGCTGCAGTTGACGGGCATCAGATGGGGAGAGGGGAGTCTGAGGTGGGCTACAGGGGACCTGGGAGGAGGGCTCTCCAGACAGGGAGGTTGTTTCCTGGTGAACTTGGACTGTTTGGGGAGCAGAAAGGAGGTGAGTGTGGCCCAAGCAGAGCTGGGGGCAGGACATGCTGGAGGACTTGGGTGCTCACTCGAAAGGTCACTAGAAGCCACTGGAGGCTTTGAGTGGGCGGCACACTGGCTTCCTGGGTGTCCAGGGATAGTGTGCAGTGGTCAGGGTCTTGTGAGCCCCTCAGAGCCGACATGTGGACATGACATCTTGTAGGCTGTTCCCCCCGCCCCCTCCCCCCGAATGGAAATCATGGGCAAAGCATAGTCTCCCTGGAGCAGGAGTGGGGTGCTGTTCCCGGACGCTGGCTGCAAACCGGCGTCCCTTGTAGAGACCTGCCTGCCGGGGCCGTGGGCAGGGGCAGCCCCCTCACCGTCCCTCGGCCCTCAGCCCAGTCCAGCTGGCGTCCCTGGCCTCCCCTGCCCCCAGTGCCTCACGCCAGCCTCTTGTTCATTGCCTGCAGGGCATCAAGAAGCCCTACAACCCCATCCTGGGGGAGACCTTCCGCTGTTGCTGGTTCCACCCCCAGACCAACAGCCACACCTTCTACATCGCTGAGCAGGCAAGGGTCACCCCAGGCTCTGGGCACCGGGCTTTGCACTGGGCGGGCCCTGGCGGCGGGTCGGGGGTGTCTCAGCCCAGGCCTGTTTCTGGGCGGCCCAGCCTTGGACCGTCGGAAGAGCTCTGGCCTCACTACCGCCAGAGGGATTCTCCCAGGGGTTGCAGACCCCACCGTGGCTGTGACAGCTGTGTGTCCTTGGCGGGGGGAGGTCTGGGCGGGACAGGGGGATGGCAGGCAGCTTCTGGGCTGAGTCCCAAGACGAGACTGCCCTCACGCCCGGGGCTGGGGCTGGGAGGGATGGGGTGGGCGGGGCTGCCGGATGGGGTGGGCGGGGCTACCCGCTGCTTGAGCTGGGAGGGTTGTGGGTGGGCGGGGCTGCCCGCTGCTGGGGCCGTAGCACGAGCCACCTCCCTGCCCACAGGTCTCCCACCACCCACCCGTGTCCGCTTTCCACGTCAGCAACCGGAAGGACGGCTTCTGCATCAGTGGCAGCATCACTGCCAAGTCCCGGTTCTACGGTGAGAGGGGAGCGGCTCCCTGGGGTCTCCCCGGGGGGCCTTGGGAAAACGGGGTGGGGGGAAGGACTGAGCCGCAGATTCAGTGGTTACCAAGAGCTCCCACGAGGGCCGTATTCATGTCCCTCCCCACCTCTCCTAGCAGGGACCACGCCGGGTAAAGTGCTCAGAACCTGGGGTCTGCAGAGGCCCCCAGGCGTCTCCTCCCATCCCTCCCTCCCGTGGGGTTCACAGGGGTGCTGGGAGGATAATGAGAAAGGACCGTGTGCAAAGGTGCCTCCAGGGCTGGCCGGCCATCCAGCATCGCTGGCCACAGGTGGCTATTTAAAGTAATTCAGATGAAATGAAACTTGCCAGGTGGCCCCTCAGTCACTCTGGCCACAGTGCAGGTAGCCACAGGTGGCCGCCGTGTCCCACGGCACAGGGCAGAGCAGCTTCGCCGTCACAGGCTCTGTGGGTTTCTCTGCATTTCTCCATCTGATTGGCCTTGTCATGGCTCTCGCTGGGGGACAGGTGGGCTGAGTGCCTCTGTGTACCCAGCTGACCGCATAGGCTGTGCCCACCTTTCCAACCCCTGTGCTCCCGTCACTGACTGTGTACCCTTAAGTGGGCCAGACCCTCTCTCTGCAGGTATTTAAAATCAAAGCAGAGGCCCTGGTTTGGAAAAGGTCAAAGCCTCCCCCTTAAGAATCCCGGCTTTAGTAACTGAAATAAACGCTAACACACGGCAGCTTAAGTAACTCCTCAGGATGAATGCCTTGTGCAACTTGGACGGGGCTTTCACAGAACCTGAGGCTCAGAGAGGTTAAGTGACCCACCCACAGTCACACAGCTCAAAGTGCCTGGGGCTCTCCCCACTTGTTGGAAGGGAGCTCAGGTCCTCTGACTTGGGGTGGGGGTGGGGGCCCAGGTCCCCAGGATCTGGCTCCACGTGCTGTCCCTACCACCCCATGTCTCTCTGCAGGGAACTCACTATCAGCTCTGCTGGATGGCAAGGCCACCCTCACCTTCCTGACCCGGGCAGAGGATTACAGCCTCACCATGCCCTACGCCCACTGCAAAGGTGAGAGGCTGTGGTGCCCCCACCCCAGGGAGCAGAGTCCAGGCCAGCTCCCTTGGGGGAACAGCCTGGTTCTTGTCTGCTCCAAGGGATCTATTTCACGCTCCCTCTTACGTGACTGTTTAGCGGGGTATGAAATTCTGGGCAGATGGTCTGTCTCTGCTTTGAAAGCTTGTCTCCACCTTCCAGCTTCCACTGCGGTTGGTGATCAGTCAGCGCCAGCCTGCTTGTTATGTGGCCTGCTTTTCTCTGCAGCTGCTCTTAGGATCTTCTCTTGTTTCTGGTGTTCTGCAGGCTCGCTGTTGTAGTTCAAGGTTTAGGTTTCCTTTTTTTTCCTTCAATGTTGTGTCCATTTCTGGTATACAGCAAAGTAATTCACTTACAGGATTTCTTTTATTTTTTAATTAATAGGCTTTTTTTTTTACAGTAGTTTTAGGTTTCCAAAAATTTGAACAAAAAATGCAGAGTGCGCCGTATCCCCCTCTGTCCCAACACACACGCACGCATGCACGAGTATACACACACACACATGAGTATACTCTCTTACACACGAGTATACTCTCTCACACAGAGAGACACACGGGAATATACTCACACACCCATGAGTATACACACACACCCATGAGTATACTCACACACACCCACAGGTATACTCACACCCAGAGTATACTCACACACACGAGTATACTCTCTTACACACAAGTATACTCTCTCACACAGAGAGACACACAGGAATATACTCACACACCCATGAGTATACACACACACACAGAGTATACACACACACACACAGGTATACTCACACACACGAGTATACTCTCTCACACACAGACACACAGGAATATACTCACACACCCATGAGTATACACACACACACAGAGTATACACACACACCCATGAGTATACTCACACACACACACACGAGTATACTCACACACACCCACAAGTATACTCACACACACACAGACACACAGGAATATACTCACCCATGAGTACTCACACACACCCATGAGTATACTCACAAACACCCATGAGTATACTCACACACACCCATAAGTATACTCACACACACGAGTATACTCTCTCACACACAGACAGACACACAGGAATATACTCACACACCCATGAGTATACACACACACACAGAGTATACACACACACCCCCATGAGTATACTCACAGACACGAGTATACTCACACACACAAGTATATTCTCTCACACACACACACAGACACACAGGAATATACTCACACACCCATGAGTATACACACACACCCATGAGTATACTCACACACACCCATGAGTATACTCACACAGACCCACAAGTATACTCACACACATGAGTATACTCTCTTACACACGAGTATACTCTCTCACACAGAGAGACACACGGGAATATACTCACACACCCATGAGTATACACACACACCCATGAGTATACTCACACACACCCACAGGTATACTCACACCCAGAGTATACTCACACACACGAGTATACTCTCTTACACACAAGTATACTCTCTCACACACACACAGACACACAGGAATATACTTACACAGAGTATACACACACACACACACGAGTATACACACACACACCCATGAGTATACTCACACACATCCACAAGTATACTCACACACACGAGTATACTCACACACACGAGTATACTCTCTCACACACACACAGACACACAGGAATATACTCACACACACACGAGTATACACACACACCCACAAGTATACTCACACCCAGAGTATACTCACACACCCACGAGTATACTCACACCCATGAGTATACACATACACACAACAGTATACACACACACCCCCACAAGTATACTCACACCCATGAGTATACACACATACATACACACACAAGTATACTCACACACACGAGTATATTCACAGACATGAGTATACTCTCACACACACAGACACACAGGAGTATACTCACACACCCACGAGTATACACACACACCCATGAGTATACACACACACACACACACACGAGTATACTCTCTCTCTCTCTCACACACACACCCCCACGAGTATACTCACACACATGAGTATACACACATACATATACACACGAGTATACTCACACACACACGAGTATATTCACATACATGAGTATACTCTCTCACACACACAGACACACAGGAGTATACTCACCCATGAGTATACACACACACCCACGAGTATACACACACACCCACGAGTATACTCTCTCTCAGACAGACACCCAGGAGAATACTGACACACCCACAAGTATACACACACACACGAGTATACACACACACAGAGATGAGTATACTCACACACACAGGAATTCCCTACTGTAAACATCTTTCATTAGTGTGCTACAGTGTCACAGTTGATTAGCTGGTATTGACAAATTATTGTTGAATATTAAGTCCGTAGTTTACATTAGGGTTCACACTTTGTTGTGTAATTATGTGGGCTGGGACAAATAAGTGTTCTATCACTACAAGATTATAGGATCGTTTCACCACCCTAAAGATTTCTTATGATGGTTATACATGAATAGATGAATTCACCTCTTCCTCCCTCCCCCAAACCACTGGTCTTTTCACTGTCTGCATAGGTTTGCTCTTTTCAGAAGGTCACAGAGCTGGAATCATAGGGTATGTAGCATTTTCAAATCAGTGTCTTTGACTAAGCAATATGCATTTAAGTTTCCTCCATCGTTTTCTGCGGCTTGACAGCTCTGGGTTTCCTTCTTCCTTTTAAATGTATTTATTCGTTTTTGCTTTTGACAGTGCTGGGTCTGTGTTGCTGTGCAAGGGCTTTGCTCTCATTGCAGCAAGCCCGCAGGGCCCACACTCCTTTGTGGTGCGCAGGCTTCTCACTGCCGGCGCTTCTCTCGTCTCGGAGCATGGGCTCCAGGGCCCTCGGGCTTCAGTGGTTGTGGCTCACGGCTCCAGAGCTCGGGCTCGGCAGTTGTGGTGCCCGGGTTTCGTTGCCCCTCAGTCTGTGGGATCTCCCCAGACCAGGGATCAAACCTCTGTCTGCTGCATGGGCAGGCGGATTCTTAGCCACTGGACCACCAGAGAAGTCGGCTTTTTTCTTTTATTTGTAAGGATTTTGGTTTGTTTAAACTTTTTAGGCAGAGATTTCATGGTTTTGATCAAGTGTGGAAGTTTTTAAGCCATTATTTTTTAATACTGCTTCATTCCAATTTCTCAATTTTCTTCTAGAACTTCAATCAGACATTCTATGCCCTGCATTTCATATCTTTTATCTTTCCATGTTCTAGATAACGTCTTTAGATTTAAACCTTCAACTCTTACTAGCCTTATACTTAATTCATCCACTGAGTTTAATTTCGATGTTAGAGAGTTTTTTCCCCTAAAAATTTCATTTGATTTCATTTCAAACTTTTTTGTTGGTTTATATTTGTATCTTGTTCCTTGATCAAGTTCAAAATTTCTTCTTAAAGATCTATAAACATTGTAAACATAATTGTTTTCTATTCTCTATCTAGGAATTTCACTATTCTAGCCAGTTTACTGCTGGGTCCCCTCTGCCCACAGTATATACTGAATAAACATTCCTTCAGGGGATGATTGTATATATTGAGACTTTGGGATTCTAATTCTGTTGGGGGTCTTCCCCTATACTAGGCGGTTGTGTCCAGTAGGTTGTGAACGACACAGGAAATTTCTCTATTTTTAAAAAATTTACTTACTGATGCACCGGCTTGCTCTAGTTGTAGGAAGCAGAGGCCACTCTTCGTTGTGGTTTGCAGGCTGCTCACTAAAGTGGCTCTTCTTGTTGCAGAGCTGGCTCGAGGGCACGGGCTTCATAGTTGGGACACGTGGGCTCAACAGTTGTGGTTCCCAGGCTCTAGAGCACGGGCTCGGCAGTCATGGTGCCCAGGCTTAGATGCTGCACTGCATGTGGGATCCTCCCGGAGCAGGGATGATCCTCCCGGACCAGGGACGACCCTCCCGGACCAGGGACGATCCTCCCAGACAAGGGATGACCCTCCCAGACCAGGGACGCTCCTCCTGGACCAGGGATGCAAGCTGTGTCCCCTGCATTGGCAGGTGGATTCTCAGCCACTGGACCACCGGGGAAGCCCAGGAAGTTTCTATTTGAGTTGCAAGCTGACGTTACAAAGTCAAGTCCGGGGATGCGAGAGGTGGAGGCATTTTTAACTCCGAGTGAAGTGAAAAGTGCTCAGTCTTGTCCGATTCTTTGTGACCCCGTGGGCTATACAGTCCATGGAATTCTCATCAAACGTATGTGAAAGGACAGGGGCCCCCTCCCAACCGAGCACCCGCAACACACCGGGCGTCCTGCTTCCTCTGTTCTCAGTCACACGCCCCCCACCGCATTCATTTGAAGTCGAGTCTAGATGTCACACCACCCGTGCTTCATATTGCGTCATCACACGGCAGTGACTCCTCACTACAAGGCGAAGATTCCCCTTCTTAGCCGTAACCTCAAGACTGTCATCACATACACAGAAAAAATAAACAAGACTCTCTCCTTACTGTCATCAGATATACAGTCAGTATTCAAAGTCCCTTAATTGTCATAAATACATGTATGTTTATGTACGTGAAAGTGTTAGTTGCTCAGTTGTATGTGACTCTTGGCAACCCCATGGACTGTGGCTGGCCAGGCTCCTCTGTCCATGGGATGCTCCAGGCCAGAATACTGGAGTGGGCAGCCATTCCCTCCTCCAGGGGATCTTCCTGACCCAGGGACTGAACCCGGCTCTCGCATTATAGGCGGATTCTTTCCCAGCTGAGCCCCAGGGAAGCCCTTTAACCCCGAGAACCGTGCCCAATACCACTGTTTCCTTTACTCTCCTTTTGCTGAGGGTGTAGGGAGGTGAGAGCCCCAGTTTTATGGAAATGGCTCAGAGCACACTTTCCTTGCTACCCTGGGGCAGCCCCTCTGTCCTGCTCCCCACAGGACACCAAGGGTCAGGTCAGCAAAGGCCTCGCTGCTCAGAGGACAGATGCTTCTCTTCCTCCTCCTCCCCTTACCCCTGCCCCTCCTCCCCTCCTCCCCTCCTCTTCTTATCTTTTTCTCCCAGAGAATTACTCTTATTTATTTATTTGCATGCCTATCTGTTCATCAGTGCATTTAAAAGAACATGACTTTTTCATCAACCTTCTGTTATGGAAAACATCAAATACTTGTGAAAGGACAGGGCCCCCCTCCCAACCACGTACAGTGTTGTAGGTGTCTTGCTTCCTTTGTTCTCAGTCACATGCCCCCCACGGCATTCATTTGAAGTAGATTCTAGAGATCACATCATCTCAGCCTTATCTTGCAGTGACTCACTCACTACAAGGTAAGGATTCCCCTTCTTAGCCGTAACAACAAATCTGTCATCACGTACACAGAAAAAGTAACCAAGACTTTCCTTAAATCATCAGATCCACAGTCAGTGTTCAAAGACCCCTAATTATCATAAGTACATGTATGTTTATATACATGAAAGTGTTAGTTGCTCAGTCAAATCTGACTCTTGGCAACCCCACGGACTGCAGCCCACCAGGCTCCTCTGTCCGTGGGATGCTCCCGGCAAGAATACTGGAGTGGGCAGCCATTCCCTCCTCCAGGGGACCTTCCCGACCCAGGGGGTCAGACCCCCGTCTCCTGCACTGGAGGCAGATTCTTTACGCTCTGAGCCACCAGGGAAGCTGAGGTGCGTGTAGATACACACACGTCGCAGTTCATTTGTTTGAAGAGGATTCCAGGCGAGGGTCACACTCGGTGCTCTGTATGACCCTGCACCTTTTTTTCCCTCACAATGTATTTCTTGAAGGAATAAGATCATTTGCTTGTGGGGTTTCCTCCGGTCTGGATTTACTGGCTATGTCCATGCTGTAGCTGAACGTATTCTCTGTCATCTGGAGGCTGGCCTCATCCCTGGAGGCTTGATCACTTTCAGGCACAGATTTTCCATCAAGACAACAGCAGGCAGTTCCCGCCTCCCCGCCACGAGGTTCGCGATGTCGAGCTGCCTTCATCTCCGCGATGGTAGCGGCAGGGATGGGATGTGGAGTCTCAGCGCCTGCTTCCGCTAACCTCGGCGGCACCGCATGTGGTGATGGTCCCTTGCTCCTTCAGCCAGCCAGCAGGCAATCTTCTGCGAAGAGAAACTCCCACTCACTACCACGTGCTCAGCCACTCGGTCCGGCACATGTAGGATAAATGCCAGATTTTTTCTCCAAATGTTGTTGTTCAGTTGCTCAGTCGTGTCTGACTCTTTGGACCCCATGGAATGCAGCGCCCCAGGCTCCCCTGTCCTTCACGGTCTCCCAGAGTTTGCTCAGATTCATGACCACTGAGTCAGTGATGCCATCCAACCATCTCATCCTCTGTCGTCCCCTTTTCCTCCTGCCTTCTATCTTTCCCAACATCGGGATCTTCTCCAGTGAGTCAGCTCTTTGCATCAGGTGGCCAAAGTGTTGGAGCTTCGCTTCAGCATCAGTCCTTCCAATGAATATTCAGTGTTGATTTCCTTTAGGATGGACTGGTTGGATCTCCTTGCAGTCCAAGGGACTCTCAAGAGTCTTTACCACCACCACAGTTCGAAAGCATCAATTCTTCAGCACTCGACCTTCTTTATGGTCCAACTCTCACATCTGTACATGACTGCTGGAAAAACCATAGCTTAGACTATACAGACCTTTGTCAGCAAAGTGATGTCTCTGCTGCTTAACACACTGTCCACGGTTGTCACAGCTTTCCTTCTAAGGAGCAAGTGTCTTTGGATTTCCTGGCTGCTGTCACTGTCCACAGTGATTTTGGAGCCCAAGATAATAAAATCTGTGGCTGCTTCCATCTTTCCCCCTTCTGTTTGCCGTGCGTGAAACGATGGGACGAGATGCCAGGATCTTAAGTTTTTTGTGTTGAGTTTGTTTCAGTCTCCTCGTCACCCTCATCGAGAGGCTCTTCAGGTCCTCTTCACTTTCTGCCGTTAGAGTGGTATCATCTGCACATCTGAGGCTGTTGATATAATGTTTCTCCCAGCAATCTTGACTCCAGCTTATGACTCATCCAGCCTGGCATTTTCAAAACAGTAGTGAGTTTTCCCCCTGAACTCCTCCAAAGGTGGTCCTGGGTGAGGTCATGTTGCTTGGAACATGGTTGGATCAGAACAGGCATGACCATAAAGAGTATTCCAGCTGGAATCACGCTGGCTGCTCCTTGTGCCACGCTGGCCGGCGGGAGCCCTCAGATTGGCCCTGGGACCTTGGTACACCCAGCCCGAGTGGGCTGCCTCCTCCTGCCGTGATCCCAGGAGACGGCGGCGTCTCCTGCTCTAGCCCGTGAATCAGCCATTTCTCCAGGGAGTCTCTGGTTCTTTCCAGTAAGAAGAGGTATTTTAGACTTAGGCACCATTGTCTGCAGGCCAGGTGCTTCCTTTGAGTGGTCTGGTCTCTGTTTCCCTAGGGCTTTCCACTGAGCAGAACATAGAATTGTTTGTTTTTTTAAGATTAAAACAGATGCATTCACACTTATGTTTCCAATCCAGATTCAAGACAGTGGGTTTTTGTCCACCCCGTTCAGCACATGTGAAATGTCTTCCTCCCATACGAGACAGCGCATTTCCATGAGCCCACCACGCTCACTTTCTATCTTACTCACACCCCACCTACAGCACTCACAACAACACAGCCCTGCCCACCAGCAGGATGATGGCTGGTGACAGCATGATGTGAAAGTCTTATCTGAGTCACTGAGACCCCGTGGACTGTAGCCCGCCAGGCTCCTCTATCCATGGGATTCTCCAGGCGAGAATACTGGAGTGGGTAGCCATTCCCTTCTCCAGGGGATCTTCCTGACCCAAGGACTGAAGCTGGGTCTCCTGCACTGCAGGCAAGATTCTTTACCATCTGAACCCCCAGGGAAGCCCATGAAGGCCGTATGGGCTGTGATTTTTGCGCTCCTTCCCATCTTCAGTAGGTCCCACTGGGATCTGTGATGGCACTGAATACTCCCCCTCAGATCATGCCACGAAGGACACTCATCCTGGGCTTTGGTTTCATTGCACTTTGGATTTTTAGGAATTGCTATTTCATCTTGAAAATAATTTGTAAGTGAAAACAGGTGCCTGGTTCCAAAGTCAAAACTACAAAGCAGGGTGCAGACAGTTCTAGAGCCTCTGATGCCCTCACCCCCACCTTGGAAGACCAGGCCCCCATACCTGCGTCTCTGACCCCATGCTGCCCTGTCCTGGAGAAGCGCCCAAGCAGCTCGGAGGCCCCCTCCCTTCAGTGTAGCTTTTCCATGGGGTGCCTGGAGGATTGGGGGGTGATTCCCGCCATGTTGCTACTTCAGTTAGCTTGTATTTTTTAAGAAGTTTCGAAAGACATATTTTATCCCACATCTCTAAGTGTCTTAGGGTAACAGGGATCCTTCCTTCCTGCCTTCTCTTCTCCCCTTCCTTCCTCATTTCTTTCTTTCAGAGTAAGCCTTCCATCTGACCAGAAACAGAAGGCTCGTGCTTTCCTTTGCTAATTAAAACATTGACGTATTAAGTTAAAACAGACCCACGCAGGGCAGGAACTGTGGAGCCAAGTGACCCACAGAGATGAGGGTCTCCTAGGGGACAGTGGAGCTCCTGGGAGCCTGGAACAGGGGCTTCCTGGAGGCGGTGACCCAGTTAAGGGTGGGGGTGTCTCTGAGACTTGGCGACTCACATGAGCAAAGGCCAGAGAGCCCGTCCGCCGGGGGTAGCAGGCCCGTGAGGAGCCAGGTCCGATTTTCACCCTCCTGGCAGCGCTGGCCACCGGGAGCACCAGTCATCCCCGCTCCCTTCTCACCCTCGGGGCCCGACACACTCATCCCCGTCTCAGCGCTGCTGGGACTCCACCAAGGCCTGGGGGCTCAGCCGGCCCCGGGGCAGCGCTGACCCCTGCCATGGCTGTCTTGCAGGCATCCTCTACGGCACGATGGCCATGGAGCTGGGTGGCAGGGTGACCATCGAGTGTGAGAAGAACAGCTTGCAGGCTGAGCTGGAGTTCAAGCTCCAGGTAGCACAGGCAGCTCAGCCACCTCAGGGCCTTGGGGGGCGTGGGGCTCGGGCAGGGGAGAGGCGAGGCCTTGGGAGGTCCCCCACCACCCTCTCTGTGCCCAGGGATGGTTTCCTGATCAGGGGCACACGGATGAGCAGCTCCTGGCCGTCCTGTAGCACAGCCGGAGCCTGTGAGGGGCGCAGAGAGGGGAAGGGGCTGCCCGCAGACCACACAGCAGAGACAGGCGAGGCCGAGGCCCGTCCCCACCATGGGGCACCGAGGCCTGGCAGGGACCCTGCACCCTGGAGCTCTGGCTGGGCTGTGGGCGAGTGTGGCCGCCCCTGCTGTGCACCAGGGCTGGGAGCTCGCACCCCCACGAGGAAGGGGCCCCTCCTCCTCCCCAGCTCAGCGCCCTCACCCGCGTCCGTCTCGGGCATGTCCCCACAGCCCTTCTTCGGGGGCAGCACGAGCATCAACCAGATCTCGGGGAAGATCACGTCGGGCGAGGAGGTCCTGGCGCGGCTCACGGGACACTGGGTAAGGCCCGCCTCTGGGCAGGCGCGGGCGGGAGGGCGGGCCGGGGCTCTGGAGGCCACGGCCGGTGCCTCTGACCCGCCCAGCCACCTGGGGCAGGACAGGGAAGTGTTCATCAAGGAGGAGGGCAGAGGAGGCCCTGAGCTCTTCTGGAACCCCAGCGAGGAGGTGCGCAGGCAGCGGCTGAAGCGGTACACAGTGCTGCTGGAGGAGCAGATGGAGCTGGAGTCGGAGAGGTGAGGCCTGGGTGCTGCAGGACCCCGACCCCAGCCGGAGCGGCCAGGCTGGCAGCTGCGATCCCTGGATGCATGTTCCCTGGATGTCCCTGGCACGAGGACAGACCCGAGGGGATCCCTGGTGGCAGAGGACACGTCCGGCTGTGGGAAGCCAGAGGGAGAGAAAGGGAGGCCTGGGGGAAGAGCGAGCTCTGTAGGGAGGGCCCTGTGGTGCCAAGTGTGCACCCAGCATAGGAAAGAACCATCTCATGGTAAATAAACAGTGCCCAGGAGAGATGGGCACCCTGATAGGTAGTGAGCTCCTTATCGCTGGAGGCAATCAAATGGAGGTTGCTCTGAGCCTCCCCTCTAGTGTGAAGGGTCAAGGCTGCCCAGGTCCCCTTGGCTCAGAGCGGGTGCTCCACTTGCAGGCTCTGGCAGCACGTCACCAGGGCCATCAGCGAGGGTGACCAGCACAAAGCCACACAGGAGAAGTTTTCCCTAGAGGAGGCGCAGCGGCAGCGGGCCCGGGAGCGCCAGCAGAACCTGGTGCCCTGGACGCCCCAGCTCTTCCACCTGGACCCTGCCACCCAGGAGTGGCGCTACCGATACGAGAAGTGAGTGGCGGCAGGCTGCCCGCAGACCCCCACTGTCCTGGCCCTGAGTGATGGGGAGGGAGGGCCACGCGGGGGCTGCTCTCGGGGGCAGGCTGTGGTCACTCCCCTGGGGGCTTCAGCCCTGATGAGAGGCTGAGGGCTGGGCCGGGAGGGGGCCCCTCACTGTGTGGGCCACCGCCCCTGCCAACCCACACTCTCTGGACTCCCCCCAGCCGCAGCCCCTGGGACCCCCTGAAGGACATCGCCCAGTTTGAGCAAGATGGGGTCCTGCACACCCTGCAGCGGGAGACCACCTTCCTGGGCAGCCCGGGGCCCAGGCACCAGGTCAGAACCAGCCCTGGGCCCGGCCTGGGGTCCTCCGCCCCCACGTCACACCCAGCTAACCTGGCCCTCCTCTTCTGGGTCCCCATCACTCTGACCCACACACATCCCAGCAGGGTCTCCCCTAGTGTCCCCCTGGGTCCCTGTTCCACCTTTCCCCACCCAGCAAGGGGCCAAGACCCTCCCCTTGCAGGACACGCAGTTCCTGGGACACCCCAATGTTCAGGGCACTGTGCTGGGGTGCACTGGCCCTGCCCCGTCGCTCCCCAGAACCGTTCCCCGTGGTGTCGGCGGGGCGGTATCCCATTGTACAGATGAAAACACTGAGCCTCAGGGCAGCCCAGGGGCTTGCCCAAGTAGCAGGAGGAGGAGGAGGTGGCATTTGCACAGACTCCTGGGCCTCTGTGGGTGGGTGAGGAGGGTGGGGGTGGGGTGGGGAGGACAGCGGGAGGCCCTGGGGAGCACAAGGGAGGAGCACTCTGGCAGAGGTGCCACTTCAGGGGGAGCCCAGGGCGGCCCCACGTGTGGATCAGTGCCCGCTGGGTGCCCACTGTGCATACAACGGGGGGGCACTCCCCCCTGGGCAGGGAGGCGTGGACTCCCCCATCTTGCCCTGTGGCCCCAATTTCCCCAGCAAACGGGGGCGGAGGTACCTCCCGAGCCGTGTGTGTCCCAGCCCCTTCCCCCACGTGCCGCAGCCCCTCAGCCGGGACCGGATAGCCCTGTCTCTCCCGCACGAGTGCCCCCGGCAGGCCTCTTCACCCTCCTCTCTCTCCTCAGCCTCTCTGGTCAAAACGGGCCCCACCACACCCCAAAACCTGCCTGTGTGGGAAGCCCCCGTGCCCCGGCTCTGACCACACTCATCGGGGGCAAGGGCCTCCATGCAGGGTGTCGGGCACCCCCGGGCCCTCGCAGGGACAGGCCTCCGGTCACGCGGCCACCCCTGTTCTCGGGAGGCTTCTCTGAGGCTGGCCGGCCCGGGGGTCCCCGCGTCCACGCTGGGGAAGCCCCGGCCGTCCGCGCGCGCTGGGAGGGTCAGCCCTGCCGGCCCCGGAGTCCTGTGGCCCGGCCCCCGTCGTCTCCCTCTGTATGGGGGGTCGGAGCGGGGTGGTGGGCGCTGCAGTCAGGTCAGGGCCGGGCCTGTCACCCGCTCAGAGCCAGCAGCCTCCGCCGCTGCCGGCCGCCTTCTGCGGCACAGGTGGCCCCGCGGGTGCGCGCGGGGGTGCGCGGGTGCGCGCGGGGGGTGCGCGGGTGCGCGCGGGGGTGCGCGGGTGCGCGGGTGCGCGCGGGGGTGCGCGGGGGTGCGGGTGCGCGCGGGGGGTGCGCGGGGGGCGCGCGGGGGTGCGGGTGCGCGCGGGGGTGCGCGGGTGCGCGCGGGGGCGTGCGGGGGCGCGCGGGGGTGCGGGGGCGCGCGGGGGCGCGCGGGGGGTGCGCGGGTGTGCGCGTGGGTGCGGGGGGCGCGCGGGGGCGTGCGGGGGCGCGCGGGGGCGTGCGGGGGTGCGGGGGCGCGCGGGGGGTGCGCGGGGGGCGCGCGGGGGGTGCGCGGGTGTGCGCGTGGGTGCGGGGGCGCGCGGGGGCGTGCGGGGGGCGCGCGGGTGCGCGCGGGGGTGCGGGGGCGCGCGGGGGCGTGCGGGGGCGCGCGGGGGTGCGCGGGCGCGCGGGGGCGTGCGGGGGCGCGCGGGGGGTGCGCGGGTGCGCGCGGGGGTGCGGGGGCGCGCGGGGGTGCGCGGGCGCGCGGGGGCGCGCGGGGGCGTGCGGGGGCGCGCGGGGGTGCGGGGGCGCGCGGGGGCGTGCGGGGGCGCGCGCGGGGTGCGCGGGGGTGCGGGGGGTGCGCGGGTGCGCGCGGGGGCGCGGGTGCGCGCGGGGGGTGCGCGCGGGGGTGCGGGTGCGCGCGGGGGTGCGCGGGGGGCGCGCGGGGGTGCGGGGGCGCGCGGGGGCGCGGGGGCGCGCGGGGGCGCGCGGGGGCGCGGGGGCGCGCGGGGGCGCGCGGGCTGCGGCTCAGCTGCTCCGTCTCCCCCAGGGGCCCGCCCCCAAGCCGCGGCTCCGCAAGCCCAGCGACCAGCCCTCCGGCCACAGCCAGGTCACCGAGAGCAGCGGCTCCACGCCCGAGTCCTGCCCCGAGCTCTCTGACGAGGAGGAGGAGAACGGAGACTTTGTTCCGGGTGAGACCTGTGGGCCGACCCTCTGGACGGTGCAGCCGGTGGGGACGGGCGAGGGGGCCGGGCTCTGAGTCTGCTCTTGGGGCGGGGCGCCCAGCGAGGGGCGGGGCTTGCCTGTCTGGCCTGTGACTCTCCGGGTGGGCTCCCACTTCCTGGTCCCCTGTCTTCAGGGAGTGCCTGTCTCCCCGTTTGACCCCCTGGGCTTATCAGAGGCTGGCTGATCCTGGGAGTTTCCTCCGGAGTGGGCACCACCTCCCTCTTGTGCCAGTGGCTGCAGGGAGGCGGGCGGTAACCTCAGGCCCCCACCCGCCCATCCTCACCTCTCCCCGCTCCTTCCTGACGCCTGTAGGCTGCGAGAGCCCATGCCCTCGGTGTGGGAAGGAGGCGCGGCGGCTGCAGGTGCTGCACGAGGCGATCCTGTCCATCCGGGAGGCCCAGCAGGAGCTGCACAGGTGCGCCGCCCTCGGAGGACCAGCTGGGGGGCGCGGGGTCAGAGTGCAGGACGGCCAGAACCCCGAGGGGCGGAGCTAGATGGAAGCTGGAAGAAGGTACCAGCGGCAGTGGCCCCCCGAGCCCCAAAACCAGTAGGACCTCAGAAATAGCGGGCCAAGTCATGTCAGGGGGCCTAGGAACACGTTCGGTTTCTGACGCCCCCTCTCCCCCAGAGCCAGGCTCCAGTCAAGACGGCAAGTCTCTGAGCTGCAAAACCTTGGTCTGTCTGGGCCTCAGTCTCCCCATCTGTGAACTGGGGTTGACAGCAGTGCCCCTGGGGCGGGAGGAAGATGGAGCAGAGGGTGAGGCTCTGAGCCTGGCGCCCCGAGAGCCCTTGGCAGCTGTGAACACCTGAGCTGCTCTTGGGAGCCTAGAATCTCATGTCTGTAACGAGGCCAGCCCTACTTCCCCTGCGACTCACCCAAGGGGGCCCAGAGGTGTTTCTCACCCTTTGGTACCAGCTCCATGGTGATGCTGTGCAGGGCCAAGGGAAACGGAGACTGACACCTTGTAAGAGTGGGGGAGGGGCACGGTCTCCATGATCAGGGAGGGCTTCCTGGAGGAGGATGCGTTTGGGCAGGGCGGAGCTGGAAATGGGGAATGCAGAGGTCAGTCCCGAGTGGCGGGCACCACAGGATGGCCGCTGCCAGGAGGAGGGGCAGTTGAGGTGAGAGACCAAGACGAAGGAGCCCGGCCCGGAGGCCGTGGGAACCAGGAGGGGGGTTAGGGCACCACAGAAGGAGATTTGCTGCTTTGCTGCGAGGGAGGGGGTGGAAACACAGCCAATAGCTTCAGCCTTTGGTCCAGACACAGTGATGTCAAGAGGCCAGGACAGAGCTGCAGCTTTCCTGGGCTGCCAGCCAAGCCCAGACTGGCAGCTTCAGCTACAGGCATTTGCCCCTCCTGGGCCTTGAGGCTGGAAATCCCAGATCAGAGCAGGGCTGGTCCTCCCGAGGCTGCTCTCCTAGGCGTGCAGACGACGGCCGTCTCCTCCCTGCGTCCTCACAGGGTTGTCCCTCTGTGTGTGTCTGTGTCCTGACCTCCTCTTCTTACAGGGACCCCCAGTCCTGTGGGATGAGGGCCCAGCCTAGTGACCCCATTTCTTTATTTACCCCTGTAAAGGTCACATCTCCAAACAGTTGCGTTCTGGCTGCTGGGGGTCAGGACTCCAACACAGGACTTGCAGACGCCGTTCAGCCCACGGCAGTGGAGGTGGGAGGGGGGATGTGAGAGCCCCAGCTCCACTAGCCCTGACCCCTCTCCCTGAAGGGTGTGCCCAGGGAGCCCCAGGCAGCCACTGTGCCCTGGGGCCCTCCCCTACGCGAGCCCCTGGCCCCGTTTTCACCCGAGGGCCAGACTCCTCACCTTGCTGCTTGGCTGGCCAAGGCTGAACCGCTGCGCCCTCTCGTTCCAGGCACCTCTCGGCCATGCTGAGCTCCACGGCCCGCGCCAGGCAGGCCCCGACCCCGGGCCCCCTGCACAGCCCTCGCTCTTGGTTCCTGCTCTGCATGTTCCTGGCGTGTCAGCTGCTCATTAACTACATCCTCAAATAAGAGCCCAGTGGGGATGGCGTGGGCATCGTCTGCAGGACTAGGGGACAGGGGAAGCCGAGCCTCCCTCCCAGGCACCTAGCACTTTAAGCCAGCCCTATGGAGGCAGAGACTCCGTGAGCATGGCCCACGTGGACGGAGGAACCCACGGCTGCAGGACAGCAGGAGGGACCTGGGTGGGGGGGGGGTTGCTGCGCGGGATACCCCTGGCGAGGCGCTGGCCTTTCCCACAGGGCCCTCCACCCCGCGCTGGCCTTAATGCTGAAGCCAAATGCCACTTTCACCCTGGGCCACGCTCTCTGGCAGCCTTGCCTCATCACCCCCTCCCCGGGCAGCCTCAGGGGGCTGATGGTGAAGGGGCAGGAGGGCCCGCCGGGCTCCAGGTGTTGCCCCTCAGCAGCGGTGAGTAGGAGGCTCTGAGGAGCAAGCCGGCACCCCAGGTCCTCTTGGGTGCCCAACACACAGAGCATCCCTTCCCGAGTCCCCGCCCACGCTGTCCTGGACGGGCCGCAGGTGGGCTTCAGGCGCCGGCTGGGCTGCAATGGGGCTTCCTTCTGCCCCCTGTGCCGTCTGCACGGTGGGGCCCAGTTCATACACTTCACAGGCCCAGCCCATCTCCCTCAGCCAGGACATGCCAAGCTGGGGTGGGCACATCTGAGCATGGCGTGTCTGGGGGGCATTCCTGGCCTGGGCCCGAGGGGGGACACTTTATTCAGACAGACATGCACGGTCTTCCCTTCCCACACATTTTTAATAAACGCAATTGCAATATTTTAGGCAGGCTGCGAACAGCGTCTGTCAACTGGCCTCTGTTCCTGTGTCAAATGCTGTGTGTGTGTGTGTGTGTGTGTGTGTGTGTGTGTGTGTGCAGGCTGCGAACAGCGTCTGTCAACTGGCCTCTGTTCCTGTGTCAAATGCTGTGTGTGTGTGTGTGTGTGTGTGTGTGTGTGTGTGAAGCTCTGCACATGCAGACACAGACGGGGCCGTACATTCAGCTGTGATGGTGCCACCTGAGCTGACCAGTTTTTTATCTATGTCTTGCTCCTCCTCCAATTTGGGGACACGTCTCCACGTGTGAAATAAACAGACGCACATGTTGTATGCTGCCTTCTTGGGGAAATTCTGGAAACCAGTAGGGTTGGGGTGTCTCAGGGGAGAGATTCGATGCCAGCAGAAGCTGTCTGGGGCTGGAGGGGCCCAGGGAAGGGTTGGGGCCTCGAGGATGGAGGGAGGAGGTCTGGCGTGGAGGGGCGTGCAGTCTGCAGGGAGCGGAGAGACGCAGTCCGCGCCCCCTCCCCACCTCTGAGGAGCCAGTGCAGGAGGCCTGGGACCCGTCCAGCAGCCGATGAGCCGGCTCAGGACATGGGGGTGCTGCCCACGGGGCACTCCAGGGGGCATTTGGCCTGGTCCCTTCCCCACAATCACAACCCACTCCCCCCCTCTCCAGCTGCCCCCAGGCAGCCCCTCAGTTCCACTGTGGCTACCGTTCCCAGTACTCCTGGCCACCAGGTCCAGGGGAGTGGGCTGGCCTTTGCTGGGACAGCCCAGGATGCCCCTGAAGGGGGGGGTCGGGGCAGCTGACTGCAGACCACACCCCACAGTACAAGGAGACCGCGGCCCGGCCCTGACGGACATGAAGGATAAAAGAGAGGGAGAGGCCGTGGGACAAGATGGACATCGGCTGGGGCCAAGGGAGGGGCAGGTGTGCCCTGCCGTCCCTGCCGTCCCAGCCCTCCCCGCCCTCCCCACCGTCCCCACCCTCCCCACCGTCCCCACCCTCCTGCCTGCACCAGGCACTCGGGACTCCCAGTACTCCCTCTGAGAGCAGTGTCCCCACTGGCACTGATCCCTACGTGGCTCCACTCCCTGCGGGAGGCGGGGGGCGGGGGGTGCGGTGCTCTCCAGGTTGAAGTGGTCTGCACCTTGCCACTAAGGCAGGCTACTCTGGACCCGATGCCCTGGGCCATCTGTCTTGCACCCTGGACCTTTCAGGGCAGACTGGGCCACCAGGCCCTCCAGCCCCCGCCCCCTGCTCCCTCAGAGTCTCCTCCAGAATTCTCTTCCTGTCCTTGGTAGGCCGAGAACTCGTCTAAATCAACAATGAAAAATGACAAGAAAGCTGGGTGGGCATAGTCCCAGGGGACCAGGTGGCCAGTGCCCAGACAGATGGTCACGACGCGCTCTGGTGTCAGGCAGCTCCTCCGAGCCGTGAGGACCTGGCCTTGGCCTCTGGGTCATCAGGTCAACTCTTGGGCATCTGGATGCTGGTGGTGAAAAATCTAGAATGATGTGGGGTTAGAGCTGTGCTTTGCACCCCCCACCCCACTCAGCACCCCCTTCCTGGCCCATCGACAGTGGCTGGCCTGCCTCCCAGGGCAGCTGAGCAGGAAGAGGATGGAATGGCGGTCAGGGAGGGTGGAAACTCAGGAGGGCCCGGGCCCAGGGCCACACCCTGCCTTCTAGGTTCCCCAGAGCCGCAGGAGGAACTTACACGGGCCTGTCCCCTCACCTTGTCACCGCTTGGGGGGAGTGACAGCAACTTCTAGTAGAAAGACTTTCTAGCAGACGCGATCCTGGTCTGTTCAGCACTCAGAGACTCAAGAGCTGGCGGGCCCCTCCTGGAGCACGGGATTCTAGGTGGTGGGGGGGCGCGGGGCGCTGGACGAGGTGCGGGACTGAAGGGGCCTGACGCCCTCTGTTGATGTGCCTGGCTTGTATCCTGCTCTCTTCAGGAAGGAATGGTCTCCTCCCCTTGAAACACCCCCCACCCCATCCATCTCACCCCTCCCCCACTCATGTGGCTCCCACAGGCTGCAAGAAGATGCCACTGGTTGAGCAGGGAGTGGAGACAGACTCACGTTTCGCGGCTGCTCAATTCAGTTCAGTCGCTCATTCGTGTCCGACTCTTTGCCACCCCATGGAATGCAGCACGCCAGCCCTCCCCTTCCATCAGCAACTCCTGGAGTTTCCTCAAACTCATGTCCATTGAGTCACTGATGCCATCCAACCATCTCATCCTCTGTCGTCCCCGTCTTCTCCTGCCTTCAATCTTTCCCAGCATCAGGGTCTTTTCCAATGAGTCAGCTCTTCGTATCAGGTGGCCAAAGTATTGGAGTTTCAGCTTCTGCATCAGTCCTTCCAGTGAATATTCAGGACTGATTTCCTTTAGTTTTGATTGGTTGGATCTCGGCTGTCCAAGGGACTCTCAAAAGTTCTCCAATACCACAGTCGGAAAGCATCAATTCTTCGGCGCTCAGCTTTCTTTATGGTCCAGCTGGCAC
The DNA here is from genome assembly GCF_023091745.1 of Budorcas taxicolor. Taxonomy (NCBI): domain Eukaryota; kingdom Metazoa; phylum Chordata; class Mammalia; order Artiodactyla; family Bovidae; genus Budorcas; species Budorcas taxicolor. Next base: position 49,192,655 of record NC_068934.1, read on the forward strand.
AGCTCGCGGCTGCTACTTGAGCCCAGGTGGCCCCCAGAGCATCCAGGGGGAGGGCGCGGGAGCGCGCGGGAGGGCAGGAAGCCAAGCTGGCGGCATGCTCGCCAGGGAGGCGCTGCTTCCGGGCCCCCGCGAGGGGCAGTGCCGACGCCCTCCCCGCCCTGCCCCCTCAGAAGAGACACCGAAACCTCGCGGCCGGGAAGGGCGGGCTCGGAGACCCCGAAGCCCAGCCCGTGGCCCCGCCGCGGGGACGGCCAGGGCGACGCCTCAAGGCCTGGGTGCCGGGGTCCAGCCCTGGTGGATCCAGGGAATTCGAAGGTGGGGACAGCGTCAGCATCCTTGGAAATAACTTATTTAATTATAGATAAGAGGGATTAGAAGATTAGCGGAGAAAAAGAGGCTGAATAACTTGGTTCACATGGAATACCAATCACCACCTACTTAAGCCGCAGGCGTCTTCCCGTTCTCCCGAAGGAGAGGAGGCACTGAGGGCCCCCCCGCCCCCGTCCGATCTTAGAAGCCCAGGCAAAATTAATAGGCTTGGTGGGTACCCATGCACCAGATGGGAATTAGGCCAGAAAATAGTAGGAGAGAAAAAGGGGCTGAATAACTTGGTTTACGTGGGATACCAATAAAATTCCAAGGCAAGGAATTTGCACCATCTACGTTGGGCCACCGGTGCCACTTGAATATTGGAAGGTGCCCCTCCTTGGGCTCCTTCTCGCGTGGGCTTGAAAACTGGGGCAAATAAGTAGACTTGGAGGGCACCCACGCTCCAGATGGGTATTCAGCCAGAAAAACGGGGAGCAGAAAAGAATGACATGAGGGAATCAGTCTTTCCAGAAACTGATCCAATTTCTTTATTTTGGGGTTTGCTTATATACTTTTTGTTACATATAGGGATGAATACAGAGTCACGCGGGCGTCAGCAGTGCTGACCTTTATCAAAATCAGGTGCTTCACATAAAAAGGTCTTAGGGATTTTACATCATCTTCTGGCTATGAGACCTGCTGACATTTTATGATCCTTTCTTTCTGATAACCAAAAACCTTATTTCTTCCAAGGGTGATTTTTCTTAAACCAGGCACCACCCTCCAAATAAAGTTACATTCCTATAGGATGAGGATGTAGTGAGTTACAATCAAGAAAGGAATTTATTTAACGCAAGGTTAACATGATGAATCTTAAAGGTTAATACTTATTTCTCCTATATGCTTAAAGGTTAATACTTATTTCTCCTCTATGCTAGTTATATTCATTATAAGGGCAGGGAACATGGAGATTTAGCAGCAAACATCAGCCCAACAAATGAAAATCCTTTCACCAATGTTCCCCTTAAGATCTATTTAGTCTTAAGGTAGTGATAAAGTTACATTTTTACATAGCAAGGACACAGTGATTTATGACAAAGTACAGTGATCTATTACAAAAGAGAAAATTCATTAACTCAAAAAGTCTAGTATTGCTAACCTTAAAAACTACTATATTTCCTTTTCTATATTCCAAATACATTGATTAATATATTCCCAGGTGCCTAAAGATATGGAGGCCTGGCGGCAATCATTGACTCAACAATGAGAAAAGCCCTATGCTAATTAAGACTCTCAAAATACTCCAAAACTCTCTGTGCTGCTTATGGTTGAGAGGTAGTAAACAATCACGTGAGTAGCGGCAGGAGTATGGATAATCCTGTCACACAAGCTAGTCTGTCAGCAGAGAGGTTTGACCTGAGACATCCTTGTGCCACCCAGGGGAGGGAATTAGCAGCAATTATTGACACAACAAATGAAAAAACCCTTCACCAATATAATTCCCAGTCAACCCACTATACTAATAATTTCCAACTCCCCAAGAGAATTTGCCTTTAGTAAGTCTAAAACATCTCGTGCCTCTCAGATTGGGAGGCTGTAAAAAATCATATGTGGCCAGACGAACCTATACAGGCGGGCTAGATAACCTTCAGAGGAGTCTGTAAGCTGAAACACTTTTGTCACGCCCAGGAATTTTTATTGCCTTGGAGCTGCACGTTTACTCCTTCTCCGAGAGAAACGGTTATGGGGAAGAGCCCCCCGTAAAGTCAGAGGTGTAGGTGAGAGCATAAAACAGACTCTGGTTTGGGGGTTAGATGCTCAGGAACAGGGGGTTTCCTGAGGCTTGATCACGCCTTTGCGAATGCCAAGCCTCCTTCCTCATGACCTTTGCCATGGGCGGAGTTCCTCACGCTGGCCGCAGGCACCTGGGCACCCAGGTGGGCGGCCGGCGAGGGAGCGAGGAGCTTGGTACCGACCTCTCTGTACTCCTGGGGCGGGGTTCGCCGAGGCCCGGGCCGCGGGAGCTGTCAGGAGCCACTGCAGGCGGTGATGCCCTGTCTCCTGCTCCTGATTCAGATGGGACCGTGCTGCCGGCCGGCCTGGGCTGAGGGGCTCGGGGTGGGAGGATCCTGAGATCAGGGCAGGGGCGCACGCCCCAGTGAGGCTGGCACTGGCAGGGGGACCCTAGAGGAAAACCCGGTGAAGCGTGAGTTTTGAGTCAGTTCCCCAGCTGGAGGAGGTCGCAGCGGGGAATCTTTCCCACCCTAAACCCCAGGCAGTGCGGGGAGGGCGTGGGGCTGGCGGGGAAGGGAGCCCGACAGGGGAGGGTGGGGGGTCGCACAGAAGAGAGAAATGTGGGGGGATGGAAGAGAGAACAGACCGACTGGGGAGGGGGCGGCTCATGGAGACTGTCTTTGCTTCTGGAGGAAGCAAAGGAATCTGTGGTGAGGAACCCCAGCTCTCCCTTGGGAGTCTGGCCTGGTGTCCTGGCCCAGCTGGAGCCTCAGGCAGTGTACTGACCTCTCATAAAATTGGGCTTTTAATAGCACCTGCCTGTTCCGGCTTGACTGCCAAGATGAACTGAGTTATGATTATGTAGCTGAGAAGACCCCCACTACATCAGCACAGATGAGAAACCTGGACTTCCAGTAAAAACTTGTGGTTTTCCTCCACCTGCAGGCAACTACCGATACCAGTGTGGTTTCCAGGGAGGGCCAGGGGCCTCCGGGCTCACAGTCCTGCAGCCCCGGGGAATACTGGATAGCGGGCCGCTGCTGCAAGGCCTGCCCAGCCGGTAAGTCCTGGGTCCCGTCCAGTCCCGGGCAGGGTTCTTCCAGCCCACGTTCCCAGGCCCTACCCAGGCCTTCAATGGGGGGCGGTGTGTCTCTTTGCACTGATAGCCAGCACATCCTGCAGCCCATCCTGGACTGGGGTCTTCCCCATCTCCACGTGCTCTGCAAGAGGTGAGCCCACCTGTGAGGGTCCAGCTACTGTCCTCTTCCTGGCCCTCTCTGCCAGCAGGGGCTGCACGTCAAGTGTCCAGAAGCCTCGTGACTGTTTAGAATTCAGAGGATCCTGAAAAGCTGTTATATTCACAGTTACGGTTGCTTTTGAAAAAGAAGGCGAGTCAGTGAAGAGGTGGGTGGGGAGGGGTCCAGGGTGCGGCACCATCTTCCAGCCATGCTCTCCCCGGTAGACAGTCAGGCCTTATTTCCCCCACTCCCCTTGGGTGGCCTTGCATGGACTTTGCTCACCTGAGCCAGGTGAGCAGGGTTTCCCCTGGGAGCCAGTCACCCAGGCATGGCTGCCCACCAGCATGCCAACAGCCCATGCCGCTCACCTTGAAGCCTCTGGAGGTCAAGGTGGCACAGTGTCGACCTGGGCTCTGAGCCTTCACAATAAACCATGTGTCAGCCCGACCTGTGTGCCATGGTGTCTGTCAGCCCTCGGGTCCTTGCAAGGCAGCCTGGTGCGTTGTGTCATTTTTTCCAAGAATGTGATACAATTGAGAGATTATTTTCATCAGAAACACCAAAACCGACTTTTTCCCATGTCCTCTTTGGAGCGGCAAGTCCCAGGGCCTGCCTGGCAGGTGAGTGGCCCGGATGCAGGCTCCGACTCCGCCCCTGTCTCCTGCCGAGGCCAGCATGTCCGTGAGCCCTGCAGGAGGTCCCACTCCTGGGGACAGTGTGTGCCGTGTCCGCCCGCGACCTTTATGAACTGCCTCAACGGGATGGAAGCCTGCTTCAAGTGCTCTGCCTGCTTCAAGAGTGAGTCTGCAGCCAGAGCCCCTTCCTTGCCCTTCAGTGCCCTTCAGTGTCCTTGCCCTTGAAGTCTGCCGCCCTTTGACCCAGCTGCAGTCAGGCCAGGAATGTGCCCTGAGAAGTCATTACAGTTGAGCCTACACATGCAGCCACGACTGCTGTTCACCCAGGACCATGTGGGGAAATGCTGGTACCTCTTCCCCCGGCATCTGAAAGAGGAAGGGTGATGTATCACAGAATCCAGCACTCAGTGGCTACCAGAAGGATTTGGCCGGAGGAACTTTTATTGATGTAAAACACTATTTCCAAAGTGTGAAAATGAGTGGGAAAATGTAGAAAAAACCATAGTTACACGTAGATCTGAAATTCTAAACAATTCTTTTTCATTTTAAATCTTTTTTCCCCCCAGTTTTCAGGTTACTATTCAATTAGAGAAGTTTGAAAATACACACAAAGTGATAAGAAACAAAATCAGCTCTCTGGGAAGAAACAGGTTTTCATGATGAAAAATGTCAAATGGGTACAGAAGTGGGAGGGCTGGGGCAGAGGGCAGGTGTGTCTCCACCGTTCCCAAGGGAGCTGCAGATGTCACCGATTTCTCCCACATCCCGCAGAAGGTGTTTCCTGAGAGGGAAGGTGCGCTCCCTTCAGTAAAAGGAACAGTAATTCTCTAACCTTCTGTCCACGTTCAAAGTTCCTGGGATCCAGGGCTTCCCAGGGGGTGCTAGCGGTGAGGAACTTGCCTGCCAACGTAGGAGACAAAATTCCTGAGACTGATGTTTCTTGAAACTTTTCGCCTGTTCATCTTTGGAGAACGAGGTGGAAACTCTGTCCCCACAGGCCCCGGGGACTGCCTCCCAGGGGTTTAGCTGAAGCTGGACTTCCTGTGACCGAAATGAGAGTCCCGTGAGCTCGGGGCTGCGTTAGGACTTCAGTGAGCCTGCTGGCCTGGATTCCGTGAGGCTGACATGGGAACAAGCTGCTGGGAAAAGCGTTCCGATTTTTCGTCTGCCACAGAGGGCTGCAATCCTGATAGTGTGGAGAAGCCAGTGGGTCAGATTAAACAGGGATCAGCCATAGCAGAGGGCTTCAGCCAGGGACCCTTCCCAGGGGCCTCTCTAGTGCGTAAGGAGGGGCTCAGGGTCCCAGGAGCCGAAGGGAGCTCACGGCAACAGGAATGAGTATTCCGGGACCACTGGAGTGGACGGTGGTGGGCCTCACCCTGGTGGTGTGCCTCACCCTGGAGATGGGCCTCACCCTGGTGGTGGGCCTCACCCTGGTGGTGGGCCTCACCCTGGTGGTGGGCCTGCATGTCAGGACCACCTTGGGTGGAGGGCTGTGGGGGGCTGGATCTGTCTGGGACCGTTCTCAGCAGCACCCAAGTCCTAGGCTTCGGCCTGGGGTGGTGGGTGCACATGGGGAAGGAAACCCCCAGCTGGTTCAGTGCTCACCTCACTGAGAGGCTGGGTGCATGTGGGAAAGTAAACCCCAGGCTGGCAGGTTCAGTGCTCAGCTCACGAGGGGCCTCCCTGGGGGTTTCCCTTCAAAGCACAGCATGGAGTCCCATGAACCATCCCGGAGGGAACCCCCTGTTCCCTGGGGGCCCCCTCCGCCCCCGCCCCCCCAACAGACCTCCCTCTGCCCCCGGACCCCCGCTCGACAGACCCCCCATCCCCTCACCCAACAACCCCCACAGACCCCCTCCCCCCCCGCCCCAGACCTGTCACCTCCACCGACCCCCCCACCCGCCCCCTGACCAACAGCTGTCTTTCCGGTCCTGCAGATGAGGAAGTGTTGGAGGAGGGCACACGACCAAGTGAGCCAGTGCCGATCGGGCTATTTCTATGACCACGTGGGATGCTCTGAAAGCTGCAGCCCTTGTAGCACGTGGGTGACCCTGCTCGGGGGAGGCCCTCGCGGGGGATCGGGCCGTGGTCCTTCCCACCCTGTGTGCACAGCCCAGCCCCGGCTCTGCACCCCGCCCACTCGAGCCAAGTTTTCCCTCCTCTCTGCTCACCTCCCCCTGGTGAGAGCCCCCTCCGGGATACTGCCTGTTGTGGAAACTGTATTTTCTCTGCTTCTTTCTGTCTTTGCAGATTTCTCTGCCTGCCTTTCCCTGATTCATGACCCGCCTGCCTCTTGGCACCACCCTTGCTCCAGACCCTCTCGACCGCGCCCTGTCATAACCTGCCATGAGCACAAGGCCCGTGGTCATCAGCTAGATTCAGCAAGCTGCCTCCACCCTCCTGGGTTCTGCTCCCGCCTGCCTCCGCCCTGCTCTGCTCCCCAGATGTGTCTAAGGGCATCACCCTTCCCATCATAGCCGAGGAGAAGATGCCGGGCCAGGCGGGAAGGCTGCCTGTGGGGAAGGCCGTGCTCCGCCCTCAGGTTCTGCGGGCATCTCCCCTCTGCTTCCTGGGCGCTGCTCCGGGGTGCTCTGGCACCTGCTTCCTGGGGAACCCCTAGTGTCTGGCGCTTTGGTGTAAGCAGGAGTCAGGACTCCTGTGCCAGCTGTGGGTGGGGCTGGCTCAGTCACCAGGAGGGGGAAGGGCAGGCTGGAGGGGATTCAGCTGGCCTGCAGGTTCCTCAGCATTTTCCACTCTGTGATCCGGACTTTGGGGTTGAAGAATAAATGTGATTGTTCCCAGAATAGGGTGGGGACATGGGCGATGGTTCAAGCAGGGCCCAGGACATGACCTCTGGAGAAAACCACAGTCATCACGACTCAGTGCAGCGCCCAGAGCAGGGAGGCTGGAGGGCAAGTGAACAAGTCATCCTCCGTCTTGACAAACCCACCTGGGGATGAACGCGGCTACAGTGGGGGATGATAAGCCTGTAATTTGCAGCCACTGGTGTGGAACTTTGGGTTCCTGACCCTGTGTTAAAAGCAGGGTCGATTCCTTTTTCCTCGGTCCACATGCCGACCAGCAAGGCAACAAATATTCACAGAAGAGGAAAATGCGTAAACCTTCCTGCCAGTGAGACGGAGGGCGTGCCGTGTGTGATGCTGGTCCCCTGGGGTGAGGCTACGCTGCCCTCCCCATCCCCCCCGCCCCGAGGTCCCCCCGTGTGGGTGCTGCCTGCCAGGGCCCTGCTGGGCGCAGGGAGATCCTCCCTCCTGTTGGTGACAACCTTGACCCAGGGGTGGGCTGCGCAGACGAGGCAGGAGGGAGGAACCCTGCGGGCGCCCCTCTCCACCCAGGTGTCCCGCAGGCACGTAGTCGTCCAAATCTGCAACGCTACCGTGGATATCGTGTGCCGTCTGCCAGCCCCAGGTAAGAGTCATCCTTTTTTTTCTTTTTAAACCCTGTATCTTTTTTAAAGAGATGGAGTTCACATAACGTGAAATTAACCACTTTTAAGTAAACAACTTAGTGGCATTCAGTGCCGCCTCTGTCTACACCCGGCATCCACGAGGCCCCCAAGGACTCCCTCCACCCCTCAGCCCTGGCCAAGACAGACCTGCCTTCCGTCTCCAGACCAGCCTATTGCGGGCATTTGCTACAAAAGCACATGTATTACACGTGAATTACTTTCGTCTCCGGATTCCTGGCTGCAGCACGGCATTTTCAAGCTCCACCCTTACTGTCACCTGGTTGGGGCTCCAGTGGTTTTTGAGGCTCTGTGAGATTCAGGTGATAGTAAGGATGTACATGAGTAATATATGATATAAATGTACAGGATAATATAAATGTCCATGATAATATATAATGTAAATGTACATGATAATATAAATGTACCGATTTTATTAGCCATTCATCTGTTTGCACTGTTATATTTAGACTCAGTCAGTTCAGTTCAGTCACACAGTCGTGTCTGCAACCCCATGGACTGCAAGCACGTCAGGCCTCCCCGTCCATCACCAACTCTGGAGTTTACTCAAACTCTTGTCCATTGAGTCAGTGATGCCATCAAATCATCTCATCCACTATCGTCCCTTTCTCCTCCTGCCTTCAGTCTTTCCCAGCATCAGGGTCTTTTCCAATGAGTCAGTTCTTCGGATCAGGTGGCCAAAGTATTGGAGTTTCAGCTTCCGCATCAGTCCTCCCAGTGAATATTCAGTACTGAATTTCTTTAAGATGGACTGGTTGGATCTCCTTGCTTTCCAAGAGACTCTCAAGCGTCTTCTCCAACACCACTGTTCAAAAGCATCAATTCTTCAGTGCTGAGCTTTCTTTGTAGTCCAACTCTCGTATCCATACATGACCACTGGAAAAACCATAGCTTTGACTAGACGAAGCTTCGTTGGCAAAGTAATGTCGCTGTTTTTAATATGCTGTCTAGGTTGGTCATAACTTTTCTTCCAAGGAGCAAGCGTCTTTTAATTTCATGGCTGCAGTCACCATCTGCAGTGATTTTGGAGCCCAAGAAAATACAGTCTCTCACTGTTTCCATTGTTTTCCCATCTATGTGCCCTGAAGTGATGGGACCAGATGCCATGAACTTCGATTTCTGTATCTGAAAAGTGAACTTTTTCACTCTCCTCTTTCACTTTCATCAATAGGCTCTTTAGCTCCTCTTCACTTTCTGCCATGAGGGTGGTGTCATCTGCATATCTGAGGTTATTGATATTTCTCCCGGCAATCTTGATTCCAGCTTGTGCTTCCTCCAGTCCGGCATTTCTCATAATGTACACGGCATATAAGTTAAATAAGCAGGCTGACAATACGTAGCCTTGACGTACTCCTTTCCCAATTTGGAACCAATCTGTTGTTCCATGTCCAGTTCTAACTGTTGCTTCTTGACCTGCATACACATTTCTCAGGAGGCAAGTCAGGTGGTCTGGTATTCCTATCTCTTTAAGAATTTTCCACAGTTTCTTATGATCCACACAGTCAAAGGCTTCGGCATAGTCAATAAAGCAGAAGGAGATGTTTTTCTGGAACTCTCTTGCTTTTTCCATGATCCAGCGAATGTTGGCAATTTGATCTCTGGCTCCTCTGCCTTGTCTAAATCCAGCTTGAACATCTGGAGTTCACGGTTCATATACTGCTGAAGCCTGGCTTGGAGAATTTTGAGCATTACTTTGCTAGAGTGTGAGATGAGTGCATTTGTGCGGTAGTTTGAGCCTTCTCTGGCATTGCGTTTCTTTGGGATTGGAATGAAAACTGACCTTTGCCATGCGGCCGCTGCTCCAGCGACATTTAAAATAGACGCAGAGTCCCCCATCCAGGGCTGTTCTTTCAATAAGCCCTTCGGTCGCGTCCGTGTCCTGGGTGGGTCGGAAGGCTGCAGCGCACTGGCGCAGGAGTCTCTCCGTGGCCTGCCTCTCTTCCTTTGGTTACACGCTGGGGGTGGAATTGCCGAGTTTCTTTCTGTTTCATCCTGTGGCTGCTGACCTCATAGGGGTCTTCTCTCTTTCACCTTCAGAGAGGAGACACCGGTACTCTCTGCTTGGAAACTTGGCTGTTGTCTTAGTCGTGACGAGCCTGTATTTCTGGACTCCCTAACGGTATAAGAGCACCCATGCCTGACCTATGGCAGGGGCCAGAAAGCAGGTGGGGGAGGCTGAGTTCCCAGGACCAGGCCCATCGTCAGGGCCACCTGGTCTCCACGAACTGGGGGCGGGTCCTTGCACCCTGAATGAGCCCCTCCCAGGAACCTGGCACAGAGCTGTCAGCAGCTAGGCCAGGGCTCCAAGATGGAGGACCAGCCACTGAGGCAGTGGGTGTCGGAGGCCCAGGCCAACCTTGGGGCCAGGCCGTGTGCGGGGCAGGCTCCAAGGGGACGCACACACTGCAGGAACCCTGTAGTGGAGCCCAGGCCTCTTGGAAGGTTCTAGAAATAGCGGGGCCAGACAGCTGTGGGGAGGCGTGCCAGGCTCACTCCTGGGCATCCCTGACAGGGTCCCTGGGCTGGGGGAGGGATGCAGAGCACGCTGGCGATGCAAGAGCCCTAGGGCCTAGAGTAGAACCTCCTGCCCCCAGCTAACCGCACATCCCACATCCGCTGTCTGTCTTCACAGGAGATGCTGAATTCGTGGAGCAGGTGAGCGTGGTCCCAGACTGGGCATGTGTCCTCCCGCAGCCCGAGCTCTAAGCTCCATGCAGATAGCCCTGGCTCCCCTCCCATGCCCACCACAGAGCCTTCCAATGCCTGTGCTTTCCCTGCTCTTGATTCAGCGGGAGCCAAGGGCCCTGAGCTGGCCGAGTCGCCCAAAGGCTTTGTGTTCTGGTGAAGGCACCCAAACACTCGGTTGCCCGTGTCCTCCCCCTCTGTGTATCTGTACCCGTCTCTGCTCTCTTGGGAATAAGTTGCTGTGGTTTGAAGCCAGACAAGGGTGACGTGTTCTAGAGCCACTCACTGTGACTCTGTGCAGGCCCCCCCCAATCTGCTGGCCCCTGTGACTTTGTCTGCGGTGTCCTTTTGTCAACAGAAATCTTGGTATCAGTGGAATCGGGTGCATCAGGTTTTAGCCTCACCATCTGTAGGTTTTAAGTCTTGTTTGAAAAGCGCTTCACACGCCCCAGCCACAGGTCCGCAGCGCTGAGCTGCGTCTTCCTACTCAGCTCTACAGCTTCCTGGTTTTCATTCGCGTGTTCGATGCACATGGACTTCTCTTCTGTGTACTGTATGAGGTGAGTGTGAAAGTTGCCCAGTCGTGTCTGGCTCTTTGCGACCCCATGGACTGAAGAGTCCATGGAATGCTCCAGGCCAGAATGCTGGAGTGGGTAGCCTTTCTGTTCTCCAGGGGATCTCCCCAACCCAGGGATCAAACCCAGGTCTCCCGCATTGCAGGCAGATTCTTTACCAGCTGAGCCACAAGGGAAGCCCCTAGGATGTGAGGTAGGAATCCACATATACACTGGATGCCTGGCCTCCATGGGGACATGCCGGGGTCCAGCCCCGGTGGATCCAGGGAATTCGAAGGGGAGACAGCATCGGTGAGGAGAGACTTATTTATTTAGAAATATAGAGAGAGTAGGAAAGAATAGTATAGAGGAAAAAATAGAGGAGAAAAGAGGCTGTATTCCTTGGTTTACATAGAAAGCCAATAAAGCCCCGAGACAAGGGGCTTGCACCGTCTACGTAGGCCAAAGGCGCCTGCTTGAATGCCGGAGGATACCTGACCTTGGGCTCCCTCTCACGTTGGTCTTAGAAGCCCAGGCAAATACGTAGACATGGTGAGCCTCTATGCTCCAGATGGGAATTTAGCCTGAGAAGGAGAATAAGAAAAGAATGACATGGGGGAGCCCAGCATTGGTGCAAGACTCACAACTTTATTTTCAAAATCAGCTTATATACCGCAAGTTGTACATAAAGATATAATGGAATATGCAGAGTTATGCAGGGGTAACAGTCCTGACCCTTATTGAGGCCAGGCTTTTTTTGCATACTTTCCCGTATACATAAGTTCTCAGGTGATTTACATTATCTTCTGGCCAAGAGGCCTGTTAATATTTTATGGCTCTTTTCCTAGATAAATGTCTATCAACCAGAAAACTCATTTTCCCTTGAAGTGTTTTTTCTTTAATCTGCATTACCCTCAAAGTGCTAAATAAAGTTACATTCCTGTAGAACAAAGGTGCAGTGGGTGATAACAAAGAAAGTACTGAACTCAAAGAGCTAACGTTGCTAATGCCAGGGCTACTGCCTGTTTTCCTGCATACCAACTATATCAACAAATAAAAAGTATGAAAACTTGGCAGCATATTGGCTCAACAATGAAACTGTTAATCAGTTCTATTCTAGTGATTCTGACTCTTCGGAAGCCCCTACGCTCCTGGGATGTTTTAAGCCTCCTGTGCCTCTGGCGGTCGGGAGGCTCTAAACAATCACATGCATAGCTGTAAGAGTCCGAATAGATCTGTCAGGCAGGCTAGAAAGCCATCAGAGGGGTTTTTGGATTGAAACACTCTTGTTACGTCCAGGAGACTATTAACTGGAGCTCTAAGTTAATTTTCTTTTAGAGGAAGGTGGTGGGGGACAGCCCCCCTGTAATGTTAGAAGAGTTAAGTGGAAAGCATAACACAGTAAAGCAGGCAGACTCTGTTTTGGGGGTAGATGCTCGAGAAAGTCTGGGGGGGTGGTCCCTGAGGCCTGATTCCACCTTTGCGTATGTCAGGCCCCTTTCCTCATGACCTTTGCCACGGGCGGGATTCCCCATGCTGGCTCCCGGCAGGGACACAGCCAGAGCGCACGTGCACACCAGGTCCTTAGTGTACATTAGGGCACACCCACTGTGCTGTGCATTCCACAGGTTTAGACAGATGCTTAGGCCATGTTTCCACATTTACAGGGTCACAGAATAATTCACCATCCAAAGGTCTCTTAAGGTTATATGTAAATAGATTAATTCACTTATCCATCCCTCCCCCTCCCCCCAACCCCTAGTAACCACTGATCCTTTTACGGGCTCCATCATTTTGCTTTTTCTCAGAAGGTCACGGAGTTGGAACTATAACCAAGCAGGACCCTAAGGCCTTCCTAGAACATACCCTCCCCCAGGCACCATGTCCTGTACCTGTTCTCTCCGTGGCACCCTGGGCCACCTGTCTTGCATCCTGGACCTTTCAGGGCAGACTGGGCCAGCCGGGTGCAGCCTGACCCACCAGCCCCTCCACCCCCCGGCCCGTGCACCCTCGGAGTCTCCTCCAGAATTCTCTTCCTGTCCTTGGTAGGCCGAGGACTCATCTAAATCAACAATGAAAAATGACAAGAAAGCTGGGTGGGCATAGTCCCAGGGGACCAGTGCCCAGACAGACGGTCACGACGCGTTCCTGTGTCAGGCAGCTCCTCCGAGCCGTGAGGACCTGGCCTTGGCCTCTGGGTCCATCCGGTCAGCTCTTGGGCATCTAGATGCTGGTGGTGAAAAGTCTAGAATGATGTGGGGTTCAGAGCTGTGCTTTGCACCCCACAGCCCACTCAGCACCCCCTTCCTGGCCCATCGACAGTGGCTGGCCTGCCTTCCAGGGCAGCTGGGCAGGAAGAGGATGGAATGGCGGTCAGGGAGGGTGGAAACTCAGGAGGGCCCAGGCCCAGGGCCACACCCAGAGCAGCAGAAGGAACTTACACCCTCCTCACCCTTCCCCCGCTTGGGGGAAGTGACATCAACTTCTAGTAGAAAGACTTTCTAGCAGACGCGATCCAGGTCTGTTCAGGGCTCAGAGACTCAAGAGCTGGCCGGCCCCTCCTGGAGCATGGGATTCTAGGCGGGGGTGGGGGACTCTGGAGGAGGTGCAGGAGTGAAGGGGCCTGACGCCCCCTGTTGATGTGGTGGGCTCTATTCTGCTCTCCGCAGGAAGGAAGGGTCTCTCTCACCCCCTTGAATCCTCTCATCCACTGCAGGACATCCCACCCACGTGGCTCTAACCAGCAGCTCAGAGGATCGGGGGGTCGAGGAGGGAGGGGAGACAGAAGCGACGTTTGCAGCAGCTTCCGATCCCTCGCCAGAGCCGCTGGGGCGTCTGGGCCCGAGGGCGCGCGCGCCGCGGGGACCTCCTGGGCTGGGCTTAGGGCTGGGGCCTGGGCCCCCGGGGCGTGCAAGAGGGGGTTGGCGGCGCGGTCAGGGAAGCGCAGGGCCGATATACTTGACAGTCCCTCGCCCCACCCCGGCGCCCCTCGCCCCACCCCGGCGCCCCTCGCCCCACCCCCGGCGCCCCTCGCCCCACCCCCGCGCCCCTCGCCCCACCCCCGGCGCCCCTCGCCCCACCCCCGCGCCCCTCGCCCCACCCCCGGCGCCCCTCGCCCCACCCCCGCGCCCCTCGCCCCACCCCCGGCGCCCCTCGCCCCACCCCCGCGCCCCTCGCCCCACCCCCGGCGCCCCTCGCCCCACCCCCGCGCCCCTCGCCCCACCCCCGGCGCCCCTCGCCCCACCCCCGCGCCCCTCGCCCCACCCCCGGCGCCCCTCGCCCCACCCCCGCGCCCCTCGCCCCACCCCCGGCGCCCCTCGCCCCACCCCCGCGTCGCTTTCGCTGGGCTTCGCGAGAAGCCGAAGGGGCGGTTCTCCAGGGCTCCGCGAACCGGAAGCCCGCTCGCGATTGGGCGGCGGCGGCGTCACGCCCCGGAGGGGGCGGTGCCCAGGTCTGCCTTAAACGGGTCGCCCCCCGCCGTCCCCCGCAGCGTCGCCGTGGCCGGGATGCGCGGTGTGTCCTGGCTCGTGCTCCCGAATCAGGTGGGACGGCAAGGGCCGGGCCGGGGCCTGGGCGGCGGGGCTCGGGGTGGGAGGACCCGGGGCTCCGGGGGGACGCTGTGCCGGGGCGCGCGCCCCGGGGAGGCTGGCGCGGGCAGGGGGACCCTAGAGGCAAAACTTGGATGAAGCGTGAGTTTCACCAGAAAGGAAACCGGTAGCACCCCGCACCCAGATGCCCAGCGGGGAATCCTCCCCATCCTGAGCCCCATGCCGGGTGCAGCCTGCTGTACCCGCTCTGCCTGCCGGGGAGCGCTGAGGGGGCTGGCGGAGAAACGGCGGGGCGGGGTGGGGGCCGGCGAACGGGCGCCGAGGAGCCCGGCGGAGAGGGGACCGGGGGCGCTGGAGGAGAAGGGGGCGCTGGTCGGGGAGCAGCCTGGCGGAGAGGGGACCGGGGGCGCTGGAGAAGGGGGCGCTGGTGCGGGGGAGCCCGGCGGAGATGGGAACGGGGGGGCGCTGGAGAAGGGGGCGCTGCGGGGGAGCCTGGCGGAGAGGGGACCGGGGGCGCTGGAGGAGAAGGGGGCGCTGGTGGGGGGAGCCCGGCGGAGAGGGGACCGGGGGCGCTGGAGAAGGGGGCGCTGGTGGGGGTTTGGTGAACGCGGCGGAGAGGGGACCGGGGGCGCTGGAGGAGAAGGGGGCGCTGCGGGGGAGCCCGGCGGAGAGGGGACCGGGGGCGCTGGAGGAGGGGGCGCTGGTGGGGGGAGCCCGGCGGAGAGGGGACCGGGGGCGCTGGAGGAGGGGGCGCTGGTGGGGGGAGCCCGGCGGAGAGGGGACCGGGGGCGCTGGAGGAGAAGGGGGCGCTGGTGGGGGGAGCCCGGCGGAGAGGGGACCGGGGGCGCTGGAGAAGGGGGCGCTGGTGGGGGTTTGGTGAACGCGGCGGAGATGGGAACGGGGAGCTGGAGGAGAAGGGGGCGCTGGTGCGGGGGAGCCCGGCGGAGATGAGCGTGCGGGGTGCGGTGGGGGGGCGGTGAGGCAGCGGAAATCTAACCGCACGGTGCCAGCCACGGCCTCAACACTCGGCGCGATCAAAGTCCTCTTAAGTTTAAAGCTCTAGTGTGTGACTCCCGCTGACTCCATTCTGCTTTGGCCCCAGGGAAGATGCTTTGGTGCCTTTTCTTCAGCCTCTTGGCCAGTCATAAATCTTTCTTGGTGAAGTATCTGTTTTAATCTTTTGCTCATTTTCTTAAGTTTTTTATTTTTTTTTCTGATTGTTCAGTTTTAAGTATTCTTCATGTGCTTTGGATATAAAGCTTTGATCAGATAGGCCCTTTTTTGAAGGTTTTGTCCGAATTTGTGGCTGGTCTCGTCATTCTCCTAACCGTATCTTCTGTAGAAATTTTCTATTTTGATGAAACCCAGTGGATCAGTTTGTCCTCTATGACTGTGGTTTTTAGCTTCCTGTTTTCTCCCAGGTTTTCTTCCAGCAGTGTTTATAGTGATATCTTTTGTTTAAAAATTTTATGTTTGGTTGTGCTCCCCTTGTGGCTCAGCTAGTAAAGAATCTGCCTGCAGTGTGGGAGACCTGGGTTTGATCCTTGAGTTGGGAAGATCCCCTGGAGAAGGGCAGGCAACCCTCTCCAGCATTCTTGCCTGGAGAGTCCCATGGACAGAGGAGCCTGGCGGGCTCCAGTCCTCGGGGTCGCAGAGAGCCCCACGCGACTGAGCGACCTAGCACACCTCCCCTTCTCCCCTCGCCCTGAGCAGCCGCCAGTCTACTCCGTCTCTGGTTCCTAGTTTCCCGATTCTAAATGTCTCATGCGAATGCAGTCATATAATGTGCGAGCTTTATGACTGACTTCTTTTACTTAGCATAAGGATTTCAAGAGCCATTCATGTTTTTCAAGGCTCATCCATAATAGTCCATTGTAGGGATTTATCCCATTTTGTTTAACTTGTAAACACAAATCTATAGGTAAAACTGTAGGTAAAAAGAAACACCTGTATTCATTTCTTCCCCCTGTACCCACTGATCCGCTACCCTTGCTTGTGGTTTCAGTATTTTCATTCATTGTTGTTGTTCAGGCGCTAAGTCGTGTCCAAGTCTTTGCAACCCCATGGACTGCAGCGCACCAGGCCTCCCTGTCCTTCACTATCTCCCTGAGCTTGCTCAAACTCATGTCCGTTGAGTCGGTGATGCCATCCAACCATCTCATCCTCTGTCGTCCCCTTCTCCTCCTGCCCTCCATCTTTTCCAACATCAGGGTCTTTTCCAGTGAATCAGCCCTTCCCGTCAGGGGGCCAAAGTATTGGAGCTTCAGCTTCAACAACAGTCCTTCCAAAGGGTAGTCAGGGTTGATTTTCAGTAGGATGGACTGGTTTATCTCTTTCCTGTCCAAGGGCTTCTCAAGAGTCTTCTCCAGCCCCACAGTGTGCCAGCGTCAATTCTTTATGGTCCAAGTCTCACATCCATCTGTTTGTCCTCCACCGACCTGTCAATATATAATCTCGCTTTCCATGTGTTTCTGTTTAAAGACACCTGACTTAATATATACTTAATTCACTAACTGGGAACTCACGGCCAGTGGCACTGTATGGCCTGCCTGGACACATCTCAGCCTTCTGTCCTTCAGAACACCGGGTGAGACTGGCTAGGAGACCTTGCTTTTCTTTCTTTTTGCCGAGGCACACGGCGTGCTTGATCTTAGTTCCTCGGCCAGGGATAGTACATGTGCCCCCCCATGTAGTGGAAACGCAAAGTCTTAGCCTTTGGACCCTAGGGAACCATTTTAAACGTCAAGATCACCAACCAAAGACATGAAAACCAGGTGCAGAAAGGCCATACTTTACGCTGTGAGCTTGGCAGAGGAAGGCAGCAGCACCTGGGTGGACCCAACTGGACCTGTGTTTCCAGGATGTGTTGAGGAGGGACTCTTGCCCCCCTGTGTACGTCCAGGAAGGCATCAGGGGTCTCGACGTTGTGGTAACGAACACATTTCAGCATGTAGGCAAGTTCAAAAACACGGAATTCAGTGAACAATTGAGGCTGAACTGTCCTTAAGAAACAAACATGAAACCGTATATGAACAGGAGCTCCTCAGAATACAGCAAGCGGAGAATGATGTGATCACACGACGGAATCTGGAGTCCATAGACGTGGTATGAGAGCTCAATACACCTCAAAGCCAAGAAGTCGAGCAGGATAGGAAATCGGTACGGATGTGCAGTTCCTGGAACCTTGTAATTGACGGGCTCCTGCCTGGCAGTGTGTGTGCACATTCACGGGCACAATGTGTGCACATTCAGACACAGACGCTCAGATCCCTGTTCCCAACACACGGACAGTGGCCTCTCTTGACAAAGTCTATGTGCAGCTGCTGAGAACAGGAACTGTATGCTAGAAGAAAATCAAAGACTCACGAAACTCCAAAGGATCACGGCCACGAAGGGTCTACTTCTGACTAGGCACAGGGAACAGACGTCAGCCACGGAGGTGTCAACAGATCCACACGCATTTGGGGTGAAAGAGCGTGTTCCCCACACAGCCCTGCTCCGTACTGCAAGTGGAGCGGCAGGGAGCCCGAGGAAAGTCCCCGGCCTGAGCCTGCCCGCCGACACCCCCTCCCGAGGGAAGCCGCACCCGGGGGTGTCAGTGTCTGCTCCCATCAGGAGGGAGAAAATCTTCTGAAAATGCCCATGTCCCCTCTCTCATTGAAGGTCACCATGGCGACGGGGAAGACCTCGTGTAACCCAGGCGAATATGAGGTTGGAGGAAATCTTTCCTGTAGCAGAGTCTGCCCAGCTGGTGAGTCTGGGGTGATTTAGAGCTTTGCAGGGAAGACTTCCTGCTTGCGAGATGGGAGGTCAGGGGCACTTTGAGCAGAGCAGGGCAGCCTGCGGGGAGAACCTGGCTGTCTGGGGCAGGGTAGAGTCTGTCCGTGGCAGCCACCAGCTCCCTTAACCCGTCCAGACACACAGACACACTCCCATGTGATCAGCAAAGTCCCTTCCCAGCCCCCTCTGTGAGGGGCAGCTGTCCCCTCACCATGGGCATCCCCCTTCCCCGCATACACTTGCACACACAACGCATCTCGTCCAGGAACCTGTGCCTTCCAGGGGCGCATGGCTCAGAGCCCAAGCACCTGGTACCTGGACCTATAGCCCCATACCCTCCCCACACTCCCCAGCCCACCCACCTGTACACACACTACAGACATTCATACACAGACATCTCTGCATTTGCACGCATACCTGTAGGAACCACGTGTAGGGAACAAACGGACGCCGTTGGTCTGACTTGAAGTCTTGTGACCTTGCTCCAGCGCCCAGGCGCTGCAGGGCATCGGTAAAAGCTGGGGGGTGATTCAGGTCCCTGGTCTCTGGGACGGACACCTGTGGCCTGGGATCAGACCAGGTGTTCCCAGGAGGCCGGGGTGGGTTCGGGGTACTGTGCAGGGGGTCTGGTCTCCAGGTGCCTTGGGACCTCTTCAAGCTAACGCCTCAGAGGCTGGGCGGGGTGCCCACCTCCCCTCCGTGTCCCGTCTCACGCAGGCTACTACGTAAGCACACGCATAGACCAGGACCATCACATTGGAGCCTGCTCGCCTTGCCCGTCTGGAACTTTCAGAACTCATCCCAGTGAAGAGCCTCGATGCGTGCCGTGTGCCCAGTGCCGAGAGGGTAAGTGGCGGCAGTCCGGCTCACATGCCCCGTTGACCCGGCCCATGGGAACCTCCCCAGGGGCGATGAGAGGTCCCAGAGGAGTGCGGGGGGAGCCATCATCAGGGAGCGTGTGTGGTGCCTGAAGAAGCAGCCGCAAGTCATTAGGCTTTCAGACTTGCTGAGCATCAGCACGGTACACAGAAGTTCTTCCATCTCTGTGTATCGATGACAGTGTCTAAATAGGTAATTTTCCATTTTATTTATCTTTAATTGGAGTGTAATTGCTTTGCAATGTTGCGTTAGTTTCTGCTGCACAAAAATGTGAATCAGCTAAGGGTATGTTCATGTCCCCTTCCTCTTCCGCCTCCCCTCCACCACCCTTGAAGTGTAATTTAAAAATACCGCTTGCATTGGCAAAAAAAAAAAATTGGAATAAATCTAGCGAAACATGTATAAATGTATATGTGAAAAACAACCTTTAGTGAAATATAAATACAGAGAGAAATACCACAATGTAGTAAACCAGAAGGCTCAGGGTTTTGTTTTTCTTTCGTTGGGGCCATGCTGTGTGGCTTGCAACATCTTAGTTCCTGACCAGGAGTTGAACTTGGGCCCTGGAAGTGAAAGCTTCAAGTCCTAACCACTGGACCACCAGGGAACTCATTTGGTGTTGTATAAGGGTCAGTGTTTCCTGGAATGGTGCTTAGATTTTGTGCATTCCCAATGAAAATTTCAGTGTATCAATGTGTAAATCAATTCATCTTGCCATAGACTTTGTTACTGTTAAGTCACTTCAGTCATGTCCGACTCTGTGCGACCCCATAGACGGCAGCCCACCAGGCTCCCCCGTCCCTGGGATTCTCCAAGCAAGAACACTGGCGTGGGCTACCATTTCCTTCTCCAATGTATGAAAGTGAAAAGTGAAAGTGAAGTCGCTCAGTCCTGTCCGACTCTTGGCGACCCCATGGACTGCAGCCTACCAGGCTCCTCCGTCCATGGGATTTTCCTGGCAAGATTACTGGAGTGGGGTGCCATTGCCTTCTCTGCCATAGACTTTAAACTGATACAGTTTTTATTTTTAAGAGGTAAAGATATGAGACTCCCCTGGCGGTCCAGCGGTTAAGAATCACCTGCCGATGCAGGGCACACAGGTTCATCCCCTGTTTTTCGAAGATCACGTGTGCCACAGAGCAGCTGCACCCGTGGACCACAGCCACTGTGCCCACAGCCCCTAGGCCCATGCCCTGCAGGAAGAGAAGTCACCACAATGAGAAGCCACAACACAGAGTAGCGCCCGCTCGCCACAACTAGAGAGAGTGGGCACACGGCGGGCAAGAGCCGCACGGCCGGAAATAAACGCATAAATAAAATTTTTTACAAAAGGTAAAGCACCGCAGCAGGAGTTGTCATGACCTTGCTGTGCTCACACCTGCTGGAACAGCTTCCTTCTTTCTTGGAAGATGAAAAGCAAGATGATAGCACCCTAGCTGCCCCTCGTATTCGGCTCTGAGCAGAGACAGTGAGGCGGAGTGACATCCACGTGGGGGCAGAGAGTTGGCCCTGTGGAAACAGCCGCATAGACGTGAGATGTGGGTGCGGCCCCAGGACCCAGCCCTTCGCAGCTGGAAGGGCGGAACCCCCCAGCGATGCTGGGAGAGACTGTTCTCGGTCCACACCGAGTAGGGCTGTTGTGATCTTCCTGGGGAAACGAGCAGACAGGTTGATTTGGAGTGTATCTGAGCAGATGGCCCTCTGCCCCCAGCCCAGATTGCCGGGGCACCCGCAGCTCCTCCTCAGACACCCAGACGGCAGGGGGGAGGTCTGGAGGTGGGTGCACGTGCTGAGCCTGTGACTGGACCTGGACGTGGCCGGGGGGCAGGACAGAGTCCAGGCCCCGGTGACTGACCCTCGGCCCGCCTCCAGCAGATCAGGAAGTGGTGAAGCACTGCTCCACGACCAGCGACCAGGAGTGCCAGTGCCAGCCGGGCAAGTTCTACTGTGACTCTGAGGACTGCACAGAGAGCTGCTTCCGGTGTACAAGGTGCCACCCAGCGGTGGGAGCCGGCCAGCAGGCCTGGGCGGGCGTTCTCTTCTCCCCTCACCTGTTTGGTTGTGGGTCACTTACTCAGCCACCCCCTGGCTGGAGCCTCTGTTTTCCCATCTGTGTAATGGGGCTAATGGTACCACCAGCCCCACTGAGGAGCCCTGAGGATTAAGGCAGACGAGTCACCTGCAAGTTTCCATGTGGGGGTGAACTGGAGTCATGGCTCACCCATTTCTCCCTCCTTTCATTCTCTCATTCCTGTGTGACTGTGAGCCCCGCTGTGGCCTGCGGGGTCGTATTGCAGGCCTGGGCCCCAGCAGTGGTGGAGAGCACCCCAACACGTTGCAGTGATGGGCGCACGAGGGACAGAGAGGCAGCAGGAGACAGGACCCTAGAGCGGAGGCAGGGAGGGCGGGACAGAGGGTGGAGCCGCGGGACGTCATGGGGAGGACAGCTGTAGGCAGGGGGGCGCCCCCTGGCCCGGCCCAGGGGGGATGGCCCGTGAGTGTTTTCTGCCCCTGATGTTACAAAGCACCGCGACCGGAGGCTTTTGAAAAACAAGAAAAATGTATCCCTTCACAGTTCTGGAGACCGGAAGTCGGAATCAAGGTTGCCGCCGGGCCAGGCTCCCTCCGTGGGCTCTCGGGAGGAATCTCACGCTTCCGCAGCTTTGCCGGCACTCCTTGGCTCCTCGGCTTGTGGACGCTTCGCTTCAGTCTCTGCTTCCGCCTTCCAGGGATGGTCTCCCGTGCGCTCTCTCAGCGTCTTCACGTGGCTTCTCTCTCTCTGCACACATCTCCCCTCTTGTGACGATGCTGCTCACTGACAGGCCCACCCTGATCCGGTGTGACCTCCTCCTAAAGGATTACATCTGCAGAGACCCTGTTTCCACATCCGGTTGCATTCTGTGGTTCCCAGTGGGCTTAGATTTGGAGCAGACTTTGAGGAAGACACAGTGGTAAAGCCACTTGCAAAATCACCTGCATTTGTAGATTCTTAAATACAACTCAGACCAGCTTGCACTGTTGGCTCAGGAACCTGCCAGGTCCAAAGCAAGGACACCCTCCAGGTCTGGGTTGATCAGCTCTGGCTTGTCCCCTTCTCCACGAGCTTCATCTCAGGCCACTTTCCCTCCCGGTAGAGGTACGGCCAGGTCAGGTCCAGTCCTCGTGGCCACACACACAGCTCTATCCGGGGACAGAGACGGGGGCACTTCCCCCATCTATCAGAGATTCCTAAGTTTTATTCTCATTGATCCAGTGTGGCCCAGACATCGCGGCACATGCCAGACTTCTCATGGGCCTGCCGAGGAGGTTGGGTTGGTCCCTCTAACCCTTGACTGGTGGGTGGTGAGTAAGATTCTCTGGGCCGGCCCAAGCGAGGGGAAATGATGCTCACAATTTCTTTATTCTCTCAGGTGTGAAAACGGTGCCATCCTTCAACCCTGCAATGCCACAAGCAATACAATTTGTGCCTTAAATCCACAGTCAGGTAAGGGCCTGATTCCATCTCTTAACTCCATAAAGGCCAAAGGTTGAGGCTGTGAGGGTCCCAAAGTCCCTGTTGTTGGAACTCATCTCTGCTGCTGTAATGAAAGAAGCCAGAGGCTGTGATCAGAGGTGCTGGCTGTGTGTCAGGAAACTTTATTCATAAAAGTGGGCTGTGGGCCATGGGTCATCGTTCGTAGACTCCTGTCTTGAGTGAACAGGATCTTTGTGGACCAGTTATGGATTCCCTGTCCTTGTCCCTTGAGTTCTGGGCGTGTGGGCTCAGTCTGGGCCCACCAGGCTGACCAGGTAGCAGGTGGAAGGGACTGACCGCTCTGAGACCTGTCCTTCCTGACATCCCAACACCTGGCCACTTCCCTGCTTGGTGCGGCCTCAGATGGGACTTCGGAATGTGAGCTGGGTTGATGCTCGACTACTGAGTATTTGTGCAAATCTGTGCAAGACTGTTTTCCTTTTCTTTTTTTAAATTGAAGTCTTGGTGATTTACATTGGTGTAAAGTGGTTCAGGTATACACATACACAGACATATATGTGTGTGCTAAGATGCTTCAGTTGTGTCCGACTCTTTGCGACCCCCATGGACTGTGACTTTTCAGGCTACTCTGTCCATGGGATTCTCCCAGGGAGGAATATTGCAGTGGGTTGCCGTGCCCTCCTCCAGGGGATCTTCCCAACCGAGGGACGGAACCCGCGTCTCTTCCATCCCCTGCATTGGCAGGCGGGTTCTTCACCCCTAGTGCCACCTGCTTCCTCGCGGCTCAGCTGGTAAAGAATCCGCCTGCAATGCAGGGGACCTCGGTTCCGTTCCTGGGTCAGGAAGATCCGCTGGAGAAGGGAACGGCTACCGACTCCAGTATCCTGGCCTAGAGAATGCCATGGAGTTTACAGTCCATAGTTGGACACAACCAAGCGACTTCCACTCACTCAGCACCACCTGGGAAGCTCCATAAATATATGTATACACAAATATAGTCAAAGCTGTGGTTCTTCTAATAGTCATTTATAGATGTGAAAGTTAGACCGAAAAGAAGGCTGAGCCGAAGAATTGATGCTTTTGAACTGTGGTGTTGGAGAAGACTCTTGAGAGTCCCCTGGTCTGCAAGGAGATCCAACCAGTCAATCCTAAAGGAAATCAGTCCTGAATATTCATTGGAAGGACTGATGCTGAAGGTGAAGCCCCAATACTTCGGCCACCTTTTGAGAAGACCTGACCCCTTGGAAAAGACCCTGATGCTGGGAAGGATTGAGGGCAGGAGAACAAGGGGTCGACAGAGGACAAGATGGCTGGATGGCATCACTGACTCGATGGACACGAGTTTGAGCAAGCTCCAGGAGATGGTGAAGGACAGGGAAGCCTGGTGCGCTGCAGTCCACAGGTCCGAAGATTTGGACACGACTGAGCGACTGAACAACAGCAACAAATATACACATACATATCCAGTTTCATATCCCTTTCCACTATGGTTATTATCGCAGGACCCTAAATACAGTTCCTTATGCTGCACAGTGGGACCGTGTTGCTGTTCTGCTTTGTACACGGTGATGTGTGTCTGTTCACCTCTAACTCCTAGTTTATGCTTCTCCCACCACTACTCTTTGGTGACCGTAAGTTTGTGTTTGAATCTGTGGGTCTGCTTTTGTTTCCACAGTGAGTTCACTTGTATCATATTTTGGATTCCTTGGATACGTGATCTCACGGGGTATTTGTCTCGCTGACATCACTTTGTGTGATCATCTCTGGGTTCATCCAGGTCTCTGCTGAAGTCTTGCCCATTTTTATGTTGGCTGTCTGGGTTTTCATTTTCTCATTTTTGATGCTTATCTGGAAACACTGATAATTATTTGTAAACGTGGGACACAAGCTCTTTGTGTCAGGTGTCTGGGCCTCTTGTGGACAAAGGTCCTTCCTTTTAACAAGGTCAGGTTTGTGGCTGTTTTCTGCCAGCATTGGTGCTCTTCCTGTCCTGAGGGAGAAACCTTTGCTCAGCTGGAGAAGGTGTTCTGTCTCATGGCCTGCCAGAAGCTTCTCTTTATCACTGTGCAGGACCGCACTGGTGTCTGTGTGGTGTGAGGGGTTTTTCCCCACTGCATACACGGACGACACCGCATCGTGCTTTGAATCCAGTCTCTTCCCCGCCCTGAGTGTTACCGGGTCGTAGTGAGCACCGTGGCCACCGGGCGTCTCTGTTCCAGGGTCTGTGCCGCCTTCCCGCTGGCCTTCTCCTTGGAGCCGGAGTCCCCCTTGTCTCCTTCCCCAAGGTCATCAGACCGTCCTTGTACTCAGCATATACGTTTACATTTTAAAATAAGCTCCTTAATTTCCCTCTGATTTGAACAACAGAAAAGTGCTTTGCTTTTTATTGGAGTACAGTTGAATTAGAGTGTTGTGTTAGTTTCAGGCGTACAGCGAAGTGAATCGGTTACACATCTATCGACTCTTTTTTTAAAAAGATCATTTATTTACTTTTTTGGCTGTGCTGCGTCTTCTTTGCTGCATGCGGACTTTCTCTAGTTGCAAAGAGTGGGGCTACTCTCTAGAGGTGGTGTGCGGGCTTCCTCGCAGTAGTGTCTCTTCTTGCCGAGCGCAGGCTCTAGGGCACTTGGGCTTCAGAAGTTGTGATACACGGGCTTAGTTAGCCTATGGCATGTGGAATCTTCCCGGACCAGGGATGGAACCTGCGTCCCATTCGTCAGCAGACTTGATTCTTACCCAGTGTACTGCCAGCGAAACCCTATATCCCCTCTTTTTTAGCTTATTTTCCCATATAGATCATTACAGAGTACTGAGTGGGGTTCCCTGTGTTACACAGCAGATCCTTCCTAGTTATCTGTTTTACATATAGCAGTGTGTGTGTGTCATTCACAATCCCCCAGTTCATCCCTGCCCCCCCCCGACGCCCACACAAACAGATACTGGTAACTAGCAGCTGGATTTTGCATTTGTAACTTTACTTCTGGTTTGTAGATAAGTTCATTTGTAACCATCGTTTAGATTTCACATTCAGGTGATAGCATATCACTGTCTTTCTCTTTCTTACTGACGTCACTCAGTAAGACAGTGTCTCTATCCGTCCGTGTTGCTGCAGACGGCATTGCTTTGTTCCTTCTGTGGCTGAGTAACATTCCATAGTGTATGTGTGCTCATCCTCGTCATCCTTCCTCGTTTGTTTGTTTCTATAACTTTTCATTTTATGTTGGCGTATGCACGTGTGCGTGCTCAGTTACTAAGTTCATGTCCAGTGCTTTGCGACCCCGTGGACTGCAGTCCACCAAGCTCCTCTGTCCATGGGATTCCCCAGGCAAGAATACTGGAGTGGGTTGCCATTTCCTTCTTTCTGGGATCTTCCCGACCAAGGGATCGAACCCAGATCTCTTATTTTGGCAGGTGGATTCCTTACCTCTGTGTCACCTGGGAACCCGTGTTGGAGCATAGCCGATTATCATGTTCAGGTCGGTTCAGTTGCTCAGTTGTGTCCAACTCTTTGCAACCCCACGGACTGCATCATGCCAGGCTTCCTTGTCCATCACCGTCTCCCAGAGCTTGCTCAAACTCATGTCCATTGAGTCGGTGATGCCATCCAACCATCTCATTCTTTGTTGTCCCCTTCTCCTCCCACCTTCAATCTTTCCTAGCATCAGGGTCTTTTCTACGGAGTCAGTTCTTTGCATCAGGTGGCTAAAGTTTTGGGAGCTTCAGCATCAGCATCAGTCCTTCCAGTGACTATTCAGGACTGATTTCCTTTAGGATGGACTGGTTGGCTCTCCTTTCAGACCAGGGGACTCTCAAGAGTCTTCTCCAACAGCACACTTCAGAAGCATCAATTCTTCAGTGCACAGCTTTCTTTATGGTCCAACTCTCACATCTGTACATGACCACTGGAAAAGCCACAGCTCTGACTAGACGGACCTTTTTTGGCATTACAGTTTCAGGTGGACAGCAAATGGACTCAGCTATACATATACATGTATCCATTCTCTCCCAATGGAGAAGGAAATGGCATCCCACTCCAGAATCCTTGCCTGGAGAATTCTGTGGACAGAGGAGCCTGATGGGCTACAGTCCATGGGGTCACAAAAAGCTGGACATGACTCAGCGACTAACAGATTCTCTCCCAAAGTCCCCTCCCATCCAGGCTGCTGTGTAATACTGACCACATTTCTCTGTGCTGTTCAGTAGGACCGGTTGGTTCCATTTTAAATTATAGCAGCGTATACACGTTGATCCCAAACTCCCTAACTATCCCTTCTCTTCTGTTTTCCCCTCCCCAGCAACCATAAATTCATTCTGTGAGTCTGTTTCTGTGTTGTAAATAAGTTCGTTTGTATCATTTTTTAGATTCCATAAATAAGGGATGTCATACAATATTTCTTCTTCTCTGTCTGATTTACTTCACGCAGTATAACAGTCTCGGTCCATCTATATTCCTGTAAATAGCATTATTTTGTTCTTTTTAGTGGCTGAGTAATATTCCATTTTAAGTATGTGCCCCAGGTTCTTTATCCAGGCGCCTGTTGATGGACATTTATGTTGCCTTCATGTGTGGGCTATTGTGGATACTCATGCTACGAGCATTGGGGTACATGTATCTTTTCAAATTAGGAGTTTTCTCTGGATATGTGCCCAGAAATGGGATTACTGGATCGTATGAGAGTTCTCTTCATAGCTTTTTAAGGAACCTCTACACTATTGTCCACAGTGGCTGTGTCTGCAGATATACATCCCCAGGACGAGTGGAGGCAGATTCCCGTTTGTCAATGCCCTCTGCTGCATTCATTCTTGGTAGAGTTTTTGGTGATGACCATTCTGAATGATAAGGAATGATACTTGACCGTAGTTTTGATTTGTGTTTCTCTAGTAATTACTGATGTCAAGCGTCTTTTTGTGTACCTGTTAGCATCTGTATGTCTTCCACGGAGAAATGTCTATTTAGATCTTCCACCCATTTTTAGATTGGTTTGGTTGTTTTTTTTGGTGCAGACTGCCTTAGCTGTTAGTATATTTTGGAGAGTAATCCCTCGTCTGTTACTTTCTTTGCAAATATTGTCTTTGGTTCTGAAGGCTGTCTTTTCATTTTGTCTATAGTTTCCTTTGCTGTGAAAAGCTTTTAAGTTTAACTAGGTCCCATTTGTTTGTTTTTGTTTTTATTATTTTATATCTAGGAGGTGCATCAGAAAAGATCTTTCTGAGATGTTTCTCAACGCCTCTTCTGCCTATGTTTTCCCATAAGAATTTCATAGCACTCAGCCTCACATTTAGGTCTTTAGTCCATTTTGGGTTTATTGTTATGAACAGTGTTACAGAGTGTTCTACCTTCGTTCTTTCATGTCTAACTGTCCAGTTTTCCTTTCACCACTCTTTAGAGATTGTCTTTTCTGCACTGTGTATTTTTGCCCTTTTGGTCAGAGGGATGGACGTGAATCTGAGTGAACTCAGGGAGCTGGTGATGGACAGGGAGGCCTGGCATGATTTATGGGGTTGCAAAGAGTCGGATACGACTGAGCGACTGAACTGAACTGAACTAGGTGACCATAGGTGCCTGGGTTTTTCTCTGGACTTTCTGTGCTGCTCCATTGGTCTTTGTTTCCGTTTTTGTGTGAGTGCCATACTGTTTTGATGACTGTAGCTTTTTAGTATAGTCTAACTTAGGGAGCCTGATTCCTCCAGCTCCATTTTTCTTTCTCACGATTGCTTTGGCAATTTGGGGTCTTCTGTGTTTCCATACAAACTGTAGACTTTTTTTGTCCTGATTCTGTGAAAACTGCCATTGATAATTTGATAGGGCTTGCATTGAGTTTATAGACTGCTTTGAGTAAGACAGTCGTGTTCACAATGTTCCATCTTCTGATCCAAGAACATGGGATATCTCTCCATCTGGTTTTGTCATCTTCTATTTCTTTCCTCAGGATATTGTACTTTCCAGAGGATAGATCTTTTGCCTCCTTAGGTAGGTTTATTCCTCGGTATTGTATTCTTTTTAATGTGGTGGTTAATGGGATTGTTTCCTTGATTTCTTTTCCTACTCTTTCATTGTGGGTGTGTTGGGATGCAAGAGATTTCAGTGTATTGATTTTGTCTCCTGCAACGTTACCAGATTCGTTGATGAGCTCTAGCAGTTTTCTGCAGCATCTTTAGGGTTTTCTGTGTATAGTGTCATGTCCTCTGCAAACAAGGACAGTTTCACCTCTTCTCCAATTTGGATTCCATTTATTTCTTTTTCTTCTCTGTTTGCTGTGGTGAGGACTTCTAAGACGATGTTGACTACTAGTGGTGAGAGTGGGTATCCTTGTGTGTTCCTGATCTTAGAGGAAACGCGTTCATCTTTTCACAGTGAGTGTGATGTTTGCTGTGAGTTTTTGCAGTGGCCATTATTGTCTTGAGGTAGGTTCCTCTATAACCTGCAAACGCTTTTAAAGGCTGTCTTAACACCAGAACTAAGGCAGAATGAGGAAGGGCTGCTCTGAGAATAAAGGAAAGCCTTTAAGCAGAGTGAGGGGGCTGCGTGGACGACGTCCTCCTTCCTGCTCAGTCCTTGGTGACACATCACATCAGGGCAGCCGAGCGTCCCCAGCTCTGAGGAGCCTGTGCTGGGCCCAGTGTCTGTGTGCCCGCAATTCCTGTGGGTGCTGGAAGCTCAGCAGAGTGAGGAGACACCCCGGTGCTCCTGCCACACGTCTCCCGAGGGCGGGCCCTGCCCTGCCCCTTGGGCCAGCGCGTCCCAGCCCGGGTACTGGGAAGACACGGGCCATACGCCCCTCCCAGTCTCCTCCAGGCTCTGCCGCCTGCTGGCCCAGGGGTGTATCTGCAGCTGCCCCAACTCTCCCCTGAGCCGCATCCCAGGACACAAAGCCTCTTGCTGCCCTGCTGGCAGGTCAGCCCTGCTGCTGCTTCGAGCGACCAGAGCGAGAAACCCCACGGCCTCTGAGCCCAGGGTTCCGTGTGAGCAGGAAGGATGAGCCTGGCTGCCTCCCGCTGGGGAGGTCGTGGTGACTGTCAGCAACAGAGAAGGAGCATGTGGTGGTTTGGAGCACATTGGTGCAGCCCTTACTCCTGAGATAGCAGGTCACTTGGGTGAGGAAAGGGTGCCTGACCCTGTGACTGCATCCTCTGTGTTGCCTCCTTCCAGGAAACGCAGGGTCGTCACACGCCTGCCTGGGTGTGAGTGCGGAGGTTTGCATTCCCATCGTCGTCGTCCTCATCGTCGTCGTCCTCATCGTCGTCGTCATCATCATCGCTGCTTTTGTTGTCTACAGAAGAAGAACAGGTTGGTCCGAGTCGTGTTGACCTGGAGGAAGCTAGGTCAGCAAGACCATCAGGAGCTCAGAGAAGGGGTCTGGGGTTGGTGTTACCCAGCAAGAGCCTCTGGTATAAAATACAGATCAGTTCACATTCTAACTTGGGGCCTCACGTGTGTGTGAGCTCAGAGCCACCTGCTGTGTGCCTCCTGACACGCCGGGCTTGAGGCCAGAATCCCAGGTCAGCTGCTGGACACAGGGTGTCCCCAGCGCCCTGGGCCTGGAAGCAGGGAGAAACTGGTGCTGCTCCAGCCAAGGGAGTCCTAGGGGAGGCAGCCCTGCCTGCTGGGGGGGCTTATGAGTGAGTGTCTTCCCCTCCTGTTTTCCCAGCTGCACAGATGTTCCGGTCATTTTTTTTTTTTTTTTTTTTTTTTGCTGTAACTGTAAATACACTTTCTTTTTTGTAAATTTAAAGTACTTCCTCTCGCTCACAGATGTCACTACAATAGTTAATATGATTTGTGTTCATTTCTCTCTCCTTCTTGATCTGCAGGAAGTCAGAATAAGCTAAGTGGATCTGTAAGTATTGCCTGGGGATTTGTCCAGGGGAGCCCCAGGAGACATCCCAGGGTGGGCGGGGCAGCCCCAGGCCTTCCCACCTGCATCCACACGTGGCCTGTGTGGTGGAGTCTGGGCCCTGGAACATCTGTTCCGGATGACTTGAATTCTGCTGAAGCAAAGGGGACGGGAGCGTCGTGTGGGTGCCTGGGGCTGCAGACAGATCCTGATAGAGGGGGACTTAAAACATGCAGCCCTTACTGTTCCCACAGTTCTGGAAGCCAGAAATCTGAAATCACGGGTTGCTGGGGTGGTCCCCTGGTGCTCTGGGGGAGGGTCCTCCCTTGCTGCTCCTAGTCGGGGCTGAACATGCCTGTCGCTCCTTGGTTGGTGGGTGATTGCTCTACTTCCGGCCATCTTCCCTCGGCCTCTCCCGCTGTGAGCCTGTGTCTCTGAGTCTCTCCTTGTAAGGACGCTGGTCTCGGAATACAGGTACCAGTCTTATGCAGTGGAACCTCGGCTGCACAGACACTATTTCTACATAGGCCCTCTCCCAAGTTCTAGGGGTGAGGATGTGAATGTATCTTTGGGGATCACCATCCAGCTCCCCTATAGGTTGACCTGGGACCCCCCAGAAGCTGGTGGCAGAGAGGAACCTGACCCCCAGCAGTGTTCTTTTCTAAAACTGCACACGCTCGCTTACCTGTCAGACAGTACATTTATTCCCTAAAATGGCTTGAGAAGGGCTTGGCCTGCAGGCTCCTGTCAACAGAAGGAATGTCTTTATCCTTTAGTCCCCAGGAGCCAGTCAGTCCAACGACCTCGAGATGGGCCCACTAGCCCCGGGTGAGAACACCAGCCAAGAGTTGGTGGGGAACTCAGCCCGGCCGACCTCCACAGTCCCTGGAGGTTCTGAGCCGCTGCAGGTGGCCAACGGAAGTCTAGCAGCGCCAGGGGAGCCAGGAGACCAGACCCGAATACTTGAGGCCCCCAGCACCACCGGGCCAGGCGGAGCCATCCACCTCAGTTGATGGCTAGAAGCAGGTGTGCAGACCGTCTGGTGAGTGTGAACCAGGGCCCCGCCATGCAGCGGAGCACTCGCTGAGGCAGGCCTGTGTGCGGGGCTCCTGCCGAGTTCCCGCCTCAGTCTCCTGGGCTGCTGTAACCACCCCACACCCGGGCAGGGAGTGTGTGTTCAAACACAGATTGAAGTGTCTCGTGGTCCTGCATGGGAATATCAGACCGCCTGAGCTGCCTCCTGACAAACCTGTATGCAGGGCAAGAAGGTACAGTTAGAACTGGACATGGAACAACAGATGGTTTGAAAATTGGGAAAGAGGTATGTGAAGGCTCTATAGTGTCACCCTGCCTATTTAACTTCTGTACAGAGTTTAACATCATGTGAAATGCTGGACCGGAAGAATCACAAGCTGAAATCAAGAGTTCAGGGACAAATATGAACAACCTTAGACATACAGACGACACCACTCTAATGGCAGAAAGTGAAGAGGAACTAAAAAGCCTCTGGATGAGGGTGATGGAGGAGAGTGAAAAAGTTGGCTTAAAACTCGACATTCAGAAAACTAAGATCATGGCATCTGGTCCCATCATTTCATGGCAAATCGATGGGGAAACAGTGGAAACAGGGACAGACTTTGTTTTCCTGGGCTCCAGTATCACTGTGGACAGTGGCAGCAGCCTGAAATGAAAAGACGCTTGCTGCTTGGAGGAAAAGCTGACCTAGACAGCATACTAAAAAGCAGACACGTCACTTTGGCAACAAAGGTCAGTGTAGTAAAAGCTCTGATGTTTCCAGTAGTTATGTACAGATGTGAGTGTTGGACCATAAAAAGAAGAGAGTTTGGGAGAACTGATGCTTTCAAACTGTGGTGCTGGAGAAGACTCTTTAGTGTCCCTTGAACAGCAAGGAGATCCAATCGGTCCATCCTAAAGGAAGTCAGCCTTGAATATTCATTGCAAGGACTGATGCTGAGGCTGAAACTGTAATACTTTGGCCACCTGATATGAAGAACTGGCTCACTGGAAAAGACCCTGATGCTCGGAAAGATTGAAGGCAGGAGGAGAAGGGGACGACAGAGGAAGAGATGGTTGGATGGGATCACCGATGTGATGGACATGAGTTTGAGCAAGCTCTGGGAGTCGGTAAGGGACAGGGAAGCCTGGCATGCTGCAGTCCATGGCCTCAGGTCAGATAACAGGGAGGGAACACAGCCCTGCCCATCAACAGAAAATTGGATTAAAGGTTTACTGAGCATAGCCTCCCCATCAGAACAAGACCCAGGTCCCCCCTCATTCAGTCTCTCCCATCAGGAAGCTTCCATAAGCCTCTTGTCCTTCTCCATCAGAGGGCAGACAGACTGAAAACCACAAGCACAGAAAACTAACCAATCTGGTCACATGGACCACAGCCTTGTCTAACTCAATGAAACTATGAGCCATGCCGTGTACGTCCACCCAAGACGGACGGGTCACGGTGGAGAGTTCTGACAAAACATGGTCCACTGGAGAAGTGAACGGAAACCACTTCAGTATTCTTGCCTTGAGAACCCCATGAATAGTATGAGAAGGCAAAAAGATGGGACACTGAAAGATGAACTCCCCACGTCAGTAGGTGCCCAATGTGCTACTGGAGATCAGCGGGAGAAATAACTCCAGCAAGAGTGAAGAGAAGGAGCCAAAGCGAAAACAACACCCAGTTGTGGATGTGCCTGGTGATGGAAGGAAAGTCCGATGCTGTAAAGAGCCCTTTCGCTCAGGAACCTGGGATGTTAGGTCCATGAATCAAGGCAAATTGGAAGTGGTCAAACAGGAGATGGCAAGAGTGAACGTCGACATTTTAGGTATCAGTGAACTAAAATGGACTGGAATGGGTGAATTTAACTCAGATGACCATTATATCTACTACTGTGGGCAAGAGTCCCTTAGAAGAAATGGAAGTAGCCATCATAGTCAACAAAAGAGTCTGAAATGCAGTACTTGGGTACAATCTCAAAAATGACAGAATGATCTCTGTTCGTTTCCAAGGCAAACATTCAGTATCACAGTAATCCAAGTCTGTGCCCCGACCAGTAAGGCTGAAGAAGCTGAAGTTGAACGGTTGTATGAAGACCAACAAGACCTTCTAGAACTAACACCCAAAAAACTGTCCTTCTCATTTAAGGGACTGGAATGCAAGAGTAGGAAGTCAAGAAACACCTGGAGTAACAGGCAAATTTGGCCTTGGAGTACAGAATGAAGCAGGGTAAAGGCTAATAGAGTTATGCCAAGAGAGCGCACTGGTCGTACCAAACACCCTTTTCCAACAACACAGGAGAGGGCTCTACACATGGAGATCACCAGATGGTCAACACCGAAATCAGATTGTTTATGTTCTTTGCAGCCAAAGATGGAGAAGCTCTATAGAGTCAACAAAAACAAGACCGGGAGCTGACTGTGGCTCAGATCATGAGCTCCTTATGGCCAAATTCAGACTGAAACTGAAGAAAGTAGGGAAAACCACTAGACCATTCAGGTATGACCTAAATCAAATCCCTTATGAGTATACAGTGGAAATGACAAATAGATTCAAGGGATTAGATCTGATAGACAGAGTGCCTAAAGAACTTTGGACGGAGGTTGGTGACATTGTATAAGAGGCAGTGATCAAGACCATCCCAAGGAAAAGAAATGCAGAAAGGCAAAATGGTTGTCTGAGGAGGCCTACAAATAGCTGTGGAAAGAAGTGAAAGACAAAGGAGAAAAGGAAAGATATACCCATTTGAATGCTAAGTTCCAAAGAATAGCAAGGAGAGATAAGAAAGCCTTCCTCAGTGGTCAATGCAAAGAAATAGAGGAGAACATTTGAAAGACTAGAGATATCTTCAAGAAAATTAGAGATACCAAGGGAAATTTTGATATAAAGATGGGCACAGTAAAGGACAGAAATGGTGTGGACCTAACAGAAGCAGAAGATATTAAGAAGAAGTGGCAAGAATACACAGAAGAACTATACAAAAAAGATCTTCACCACCCAGATAATCACGATGGTGTGATCACTCACCTACAGCCAGAGATCCTGGAATGTGAAGTCAAGTGGGCCTTAGGAAGCATCACTATGAACAAAGCTAGTGGAGGTAATGGTATTCCAGTTGAGCTATTTCACATCCTGAAAGATGATGCTGTGAAAGTGCTGCCCTCAATATGCCAGCAAATTTGGAAAACTCAGCAGTGGCACAGGACTGGAAAAGGTCCGTTTTCATTCCAATCCCAAAGAAAGGCAATGCCAAAGAATGCTCAAACTACCACACAATTGCACTCATCTCACATATTAGCAAAGTAATGTTCAAAATTGTCTAAGCCAGGCTTCAACAGTGCATGAACCATGAACTTCCAGATGTTCAAGATGGATTCAGGAAAGGCAGAGGAACCAGAGGGCAAATTGCCAACATCTGTTGGATCACTGAAAAAGCAAGAGAATATCAGAAAAACAACCACTTCTACTTACTGACTATGCCAAAGCCTTTGACTGTGTGGATCACAACGAACTGGAAAATTCTGAAAGAGATGAGAATACCAGACCACCTGACCTGCCTCCTGAGAAACCTGTATGCAGGTGTGGAAGCAACAGTTAGAACTGGACATGGAACAACAGACTGGTTCCAAATAGGAAAAGGAGTACGTCAAGGCTGTATATTGTCACCCTGCTTATTTAACTTCTATGCAGAGTACATCATGAGAAATGCTGAGCTGGATGAAGCACAAGCTGGAATCAAGATTACCAGGAGAAATATCAATAACCTCAGATATGCAGATGATACCACCCTTATGGAAGAAAGCGAAGAACTACAGAGCCTCCTGATGAAAGTGAAAGAGGAGAGTGAAAAAGTTGGCTTAAAACTCAACATTCAGAAAACTAAGATCATGGCATCTGGTCCCATCACTTCACGGGAAATAGATGGGAAAACAATGGAAACAGTGACAGACTTTTATTTTGGGGTGCTCCAGAATCACTGCAGATGGTGATTGCGGCCATGAAATTAAAGGACATTGCTCCTTGGAAGAAAAGTTATGACCAACCTAGACAGTGTATTAAAAAGCAGAGATGTTACTTTGCCAGCAAAAGTCCGTCCAGTCAAAGCTATGATTTTTCCAGTGGTCACGTATGGATGTGAGAGTTGGACTATAAGGAAAGCTGAGCACCGAAGAATTGCTGCTTTTGAATGTGGTGTTGGAGAAGACTCTTGCGAGTCCCTTGGACAGCAAGGAGATCCAACCAGTCCATCCTAAAGGAGACCAGTCCTGGGTGTTCATTGGAAGCACTGATGCTGAAGTGAAACTCCAATACTTTGTGCACCTGATGTGAAGAACTGACTCATTTGAAAAGACGCTGATGCTGGGAAAGATTGAAGGCAGGAGGAGAAGGGGACGACAGAGGATGAGATGGTTGGATGGCATCACTGACTCAATGGACATGAGTTTGAGTGAACTCCGGGAGTTGGTGATGGACAGGGAGGCCTGGCATGCTGCAGTCCATGGGGTTGCAAAGGGTTGGACACGACTGAGTGACTGACCTGAACTGAACTGATGGGGTCTCAGAGAGTCAGAGACGACTTAGCGACTAAACAGCAAGAACCACATGGTCCCGGAGGCTGGAAGTCTCAGATCACGTTGTGGGCGGGGTCCGGTCCTGCCGAGGGCTCCAGGCAGAATCTGGGGCAGCCTCTCCCCACTCCTGGTGGTCTCTGGAGTCCGCGAGGTGCCTTGGCTGGAGAAGCACCCCGTCTCCACCTTCATCCTTGGAGACCTTCTCCCTGTGTCAGGCCCTGTCTGGTTTCCCCTCTTTATGGGGAGTCCAGTCCTGTGGGGTGAGGGCCCACCCTAGTGATCCCAGCTTGACTGTCATGGAGGAGGACAGTTTCCAAATACAGTCATGGTCCTGGGTCCTGGGATGACTTCAGCATCTCTGGGCAGGGGACACATTCAACCGTCTATGGTCCCCAGCACAACCTGCTGTCTGAGGGGACGTGGACCGAGGCGGGGCCAAGGCTCAGGGTGTATCCTGGGCCCCATGGCTGGGAAAGAGCAGGACTGAGGATGCTCACCCCCCTGGTGCTGGACCCTGCAGCCTCCTGAGGGGTCAGCAGAGCGGCATGTGGCATGTAGGGAAGGGGCTGCAGGGACTGGGGCGGGGGCGGGGGCTCGATCCCGTGAAGGGGGTGAATTGTCCCAGTGTGGCCGTGTCAGCCATGTTCAGCGGGAATGGAGCATTCCCATCCTCCGTGGTGTCCCAGCTGGATGACTTGAAGAGGGTTTGCCAGCTGAGCAGACACCCGCCCCGTGGCCCCAGGGCGGAGCTCAAGGGTGTGATGAGGAGCCCAAAGGCTGGGCGAGGGCGGGCATTGAGGGAAGGGGCACCTGAGAGGAGCTGCTGGGCCCCTGCAGCTCGGTCATGGCACAAGCCTGCGGCTTCCGGACTCCTGACACTGTGGGGTCCGTGAGTCGGGCACCCTTCCGCATCGTCTCAGGGAGCCGGCCTGAAGCCTTCTCCGATTCTCCAAGGGGCCTGAGACAAGTAAAATGCAGAAGTTGGGACCCCCGGCTGGTGTCCGTGGAGGACACTGGGAGGGTCAAGGTGGGCAGAATGCCAGGGCCTAATGTCTTTCTCTTTGAGAAAGGAGAAGCTAAGGGAGCTTTCTTGTGGTCTGAAGATCCACCTTTTCACATTCACCAGTGACATTAGAGCCACACTTATTTGTCAAATAGAAATTTTGTGGGTTTCATCAGGAAAAGGTAGAATGTTGGTTTTATTTTATTATACATTTGCTAGGGCTTTTTAAGTTTGTTTGTTTGGTTTTTTTTTTAATGTGGACCATTTCTAAGGTGATTTTTGAATTTCTTACATATTACTTCTGTTTTATGTTTTTTGATTTTTTGGCCACAAGGTATGTGGGATCTTAGTTCCCAATCAGATGTCGAACCTGCACGCCCTGCATTAAGAAGTCCCAACTATTGGACCACCTGAGAAGTCCCTACTGCTACTGCTAAGTCACTTCAGTCGTGTCCGACTCTGTGCAATCCCATAGATGACAGCCCATCAGGCTTGCCCGTCCCTGGGATTCTCTAGGCAAGAACACTGGAGTGGGTTGCCATTGCCTTCTCTGTGAGAAGTCCCTACATTCTTGCTTTTAAGAAAACACACGATGCCAAGAGCCAGCAGGAGGAGTCCTGCCCATGGCAAAGGCGTTCGGGCCTTAAGGGAGCCTCGCTGGATTTTCTCGAGTATCTACGCCTGCCGTACTGTGTTAAGCTTTTCACTTATGCTTCTGACATTAACAGGGGCTGTCCCGTACCACCTTCCTCTAAAAAGAATTAACTTAGAGCTCCAGTTAATAAGTCTCCTGGGCATAAAAAGAATGTCTCGGCTTAAACCCCTCTGATAGCTTTCTAACTTACCTGACCGGTCTGTCCGGGTGTTTACAACTGCACATGTAAATTGTTTACAGCCCCCCAACCGTGAGAGGCACTGAAAGCTTAAGAAATTCTAGGAAAAATCATTTGAATAAAACTGATTAAGGGTTTCATTGTTGAGCCAATACTTGCTGCCAAGTTTTCATATCTTTTAATGTAACTTTATTTAGTACTTTGAAGGTGATGCAGATTAAAGAAAAACACCACAGGGAAAATGAGATTAACATTCATGAAGGAAGAGAGCCATAAAATGTTAACAGGCCTTTTGGCCAGAAGATAATGTAAATCACCTGAGACTCTTTGTATACGGAAAAATTTGCAGAAAGAAAGCTCAGTCTTGATAAGGGTTAGGGCTGCTGACCCTGCATAGCTTTGTATTATCCATTGATCTCTATGTACAACCAAAAGTATAAAAAGCTTTCCTGGACAATAAAGGATGGACCAATTTCTCGAACTGGTTTCTTGGAAATCTGGCTCCCCCCGTGTTGACTCTCTCTCTCTTTCTCTCTCCCTCCCTATCTTTTTCAGGCTGATCCCTTGGAACGTGGAGGCTCTCCGTGTCTACTTATTTGCCTGGGCTTCTAAGACCCACGCGAGAGGGAGCCCAAGGTGGGGCACCCTCCACTATTCAAGCGGGCGCCTGTGGCCTAACATAGACGGTGCAAGTTTCTTGTCTTGAAACTTGATTAGCTTTCCGTGTAAACCAAGGCATATCAGCCTCTTTCTCCACTAATTTTCCTACTACACTATTCTTTCCTAATCTCTCTTTATATTTCTAAATAAATAGTCTCTCCTCGCCGACTCCATCCCCTCTCCGAATTCCCTGGATCCACCGGGGCTGGACCTCAGCAACTGGTGCCCGGAACAGGCTGTTGGAAGGTAGGTCTCAGAAGTGCTCAGAAACTCGGGATGGATAGGACCCCACTCAGGGTGTCGTGGACCCCCCTGTATAAGATAGGTAGGATGACGAGTGGGAAGTGTTTTAAGGGTTGAAGGAAACAGACGGGTTGAAAGAAACCCCCCGTTAGAGAAGGGTAGAAACCTTGACAAGGCTGACTTTTACAGGTTGAAAAGAAACCCCCCTTGACAAAGATAAAAACTTTGACAAGGAAGAAACTAAACCTTCTTTCCTAAATCTTAATTTTCTGACACAGGTAACAATGAGTCAAAAGAATGACAACTCTTTATAGAACTAATTTTGCAAGTGTTAAAAGAGAAATTAAAGTTAAAAAGGCTAGTGTTCAATTCCTTTTTAAAATTTGTACAAGAGCAATGTCCTCGAATTCCAGAAAAGGGCACTGTTAATTTAGATATTTGTGTGAAGTTAGGAAAACAGCTAAAAACTTACCATACTTTGCATGGGCCTGTAAATGCTTTTGCCCTGTGGAATATGATTAAAAATGTTCTGGACCCCCATCATGAGGCTGTCAGATAGCCTATGGAAGAGGCTGTAGCGGTGGATGGTGGTGGGTCTCCACCTTCTACGCAGATCATATTTTCTGCCATTGATGAACAAAAGGAGAGAGACTATGCTCTACCTCCCGAGGAAGGACAGGGCTTACAGGATGCTGTGGTCGGGCTCCCTGGCGAGCCCCCTCCCCTTCTACACAAACCTTTAAAAAATTTATCCAGCACTTTCTGATTTAAGGCGACCACCGCCACCTCCGCTTGCGCCTCCCAGAACATTGCCTAATGTTGAAAAAGATAGGGACAATTTTTTTAAAAAACAAATGAGCGTTTAAAGCAGAGCCTGCTCCTTGCAGAAAACCCCCTCGGGGGGGGCCTCTCCCGAGCAAAAAGAGACAAAGAAAACCAAAAAAGAGAAAAAGAAAAAAAAAAAACAATCGTAATAAAAATGATTCTACAAATAAGAAATGTTTCTCTTATGGCCAAATGGGGCATTTTTGCCAGCAGTGTCCTGCTAAACAGAGACAACAAGCCATGCCAATTAACCCCAGGTAGCTCGGGACTAGACTTCAGTTCCACCACCTCAACAATATTAACCCTTGACGTGCCGGTTACTCCGATTCGTACAGGAGTGGCTGGCCCCCTGCCTGATGACATTGTAAGACTTGTGCTAGGGCGTAGCTCGCTTTCTTTCCAAAGAATGTTGATGGTGTCTGGTGTAGTAGATTCTGATTATACTGAGGAAATTAAAGTGTTGATCTCACCACCTACTAAAACTGTGCAAATTGATAAAGGTCAAAGAATAGCACAGCTTTTGCTTTTACCTTGTTATCAGATAGGAAAAACCTTGACTTCTCAAGCTAGGGGCCCCAGAGGGTTTAGATCTAGTGATCTAGCTTTTTGGGTGCAGGAAAGTACCGCTTCTAGGCCTTTAACAGATCTTTACTGGCCCAGCTCCTGGCCAACACATACTACTGAAAATGAGTTGGTGGGATTAGAGAAAGTTGTATGCGGAGTGAGGGTTCTTCAGAGGAAAAGGTGAGGGAGTGTTTAAAACCTTGGCGAGTAGTGAGTTCCCCATTGCTGGAGGTATTCAAGCAAAGATTAGATGGTTACTTGTCACCTGAAAAGCTATAGGCCATATTTACAAAAGGATACAAAAGGATAACTGGGAAAGCTTATAAAGATGGTGTGCGACACCTCTTTATTTGCTGCTTATATTTAGGTCTGCCAAAAGTTTTGAAAACCGATAATGCCCCTTTGAAGCTGTGGAGAGATTGTTTACTAACTTTAAATGATTTCCAGAAATTATTAGGGGATATTAATTGGATACACCCACATTTAAAACTACTGCAGATTTAAAGCCTTTTGTTTGATTGCTTAAAAAGCGATCCTGATCCCAGTTCTAAGGGAAAGTTGACTAGTGAGACAGAGTCAGCTCTTGTTAAAGTGGATGAGGCTTTAAATGATCAGTTAATTAGGGTTAATATTACCAAAAATGTGATTAAATTATTCTTGCCACAAAACATACACCTACAGGATGCTTGTGACAAGAAGGCCCATTGGTTCCATCTACCAGTGACCCCAAGAAAAATAGTTTTATCTTATCCCAACTTGGTGGCACAATTAATTATAAAAGGAAGAAAAAGAAGTGTGGAACTTTTTGGAAAAGAAGTAGCAAATATAGTAATTCCCTTCAATAAGGATCAACTGCACGTCGTTTACAAAACAGTGATGATTGGCAAGTTGCCCTGATAGATGTCAGAGGTCAAATTTTGTTTGATTTGCCCTCAAGCCCCCGCAGTAGCTAGAGTGCATAAATATTAGACTGGTGGTTTGAGGATGCCCGTGGAACTTTTCAACCATAAGTAGTCCCTTTGCTCCCCTTTACCCTGTGGGGGAGGGACGTGCTGTCTCAGATGGGAGTGTTACTTTTTAGCCCCGATGATAAAGTGACCTCTCAAATGCTGCAGATCGGCTATGATCCATCAAAAGGATTAGGTAAACAACAGACAGGAATAATTGAGTCAATTTGCCCAACTCCTCGACAGCTACGTTCTGGATTGGGGTATCCAAATTTTTAATGGAGGCCATTGTTTTTGCTGCCGACCCCATTACATGGAAATCTCAAGACCCAGTATGGGTGAAACAATGACCTCTGCCTAAAGAAAAATTAC
The DNA here is from genome assembly GCF_023091745.1 of Budorcas taxicolor. Lineage (NCBI taxonomy): Eukaryota > Metazoa > Chordata > Mammalia > Artiodactyla > Bovidae > Budorcas > Budorcas taxicolor. Next base: position 49,233,850 of record NC_068934.1, read on the forward strand.
AGGCAGCTAAAACGTTAACTTCTGAACAACCAGAATTAGGACATATTGAACCCTCCAATAGGCCTGGAACAGTCCTATCTTTGTTACTAAGAAAAAATCTGGTAAATGGCGTCTTTTACAGGGTCTGAGAGCAATTAATGCCACCATGGAGGACATGGGAGCCTCATAGCCTGGGTTCCCTTCCCCAGTAGCCGTTACAAGATTATCTTTTCACCATTCCCTTAAATGCCGAGGGCTTCCCCTCCCCAGTGGCCGTTACAAGACTGTTTTCTCACCATTCCCTTAAATGCCGAGAATAAAAGGCGATTCGCTTTTAGTCTGCCATCAGAAAATCTTAAACAGCCTTATTTAAGGTTTCAGTGGAAAGTGTTACCCCAGGGAATGAAAAAAATGGCCCCACCTTGTGTCCAAAGTTTGTCAGTGCCGCTCTAGAAAATATTGGAGCCAAATATGAGCAAGTATATGACTCACTATATGGATGAGATTTTAATAGGTCACCCTGACAGAGCTCATTTGCAAACTGTACTCCAAGATTTAACTCAGGCATTGTCAGCTAGAGGCTTAAAAACTGCCCCAGAAAAAATTCAAATCAGTCCGCCCATAACCTACTTAGGAAGAGTCATAAATTCAGAAACTGACTCATGCCCTGCTGCAATTGAGAAAAGACCGTCTTGTTACTTTAAATGATTATCAAAAACTCTTAGGTGATATTAACTGGATCAGACCCTATTTAAAATTAACCACTGCCAAATTAAAGCCTCTTTTTAACATTTTACGTGGGGATCCCAATCCAACTTCTAAAAGACAATTACTCCTGAGGCTCGGGAGGCCCTAGGCAAAGTAGAAGCAGCTTTATCTGATAGCTATGTAGAAACAATTGACTTAACAGTAAACTGGCAATTCCTTTGCCTGGCAACCCCAATTGCACCTACGGGAGTTTTATGGCAAAACGGCCCTCTAGAGTGGGTTCATCTTCCCGCCCAAGCTAAAAAGGTAGTGGCTTCTTATCCAGGCTTAATACCAACGTTGATATTAAAAGGAAAAAGCGGAGCATTGAACTGTTTGGCAAAGAACCATCAGATATTGTAATTCCCTACAATAAGGAACAGCTTGATGCTCTTTTAATACTTGCTGAAAATTGGCAGATTGCTATAGGACACTATTGTGGTCAAATTTTGCATCATTTACCCTCACATGCTTTGTTAATTCAAAAATTAAGGAAGCGGAATTTAAGTATAGTTTTCCCCCATCCGATTTTACAACATGCTCTCTTTGTAATAAATAACCTAAATGCGGATTCGTCTGGAACAACAAAACGCAAAGCCGTTGGTGAAATGGCAGGACCTCCTCTCCGGACAATGGAGGGGTCCTGACCCATTATTAACTAGCGGTCGAGGATGTGCTTGTGTTTTTCCACAGGACGCAGATTCGCCAGTTTGGATCCTGGGTAGGCTGATTCGTCGTGTCGCAGTCCCCCAGGCACCTGGTTCCTCCACTGCCGCGACCACAGAAAAGAGAAAGGGCCCTCCTCTGCGGCCGCCGTGCGCTGGGAGATGTGGGTGGGGCCAGCCTGGCTGCTGGGGCCCAGTGCACCACGCTGGCGGCCAGTAGCGCTGCCAGCGGCCGTCCGCCCTCGCTTGGCCGCCGCTGAGCCCAGGGACGGTTCAGTGGAGGGCGGGGAAGGAAGGGCCACGCCTGGGCGCCCGCCAGCAGGAGAGGCAAGGTAAACATCGAGACCCCGGCGGGACTGACAGCTGCTGCAGCGTGAACTCCGACCAGAAAATGATTCTACTTATTCTGTTTTCGCTTGTCTACCCTCTCCTTATGTTTCCTTTTCACTAAGGACTCTGGAAGACTTAATATGTGACTGAATTAGTCAGGTGGACCCAATGTAGTGTCCTGTGAACAACGTATGCTTCCATCTTGCTTAACTCCTCACTATGATGTTTGTTCTCTTGTGGTATTCAAATGTCCACCCTATCTTATGGTGCCTGTAACTGTAACCACTTATTGGTATTGTAAGGCCGGACTCCGGGGCCATGATGGGCCGCCCCTTCTCTCCCCCACCGGCGGGGGAAGTCCCTAATGGAAGGCGCCTCCCAGATCCCGGGGACCAACGACAGCACACTTCGCCAGCTAAAGCTGCCCCACCCCAGCCACGCAGAAGGACCTGTCGGCCCGCGACGCCTCGGCCTGACGACCTGTCCAAACCCCCGTCCATCTAGCCTGACCATCCCTTGCAACGAACACATATAAGCCACCTCCAACACGGTCCGGGCGCAGACTTCCTCCACCTGCCTCGTTCGGGTCCGGGAACCCCGCCTAGGAGCGCTTCCCCATTAAAGCCTGTTAGACACTTTTGGTGTCCTGGTCTTTTACCTAACAGGTACAACCATGGCCTTGCTGTGCTGCAACAACTATAAGATTTAATGCGGTCACGACGGTTTGTGGGCTTACTTCTTTTGGGAATATCAAGCTTTAATAACCGCTATTGCTTCTGTTACTGTGGCAGCAATATCATGGACTCAACAAGTACGTACTGCTCAATATGTTGATACGATGTCTGAAAATGTTTCTTTAATGCTGGCAACACAGGAAGTTAGAGATGAGGGTAGATGCTTTAGAAGAAGCAATAATGCATATTGGGACTGAATTACAGAGCCTAAAAGTGAAAATGGCTCTGTCCTGCCATGCCGACTACCGGTGGATATGCGTTACACCCTTGAAAGTAAACGAGACAGATTATGACTGGGAGAAAATTAAAAATCATATCTTAGGTGTTTGGAACAGCTCAGATATTAGTTTAGGGAAACTTCATAATCAGATACAGACCATGGAGCACTCCCGATTAGATTTTACTGACGCAGGAGCAGCTAATGACCTTTTCCACACCTTCTCTAACTTCATTTCTGGAAAGAATATTCTGTCTACTGTTTTCAGCTATGTTGCTGTGGGTGCTCTAATCTTGCTCCTCATAATCATTCTTCCTTGTATTGTCAGGATTCTTCGGCAGAGCGTTCAGAGGCTCGCGACTGAACTGCATCTGGCTGTTTTAAGAAATAAAAGAGGGGGAGATGCCGGGAGCCAGCACGAGGAGGCCCACCCGTGGCAAAGGTCATGAGGTTAAGGGGTCCGACAGGCAAAGGCGAGTCGGGCCTTAAGGGAGCCTCGCTGGATTTTCTCGAGCATCTACCCCCAAAACCAGAGTCTGCCTGCCATACTGCGTTATGCTTTTCGCTTACGCTTCTGACATTAACAGGGGCTGTCCCCCACCACCTTCCTCTAAAAGGCATTAACTTAGCGCTCCAGTTAATAAGTCTCCTGGGCGTAAAAAGAATGTCTCGGCTTAAACCCCTCTGATAGCTTTCTAACTTACCTGACCAGTCTGTCCAGATTTTTACAACTGCACATGTGAATTGTTTTCAGCCCCTCAACCGCGAGAGGCACTGAAAGCTTAAGAAATTCTAAGAAAAATCATTTGAATAAAACTGATTAAGGGTTTTATTGTTGAGCCAATACTTGCTGCCAAGTTTTCATATCTTTTAATGTAACTTTATTTAGTACTTTGAGGGTGATGCAGATTAAAGAAAAACACCACAGGGAAAGTGAGATTAACATTCATGAAGGAAGAGAGCCATAAAATGTTAACAGGCCTTTTGGCCAGAAGATAATATAAATCACCTGAGACCCTTTGTATACAGAAAGATTTGCAGAAAGAAAGCCTGGTCTTGATATGGGTCAGGGCTGCTGACCCTGCATAACTTTGTATTATCCATTGATCTCTATGTACAACCAAATGTATAAAAAGCTTTCCGGGAAAATAAGGACAGACCATTTTCTCAGACCAGTTTCTTGAACTAGTTTCTTGGAAATCTGGCTCCCCCGTGTCAACTCTCTCTCTCTTTCTCTCTCTCCCTCCCTCTCTTTTTCAGGCTGATTCCTTGGAACGCAGAGGCTCTCTGTGTCTACTTATTTGCCTGGGCTTCTAAGACCCACGCAAGAGGGAGCCCAAGGCAGGGCACCCTCAGCTATTCAAGCGGGCGCCTGTGGCCTAACGTAGATGGTGCAAGTTTCTTGTCTTGAAACTTGATTAGATTTCCGTGTAAACCAAGGCATATCAGCCTCTTTTCGCCACTAAATTTCTACTACACTATTCTTTCCTAATCTCTCTTTATATTTCTAAATAAATAAGTCTCTCCTCGCCGACTCTGTCCCTGATTCGAATTCCCTGGATCCACCGGGGCTGGACCCCGGCAACACGAGTCATTATGGGAATTCTTATCTGACCGTAGATTAGCGGGTCCCCTTTGGCTGGGTTGCTGTGTGTTCACTGGCACAGGAGTCCACAAGAGTCAAGATTTATCGAGCACATGCTTCCTGCCGGGTGCTTTTTACAATCTTACTCTAACAGCCCTGGGAGACTATGCCATCACACAGATTTAAAACATGACCACCCAAAGCTCAGAGAAGCTACAAACCTTGCCCAGGATCTCACGCCCCAACCTGGTCCAGCACTCTCACCAGGAGGCCTACCCTTCCCAAGCCCCTCATAGCACGTCTCTGGGTGGCAGGGCAGGGCGGATGCCCACGTATGCTGCACCCGCAGGGCTTCTGACTTGCCTGAGTTTCCTTGGCTCCTTCTCCTAAGCTCACTGGCCCCAGTAAGGAGTGAGCTCCGGACGTGTAAGGAGACGCAGCAGGTTGTAGCCAGACGTCCTCCTGGCCTCTGGGCTTGGTCCCTCCTTCAGGACCGTCTGAGCTGGCACAAGGCCTCCCAGGTCATGGGCTGTGGTGTGCAGCCAGCGCCGAGCCCTGGGGGCAGGTGGCGACACCTCTAGGAGTACTCTCCCAGGGCGGAGTCACTGGATACTCTTGTCTTCCAAGAATATAAACAAACTCTTCCTTTTTTTCTTCTTAGAGCCATCAATAAGAACTTGTGCAATCTGACACTAGTTTCTAGAAATTAACTGGAAGATATTTATGGAATTTACTGGATTTGAAGGAAATGACAAGACGTGGAGACACAAAGATCTCCCAAATCTGGAAAGACTCCTCAGGAGGAGGGAGGGGCTATGGAGGGACATTCTATATTTTGTGGGGGTTTTTTTTTTCTCTTTGCTACATGGCAAGGTCTATGGGACCTTAGTTCCTCCTGCATGGGTTGAAACTACACCCTGCAGTGGAAGCATGGAGTCTTAACAACTGGACCACGAAGGAAACCCCTGTGGAGATGTTCAGTTCAGTTCAGTCGCTCAGTGGTGTCCGACTCTTTGCGACCCCATGAATTGCACCACACCAGGCCTCCCTGTCCATCACCAACTCCCAGAGTACACTCAGATTCACGTCCATCTAGTCCATGATGCCATCTAGCCATCTCATCCTCAGTCGTCCCCTTCTCCTCCTGCCCCAATCCCTCCCAGCATCAGACTCTTTTCCAATGAGTCAGCTCTTCACATGAGGTGGCCAAAGTACTGGAGCTTCAGCTTTAGCATCATTCCTTCCAAAGAAATCCCAGGGTGGATCTCCTTCAGCATGGACTAGTTGGATCTCCTGGCAGTCCAAGGGACTCTCAAGAGTCTTCTCCAACACCACAGTTCAAAAGCATCAATTCTTTGGTGCTCAGCCTTCTTCGCAGTCCAACTCTCACATCCATAGATGACCACTGGAAAAGCCATAGCCTTGATGAGACGGACCTTAGTCGACAAAGTAATGTCTCTGCTTTTGAATATGCTGTCTAGGTTGGTCATAACTTTTCTTTCAAGGAGCAAGCGTCTTTTAATTTCATGGCTGCAGTCACCATCTGCAGTGATTTTGGAGCCCCCAAAAATAAAGTCTGACACTGTTTCCACTGTTTCCCCATCTATTTCCCATGAAGTGATGGGACCAGATGCCATGATCTTCGTTTTCTGAATGTTGAGCTTTAAGCCAACTTTTTCACTCTCCCCTTTCACTTTCATCAAGAGGCTTTTTAGCTCCTCTTCACTTTCTGCCATAAGGTTGGTGTCATCTGCATATCTGAGGTTATTGATATTTCTCCCGGCAATCTTGATTCCAGCTTGTGCTTCTTCCAGTCCAGCATTTCTCATGATGTACTCTGCATATAAGTTAAATAAGCAGGGAGATAATATACAGCCTTGACATACTTCTTTTCCTATTTGGAACCAGTCTGTTGTTCCATGTCCAGTTCTAACTGTTGCTTCCTGACCTGCATACAGATTTCTCAGGAGGCAGGTCAGGTGGTCTGGTATTCCCATCTCTTTCAGAATTTTCCACAGTTTATTGTGATCCACACAGTCAAAGACTTTGGCATAGTCAATAAAGCTGAAATAGATGTTTTTCTGGAAGTCTCTTGCTTTTTCCATGATCCAGCGGATGTTGGCAATTTGATCTCTCTTTCCTCTGCCTTTTCTAAAACCAGCTTGAACATCAGGAAGTTCATGGTTCACATATTGCTGAAGCCTGGTTGGAGAATTTTGAGCATTACTTTACTAGCATGTGAGATGCGTGCAATTGTGCAGTAGTTTGAGCATTCTTTGGCATTGCCTTTCTTTGGAATTGGAATGAAAACTGACCTTTTCCAGGCCTGTGGCCACTGCTGAGTTTTCCAAATTTGCTGGCATATTGAGTGCAGCACTTTCACAGCATCATCTTTCAGGATGTGAAATAGCTCAACTGGAATTCCATCACCTCCACTAGCTTTGTTCGTAGTGATGCTTTCTAAGGCCCACTTGACTTCACAGTCCAGGATGTCTGGCTCTAGATTAATAATCACACCATCATGATTATCTGGATCGTGAAGATCTTTTTTGTACAGTTTTTCTGTGTTTTCTTGCCACCTCTTCTTTATATCTTCTGCTTCCGTTAGGTCCATACCATTTCTGTCCTTTATCGAGCCCATCTTTGCATGAAATATTCCCTTGGTATCTCCAATTTTCTTGAAGACATCTCTAGTATTTCCCATTCTGTTCTTTTCCTCTATTTCTTTGCATTGATCACTGAAGAAGGCTTTCTTTTCTCTTCTTGCTATTTTTTGGAACTCTGCATTCAGATGCTTATATCTTTCCTTTTCTCCTTTGCTTTTCACCTCTCTTCTTTTCTCAGCTATTTGTAAGGCCTCCCCAGACAGGGAAAAGGAGTCCAAAATGGTGGTGGCTAAAAAACAAGGAAGGTCAAAGGAAAGTCCGAGGACCAGAGTGAAGACTTCAGGTAGAACAAACAGCGCTCCTGGCTAAGCCCAATTTGCATAGGGCAGGCCCAGGTGGAGGAAAAAACATATAAAAGGAGGAGCCAACACGCTTTCTCTCTCCCCCACATGCGTGCGATCTTTCTCTCTCTCCCTGTCTCTCTCCCCCTCCCCCACGTGCTCCTCCACTCTCTTCCTTTTAATCTTTGGGTTGGCATGCCCTCACGCTTCAAGGATGGATTCTCCTGCTATCTTCTAAATAAAATAGAGCTGTAACACTGATTTGCCTGAGAGCTACAACACGGTTTGTCCAAGACCCGAGAGCTGTGACGCGCCGAGGGCTTTAATGTCCGTCCCTCCACATCTTTGTTGTGCCGAGACAAAGAGCCGAGGAAGATACACTCGGGTAACAGAGAGATGTCTCTAAACTCATGGCTGCCTTCCGTGAAATGCAGCTGCAGAGATGGTTGCAGAATATTAGAAACAAATTGGTTGCTGGTAACACCTTAGGTAGACCTGCAGAGATGGCCCAGCAAACACTTTTTTGGCCCAACGTTGTGACTACAGCCAGTATCCTGGATGGATGGGATCTGAGTTTCTTTCCCAGTTCTGATCCCATTGGAAACTTCATGAATCCCAGACGGAGCTGTGGCCCTTCTCCACATAGATTTCTCTGTAACCTTCCGGTGGCGAGGTCGGCTCTGCATGTCAGCAGAAGTGCTGCTCTGCCAGGGCAGGGTGGGTCGGGGCACTGCCTGTGGTGTGGCAGAGCTGGATCCCAGGGGTCGGCTGACTGTACTGGGTGAGCTCCCGTTGGCTGAGGCCAGGAGACCTTGGTGATTGTTGCTCTGTCCCCAGCAACTCCTTGGTCTCAGAGTCACGGTGATGTCTCCATGACCTAGGACAGGGCCTGGCATTGAGGAGGTGTCCATAGATAGTAGGAGCAGTTGATGGCAGGCGGCCTGGCAGCCACTCTGCGCACTCACAGATACTGGGCCAGACCTGGCACTGCAGGCAGGCTATCCCAGTCAAAGATGGACAGAAGGCTCTCCTTAATACTCTGTGATAACCTCTATGGGAAAAGAGTTTGGACAGTAATGGGTGCACGTCTGTGTGAGTGCATCACTCAGCAGGGTGCCCGAGGCCACAGGCTGCCGAGCAGCAGGGCGCGTGTGTGTGCGGTGTATACTCAGCCATAAAACAGGATGAAGTCAGGTCCCTTAGTGATGCACGAGTGATGCGTATGGACCTGCAATCTCATACAGAGTGAAGTAAGAGAAAAACAAACATTGTATATGAACACACATATGTGGAATCTAGAAAGACACAGTGCAGATGAACCTATTTGCAAGGCAGGAACAGCGATGCAGACGCAAAGAGCTGACGTGGACACATGGGAAGGGGCAAGGTGGGACGCACTGCGGGACTGGGGTTGGCATGCTGCCACGTGGCAGATAGCTAGCTGTGGTAAACTGCTGTACAGCACAGGAAGGGGCTTCCCTAGTGGTCCACTGGCTAACACTGTGTGCTCCCGATGTCGGGGCCTGGGGTTTGATTCCTGGTCAGGAAACTAGATCCCACATGCTGCAACTGACGATTTCTCACGCCACAACTAAAAGATCCTGCACACCAGAAGGAAGATCAAAGATCACTACAATTAAGGCCCAGCACAGCCAAAAAAATATAAATATGTTTAAAAAAAAAAACAAAAACAGAGCCTGTGGCACAAGGAGCTCCGTTTTTGCTCTGTGACTGCTTAGAGGGGCAAGACAGGGTGTGTGGGAGGGAGGGTTAAAAGGGAGGGGAGGTATGTGTACCTATGGCTGTTTCAGTTTCTTGAACAAGAGAAACTAAGAACATTGAAAAGTAATTATACACTTGGTTGTTTTTTTTAAAGAATGACGTCCAATAGAGACCAGATTGAGTTGTCAAGGGGTAGAGGGAATGGGGAGAGATGAAGTGGGAGGCTGGCGTTAGCAGACGGAAGCTTTTTAATGTAGAGATCCACAGTGTCCTACTGTATAGAACAGAGAACTTTATTTCCTATCACACGATATTTAATATGACAAGTCATGAGGGAGAAGAATGTTAAGAGTGTATATATGTCTGTCACTGCTGTGTGTCTGAATGGCCCCCCAGTGGACAGGCGGACGCGGTGCTGAGAGTCGCTGTGTGTGTGCGGGGCTCCCGGGGGAGGAGTTCGGGGAAGCGAGGGGCGCCCCGCTTCTGAGTACACTCATTGCCTTTGGCATCACGGGCCCACTGCCAGACTGCAGTCTGACCCAAACCCACAACCACTTGAAAGCCGACCTATTTTTAAATTTGTTTCCTCAAGTTAGGCTGGAACGCAGCTACCACACCGACCCGATGACTGGCCCTCTGCCCCGCGGGCTCCCTGCTCCAGACGGGACTCTTAGTGATAAATGCGTGTGTGATCCCTGGGTAAACTCCTCCAGGGCCATTTCAGCAGTGATAACACAGGAGCGAGTAAAATAATAATGATGATAATAACAGTAGCTGGTGGGCGCTGGCTGTGCGCCCGGCAGTATTTCAAACAGTTACAAGTGTAATCTCGCCAACACCGCAGCTTTACGAGGCGTGCGTGTGTGTGTGTGTGTGTGTGCGTGCATGCGTGTGCACCTGTTTACCTGGGAGGGGGTCCGCCCAGCCGGGGAGGGGTGCAAACCCACCGAGCCCTTGTCCCCTGACCTGCTTTGTTAGCGCTTTAAAGCCATCTGGTTGGTGAAATGTTCGACGTGTTTTTCTTATTGTGAAAAGGACCTGTGCTTATGCAGAAAACGTGGGCAGTGAGAGAAAAGAGGGAGCCTAAACGCCCCGGGAGCACCCCAGCACAGGGCAGCCACTGTCCAGGTCGGCGGGTCCTAGGGGGTGCCTCTTCCCTGGCGTTCACCCGGAGTGAGGGCAGTCTGTCTGTCCAGTGCAGTTCCGGGGGCACGAGGTGGGGGGTGCGGGGGGCGCTGGGGGCAAGGCTTCCCTGTGCTCCGGCCCAGGCGGCTGCAGCAGAGACGGGGAGGGTGGGCTTGGGGGGCGATGCAGGGCAGCCAGGTGCTCAAGGGCGATGTAGCCCCTCCGGGACACTCACTGGCCCTCTCCCCAGCTCCGTCCACCCTCCAGCAGGCCCTCGAGGTGGCTTCCTGAACTGAGTCAGTCTCACCCAGCGCGAGAGAGGAGCACGCAGTCAGTGTTGGGAAGCGGGCGGGGTGTCCGTGTGTCATGAACTAGTGCTTGGGGGGATGAGACAGCGGGAGGGGCCAGGCCCCGAGGTGAGGGCCGGCTCCTGCTGGCGCAGTCAGCAGCGCCTCCCAGCTTGGCGCGTCTGTGGAAGGAAGCGAGACCAGCCCCCTCCCCACGGCCACGGGGCCTGGTGCCTCCGCCTGCCCCGCCCCCCGCAGGAGGCAAGGGCACCGGCCAGTGGCTGGAGCCATGACACGGGGTCACGCAGTGACCGGGGGGCAGGAGGGGGTGGCGAGCGGCTTGGTGGGGCCGGGGCGAGATCTCAGGGTGGTCAGGATCCAGGGCCTTCTGCTGGCAGAGGCTGCCGGCTGGTCCTCGCTCAGGCTGGGGTTCTGTCCTCCCACACCGGTCCTCATGGCTCCAAGGCAGAGCAGCGGCCTCGGGCCCCTGCCAGGGGCAGGCCTGTGCCAGGCGCTGGCCAGTAGGCTCCTCTCTGGGCACGTGGAGCCGCCTCGAGCAGGCGTTTCGGGATGGGCTGCAGGCCTCAGAGCTGGGCCTTGGCCACTGGAAGCCTGGCCAGTGCGGGTTTGGAGAGCTCTGTGGTTCTCACCACTGCCCATAGCCCACCCGGGGTGAGGGGACCGGTCAGCACCGGCCGTCTGGCACCCAGTGCCTAGCAGGGATGTGTGTGTGTGTGTAATTGAAGTGAAGCTCTGTGCGTGGGTGTGTAATTGAGGTGAAAATCATCACCCAGTGCCTAGCAGGGGGTGTGTGTGTGTGTGTGTAATTGAGGTGAAACTCTTTGTGTGTGTGTAATTGAGGTGAAAGTGTGTGTTTGTGTGTGTGTGTATCGGTCAGCACTGGCCCTCTGGCACCCAGTGCCTAGCAGGGTATGTGTGTGTGTGTAATTGAGTGTGCATGCGCGTGTGTGTATAATTGAGGTGAAAGTGTGTGTGTGTGTGTGTGTGTGTGTGTGTGTGTACCGGTCAGCACTGGCCTCTGGCACCTAGTGCCTACCAAGGTATGTGTGTGTGTGTAATTGAATGTGTGTGTATAATTGAGTGTGTGTGTGCACGAGTGTGTAACTGAGGTGAAAGTGTGTGTCTGTGTAATTTAGGTGAAAATCATCACCCAGTGCCTAGCAAGGTGTGTGTGTGTGTGTTCCGCGTGTGTAATTGAGGTGAACATCACCAGCTGTGCGGTCAGCCAGCTCAGTGTGCAGCTCATGCGTCTGTAACTCTCACAGCCTGCCGCAGCCGCGTTTGGTTCTGAAACGTCCTCATCCTGCCTGGAGCCCACAGGCACCCGCACCGGGCTCCCGCCCGTCCTGGGCATCTCCTGCCCGGGAGGCGGAGCCCCGGCCCCAATCCTGGGCTCGCCCAGGCCCCCGGGCCCACTGACGCGCGTCCTCTGTCTTTGCAGCTCCAGACTACAGGGCCATCCTGGACATTAGAGACGAGGCGGCCCGGGTGCGGGCGCTGGATGCTCATCTCAGCACGTGTAGCTACGTGCAGGGCTTTGCCATGTCCCAGGCGGACGTGGACGCCTTCAGGCAGCTCTCCCACGTGGCCAGCTGGTTCCGGCACGTGGCCGCCATCCTGGGCGGCCCCCCCACCGCAGGCCCGCCCTGCGGGCTCCAAGCAAGTGAGTAGTAGAGCAGCTTCTGGCCGTGAGACCCTCCTTGCTGGCCGTGGGGGAGCAGCTGGCCGTGGGGGAGCAGCTGGCCGTGGGGGAGCAGCTGGCCGTGAGACCCTCCTTGCTGGCCGTGGGGGAGCAGCTGGCCGTGGGGGAGCAGCTGGCCGTGGGGGAGCAGCTGGCCGTGAGACCCTCCTTGCTGGCCGTGGGGGAGCAGCTGGCCGTGGGGGAGCAGCTGGAGCGCCCCAAGGGGAGGTTAGGATGAAACCGGAGGTGTCAACCCCCGAATATCATGACCCCGCACTGCTGTGGTGGACCCGCTGGCCGGGTGGGGGCCCGCCTTGGCCATCAGCTCCCTGACCCCGCTTGGACTTGACTTGCTTCTCCTTAAGTTTTCCCCAAGGTCACAGGTGTACGTATCCAGCATCGGATCCTGAAGCAGCGTTAGTGGTGTGAACCCTGGGCACCCAGAGCAAAGGCATTTCTGGGCTTTGAGAGGAGGGGGGCTCAGAGCTCTTGCTCCCCCCCCGGCCCTGGTTGTGGTGTGCAGGGGGCATCTGGCTTCTGGGTGGTCTCCCCTCCCATGAATCTGTAGATAAATCCGTAGTGGCTGGTGCCCTTGAGCAGCTGTCCCCCCAGCCTGGCTTGGGGTGTGCATCCCCTAGAGCGGGGGGCCGGGGGGTCCACCTGTGGTCTCGGTGGTCCCTGCTGGGCCGGGCAGACTGCGGGGTCTTTTCTAGATCCTTCAGCTAGGACGATCCCCTGGAGAAGGAAACGGCCACCCACTCCAGTACTCTGGCCTGGAGAATCCCATGGACTGTATGGTCCGTGGGGTCGCAGAGTCGAGTGAGCGACTTTCAGTTTCACGTGGGATGCTGGGGACCTGCCCTCTGCTGGTCCCCTCTTTAGGGGTGGAGGCGGGGTGGGCTTTGGTTTCTGGGGGGATCCTGCCGCAGATGCCCCTTCCCCAGTGGAGGCGGTGCTTCTCCCCAGGGCGTGGGCTCCGGGGTGGGGTCAGGGTGGGCAGGGCGCAGCCTTGGCTTGGCCATCTGTCTGGAGCTGCAACCTCCAGCCTAGAGCTTGTGGGGAGAGTGACACAGGCACCCACTGGGAAGGGCGTGTGTGGGTTCCCCAGGGCAGGGAGGTCTTCCTGGTGCCCCGACACGGATGCCTCCAGGGTGCCCGCGGGAGCCCCGAGCGGCAGGATGCCTGGTGGACTGCGGCTCAGAACCCTCAGGGTCGGTGTCCTCTGCTGAGTCCCTGGGTGCCAGTGGCCGAGCGTCTGCCTCGCTGGTGCGTCTGACGTCCCCCAGCCTGTCCTGGGTGACCCTGCCCCGGGGCGCTCTCTGCTGCTCCCCACTGCCCCATCCCCCTCCCAAGAGGAGCTTCAGGGCCTGCTTTTCCCCGCAGAGGGCGGCTCACAGCCCCACAGGTCCCCAGGGTGTGACCCTCTGAGCCGCCCCTCTTGCAAGGCTGCGGTGTGTGTGGCGCCCGGGGCACGCAGATGTGGGCTGGCACGACCCCTTTGTCCCCCCACCCCCAACCCCCTCCCTGCCCGGAGCCTCACTCTCTGGGCCTCAGTGAGCTGGGCATGCGGGCTGGCACGTCCCCTTTGTCCCCTCACCCCCGACCCCCTCCCTGCCCGGAGCCTCACTCTCTGGGCCTCGGTGAGCCGGGCATGCGGGCTGGCACGTCCCCTTTGTCCCCCCACCCCAGACCCCCTCCCTGCCCGGAGCCTCACTCTCCGGGCCTCGGTGAGCCGGGCATGCTGTGCTGGTGGTGTGCTTGTGGGTCAGGGCTGCGCTTCTGCATGTGCCTGGGCGGGGGTGCTGTTCTCAACGAGCCGGAGGAAGACTGGGCACGGCTGGGGGGCTGTGCCTGGCGGAGACCATCAGTGCCAGGCGCGGGGCAGTGGGTCCCCAAAGCCTCTGGCGACCCTCCCTTTTCATTAAGCCGGGACCCCGAGGACACCTCCCGACTCTCCCTTTGGCCAGGGGATTCTGAGTGCCCATCTCTGTGACTGCTTACCAGCACTTGGGCAGTAGCTGCTCTCCGGCGGTCGCAGAAGTCCGAGTGTGACCCTGTGTGCTGAAGGGCGTCCCTCTGGCCAGGCCCCTGTCTGTACCCGCTGCTGGGTCCTGTCGCTGCTGCCCCCTCGCATGAGCCTTCAGTCCTGCGAGCCCGGCCTTCACCCAGGCTCAGGGCGCGTGTGTGGGCACCTCCGGCCAGCTCCCCGTCACCCCCCGTGGCAGCGGCGTCTCTTGTGCAGGGACCTGCAGTGTCTCGGTTGGGGGAGCGGCAGGCGGCGTCCCAGCAGGCCCTGAGGAGCATCGCTGAGTCGCCAGCTGTGTTTCCGGTGAGGCCTGGCCGGCCGCGGAACACAGGAGCCCTTCCATGTGTCCGCGACTTGGGCCCGGAGTCGGGGGCTGCTGGGTGGCTCTGTCTGTCCCCCCTGCACCCGCTGGTGTGCACGCACACACGCATGCACGCACACACACACATAGTTGTCTGCCACCTTCACCGGTCAGTGCATCCTCTGGGTGGCCCAAAGCCTGGCCCAGGGCTGCGTTTACCGTGACCCTCGGGGAGCAGCGGGCGGTCCTCTGGTGGCAGGACGGTCGCCTCGCAGACGCAGCAGCGGGGTGGGGACGGCATTGAGACCAGGAGCCTGCGCCTGCAGGGGTGCAGGGGGCACGCAGGCAGCCGAGCTCAGCCAGGTTAGGCGTGCAGCAGTTCCCCGGGGTGTCGGGAGGGTCACCGGTGCCCCGAGTTGGGGTGGAGGGTGTAAAGACTTGGTGTCTCTCCTGGAGCCTCGGGACACAGCTACCCCCAACCCCACCCACCTCCCAGGCCCTCGTTGCAGTCCATCAGGCCGGCCCTTCGTGCAGTGGGACGCTCGGGCTCACAGCCACAGGGCAGGGGAATGGCCAGGAGGAGATGATGGGGGTCAGGGAGGAGGGCGGGGCTTCCCTGGTGACTGTAACCAGAGGAGGCTGGGCTCCGGGAGCCCCCTTCCCACCCCCGTGATGTGCCTGCAGGCTGTTCCCAAAGGCTCTGGGACCAGGGTGGAGCCCTGGGCTCTGTATCAGGGCCGTGCCCAGGAGCCCCCATGTTCTGGGCATGGGGAGCTGGCTGCCTGCTGGTGGAGATGAGCCTGGGCTGCAGGCCATGCTACTGACCATCCGCGGCCACGGGCCAGCGGCTGTTTCTAGACTCTTCCTGGGCCTGGAGGTGGTCCCCATCCCCCAAAGCCTCCAGAGAGGCGTCCTCACGGGAATGGCCGGGCATCAGTCCAGCCAAGTGGCCTGCCTGTGCATCTTCGGCCGTGCGGGTTCCCCGTGCTTGGAGCCCGCGGGGGGAGGCGGATGTGGCGAGCCGTCTCTGGCCCAACAGGAAGGGGTTGTGGGATGCGCTGCTGCTCAGATGTGAGCAAGCAGAGCGGGAGTTGGGGGGCAGAGGCGCTGGATCAGGCCACACCGTCAGAGCCCCATGGTATTACTTCATCCCGCACTGACCCAGCTGTGCTCTCCCCCCAGCAGGCAGAGGGCGGTGAGCACAGCCCATGTGGTCTCCTCCAGCGGGGTCCCGAGCCCTGCCAGCTCCGCCTGTACAACAGCCTGGCCCGGAGGAAGGTAGGGGGCCGCGGGGGGTGGGGTGGCTCTGGAGGACCCCTCAACTGGCGGGGGAACGTCCTCCGCAGGGCTGTGTTCGGGACCCGCGCGTGCACACCCGTGTGGCACACCTCCGGGGGCTGCCCTCAGCTTCCTGGCTCTGGGTGTGCGCAGGGCCAGGAGTCTGCCTGCCTTCGGGGGACACGTGGTGGCACCTGCGGTCACAGTGCCAGCCGAGTGGGGCCCGTGGCTGTCGGCAGCCCGGCAGGCGTGAGGGCGAAGGCAGGTTGGCCCTGGACTGGTCAGGGCTCGCTCAGCGGGATCAGAGGCTCCAGAGGTTTTGCCCAGGGCTGACGGATTTCCCTGGCCAGCACCCTGAGCAGACGGGCAGCCTGGTCCCCCTCGTGGACTGGTTGGAACAGCGGGCCCTGAACTGACCTGAGACCTTGGGCAGCCGGCTGGAGGCCTCACGCCCGAGGCCGGATCCTCCAGGAGTGTGGGCCCCCGGCAGCTGGGTGAGGAAAGCTCACGTTGCTCTGGGAGCGAGTGCTGGACAGTCAGCGCGCTCGGCTCTGGCCCGGCTCACAGCAGGTCCCTGAGGAACGGAGGCTGCTCTCGTTAAAGCAGCAGAATGGGGGCGCCCGTCTCCTTGACCCCCGGCCTGTGTCCGTGAGTGGAGGCCCAGGGAGGAGGGGGCCTGCTCCCCGGGCCCCTGGGTGGTGGAGCTCACGGTCGCGGGTCCAGTGCGGCGCCCCCAGCCCCAGCCCGGACCGCGGCTTGCTTCAGGCTACGCGGTCCTGTGAACGTGCGCGAGCCGCGCGTGGCCGGCAGTGGTCCTGCGCCCCCTCGTGACGGTCATTCCCTCCTTTCCACCCAAGGACGTGTTTGTGCCGCAAGACGGAAGGAGGGTGACTTGGTACTGCTGCGGGGCCCACCGTCTACGACGCCTCGCACATGGGGCACGCCAGGTAGGAGCGGAGGCGCGGCGCCCAGTCTGCAGGTGGCAGCTCCTCATTCCGCTAATGCTCTACGGGGAAAAGCTAGCGTCCAGGCAGCCAAGCAGAAGTAGTCCCCGCAGCCCCGATGCGGCCCTCTGGACTCTGGCCAGACGCTCTCCTTCCTGCGCCTGAGAGCCCTTCCCACCCGCTGCCCTGGGGCCGGCCCAGGCTGGGGCCGTGGGGCGAGGCGGGCCCCTCTCCAGGGCTGTGTGTGCGGTGCTGCAGGTGGAAAGGCGGGCCCCTCTCCCGCACGCGCGTGCTGTGCCCATGGAAAGGCGGGCCCCTCTCCCGCCGTTCTGCTGTGCGGGTGGAAAGGCGGGCCCCTCTCCCCGCACGGCGCGTGCTGTGCCCATGGAAAGGCGGGCCCCTCTCCCGCCGTGCGTGCTGTGCCCATGGAAAGGCGGGCCCCTCTCCCGCACTGCGCGTGCTGTGCCCATGGAAAGGCGGGCCCCTCTCCCGCACGGCGCGTGCTGTGCCCATGGAAAGGCGGGCCCCTCTCCCGCACTGCGCGAGCTGTGCCCATGGAAAGGCGGGCCCCTCTCTCGCGCCACGCGTGCTGTGCGGGTGGAAAGGCGGGCCCCTCTCCCGCGCGTGCTGTGCGGGTGGAAAGGCCTGTCTCCCGTCGCTGCAGGTCCTACATCTCCTTCGATATCCTGAGAAGAGTGCTGAGGGATTACTTCAAATTCGACGTCTTCTACTGCATGAACATCACGGACATTGACGATAAGGTGAAGGGAGTTCTTAGGATTAAATTTTAAACGCAGTGGATGGCACGGGGGAAGAAACGACCTCGGGTGAGTTAGTAAGCCCACGTTGGCTCAGCTAGCTCAGCTCGGTGCACGCTGTTTGAACCCCCGCCGCCCCCCCACCCCGGACTTGTATTGCGGTGTATGCAGATGACGCTTTGTGTTCACCTGCTTTGATGCTGTTGAAAACCCGGGTACATGTGAGCAACCCCTGGGGCGGGGGTGGGGGAGGGTGGCCCCCGGGGCGGGGGGTGCGGGAGGGTGGGCTCGTGCTGACCCCGCTCAGAAGGGCGAGGGGGAGCCGCGTTCTTGGATGCCGCCTGTAGCAGCCAGGACGCCTACCGCCCCTGGCTCAGGGTCGCCCTCTGCGCGGGCACTGGGCACTGCCCAGCTGACCCCGCTTCCCTCCTCTGCACCCAGATCATCAAGAGGGCCCGGCAGAACTACCTGTTCGAGCGGTACTGGGAGACGCAGCCCCAGGCAGCGCAGCTGCTGGAGGACGTGCGAGCCGCCCTGCAGGTGGGTCACTGCTGCTCCGGGTCCCCATGTCCCCCGGTCCACCCCGTCCCCAGCACAGGGGCCGTCGTCACCGGGCTCCGTGACACGCAGGGTGACGAGGTCTCCGTCATGGAGCTCCTCCGGGCCGTGGGGAAAACCACCAGCAGAGACACCCGAGGGGGGGAGGTGGGGGGGGGAGGTGGGGGGGGGAGGGTGACCACTCCCGCCAGTTAAGGGAGACACCCAGCGCCGTTCACCGTGGTCAGCGCTGACCTGGGAACCTTCCCCATGGAGTCACAACCGAATCAAAGGCCTGTGACCAAGAGGCGAAGCTGCCAGGCTTCTTAAGTGGGTGGTCCTGGAGGTTATCATAAATTAGTTCTCTCCAGTCTAACATTTTGTTTTGAAAAAACAGTATTACAGATTGTGGTTATTTTGAGGTCAGATAAGGCAAGTTCTTTTCCTTAATCACCATCTTTAGTAATTACAGTAACGACTGTCATTGTGCTTATGATGTATTATCTCCGCCAGAAAAAATAGAAATAAAATTAGAGCTTAGCAGTCATCCTCTAGGCTGAGCGGTGGGGCCTCTGTGATGGAGGCTTCGTGGGGGACACTTCTGTCCCGGGTACGGCCTTAGGGCAGGTGCCTCAGTCCAGGGTCACGTCAGAGGGACGGGCCCGGCGACCTTAGCACCACCTGCCTCTTGGGGACATGCGGGATGACGCCCTGGGGACACAGACCGCGGGAGGCCGCGGGCGGAGGGCAGGCCTGGCCTCTTCCGCGTGGAGCCCGCAGCGAGAGCGGGGCTCTGCTGAGCGGGGCTAAAGGCGCACAGCCGTTCTCCGCGAAGCTGCAGGAGACTGCGGACCCAGACAAGAGACAGATGCTGGAACGCCTGCAGCGCGCGGTGGCGCAGGCCGCGGAGCCGCTGGAGGGCGCGCTGCGGGCCGGGCAGGCCGGGCAGGAGCTGGACGGCCCCGTGCAGGTGAGGCTGAGGTGCGTCCCGTCAAGGCGGCGCCCTCGGCAGGCGCGGGGGCCCGGCTTCCCAGGGTTATTCCACTGCTTGTAGCAGCGCCGCCTGGGGAAGCCGAGCGGAGACCCCGCGGGTCCCCCTTGGGCGTGAGCGTGGTCAGCTGCCCCGTCCCCCTTCGCGGTCCCCATGTCTTCGCGCCTGATCCACGCACCCCGTCCCCTCTGCGCACCCCGTCCTGAGCGGCGCACCCCGTGCCCCGCCGCGCGCCCCGTCCCCCTCTCGCATCCCTTCCTCCGCAGTCCCCGCCCTCTCCGGCCTGAGCGCCCCCGGGTCCCCCTGGCTCTTCTGCTCGACACCGGCGCCCCCTGCTGGCCGCTCACGGAAGGTGCAGAGGACCAGGTCGGGGAAGGTGCAGTCGTGTCGGGGGGCAGGCCTGCAAGGCCCCCACTCCTGGGTGTGCGTGTCCCGAGCTTGGTGAGGGGTCGGGGGCACAGGGTCGTGGGGACGAGGCTTTCCCGCGCCTGCATCTGAGACCACGCACAGGATCAGGGATGCCTCAGGCCGGCCAGAAGCTGGTTACATTTCTGTTTCCAACAGCGATGCTGGGAGTTTTCATCGGCGATTCCAGTAACGTCCTTCTTATTAAAATTGTACAGTAGGCATAACATGCGGTTTCCCAGCTTAACCATTTTTAAGCACATTCATGTCGTGGGAACACCACCACTGCTCATCTCCAGAAGTGGTTTTCATTTTCCTGAACTGACACGCTGTCTCCGCGAAAGGCTCACCCACCCCCAGCCCCTGGCCCCACCGTGCTGCTTTCCACCCTCGTGGATCCGGCTGCTCTTGGGACCTCACAGACGTGGGATCATTCGGGATTCCTCCTCTAGTGGCTGGATTATTTCACGTAGCAAACTGTGCTCAAGGTCCATCCAGGTCGTAGCCCATGTCAGAGGGTCCTTTCTTCTTGGGACTGAGTGATATTCCATCCTGTGGGCTGGACCATGTTTTGTGTATCCCTTCAACTTTGATGAACATTGTTTTCACCTTTGTTGTGACCTTTGCTGCTGCAAACACGGTGTGAAGATCCCGGCTCCTTGTTCTTTTGTGTGTTTCCCCAGAGGCGGCTCGTACGGAGACTCAACCCAGTATTCTGAGGAACCGCTGTGTTAGTTTGCGGTAGTAAGTGTTCCTTCCTGACTTTGCAGGACATTTAGTCTGTGCCAAGAGGTCCTGGAAGTTTGGTTCCCTGATAGCTCACTTGGTAAAGAATCCGCCTGCAATGCGGGAGACCTGGGTTCCATCCCTGGGTTGGGGAGATCCCCTGGAGAAGGGAAAGGCTCCCCACTCCAGTACTCTGGCCTGGAGAATCCCATGGACTGTATAGTGCACGGGGTCGCAAAGAGTTGGACAAAGCGACTTACCCTTTCACTTTCACACGCCCATGGTCATACTTGGTCTGTGCCAAATGGTTCTAGGTACAGCCGCCCTTCGGAGCCTTTTGGTGTGGACCGGATGCCTTACCTGTGACTGCGCCCTCCTCCTCGCGTGTTCCCGGTGTCCCGTTGGTGTGCCTGTACAGCAGCACGTGGTGCGGCCAGGCTCGTCCCTGCGTGGCAGATGTAGACTGTCGGGTGGTGGCTCCCGCGGGTGAAACTGCGTTTCTCTGGCCTCTCGTGGGACTGAGTGCCCTTCCGTGTGTTCACTTCCTGGTCGTCATTCTGCACAGGCATCTTCCACGCCATTTTCCTCTGGGTGGTTTGTCTTCTTTCTGGTTTGTAAGCATCCTTATGTTTCCTGGACGTCAGGCCTGGTCCCTCCGAGGCTCCCGGAGGGTCCTTCCTGCCCTCTACCAGCTTCCAGTGGTCGCTGGCGGCCCTTGGCTGGTAAACCTCTCCCTCCAGTCTCTGCCGCGTTCACCCCGTGTCCTCCTCCTCTGTGTATCTGTCCAGTCTCTGCCGCGGTCGCCCCGTGTCCTCCTCCTCAGTGTATCTGTGCCCGTCTCTGCCCTGGTCGCCCCGTGTCCTCCTCCTCTGCGTATCTGTGCCCGTCTCTGCCCTGGTCGCCCCGTGTCCTCCTCCTCTGCGTATCTGTGCCCGTCTCTGCTCTCTTGGGAATAAGTTGCTGCGGTTTGAAGCCACTCAGACAAGGGTGACATGTTCTAGAACCACTCACTGTGACTCTGTGCAGGCTCCCCTCCATCTGCTGGCCCCTGTGACTTTGTCTGTGGTGTCCTTTTGTCAACAGAAATCTTGGTATCAGTGGAAGCGGGTGCATCAGTTTTGAGCCTCACCAGCTGTAGGTTTTAAGTCTTGTCTGAGAAGCGCTTCACACACCCCAGCCGCGGGTCCGCAGCGCTGAGCTGCGTCTTCCTACTCAGCTCTACAGCTTTCTGGTTTACATTTGCGTGTTCGATGCACATGGACTTCCCTTCTGTGTACTGTATGAGGTGAGTGTGAAAGTTGCCCAGTCGTGTCCGGCTCTTTGCGACCCCATGGACTCAAGAGTCCATGGAATGCTCCAGGCCAGAATGCTGGAGTGGGTAGCCTTTCCATTCTCCAGGGGATCTCCCCAACCCAGGGATCAAACCCAGGTCTCCCGCATTGCAGGCAGATTCTATACCAGCTGAGCCACAAGGGAAGCCCCTAGGATGTGAGGTTCAGTTCAGTTCAGTCGCTCAGTTGTGTCCAACTCTTTGTGACCCCATGAATCGCACCACGCCAGGCCTCCCTGTCCATCATCAACTCCCGAAGCTCACTCAGACTCACATCCATCGAGTCCATGATGCCATCCAGCCATCTCATCCTCGGTCGTCCCCTTCTCCTCCTGCCCCCAATCCCTCCCAGCATCAGAGTCTTTTCCAATGAGTCAACTCTTCCCATGAGGTGGCCAAAGTACTGGAGCTTCAGCTTTAGCATCATTCCTTCCAAACAAATCCCAGGGCTGATCTCCTTCAGAATGGACTGGTTGGATCTCCTTGCAGTCCAAGGGACTCTCAAGAGTCTTCTCCAACACCACAGTTCAAAAGGATGTGATGTAGGAATCCACATGTACACTTGATGCCTGGCCTCCGTGGGGACACAGCCAGGGCGCACGTGCACACCAGGTCCTTAGTGTACATTAGGGCACACCCACTGTGCTGTGCATTCCACAGGTTTAGACAGATGCTTAGGCCACATATCCACATTTACAGGGTCACAGAATAATTCACCATCCAAAGGTCTCTTATGGTTATATGTAAATAGATTAATTCACTTATCCATCCCTCCCCCTCCCCCCAACCCCTAGTAACCACTGATCCTTTTACAGGCTCCATTATTTTGCTTTTTCTCAGAACGTCACGGAGTTGGAACTATAACTAAGCAGGACCCTAAGGCCTTCCTAGAACATACCCTCCCCCAGGCACCATGTCCTGTACCTGTTCTCTACACGGCGCCCTGGGCCACCTGTCTTGCATCCTGGACCTTTCAGGGCAGACTGGGCCAGCCGGGTGCAGCCTGACCCACCAGCCCCTCCACCCCCCGGCCCGTGCACCCTTGAAGTCTCCTCCAGAATTCTCTTCCTGTCCTTGGTAGGCCGAGAACTCGTCTAAATCAATAATGAAAAATAACAAGAAAGCTGGGTGGGCATAGTCCCAGGGGACCAGGTGGCCAGTGCCCAGACAGATGGTCACGACGCGCTCCGGCGTCAGGCAGCTCCTCCGAGCCGTGAGGACCTGGCCTTGGCCTCTGGGTCCATCCGGTCAGCTCTTGGGCATCTAGATGCTGGTGGTGAAAAGTCTAGAATGATGTGGGGTTCAGAGCTGTGCTTTGCACCCCACAGCCCACTCAGCACCCCCTTCCTGGCCCATCGACAGTGGCTGGCCTGCCTCCCAGGGCAGCTGGGCAGGAAGAGGATGGAATGGCGGTCAGGGAGGGTGGAAACTCAGGAGGGCCCGGACTCAGGGCCGCACCCTGCCCTCTAGGTTCCCCAGAGCCACAGGAGGAACTTACACGGTGCCTGTCCCCTCACCTTGTCACCGCTTGGGGGGAGTGACAGCAACTTCTAGTAGAAAGACTTTCTAGCAGACGCGATCCTGGTCTGTTCAGGGCTCAGGACTCAAGAGCTGGCGGGCCCCTCCTGGAGCACGGGATTCTAGGCGGTGGTGGGGCATGGGGCTCTGGAGGAGGTGCAGGAGTGAAGGGGCCTGACGCCCCCTGTTGATGTGCTGGGCTCTATCCTGCTCTCCGCAGGAAGGAAGGGTCTCACCCCCTTGAATCCTCTCATCCATTGCAGTACATCCCACCCACGTGGCTCTAACCAGCAGCTCAGAGGATCCGGGGTCGAGGGGGGAGGGGAGACAGAAGCGACGTTTGCAGCAGCTTCCGATCCCTCGCCAGAGCCGCTGGGGCGTCTGGGCCCGAGGGCGCGCGCGCCGCGGGGACCTCCTGGGCTGGGCTTAGGGCTGGGGCCTGGGCCCCCGGGGCGTGCAAGAGGGGGTTGGCGGCGCGGTCAGGGAAGCGCAGGGCCGATATACTTGACAGTCCCTCGCCCCACCCCGGCGCCCCTCGCCCCACCCCGGCGCCCCTCGCCCCACCCCCGGCGCCCCTCGCCCCACCCCCGCGCCCCTCGCCCCACCCCCGGCGCCCCTCGCCCCACCCCCGCGCCCCTCGCCCCACCCCCGGCGCCCCTCGCCCCACCCCCGCGCCCCTCGCCCCACCCCCGGCGCCCCTCGCCCCACCCCCGCGCCCCTCGCCCCACCCCCGCGTCGCTTTCGCTGGGCTTCGCGAGAAGCCGAAGGGGCGGTTCTCCAGGGCTCCGCGAACCGGAAGCCCGCTCGCGATTGGGCGGCGGCGGCGTCACGCTCCGGAGGGGGCGGTGCCCAGGTCTGCCTTAAACGGGTCGCCGTGGCCGGGATGCGCGGTGTGTCCTGGCTCGTGCTCCCGAATCAGGTGGGACGGCAAGGGCCGGGCCGGGGCCTGGGCGGCGGGGCTCGGGGTGGGAGGACCCGGGGCTCCGGGGGGACGCTGTGCCGGGGCGCGCGCCCCAGGGAGGCTGGCGCGGGCAGGGGGACCCTAGAGGCAAAACTTGGATGAAGCGTGAGTTTCACCAGAAAGGAAACCGGTAGCACCCCGCACCCAGATGCCCAGCGGGGAATCCTCCCCATCCTGAGCCCCATGCCGGGTGCAGCCTGCTGTACCCGCTCTGCCTGCCGGGGAGCGCTGAGGGGGCTGGCGGAGAAACGGCGGGGCGGTGGGGCGACGAACGGGCGCCGAGGAGCCCGGCGGAGAGGGGACCGGGGGCGCTGGAGGAGAAGGGGGCGCTGGTCGGGGAGGAGCCCGGCGGAGAGGGGACCGGGGGCGCTGGAGGAGAAGGGGGCGCTGGTCGGGGAGGAGCCCGGCGGAGAGGGGACCGGGGGCGCTGGAGAAGGGGGCGCTGGTGGGGGTTTGGTGAACGCGGCGGAGATGGGACCGGGGGCGCTGGAGAAGGGGGCGCTGCGGGGGAGCCCGGCGGAGAGGGGACCGGGGGCGCTGGAGGAGAAGGGGGCGCTGGTGCGGGGTTTGGTGAACGCGGCGGAGAGGGGACCGGGGGCGCTGGAGGAGAAGGGGGCGCTGCGGGGGAGCCTGGCGGAGAGGGGAACGGGGGCGCTGGAGAAGGGGGCGCTGGTGCGGGGGAGCCCGGCGGAGATGAGCGTGCGGGGTGCGGTGGGGGGGCGGTGAGGCAGCGGAAATCTAACCGCACGGTGCCAGCCACGGCCTCAACACTCGGCGCGATCAAAGTCCTCTTAAGTTTAAAGCTCTAGTGTGTGACTCCCGCTGACTCCATTCTGCTTTGGCCCCAGGGAAGATGCTTTGGTGCCTTTTCTTCAGCCTCTTGGCCAGTCATAAATCTTTCTTGGTGAAGTATCTGTTTTAATCTTTTGCTCATTTTCTTAAGTTTTTTATTTTTTTTTCTGATTGTTCAGTTTTAAGTATTCTTCATGTGCTTTGGATATAAAGCTTTGATCAGATAGGCCCTTTTTTGAAGGTTTTGTCCGAATTTGTGGCTGGTCTCGTCATTCTCCTAACCGTATCTTCTGTAGAAATTTTCTATTTTGATGAAACCCAGTGGATCAGTTTGTCCTCTATGACTGTGCTTTTAGCTTCCTGTTTTCTCCTAGGTTTTCTTCCAGCAGTTTTTATAGTGAGATCTTTTATTTAAAATTTTTATGTTTGATTGTGCTCCGCTTGTGGCTCAGCTGGTAAAGAATCTGCCTGCCGTGTGGGAGACCTGGGTTTGATTCTTGAGTTGGGAGGATCCCCTGGAGAAGGGAAAGACTACCCACTCCAGTATTCTGGGTTGGAGAATTCCATGGGATGTATAGTCCATGGGGTCGCATCACTGACTCAATGGACATGAATTTGAGCAAGCTCCAGAAGATGGTGAAGGACAGGGAAGCCTGGCGTGCTGCAGTCCATGGGGTCACAGAGAGTCGGACCTGACTGAGCAACTGAACAATAACAAGGGTCTAACTCCATTTGTTTGCACACAGGTGTTTGGTTTTCTCAATACCATTTCCTCTAAAGACTGTTCTTTCCCCATGAAATGTTCTTGGCACTCTTGTCAAAAATCACTTGACCACATATGTGAGGGCTTGTTTCGGACTCTGTTCTATTCCAGATATTTGTCTTATGCAAGTATCTAAATGGAAACCCACTCCAGTATCCTTGCCTGGTAAATCCCATGGACAGAGGAGCCTGGTGGGCTACAGTCCATGGGGTCACGGAGTCGGACATGACTTAGCAACTAGCCAACTGTTTTGATTATTGTATCTTTGCAGTAAGTTTCCAAATCAAGAAGTGTAAGTTCTCTAACTTTGTTCTTTTTTTTCAAGACCCTTTTGGCTACTGTGGGTCCCTTGAGACTCCATATGAATTTCTGTGTGGATTTTCCTTTGTGCAAAAAACATTCATTGGGATTTTGAAAGGGATTCTGTTGAATCTGTCAATCAGGTGGCATGGTGCTGACATCTACACAATGTGAAGTCTTCCAGCCACTGAGCGCAGGGCGTCCTTACACTTATTCACGGTTTCTTTAAGGACTGTCTATCCTTCTCTGTTTCCATCTCTCACCTTGCTTCTGTTCACTTTTCACTGTTTTATTTATTTTCATGCTATAGGAAATGGATTAAGTTTCTTCATTTCTCTTAATTGTTCCCTGTCAGTGTGTTGAAATGCACTTAATTTCTTGTGTTGGTTTTGTACCCTGTAATTTTGCTAAATTTATTTTTGATTGCTAACAATTTTTTGATGTCACAAAATGACATATTTATGTTCTGTGCATAAAACAGACGAATAATTGTTTTATGCATTTGCTTTTAAAATGTGTTGGAAAGTGGGGCTTCCCAGGTGTTTCAGTGGTAAAGAATCTGCCTGCCAGTGCCGGAGATGACTTGGGTTCGATCTCTGGGTCAGGAAGAACCCTTGGAGGAGGAAACAGCAACCCGCTCCAGTATTCTTGCCTGGAAATCCCAAGGACAGAGGAGCCTGGTGGGCTGCAGTCCATAGGGTTGCAGAGAGCTGGGCATGAACGTACACCAAGGAACGATGAGGGTCACCAAAAAAAAAAAATTGTGTGGGAAATAAATGTCGAACACACCAATATTATAACACTGCCTTTCATAATATCTCGGTGTTTACCCTTTTTCTTTTCGTGTGGCCTTGACTTACTGTGTGGTGTCCTTTTGTTTCAGCCAGACTCACTTTAACATTTCTTCCAGGGCAGGCTGCATATCAGCAAACTCCCAGTATTGCTGGACATGGAATTCCAGGGAACAGTGTTTTTGTTTCATTTTTTTAGCATCTTGAATGTATCAAGCATACTGCCACCTTGAATCCGTGGTGTCTGGTGGGACATCTAGTAATCTGATTGAGGATTCCTATCATTTCTGTCTTGCTGATTTCAAAATTTTCTTTGTCTTTGGACAGTTTGATTATATGTTTCAATGTGACTCTCTTTGGATGCATCCTACTGAGAGTTTGATTAGCCTCTTAGATTTATATCCTATATCAAATTTAGGATGTTTTAGGCCCTTATTTCGGAGAAGGCGATGGCACCCCACTCCAGTACTCTTGCCTGGAAAATGCTATGGACGGAGGAGCCTGGTAGGCTGCAGTCCATGGGGTCGCTAAGAGTCAGACACAACTGAGCGACTTCACTTTCACTTTTCACTTTCCTGCATTGGAGAAGGAAATGGCAACCCACTCCAGTGTTCTTGCTTGGAGAATCCCAGGGACGGGGGAGCCTGGTGGGCTGCCGTCTATGGGGTCGCACAGAGTCGAACACGACAGAAGTGACTTAGCAGCAGCAGCAGGCCATTATTTCTTGTAATAATCTCCCTGCCCCCTTTTTCTCCCTCCCTCCTCCTCCTGGGGCCTCACGGCTCATGTGTGGGCTCCCCCGACAGGGTGCTGTAAGTACTCTAAGTGATGTTTAGTTCTTAAGTCTTTATTTCTTTCGGTTATCAAATGTCTTGCCTTCATGTTCTCTGACCCTGTCTTTTGCCTGCTCACATATCCTTTGGAGTGAACTGTCCGTCTCAGCTGCTGCGCTGTCTCACTCCAGGTTTTCTTGTTAGCTTCCTTCCCAGTTTCCTCTGTCTTTACTGATCTCCTTGTCTTGTTCCTGTATTACTCTGCTGACTTTGTCCCTGTTCCTTTAGCTCTTGAACATCTTTAAGACAGTCGCTTCAGAGTTCTGCTTAGTAACTCTGCCGTCTGGTCTTGCTCAGGAATGGTTTCTATCAGGTTTGTTTTTTCCTCTGAGTAGCCCATGCTCTCCTGTTTCTTTGAGCGCCTTGTGATACTTTTGCTGAAAATGGGAGGGGGCGGGGAACTGGTGTTGGTGGGTCTGCAGACCACCTTCAGATTTTTCCCAGTGTCCCAATGAAGACCTTGAGTAGAGTTGGAGTCTTGCCTAAGCCTCTCTTTATCCTTTTCTATTTAACTTTTAAAAAGCAGCTTTCTTGAGAAATAATTCACGTATCAGGGCTTCCCTGGCGGTGCAGTGGTTAAGGGTCCACCTTGCAATGCAGGGGACGCCTGTTCGATCCCTGAGCTCGGGAAGCTCCACGTGCCACAGGGAAGCTCAGCCTGAGCGCCACGTTACTGAGCCCGAGCTCCAGAGCCTGTGCTCTGCAAGGAGAGACGCTGCTGCAGCGGGACGAGCATGCACTGCAGCCAGAGAGCAGCCGCCACGGGCAGTGGCCGGAGAAAGCCCGCGCGCTGCAGGGAGGCCCCAAGGCGGCCCCAAGTAACTATCGAGATGAAAGTATGTGAAAAGTAATGCACACGTCATACGATTTCACCCCTTTAAATAGGTCTTTTTTTGTAGTATTTTCATGGTCTGTGTAACCATCACCACAGTCTATTTTAGAACATTTTTCCCCTCAAAAAGAAATCCCTTTTTTTAAATCAACCTCTGTCTCCCCATTTTGTTTCCCTGGTGGCTCAGAAGGTAAAGAATCTGCCTGCAATGAGGGAAACCTCAGTTCGATCCCTGGGTTGGGAAGATCTCTGGAGAAGGCCATGGCAACCCTCTCCAGCATTCTTGCCTGGAGAGTCCCATGGACGGAGGAGCCTGGCGGGCTCCAGTCCTCGGGGTCGCAGAGAGCCCCACGCGACTGAGCGACCTAGCACACCTCCCCTTCTCCCCTCGCCCTGAGCAGCCGCCAGTCTACTCCGTCTCTGGTTCCTAGTTTCCCGATTCTAAATGTCTCATGCGAATGCAGTCATATAATGTGCGAGCTTTATGACTGACTTCTTGTACTTAGCATAAGGATTTCAAGAGCCATTCATGTTTTTCAAGGCTCATCCATAATAGTCCATTGTAGGGATTTATCCCATTTTGTTTAACTTGTAAACACAAATCTATAGGTAAAACTGTAGATGAAAAGAAACACCTGTATTCATTTCTTCCCCCTGTACCCACTGATCCGCTCACCCTTGCTTGTAGTTTCAGTATTTTCATTCATTGTTGTTCAGGCGCTAAGTCATGTCCAAGTCTTTGCAACCCCATGGACTGCAGCACACCAGGCCTCCCTGTCCTTCACTATCTCCCTGAGCTTGCTCAAACTCCTGTCCGTTGAGTCGGTGATGCCATCCAACCATCTCATCCTCTGTCGTCCCCTTCTCCTCCTGCCCTCCATCTTTTCCAACATCAGGGTCTTTTCCAGTGAATCAGCCCTTCCCGTCAGGGGGCCAAAGTATTGGAGCTTCAGCTTCAACAACAGTCCTTCCAAAGGGTAGTCAGGGTTGATTTTCAGTAGGATGGACTGGTTTATCTCTTTCCTGTCCAAGGGCTTCTCAAGAGTCTTCTCTAGCCCCGCAGTGTGACAGCATCAATTCTTCTTTATGGTCCAAGTCTCACATCCATCTGTTTGTCCTCCACCGACCTGTCAATATATAATCTCGCTTTCCATGTGTTTCTGTTTAAAGACACCTGACTTAATATATACTTAATTCACTAACTGGGAACTCACGGCCAGTGGCACTGTATGGCCTGCCTGTATGACGTTTCTTTAAGATGCCTTTTTTCTACACATGTAGACACATCTCAGCCTTCTGTCCTTCAGAACACCGGGTGAGACTGGCTAGGAGACCTTGCTTTTCTTTCTTTTTGCCGAGGCACACGGCGTGCTTGATCTTAGTTCCTCGGCCAGGGATAGTACATGTGCCCCCCCATGTAGTGGAAACGCAAAGTCTTAGCCTTTGGACCCGAGGGGACCATTTTAAATGTCAAGATCACCAACCAAAGACATGAAAACCAGGTGCCGAAAGGCCATACTTTACGCTGAGAGCTGGCAGAGGAAGGCAGCAGCACCTGGGTGGACCCAATTGGACCTGTGTTTCCAGGATGTGTTGAGGAGGGACTCTTGCCCCCCTGTGTACGTCCAGGAAGGCATCAGGGGTCTCGACGTTGTGGTAACGAACACATTTCAACATGCAGGCAAGTTCCAAAACACAGAATTCAGCGAACAATTGAGGCTCAACTGTCCTTCAGAAACAAACATGAAACTGTATATGAACAGGAGCTCCTCAGAATACAAAAAGCGGAGAATGATGTGATCACACGACGGAATCTGGAGTCCATAGACGTGGTATGAGAGCTCAATACACCTCAAAGCCAAGAAGTCGAGCAGGATAGAAAATGGTACGGATGTGCAGTTCCTGGGAGCTTGTGATTGACGGGCTCCTGTGTGCACATTCAGACACAGACGCTCAGATCCCTGTTCCCAACACACGGACAGTGGCCTCTCTTGACAAAGTCTATGTGCAGCAGCTGAGAATAGGAACTGTATGCTAGAAGAAAATCAAAGACTCACGAAACTCCAAAGGATCACGACCACAAAGGGTCTACTTCTGACCAGGCATAGGGAACAGACGTCAGTCACGGAGGTGTCAGCAGATCCACACACATTTGGGGTGAAAGAGCGTGTTCCCCACACAGCCCTGCTCTGTACTGCGAGTGGAGCAGCAGGGAGCCCGAGGAAAGTCCCTGGCCTGAGCCTGCCCGCCGACGTCCTCTCCCAAGGGAGGCTGCACCCGGGGGTGTCAGTGTCTGCTCCCATCAGGTGGGAAAAAATCTTCTGAAAATGCCCGTGTCCCCTCTCATTGAAGGTGATGATGGCGACGGGGAAGACCTTTTGTAACCCAGGCGAATATGAGGTCCTAGGCAACCTTTCCTGCAGCAGAGTCTGCCCGGCTGGTGAGTCGGGCGATTTCCAGAGCTTTGCAGGGAAGACTTCCTGCTTGGGAGAGGGGAGGTCGGAGACCCTTTGAGCAGAGCTGGGGGCAGCCTGCGGGGAGAACCTGGCTGTCTGGGGCGGGGGAGAGTCTGTCCTTGGCAGCCACCAGCACCCTGAACCCCGTCCAGACACACAGACACACGCCCATGTGATCAGCGAAGTCCCTTCCCAGCCCCCTCTGTGAGGGGCAGCTGTCCCCTCACCACGGGCATCCCCCCTCCCCACACACACCTGCACACACCATGTATCTCGTCCAGGAACCTGTGCCTTCCAGGGGCCTGTGGCACAGAGCCCAAGCACCTGGTACCTGGACCCATAGCCCCGTACCCTCCCCACACTCCCTAGCCCACCCACCTGTACACACACTACAGACGTTCATACACACAGATCTCTGCATTCACACGCACACCTGCAGGAACCACGTGTAGGGAACAAAGGGACGCCGTTGGTCTGACTTGAAGTCTTGCGACCTTGCTCCAGCGCCCAGGCGCTGCAGGGCATCGGTAAAAGCTGGGGGGTGATTTGGGCCCCTGGTCTCTGGGACGGACACCTGTGGCCTGGGATCAGACCAGGTGTTCCCAGGAGGCCGGGGTGGGTTGGGGGTACTGTGCGGGGGGTCTGGTCTCCAGGTGACTCAAGACCTCCTCCAGCTGAGGCCTCAGAGACTGGGTGGGGTCCCCACCACCCCTCTGTGTCCCATCTCATGCAGGCTACTACATAAGCACACGCATAGACCAGGACCACCACATCGGAGCCTGCTCACAGTGCGGGTCTATAACTTTCAGACCTCATCTCAGCGAAGAGCCTCGATGCGTGCCATGTGCCCAGTGCCGAGAGGGTAAGGGGTGGCAGTCCGGCTCACGTGCGCCGTTGACCCAGCTCATGGGAACCTCCCCAGGGGCAATGAGAGGTCCCAGAGGAGTGCGGGGGGAGCCGTCATCAGGGAGCGTGTGTGGTGCCTGAAGAAGCAGCCGCAAGTCATTAGGCTTTCAGACTTGCTGAGCATCAGCACGGTACACAGAAGTTCTTCTATCTCTGTGTATCGATGACATTGTTTAAATAGGTAATTTTCCATTTTATTTATCTTTAATTGGAGTGTAATTGCTTTGCAATGTTGAGTTAGATTCTGCCACACAAAAATGTGAATCAGCTAAGGGTATGTTCATGTCCCCTTCCTCTTCCGCCTCCACTCCACCACCCTTGAAGTGTGATTTAAAAATACCACTTGCATTGGCAAAAAAAAAAAAAAAAAAAAAAAATTGGAATAAATCTAGCAAAACATGTATAAATATATATGTGAAAAAACCACCTTTAATGAAATACTACAATGTAGTAAACCAGAAGGCTCAGGGTTTTGTTTTTCTTTCGTTGGGGCCATGCTGTGTGGCTTGCAACATCTTAGTTCCCGACCAGGAGTTGAACTTGGGCCCTGGAAGTGAAAGCTTCCAGTCCTAACCACTGGACCACCAGGGAACTCATTTGGTGTTGTATAAGGATCAGGTTTTCCTGGAATGGTGCTTAGATTTTATGCATTCCCAATGAAAATTTCAGTGTATCAGTGTGTAAATCAGTTCATCTTGCCATAGACTTTAAGCTGATATGGTTTTTACTTTTAAGAGGTAAAGATATGAGACTCCCCTGGCGGTCCAGCGGTTAAGAATCACCTGCCGATGCAGGGCACACAGGTTCATCCCCAGCTTTTCCAAGATCACGCGTGCCACAGAGCAGCTGCACCCGTGGGCCACAGCCACTGTGCCCACAGCCCCTAGGCCCATGCCCTGCAGGAAGAGAAATCACCACAATGAGAAGCCACAACACAGAGTAGCGCCCGCTCGCCACAACTAGAGAGAGTGGGCACACGGCGGGCAAGAGCCGCACGGCCGGAAACAAACGCATAAATAAAATTTTTTTAAAAAGGTAAAGCACCGCAGCAGGAGTTGTCATGACCTTGCTGTGCTCACACCTGCTGGAACAGCTTCCTTCTTTCTTGGAAGATGAAAAGCAAGATAGCACCCTAGCTGCCCCTCGTATTCGGCTCTGAGCAGAGACAGTGAGGCGGAGTGACATCCACGTGGGGGCAGAGAGTTGGCCCTGTGGAAACAGCCGCATAGACGTGAGATGTGGGTGCGGCCCCAGGACCCAGCCCTTCGCAGCTGGAAGGGCGGAACCCCCCAGCGATGCTGGGAGAGACTGTTCTCGGTCCACACCGAGTAGGCCTGTTGTGATCTCCCTGGGGAAACGAGCAGACAGGTTGATTTGGAGTGTATCTGAGCAGATGGCCCTCTGCCCCCAGCCCAGATTGCCGGGGCACCCGCAGCTCCTCCTCAGACACCCAGACGGCAGGGGGGAGGTCTGGAGGTGGGTGCACGTGCTGAGCCTGTGACTGGACCTGGACGTGGCCGGGGGGCAGGACAGAGTCCAGGCCCTGGTGACTGACCCTCGGCCTGCCTCCAGCAGATCAGGAAGTGGTGAAGCACTGCTCCACGACCAGCAACCAGGAGTGCCAGTGCCAGCCGGGCAAATTCTACTGTGACTCCGTGGACTGCATAAAGAAGTGCTTGCGGTGTACAAGGTGCCACCCAGCGGTGGGAGCCGGCCAGCAGGCCTGGGCGGGCGTTCTCTTCTCCCCTCACCTGTTTGGTTGTGGGTCACTTACTCAGCCACCCCCTGGCTGGAGCCTCTGTTTTTCCATCTGTGTAATGGGGCTAATGGTAACACCAGCCCCACTGAGGAGCCCTGAGGATTAAGGCAGATGAGTCACCTGCAAGTTTCCATGTGGGGGTGACTGGAGTCATTGCTCACCCATTTCTCCCTCCTTTCATTCCCTCATTCCTGTGTGACTGTGAGCCCCGCTGTGGCCTGCGGGGTCGTATTGCAGGCCTGGGCCCCAGCAGTGGTGGAGAGCACCCCAACACGTGTGCAGTGATGGGCGCACGAGGGACAGAGAGGCAGCAGGAGACAGGACCCTAGAGCGGAGGCAGGGAGGGCGGGACAGAGGGTGGAGCCGCGGGACGTCATGGGGAGGACAGCTGTAGGCAGGGGGGCGCCCCCTGGCCCGGCCCAGGGGGGATGGCCCGTGAGTGTTTTCTGCCCCTGATGTTACAAAGCACCGCGACCGGAGGCTTTTGAAAAACAAGAAAAATGTATCCCTTCACAGTTCTGGAGACCGGAAGTCGGAATCAAGGTTGCCGCCGGGCCAGGCTCCCTCCGTGGGCTCTCGGGAGGAATCTCACGCTTCCGCAGCTTTGCCGGCACTCCTTGGCTCCTCGGCTTGTGGACGCTTCGCTTCAGTCTCTGCTTCCGCCTTCCAGGGATGGTCTCCCGTGCGCTCTCAGCGTCTTCACGTGGCTTCTCTCTCTCTGCACACATCTCCCCTCTTGTGACGATGCTGCTCACTGACAGGCCCACCCTGATCCGGTGTGACCTCCTCCTAAAGGATTACATCTGCAGAGACCCTGTTTCCACATCCGGTTGCATTCTGTGGTTCCCAGTGGGCTTAGATTTGGAGCAGACTTTGAGGAAGACACAGTGGTAAAGCCACTTGCAAAATCACCTGCATTTGTAGATTCTTAAATACAACTCAGACCAGCTTGCACTGTTGGCTCAGGAACCTGCCAGGTCCAAAGCAAGGACACCCTCCAGGTCTGGGTTGATCAGCTCTGGCTTGTCCCCTTCTCCACGAGCTTCATCTCAGGCCGCTTTCCCTCCCGGTAGAGGTACGGCCAGGTCAGGTCCAGTCCTCGTGGCCACACACAGAGCTCTATCCGGGGACAGAGACGGGGGCACTTCCCCCATCTATCAGAGATTCCTAAGTTTTATTCTCATTGATCCAGTGTGGCCCAGACATCCCGGCACA
Source organism: Budorcas taxicolor (assembly GCF_023091745.1). Classification (NCBI taxonomy): domain Eukaryota; kingdom Metazoa; phylum Chordata; class Mammalia; order Artiodactyla; family Bovidae; genus Budorcas; species Budorcas taxicolor. The sequence goes on from NC_068934.1 coordinate 49,268,312, forward strand.
TGCCAGACTTCTCATGGGCCTGCCGAGGAGGTTGGGTTGGTCCCTCTAACCCCTGACTGGTGGGTGGTGAGTAAGATTCTCTGGGCCGGCCCGAGCGAGGGGAAATGATGCTCACAGTTTCTTTATTCTCTCAGGTGTGAAAATGGTGCCATCCTTCAACCCTGCAATGCCACAAGCAATACAATTTGTGCCTTAAATCCACAGTCAGGTAAGGGCCCGATTCCATCCCTTAAATCTGTAAAGGCGAAAGGTTGAGGCTCTGAGGGTCCCAAAGTCCCTGTTGTCGGAATTCATCTCTGCTGCTGTAATGAAAGAAGCCAGAGGCTGTGGTCAGAGGTGCTGGCTGTGTGTCAGGAAACTTTATTCATAAAAGTGGGCTGTGGGCCATGGGTCATTGTTCGTAGACTCCTGTCTTGAGTGAACAGGATCCTTGTGGACCAGTTATGGCTTCCCTGTCCTTGTCCCTTGAGTTCTGGGCGTGTGGGCTCAGTCTGGGCCCACCAGGCTGACCAGGTAGCAGGTGGAAGGGACTGACCGCTCTGTGAGACCTGTCCTTCCTGACATCCCAACACCCGGCTGCTTCCCTGCTTGGTGCGGCCTCAGATGGGACTTAGGAATGTGAGCTGGGTGCACGCCCCCAGCAGAGTTGATGCTCGACTACTGAGTATCTGTGCAAATCTGTGCAAGACTGTTTTCCTTTTCTTTTTTAAATTGAAGTCTTGGTGATTTACATTGGTGTAAAGTGGTTCAGGTATACACACACACACATAGAGACATGTACGTGTGTGTGTGCTAAGTCGCTTCAGTCGTGTCCGGCTCTGCGACCCCATGGACTGTGGCTTGTCAGGCGACTGTGTCCATGGGATTCTCCCAGGAAGGAATATTGCAGTGGGTTGCCATGCCCTCCTCCAGGGGATCTTCCCAACCGAGGGACGGAACCCGCGTCTCTTCCACCCCCTGCACTGGCAGGCGGGTTCTTCACCCCTAGTGCCACCTGCTTCCTCACGGCTCAGCTGGTAAAGAATCCGCCTGCAATGCAGGGGACCTCGGTTCCGTTCCTGGGTCAGGAAGATCCGCTGGAGAAGGGAAAGGCTACCGACTCCAGTATCCTGGCCTAGAGAATGCCATGGAGTTTATAGTGTATAGTTGGACACAACCGAGCGACTTCCACTCATTCAGGACCACCTGGGAAGCTACACATATATAGTCAAAGCTGTGGTTTTTCTAATAGTCAGATATGGATGTGAAAGTTAGACTGTAAAGAAGGCTGAGCCGAAGAATTGATGCTTTTGAACAGTGGTGTTGGAGAAGACTCTTGAGAGTCCCCTGGTCTGCAAGGAGATCCAACCAGTCAATCCTAAAGGAAATCAGTCCTGAATATTCATTGGAAGGACTGATGCTGAAGGTGAAGCCCCATACTTTGGCCACCTGATGAGAAGACCTGACTCCTTGGAAAAGACCCTGATGCAGGGAAAGATTGAGGGCAGGAGAACAAGGGGTCGACAGAGGATAAGATGGCTGGATGGCATCACCGACTCGATGGACACGAGTTTGAGCAAGCTCCAGGAGATGGTGAAGGACAGGGAAGCCTGGCGCGCTGCAGTCCACAGGTCCGAAGAGCTGGACACGACTGAGCGACTGAACAACAGCAACAAATATACACATACATATCCTGTTTCATATCCCTTTCCACTATGGTTATTATCGCAGGACCCTAAATACAGTTCCTTATGCTGCACAGTGGGACCGTGTTGCTCTTCTCCTTTGTACACGGTGATGTGTGTCTGTTCACCTCTAACTCCTAGTTTATGCTTCTCCCACCACTACTTCTTTGGTGACCATCAGTTTGTGTTTGAATCTGTGGGTCTGCCTTTGTTTCCAAAGTGAGTTCACTTGTATCGTATTTTGGATTCCTTGGATACGTGATCTCACGGGGTATTTGTCTCGCTGACATCACTTTGTGTGATCATCTCTGGGTTCATCCAGGTCTCTGCTGAAGTCTTGCCCATTTTTATGTTGGCTGTCTGGGTTTTCATTTTCTCATTTTTGATGCTTATCTGGAAACACTGATAATTATTTCTAAATGTGGGACACAAGCTCTTTGTGTCGGGTGTCTGGGCCTCTTGTGGACAAAGGTCCTTCCTTCTAACAAGGTCAGGTTTGTGGCTGTTTTCTGCCAGCGTTGGTGCTCTTCCTGTCCTGAGGGAGAAACCTTTGCTCAGCTGGAGAAGGTGTTCTGTCTCATGGCCTGCCAGAAGCTTCTCTTTATCACTGTGCAGGACCGCACTGGTGTCTGTGTGGTGTGAGGGGTTTTCCCCACTGCACACATGGACGACACCGCATCGTGCTTTGAATCCAGTCTCTTCCCTGCCCTGAGTGTTACCGGGTCGTAGTGAGCACCGTGGCCACCGGGCGTCTCTGTTCCAGGGTCCGTGCCGCCTTCCCGCTGCCCTTCTCCTTGGAGCCGGAGTCCCCCTTGTCTCCTTCCCCAAGGTCATCAGACCATCCTTGGATTCAGCATATACGTTTACATTTTAAAATAAGCTCCTTAATTTCCCTCTGATTTGAACAACAGAAAAGTGCGTTACTTTTTATTGGACTGACTGACTCTTTGCAACCCCATGGACTGCATCACGCCAGGCTTCCCTGTCCATCACCATCTCCCAGAGCTTGCTCAAACTCATGTCCATTGAGTCGGTGATGCCATCCAACCATCTCATCCTCTGTTGTCCCCTTCTCCTCCCGCCTTCAATCTTTCCCAGCATCAGGGTCTTTTCTACGGAGTCAGTTCTTCGCATCAGGTGGCTAAAGTTTTGGGAGCTTCAGTGTCAGCATCAGTCCTTCCAGTGACTATTCAGGACTGATTTCCTTTAGGATGGACTGGTTGGCTCTCCTTTCAGACCAGGGGACTCTCAAGAGTTCTCCAACAGCACAGTTCAGAAGCATCAATTCTACAGTGCACAGTTTTATTTATGGTCCAACTCTCACATCTATACATGACCACTGGAAAAGCCACAGCTCTGACTAGACGGACCTTTTTTGGCATTACAGGTTCAGGTGGACCGCAAAGGGACTCAGCTATACATATACATGTATCCATTCTCTCCCAATGGAGAAGGAAATGGCATCCCACTCCAGTATCCTTGCCTGGAGAATCCTGTGGACAGAGGAGCCTGATGGGCTGCAGTCCATGGGGTCACAAAAAGTTGGACACGACTTAGCGACTAACAGATTCTCTCCCAAAGTCCCCTCCCATCCAGGCTGCTGTGTAATACTGACCACATTTCTCTGTGCTGTTCAGTAGGACCTGTTGGTTCCATTTTAAATTTTAGCAGTGTATACATGTTGCTCCCAGACTCCCTAACTATCCCTTCTCTTCTGTCTTACCCCCCACCCCCCAGCAACCATAAATTCATTCTGTGAATCTGTTTCTCTGTTGTAAATAAGTTTGTTTGTATCATTTCTTTTTAGATTCCATAAATAAGGGATGTCATACAATACTCCTCCTTCTCCGTCTGACTCACTTCACGCAGTATGACAGTCTCGGTCCATCTATGTTGCTGTAACTAGCATTATTTTGTTCTTTTTAGTGGCTGAGTAATAGTCCATTTTAAGTATGTGCCCCATGTCCTTTATCCAGGCGCCTGCTGATGAACATTTATGTTGCCTTCATGACTCGGCTATTGTGAATAGTCATGCTATGAGCATTGGGGTGTATGTATCTTTCCAAAGTAAGAGTTTTCTCTGGATATGTGCCCAGAAATGGGATTACTGGACCGTATGAGAGTTCTCTGAAGGAACCTCTACACTGTTCTCCACAGTGGCTGTGTCCATATTTTGGTTTGTGTTTCTCTGCTAATTAGTGATGTCGAGCATCTTTTCGTGCACCTTTTCAGCTCCGTTCAGTCCAGTCGCTCAGGCGCGTCCGACCCTTTGCGACCCCAGGAACCGCAGCACGCCAGGCCTCCCTGTCCATCACCATCTCCCGGAGTTCACTCAGACTCACGTCCATCGAGTCTGTGATGCCATCCAGCCATCTCATCCTTCTCCTCCTGCCCCCAATCCCTCCCAGCATCAGAGTCTTTTCCAATGAGTCAACTCTTCTCATGAGGTGGCCAAAGTACTGGAGTTTCAGCTTTAGCATCATTCCTTCCAAAGAAATCCCAGGGCTGATCTCCTTCAGCATGGACTGGTTGGCTCTCCTTGCAGTCCAAGGGACTCTCAAGAGTCTTCTCCAACACCACAGTTCAAATGCATCAATTCTTCGGTGCTCAGCCTTCTTCACAGTCCAACTCTCACATCCATACGTGACCACAGGAAAAACCATAGCGTTGACTAGACGGACCTTAGTCAGCAAAGTAATGTCTCTGCTTTTGAATATGCTCTCTAGGTTGGTCATAACTTTTCTTCCAAGGAGCAAGCGTCTTTTAATTTCATGGCTGCAGTCACCATCTGCAGTGATTTTGGAGCCCCCAAAAAATAAAGTCTGACACTGTTTCCACTGTTTCCCCATCTATTTCCCATGAAGTGATGGGACCAGATGCCATGATCTTCGTTTTCTGAATGTTGAGCTTTAAGCCAACGTTTTCACTCTCCTCTTTCACTTTCATCAAGAGGCTTTTTAGCTCCTCTTCACTTTCTGGCATAAGGGTGGTGTCATCTGTATATCTGAGGTCATTGATATTTCTCCCGGCAGTCTTGATTCCAGCTTGTGTTTCTTCCAGCCCAGCGTTTCTCATGATGTACTCTGCATAGAAGTTAAATAAGAAGGGTGATAATATACAGTCTTGACGTACACCTTTTCCTATTTGGAACCAATCTGTTGTTCCATGTCCAGTTCTAACTGTTGCTTCCTGACCTGCATACAGATTTCTCAAGAGGCAGGTTAGGTGGTCTGGTATTCCCATCTCTTTCAGAATTTTCCACAGTTTATTGTAATCCACACCGTCAAAGACTTTGCCATAGTCAATAAAGCAGAAATAGATGTTTTTCTGGAAGTCTCTTGCTTTTTCCATGTTCCAGCGGATGATGGCAATTTGATCTCTGTTTCCTCTGCCTTTTCTAAAACCAGCTTGAACATCAGGGAGTTCACGGTTCACATATTGCTGAAGCCTGGCTTGGAGAATTTTGAACATTACTTTACTAGCATGTGAGATGAGTGCAACTGTGCAGTAGTTTGACCATTCTTTGGCGTTGCCTTTCTTTGGGATTGGAATGAAAACTGACCTTTTCCAGGCCTGTGGCCACTGCTGAGTTTTCCAAATTTGCTGGCATATTGAATGCAGCACTTTCTCAGCATCATCTTTCAGGATTTGAAATAGCTCAACTGGAATTCCATCACCTCCACTAGCTTTGTTCGTAGTGATGCTTTCTAAGGCCCACTTGACTTCACATTCCAAGATGTCTGGTTCTAGATGAGTTATCACACCATCATGATTATATGGGTCGTGAAGATCTTTTTGTACAGTTCTTCTGTGTATTCTTGCCACCTCTTCTTAATATCTTCTGCTTCTGTTAGGTCCCTACCATTTCTGTCCTTTATCGAGCCCATCTTTGCATGAAATGGTCCGTTGGTATCTCTAATTTCCTTGAAGAGATCTCTAGTCCTTCCAGTTCTGTTCTTTTCCTCTATTTCTTTGCATTGATCACTGAAGAAGGCTTTCTTATCTCTTCTTGCTATTCTTTGGAATTCTGCATTCAGATGCTTATATCTTACCTTTTCTCCTTTTAGCCATCTGTATGTCTTCCACAGAGAAATGTCTGCTTAGATCTTCCAGCCATTTTTTGATTGGTTTGTTTGTTTTTTTTGGTGCAGACTGCGTAAGCTGTTTGTATATTTTGGAGAGTAATCCCTCGTCTGTTACTTCCTTTGCAAATATTGTCTTTGGTTCTGAAGGCTGCTTTTTCATTTTGCCTATAGTTTCCTTTGCTGTGAAAAGCTTTTAAGTTTAACTAGGTCCCTTTTGTTTGTTGTTGTTTTTATTATCCTAGGAGGTGGATCAGAAAAGATCTTTCTGGGATGTTTATCAACGCCTCTTCTGCCTATGTTTTCCCATAAGAATTTCATAGCACTCAGCCTCACATTTAGGTCTTTAGTCCATTTTGAGTTTATTGTTATGTTCAGTGTTACAGAGTGTTCTGTTTTCATTCTTTTATGTTCAACTGTCCAGTTTTCCCTTCACCACTTTTTAGAGAGATTGTCTTTTCTCCACTGTGTATTTTTGCCCTTTTGGTCCGAGGCTAGGTGACCATAGGTGCCTGGGTTTTTCTCTGGACTTTCTGTGCTGCTCCATTGGGCTTTGTTTCCGTTTTTGTGTGAGTGCCATACTGTTTTGATGACTGTAGCTTTTTAGTATAGTCTAACTTAGGGAGCCTGATTCCTCCAGCTCCATTTTTCTTTCTCACGATTGCTTTGGCAATTTGGGGTCTTCTGTGTTTCCATACAAATGGTAGATTTTTTTTTTTGTCCTGATTCTGTGAAAACTGCCATTGATAATTTGATAGGGCTTGCATTGAGTTTGTAGATGGCTTTGAGTAAGACAGTCGTGTTCACAATGTTCCATCTTCTGATCCAAGAACATGGGATATCTCTCCATCTGGTTTTGTCATCTTCTATTTCTTTCCTCAGGATATTGTAGTTTCCAGAGGATAGATCTTTTGCCTCCTTAGGTAGGTTTATTCCTCGGTATTGTATTCTTTTTAATGTGGTGGTTAATGGGATTGTTTCCTTGACTTCTTTTCCTACTCTTTCATTGTGGGTGTGTTGGGATGCAAGAGATTTCAGTGTATTGATTTTGTCTCCTGCAACGTTACCAGATTCCTTGATGAGCTCTAGCAGTTTTCTGCAGCATCTTTAGGGTTTTCTGTGTTTAGTGCCATGTCCTCTGCAAACAAGGACAGTTTCACCTCTTCTCCAATTTGGATTCCATTATTTCTTTTTCTTCTCTGTTTGCTGTGGTGAGGACTTCTAAGACCATGTTGACTACTAGCGGTGAGAGTGGGTATCCTTGTGTGTTCCTGATCTTAGAGGAAACTCATTCATCTTTTCACAGTGAGTGTGATGTTTGCTGTGAGTTTTTGCAGTGGCCATTATTGTCTTGAGGTACGTTCCCTCTATAACCTGCAAACGCTTTTAAAGGCTGTCTTAACACCAGAACTAAGGCAGAATGAGGAAGGGCTGCTCTGAGAATAAAGGAAAGCCTTTAAGCAGAGTGAGGGGGCTGCGTGGACGACGTCCTCCTTCCTGCTCAGTCCTTGGTGACACATCACATCAGGGCGGCCGAGCGTCCCCAGCTCTGAGGGGCCTGTGCTGGGCCCAGTGTCTGTGTGGCCATAATTCCTGTGGGTGCTGGAAGCTCAGCAGAGTGAGGAGACACCCCGGTGCTCCTGCCACACGTCTCCCCAGGGCGGGCCCTATGCTGCCCCTTGGGCCAGCGCGGCCCAGACTGGGTGCTGGGAAGATGAGCCATCCGCCCCTCCCAGTCTCCTCCAGGCTCTGCCGCCTGCTGGCCCAGGGGTGTATCTGCAGCTGCCCCAACTCTCCCCTGAGCCGCATCCCGGGACGCAGGGCCTGTTGCTGCCCTGCTGGCAGGTCAGCCCTGCTGCTGCTTCGAGGGACCAGAGTGAGAAACCCCACGGCCTCTGAGCCCAGGGTTCCGTGTGAGCAGGAAGGATGAGCCTGGCTGCCTCCCGCTGGGGAGGTTGTGGCGACCGTCAGTGACAGAAGGAGCCCGTGGGGGTTTGGAGCCCATCGGTGCTGCCCCCACTCCTGAGATAGCAGGTCACTCGGGTGAGGAAAGGGTGCCTGACCCTGTGACCGCATCCTCTGTGTTGCCTCCTTCCAGGACACCCGGGATCGTCATGGGCCTGCCTGGGTGTGAGTGCGGAGGTTTACATTCCCATCATCGTCGTCGTCATCGTCATTGCTGCTTTTGTTGTCTACAGAAGAACAGGTTGGTCCGAGTCGTGCTGACCTGGAGGAAGCTAGGTCAACAAGAGCATCAGGAGCTCAGAGAAGGGGTGTGGGGTCGGTGTTACTGAGCAGGAGCCCCTGGTATAAAATACAGATCAGTTCACATTCTAACTTGGGGCCTCATGTGTGTGAGCTCAGAGCCACCTGCTGTGTGCATCCCGACACACAGGGCTTGAGGCCAGGATCCCAGGTCAGCTGCTGGACACAGGGTGTCCCGGGCGCCCTGGGCCTGAAAGCAGGGAGAAACTGGTGCTGCTCCAGCCAAGGGGGTCCTGGGGAAGGCAGCCCTGCCTGCTGGGGGGGGCTTATGAGTGAGTGTCTTCCCCTCCTGTTTTCCCAGCTGCACAGATGTTCCGGTCATTTGTTTTTTTGCTGTAACCGTAAATCCACTTTCTTTTTTGTAAATTTAAAGTACTTCCTCTCGCTCACAGATGTCACTACAATAGTTAATATGATTTGTGTTCATTTCTCTCTCCTTTTTGATCTGCAGGAAGTCGGAATAAGCTAAGTGGCTCTGTAAGTATTGCCCGGGAATTTGTCCAGGGGAGCCCCAGGAGACATCCCAGGGTGGGTGGGGCAGCCCCAGTCCGTCCCACCTGCGTCCACACGTGGCCTGTGTGGTGGAGTCTGGGCCCTGGAACATCTGTTCCGGATGACTTGAATTCTGCTGAAGCAAAGGGGACGGGGAGCGTCATGTGGGTGCCTGGGGCTGCAGACAGATCCCGATAGAGGGGGACTTAAAACATGCAGCCCTTACTGTTCCCACAGTTCTGGAAGCCAGAAATCTGAAATCACGGTTGCTGGGGTGGTCCCCTGGTGCTCTGGGGGAGGGTCCTCCCTTGCTGCTCCTAGTCGGGGCTGAACATGCCTGTCGCTCCTTGGTTGGTGGGTGATTGCTCTACTTCCGGCCATCTTCCCTCGGCCTCTCCCGCTGTGAGCCTGTGTCTCTGAGTCTCTCCTTGTAAGGACGCTGGTCTCGGAATACAGGTACCAGTCTTATGCAGTGGAACCTTGGCTGCACAGACACTATTTCTACATAGGCCCTCTCCCAAGTTCTAGGGGTGAGGATGTGAATGTATCTTTGGGGATCACCATCCAGCTCCCCTATAGGTTGACCTGGGACCCCCCAGAAGCTGGTGGCAGAGAGGAACCTGACCCCCAGCAGTGTTCTTTTCTAAAACTGCACACGCTCGCTTACCTGTCAGACAGTACATTTATTCCCTAAAATGGCTTGAGAAGGGCTTGGCCTGCAGGCTCCTGTCAACAGAAGGAATGTCTTTATCCTTTAGTCCCCAGGAGCCAGTCAGTCCAGTGACCTCGAGATGGACCCACTAGCCCCGGGTGAGAACACCAGCCAAGAGTTGGTGGGGAACTCAGCCCGGCCGACCTCCGCAGTCCCTGGAGGTGCTGAGCCGCTGCAGGTGGCCAACGGAAGTCTAGCAGCGCCAGGGGAGCCAGGAGACCAGACCCGAATACTTGAGGCCCCCAGCACCACCGGGCCAGGCGGAGTCATCCACCTCAGTTGATGGCTAGAAGCAGGTGTGCAGACTGTCTGGTGAGTGTGAACCAGGGCCCGGCCATGCAGCGGAGCACTCGCTGAGGCAGGCCTGTGTGCGGGGCTCCTGCCGAGTTCCCGCCTCAGTCTCTGGGCTGCTGTAACCACCCCACACCCGGGCAGGGAGTGTGTGTTCAAACACAGATTGAAGTGTCTCGTGGTCCTGCATGGGAATGGCACAGGACTGGAAAAGGTCCGTTTTCATTCCAGTCCCAAAGAAAGGCAATGCCAAAGAATGCTCAAACTACCACACAATTGCACTCATTTCACATACTAGCAAAGTAATGTTCAAAATGGTCTAAGCCAGGCTTCAACAGTGCATGAACCGTGAACTTCCAGATGTTCAAGCTGGATTTAGGAAAGGCAGAGGAACCAGAGGGCAAATTGCCAACATCTGTTGGATCATTGAAAAAGCAAGAGAATATCAGAAAAACAACCACTTCTCATTATTGACTATGCCAAAGCCTTTGACTGTGTGGATCACAACAAACTGTGGAAAATTCTGAAAGAGATAGGAATACCAGGCCACCTGACCTGCCTCCTGAGAAACCTGTATGCAGGTGTGGAAGCAACAGTTAGAACTGGACATGGAACAACAGACTGGTTCCAAATAGGAAAAGGAATATGTTAAGGCTGTATATTGTCACCCTGCTTATTTAATGTATATGCAGAGTACATCATGAGAAACGCTGGGCTGGAAGAAGCACAAGCTGGAATCAAGATTGCCAGGAGAAATATCAATAACCTCAGATATGCAGATGACACCACCCTTAGAGCAGAAAGCAAAGAACTACAGAGCCTCTTGATGAAAGTGAAAGAGGAGAGTGAAATAGTTGGCTTAAAACTCAACATTCAGAAAACAAAGATCATGGCATCTGGTCCCATCACTTCCTGGCAAATAGATGGGGAAACAATGGAAACAGTAACAGACTTTTATTTTGGGGTGCTCCAAAATCACTGCAGATGGTGACTGCAGCCATGAAATTAAAGGACATTGCTCCTTGGAAGAAAAGTTATGACCAACCTAGACAGTGTATTAAAAAGCAGAGACTTTGCCAGCAAAAGTCCGTCCAGTCAAAGCTATGGTTTTTCCAGTGGTCATGTGTGGATATGAGAGTTGGACTATAAGGAAAGCTGAACATGAACGTGAAGTCACTCAGTTGTGTCTGACTCTTCGCGACACCATGGACTGTAGCCTATCAGGCTCCTCTGTCCATGGGATTTTCCAGGCAAGAGTACTGGAGTGGATTGCCATTTCCTTCTCCAAGGGATCTTCCCAACCCAGGAATTGAACCTGGGTCTCCCATATCATAGACAGACGCTTTACCGTCTGAGCCACCAGGGAAGTCCAAAGAAAGCTGAGCACTGAAGAATTCATGCTTTTGATTGTGGTGTTGGAGAAGACTCTTGAGAGTCCCTTGGATTGCAAGGAGATCCAACCAGTCCATTCTAAAGATCAGTCCTGGGTGTTCATTGGAAGCACTGATGCTGAAGCTGAAACTCCAATACTTTGTGCACCTGATGCGAAGAACTGACTTATTGGAAAAGACCCTGATACTGGGAAAGATTGAAGGCAGGAGGACAAGGGGACAACAGAGGATGAGATGGCTGGATGGTATCACTGACTCAATGGACATGAGTTGGAGTGAACTCCGGGAGTTGGTGATGGACAGGGAGGCCTGGCGTGCTGCAGTCCATGGGGTCTCAGAGAGTCAGAGACGACTTAGCGACTAAACAGCAAGAACCACATGGTCCTTCCTGGAGGCTGGAAGTCTCAGATCAAGTTGTGGGCGGGGTCCGGTCCTGCCGAGGGCTCCAGGCAGAATCTGGGGCGGCCTCTCCCCGCTCCTGGTGGTCTCTGGAGTCCGCGAGGTGCCTTGGCTGGAGAAGCACCCTGTCTCCACCTTCATCCTTGGAGACCTTCTCCCTGTGCCAGGCCCTGTCTGGTTTCCCCTCTTTATGGGGAGTCCAGTCCTGTGGGGTGAGGGCCCACCCTAGTGATCCCAGCTTGACTGTCATGGAGGAGGACGCAGTTTCCAAATGCGGTGATGGTCCGGGTCCTGGGACGACTTCAGCATCTCTGGGCAGAGGACACATTCAACCCTCTATGGTCCCCAGCACAACCTGCTGTCTGAGGGGACGTGGACCGAGGCAGGGCCAAGGCTCAGGGTGTATCCTAGGCCCCATGGCTGGGAAAGAGCAGGACTGAGGATGCTCACCCCCCTGGTGCTGGACCCTGCAGCCTCCTGAGGGGTCAGCAGAGTGGCACGTGGCATCTGGAGAAGGTGCTGCGGGGGCGGGGGCTCGATCCCATGAAGGAGGTGAATTGTCCCGGCTTGGCCGTGTCAGCCATGTTCAGCGGGAAGGGAGCATTCCCATCCTGCACGGTGTCCCAGCTGGATGACCTGAAGAAGGTTTGCCAGCTGAGCAGACACCTGCCCCGTGGCCCTGGGGCGGAGCTTGAGGGTGTGATGAGGAGCCCAAAGGCTGGGCGAGGGCAGGCATTGAGGGAAGGGGCACCTGAGAGGAGATGCTGGGCCCCTGCGGCTCGGTCGTGGCACAAGCCTGTGGCTTGAGGACTCCTGACACTGTGGAGTCCGTGAGTCGGGCACCCTTCCGCATCGTCTCAAGAAGCCGGCTTGAGGGCTTCTCCGATTCTCCAAGGGACCTGAGACAAGTAAAATGCAGAAGTTGGGATCCCCGGCTGGTGTCCGTGGGGGACACTGGGAGGGTCAAGGTGGGCAGAATGCCAGGGCCTAATGTCTTTGTCTTTGAGAAAGGAGAAGCTTAGAGAGCTTTCTTGTGGTCTGAAGATCCACCTTTTCACATTCACCAGTGACATTAGAGCAACACTTATTTGTCAAATAGAAATTTTGTGGGGTTCATCAGGAAAAGATAGAATGTTGGTTTAATTTTATTATACATTTGTGGGGGATATTTTAAGTTTTTTTTTTTTAATGTGGACCGTTTCTAAAGTTTTTTGAATTTCTTACAATATTACTTCTGTTTTATGTTTTTGACTTTTTGGCCACAAGGTATGTGGGATCTTAGTTCCCGATCAGATGTCGAACCTGCACCCCCTGCGTTAAGAAGTCCCAACTATTGGACCACCTGGGAAGTCCCTACATTCTTGCTTTTAAGAAAAAACACAAGTCATGATGGGAATTCTTATCTAACCGTAGATTAGCGGGTCCCCGTTGGCTGGGTTGCTGTGTGTTCACTGGCACAGGAGTCCACAAGAGTCAAGATTTATCGAGCACATGCTTCCTGCCGGGTGCTTTCTATAATCTTACTCTAACAGCCCTGGGAGACTATGCCATCACACAGATTTAAAACATGACCACCCAAAGCTCAGAGAAGCTACAAACCTTGCCCAGGATCTCACGCCCCAACCTGGTCCAGCACTCTCACCAGGAGGCCTGCCCGTCCCAAGCCCCTCATAGCACGTCTCTGGGTGGCAGGGCAGGGCGGATGCCCACGTATGCTGCACCCGCAGGGCTTCTGACTTGCCTGAGTTTCCTTGGCTCCTTCTCCTAAGCTCACTGGCCGCAGTAACGAGTGAGCACTGGACGTGTAAGGAGACGCAGCAGGTTGTAGCCAGACGTCCTCCTGGCCTCTGGGCTTGGTCCCTCCTTCAGGATCATCTGAGCTGGCACAAGGCCTCCCAGGTCATGGGCTATGGTGTGCAGCCAGCGCCGAGCCCTTGGGGCAGGTGGAAACGCCTCTGGGAGTACTCTCCCAGGGCAGAGTCACTGGATACTCTTGTCTTTCAAGAATATAAACAAACTCTTCCTTTTTCTTTTTTTAACAGCCACCAATAAGATCTTGTGCAATCTGACATTAGTTTCCAGAAATTAACTGGAAGATATTTATGGAATTTACTGGATTTGAAGGAAATGACAAGATGTGGAAGCACAAACATCTCGCAAATCTGGAAAGACTCCTCAGGAGGAGGGAGGGCGTCTGCTGCTGCTGCTGAGTCCCTGCAGTCGTGTCCGACTCTGATCGACCCCATAGACAGTCTCCCACCAGGCTCCCCCGTCCCTGGGATTCTCCCGGCAGGAAGGCTGGAGTGGGTTGCCGTTTCCTTCTCCAGTGCATGTCAGTGAAAAGTGAAAGTGAAGTTGCTCAGTCGTGTCCGACTCTCAGCAACCCCATGAACTGCAAGGAGCGACATTTCTATATTTTGTGGGTTTTTTCTTTTTTTTTTTTTTGATACGTGGCAGAGCATATGGGACCTTAGTTCCCCCTGCAGGAATTGGAACTCCACCCTGCAGTGGAGGCGTGGAGTCTTAGCCACTGGACCACAAGAAAATCCCCGTGGAGAGATGTCCCCAATCTTGTGGCTGCCTTCCGTGAAATGCAGCTGCAGAGATGGTTGCAGAATATTAGAAACAAATCGGTTGCTGGTAACACCTTAGGTAGGCCTGCAGAGATGGCCCAGCAAACTCTTTTTTGGCCCAACGTTGTGACTATAGCCAGTATCCTGGATGGATGGGAGCTGAGTTTTTTTCCCAGTTCTGATCCCATTGGAAACTTCATGAATCCCAGACGCAGCTGTGGCCCTTCTCCACAGAGATTCTCTATAACCTTCCGGTGGAGAGGTCCGCGCTGCATGTCAGCAGAAGTGCTGCTCTGCCAGGGCAGGGTGGGTCGGGGCACTGCCTGTGGTGTGGCAGAGCCGGATCCCAGGGGGCGGCTGACTGTACTGTATGTTTAAGAAAAAAAAGGGTTTCCTGTGGCACAAGGAGCTCCGTTTGTGCTCTGGGACTACTTAGAGGGGGAAGATAGGGTGTGTGGGAGGGAGGGTCAAAAGGGAGGGGAGGTATGTGTACCTATGGCTGTTTGTTTCTTGTACAAGAGAAACTAAGAACATTGGAACGTAATTATACACTTGGTTGTTTTTTTTAAAGAATGACGTCCAATAGAGACCAGATTGAGTTGTCAAGGGGTAGGGGGAATGGGGAGGGATGAAGTGGGAGGTTGGTGTTAGCAGATGGAAGCTTTTTAATATAGAGATCCACAGTGTCCTACTGTATAGAACAGAGAACTTTATTTCCTATCACACTATATTTAATGTGACAAGTCATGAGGGAAAAGAATATTAAGAATGTATATATGTCTAACTGTCACTCTGTTGGACAACATTGTTAATCAACTATCCGTTCAGTTCAGTCGCTCAGTTGTGTCCGACTCTGCGACCCCATGGACTGCAGCACGCCAGGCTTCCCTGCCCATCACCAGCTCCCGGAGTTCACTCAGACTCACGTCCATTGATTTAGTGACGCCATCCAGCCATCTCATCCTCGGTCGTCCCCTTCTCCCGCCTTCAATCTTTCCCAGCATCTGGGTCTTTTCCAGTGAGTCAGTTCTTCGCCTCAGGTGGCCGAAGTACTGGCGTTTCAGTTTCAACATCAGTGCTTCCAGTGAACATTCAGGACTGATTTCCTTAACGCGAATAAACATTGAGTAAAAGAAAAAGATTCCCAGCATGCTCGGGGCCAGCGGCGTCGGCGCGCGCGCGGTTGCCTAGCGACCGGGCGGGTCCCGGAAGGCCGCCGGCTTGGGGGCGGGATTTCCGGGGCGGCGGTTGCATCAGATTCTGGGAAGCCGCGGTCTCCGCGAGTGCGGGCTTCGGGTGATGGCAGGGTCCTCCGCGGAGCACGGTGAGCGCGCGCGAGGGGCGGGCGGGGCAGCCGCGGGCCGCGCGGGAGCCGGGGGCGCCGGGGCGCAGAGGGGCGGGCCCCGGGGCGCGCAGGGGGCGGGCCCGGACCCCCGGGTTTTCCCCGGCGGGCGCGCTCCTCCAACCCCGTCCCGGGCCCTGCCGGGGCCGCCCCTCCCCAGGCCCTCGCAGAGCTCGAGGCCGCCGGGTCCCCCTGCGCCCCGACCCCGGGGGCTGGTTCTGCGTTCCCCTGCCGGCCCCTGGGCCGGACCGCACCGCCTCCTGCCCCCTGGGATTTGGGGGGACAGGCCCAGCCCCAGGGTCGTTTGGGGCCGCCCGACCCCCGTTGACACTTAGGAACGTGGGGCCGAGGGAGCCGGACGCGGACCCACGGGAAGGGGATGGGGCTTCACGAAGGCTGTCATCTGCGGCTGCAAGCAGTGGCCACGGGGACCTGCCCGGTCGCGGCGTTGCTGCTCCCCCTTAATCGCCGCCCCCGGGGTTCCGTGAGCGTCTCAGGCTCTGTCCCCACGGATCACTCGTGTCACCAGGCGGGAGACAAGCCGCCCCCAGGCAGCCTCCGGGGCATGCTGATTCCCTGCTCGCCCTCCCTCCTGCAAGATCGCGGGGTGCCAGATAGAGCGGAGATAGTCGGCGGATTCCGGAGTCCGGGGCAAGCTTTCCTTGGGAAGCACTCTCAGGTGTCGTTTTTACTCTCTGGCTGCCCTGCTTAGACTGTACACACTTCGCTGGCCTCTGGAGTCCCCCCTTGCTCCTGGGATTCCTGGCAGGGAGCTCTAAGCAGCTGGACCCGGTGACGTGGGAGGCCCCTGACAGGGTTGCTGGGGTACCCACCATCCAGGCACCCCACATTCCACCGGACAGGTGTGCCTGCATTCCAGCACTGGCTCCACCCACCCAGATCCTCGGCCCTCGGAAGTCCACCCGGACTCCTGAAAAATAGCAGCTTGGTTGATAGCCCAGTCTCTGGGGCCGGCAGGGCTGGGGTTCCACCTCTGCCCCTTCCTCACGTGGGGCAGGTTTAAAAAGATGCAGTGAGCCTTATAGTGGTTGGTAGAGGTTAAGAACACTTGGCTGAAATGGGTGCTGTCCGGGTTGAAAGCCCAAGATTGTTTCTTTTCTTCCTTCCTCGGTCTCTCTCTTCCTTTTTCATTTGAGATCAGAAATGACAAATTCAGTTTTTTAGTTCTTTTGAACTGCTTCAGAACTGGGGATTTTCAGAGCCTTAGTAAGAATTGCCCTGTTTTTGGAAGATTGCTGTGTAAAGATTAAGCTGTCTGGGTGGCTGACAGGTTGTCCTCATCCTAAAATTAAGGGCCACAGCTCCTAGCCCACACTCTGCCCTCTCTTGTTTTAGAGGTGACGCCCGCCCCCCACCCCCACCTCCCCACATACACCCCTTGTCTAGGCTTTTCTCAAAGACAAGAACCTCGGACCATCCCCTGAGGAAACAGGAAATGAAATGGTAAGGGCTTCATACAGCTGCCAGAGTTCTAGATGCTCCTGGTTTCCGGGTTCCGAATGCTTTTTTCCCCCTCAAGGTTAGAATCATCGATAGTGACCATCTTCCCAGAATTGTTAAGGAGTCCCTCATTTAGAATAATCTTCCCATTTTGTATCGTCTTTCTTAAGTTGGTGGTCCCCTGCGATGCCACTGGGGTTAAAGTTTCTCCTTTGTAGCTTGAACACCAGGCCCGTTCCTGGGTGTTTTAGAAAGTTGAGTCTCATCCCTCGTGACCCCCAGGGTGGACTGAGCGCATCTCAGAGGCCTTGCCCTGCAGGTCAGGCCTCTTCGGTGGCGGTGAGTTGGGTCAGACTTGCAGTTTAATTTTTTATACTGTAGAATTCAAAGTTGTTCAGTCACTCAGTCGTGTCCAACTCTTTGCCACCCCCATGGACTGCAGCGCACCAGGCCTCACTCTCCTCCGTGATCTCTTGGAGTCTGCTCAGATTCATGTCCATTGAGTCAGTGATGCTCTCTAACCATCCCATTACAATACAGGAGCACTTAGCATTCTTCTCAGCATGAGTCTGTGCTGAACACATCTGTGGGGGCCTGTCATCCTCAGAGCACGCCTTTGTGGTTAATACTACCCTTGCCGTGCAGACAGGAGTCCTGGGTTTCAGAGCAGGTGAGTGGTTTGTCTGAGGTCACACAGCTTGCCAGGGCCTGTATGACAGTAGCAGCGACCCTGACTACTCTGTCTTGGGGAGTCTGTTCAGATCAGCACCAAATGCCCCAGTTTCAGAGTGGGTCAGGGCAGACAAGGGGAGCAGGCTATATTTTCTATGTTTCTCAGAGAAAACTGAAATGCACGTGTGTGTAGACTACAGATATTTGCTCATCCATGCACTCGTGTCTCCTGGTATTCCCAGTCTAAGAGTCGGGGGAGATAGTGTCCTTGGGTGGCGATGAAAGCGCCCAGTGTCCACACTCCCACCCCGCCCCACCCCTCCCCGGGCAGTGGTGCCATGCAGACACGTGTGTCCGGGCATCAGCTGGTGATGTGCCCCAGGACTAACGAGTGCCCCGTGAGGGCTCACACCTGCTGTTTCGGGGGGAGCATGTCCAGGAGTTCACAACAGCGTGCTGACACGGATGTGCTGCTCCATCCGTGCAGGAGATGCGCCTCACAGCAGGGCACTTCCGTAGGCCTGCCGCTTGGTTCATTCGGGGGTGTGCTTTGGGCACCGGCTCTGCTGGACGCTGCTGGGCATGGGGGTGCGGCCGGGGGCAAGGTCGGGCATCGGGCCTTCCTCGGCTTAACGTCCAGCGGGAAGGGGTGGCCGGAGCTCAGAAGCCCAGCGCTGCCCCGGCATGGACCATTCCTTTCTTGGTCACTTCCCCGTGTGCGTGCTGCTGGCTGGCCCGAGTCTGCGGAGGTGGTTCAGGGCCCGGGCCCCTTCCTCTGAGGCTGCAGAATCTGGCAGAACCTCGGCGAGTCCTCCCCTTCCGGCCGCCCACAGCAGGGTGGAGCATGGTAGATCACTGTGGAGACGCTGCTGGTCCAGGTCTAGACGCGGCGGTGGGCATCCATCCATCTTCTGGCCAAGCCCAGCCCTGCAGCCCAGAGACGGAGTGCCTGGGTCTGGGGGAGGGCCTGGCTGCAGGGAAGACAGGTGGCAGCAGAGCCGGGTTTGGGAGCTGAGCCTCCGGGAGAAAGGGGCCAAGGGGCCTGGCAGAGGGCACTACAGAGAGCACTCTCCCCTGGCAATGAGACCTGAGGACTGCTGCGTTGCTTTCGAGCAAGTTCCTGAGGCCAGAGGGTGGGGGAGGGCTGGAGATGGCTACAGGCCATGGTCTGCAAGGGCCTGGAGCCATTTGCAGATTGTGGGTCTTGCCTTTGAGCCCTGGCAAGGCGTCTGCCCCCTCCCCCGTGTGGACTGAAGCAGGGAGACCAGGAAGTCCCCGAGACGCTGGTGACCCGTGGCCTGGGCAGTGGCAGCAGTGGCCATGAGAAGTGGATGGGTTGGGGCGGACCGGGTCGGGTGCCGGGTTTGCTGGGGGGAAGGTGGCCATGCCGTTCCCTGAAACCCAGGTTGGAGGCAAGACATGATGCCTGGGGCCACCATGCGGGCAAGTGACACCTGGACGTCCGGGGCTGTGCTCAGGGAGGTGGGGGCCCTCACTCTCAGGAGAGAGTGGCATTGCCGCTATGCGGGAGAGCAGGGGTGCATGTGTCTCTCTGGTCCCCCAGAGCCCTATGGGGGGGATGCTTTTGTTCCAGAAGGCTTCTCAGATTGGGAACACCCCAGGAAAGAGAAATGGGCCTGAAGGGGTCCCCCGTGACAGGTGGTGGCAGAAGCGGGTTTGGGAGCTGAAAGGGCCTTTGCAGGAAGGGCCTGACCCTCAGGGCCGCGTGCTCCTGGGGCCTTGCAGCCAGCGAGGGATGGGTGCAGACCCCCACTGCACCCAAGCTGGTCTTGGAACAGAAACAGACCTGGCCTGGGTGCTTAGGAGGAAGGCATGCCTGCTGGGGAGGGGTCTGAGCATCAGCAAGCTGCCTGCGGGATCTTAGCCACTGAGGTTGGCAGGGCAGGGCCCAGGGGAGCCGCCTTACCCCCAGGCTCTGATTCTGAAGGTCTCCGGAGGCATGGATCGGGTGCTTCTCTTAGCTGGCAGTGCTTCCTTGTCCCGGGGGCTTCCCCGAGCGAGCGAGAGCCTGGCTGGAAAGGAGCAGGAGGTGGGCGGGGGGATGGGCGTTGGCAGGCACAGGCGGCTGTACCCGCTGCAGGGAGGGAAGGAGCTGGGAGGCCACGGCCGGTGTGACTTGGGTTCCTCACCTGGCTCTCGGATTTGTGTAAGTTCAGTTAAGCATTTTCTAAACCGTGATGACCACGGTGCACGTTCAGGGCCTTCCCACAGTAAGAAGCTGTGTGTCTGGATGGCCCCGCAGTGGACAGGCGGACGCGATTCTGGGAGTCGCTGTGTGTGCGCAGGGCTTCTGGGGGAGGGGTTCGGGGAAGCGATGGGCGCCCCGCTTCTGAGTACACTCATTGCCTTTGGCATCATGGGCCCACCGCCAGACTGCAGTCTGGCCCAAACCCACAGCCACTTGAAAGCTGACCTATTTTTAAATTTGTTTCCTCAAGTTAGGCTGGAACGCAGCTACCACACCGACCCGATGACTGGCCCTCTGCCCCGCGGGCTCCCTGCTCCAGACGGGACTCTTAGTGATAAATGCGTGTGTGATCCCTGGGTAAACTCCTCCAGGGCCATTTCAGCAGTAATAACACAGGAGCGAGTAAAATAATAATGATGATAATAACAGTAGCTGGTGGGCGCTGGCTGTGCGCCCGGCAGTATTTCAAACAGTTACAAGTGTAATCTCGCCAACACCGCAGCTTTACGAGCGTGCGTGCATGCGTGTGCGTGGGTGCGTGTACACCTGTTTACCTGGGAGGGGGTCCGCCCAGCCGGGGAGGGGTGCAAACCCGCCGAGCCCTTGTCCCCTGACCTGCTTTGTTAGCGCTTTAAAGCCATCCGGTTGGTGAAACGTTTGACGTGTTTTTCTTATTGTGAAAAGGACCTGTGCTTATGCAGAAAACGCGGGCAGTGAGAGAAAAGAGGGAGCCTAAACGCCCCGGGAGCACCTCAGCACAGGGCAGCCACTGTCCAGGTCGGCGGGTCCTAGGGGGTGCCTCTTCCCTGGCGTTCACCCAGAGTGAGGGCAGTCTGTCTGTCCAGTGCAGTTCCGGGGGCACGAGGTGGGGGGTGCGGGGGCGCGGGGGGCAAGGCTTCTCTGTGCTCCGGCCCAGGCCACTGCAGCAGAGACGGGGAGGGTGGGCTTGGGGGGCGATGCAGGGCAGCCAGGTGCTCAAGGGCGATGTAGCCCCTCCGGGACACTCACTGGCCTTCCCCTCAGCTCTGTCCACCCTCCGGCAGGCCCTCAAGGTAGCTTCCTGAACTGAGTCAGTCTCACCCAGCGCGAGAGAGGAGCACGCAGTCAGTGTTGGGAAGCGGGCGGGGTGTCCGTGTGTCATGAACTACCGCTTGGGGGGGATGAGACAGCAGCGGGAGGGGCCAGGCCCCGAGGTGAGGGCCGGTGAGGGCCGGCTCCTGCTGGCGCAGTCAGCACCGCCTCCCAGCTTGGCGCGTCTGTGGAAGGAAGCGAGACCAGCCCCCTCCCCACGGCCACGGGGCCTGGTGCCTCCGCCTGCCCCGCCCCCCGCAGGAGGCAAGGGCACCGGCCAGTGGCTGGAGCCGTGACACGGGGTCACGCAGTGACCGGGGGGCAGGAGGGGGCGGCGAGCGGCTTGGTGGGGCCGGGGCGAGATCTCAGGGTGGTCAGGATCCAGGGCCTTCTGCTGGCAGAGGCTGCCGGCTGGTCCTCGCTCAGGCTGGGGTTCTGTCTTCCCACACCAGTCCTCGTGGCTCCAAGGCAGAGCAGCGGCCTCGGGCCCCTGCCAGGGGCAGGCCTGTGCCAGGCGCTGGCCAGTGGGCTCCTCTCCGGGCAGGTGGAGCTGCCTCGAGCATGCGTTTTGGGACGGGCTGCAGGCCTCCTCGGTGCTGGGCCTTGGCCGCTGGAAGCCTGGCCAGTGCGGGTTTGGAGAGCTCTGTGGTTCTCACCGCTGCCCATAGCCCACCCGGGGTGAGGGGACCGGTCAGCACCGGCCGTCTGGCACCCAGTGCCTAGCAGGGATGTGTGTGTGTGTGTGTGTAATTGAGAAACTCTGTGTGTGTGTGTAATTGAGGTGAAAATTAGCAGCCTGCGTGTGTGTAACAGTCAGCACTGGCCCTCCGGCACCCAGTGCCTAGCAGGGATGTGTGTGTGTGTGTGTGTGTGTGTGTGTGTGTGTAATTGAGGTGAAAATTAGCAGCCTGTGTGTGTGTGTGTAACGGTCAGCACTGGCCCTCCGGCACCCAGTGCCTAGCAGGGTGTGTGCGTGTGCGTGCGTGCGTGCGTGCGCACTTGTGTAATTGAGGTGAACATCACCAGCTGTGCGGTCAGCCAGCTCAGTGTGCAGCTCATGCGTCTGTAACTCTCACAGCCTGCCGCAGCCACGTTTGGTTCTGAAACATCATTGTCCTGCCTGGAGCCCACAGGCAGTCGCTCCACACCCGTCCCCCCGCCCGTCCTCGGCGTCTCCTGCCCGGAAGGGGGAGCCCTGGCCCCGATCCTGGGCTCGCCCAGGCCCCCGGGCCCACTGACACGCGTCCTCTGTCTTTGCAGCTCCCGACTACAGGGCCATCCTGGGCATTAGTGACGAGGCGGTCCGGGTGCGGGCGCTGGATGCTCATCTCAGCACGCGTAGCTACGTGCAGGGCTTTGCCCTGTCCCAGGCGGACGTGGACGCCTTCAGGCAGCTCTCGGGCCCTCCGGCCGACCCTCAGCTCTTCCACGTGGCCCGCTGGTTCCGGCACGTGGCCGCGATCCTGGGTGGCCCCCGCACCGCAGGCCCGCCCTGCGGGCTCCAAGCAAGTGAGTAGCAGAGCAGCTTCTGGCCGTGAGACCCTCCTTGCTGGCCGTGGGGGAGCAGCTGGCCTGGGGGAGCAGCTGGCCTGGGGGAGCAGCTGGCCGTGGGGGAGCAGCTGGCCGTGGGGGAGCAGCTGGAGCGCCCCAAGGGGAGGTTAGGATGAAACCGGAGGTGTCAGCCCCCGAATATCATGACCCCGCACTGCTGTGGTGGACCCACTGGCCGGGTGGGGGCCCGCCTTGGCCATCAGCTCCCTGACCCCGCTTGGACTTGACTTGCTTCTCCTTAAGTTTTCCCCGAGGTCACAGGTGTACGCATCCACCATCGGGTCCTGAAGCGGCGTTAGTGGTGTGAACCCTGGGCACCCAGAGCGAAGGCATTTCTGGGCTTTGAGAGGAGGGGGGCTCAGAGCTCTTGCTCCCCCGCCGGCCCTGGTTGTGGTGTGCAGGGGGCATCTGGCTTCTGGGTGGTCTCCCCTCCCATGAATCTGTAGATAAATCCGTAGTGGCTGGTGCCCTCAAGCAGCTGTCCCCCCAGCCTGGCTTGGGGTGTGCACCCCCTAGAGCGGGAGGCCGGGGGGTCCACCTGTGGTCTCGGTGGTCCCTGCTGGGCTGGGCAACTGCGGGGTCTTTTCTAGATCCTTCAGCTAGGATGATCCCCTGGAGAAGGAAACGGCTACCCACTCCAGTACTCTGGCCTGGAGAATCCCGTGGACTGTATGGTCCGTGGGGTCGCAGAGTCGAGTGAGCGACTTTCACTTTCACGTGGGACGCTGGGGACCTGCCCTCTGCTGGTCCCCTCTTTAGGGGTGGAGGCGGGGTGGGCTTTGGTTTCTGGGGGGATCCTGCCGCAGACGCCCCTTCCCCAGTGGAGGCGGTGCTTCTCCCCAGGGCATGGGCTCCGGGGTTGGGTCAGGGTGGGCAGGGCGCAGCCTTGGCGTGGCCATCTGTCTGGAGCTGCAACCTCCAGCCTGGAGCTTGAGGGGAGAGTGACACAGGCGCCCACTGGGAAGGGCGTGTGTGGGTTCCCCAGGGCAGGGAGGCCTTCCTGGTGCCCCGACACGGATGCCTCCAGGGAGCCCGCGGGGACCCCGAGTGGCAGGATGCCTGGTGGACTGGGGCTGAGAACCCTCAGGGTCGGTGTCCTCTGCTGAGTCCTTGGCTGTCAGTGGCCGAGCGTCTGCCTCGCTGGTGCGTCTGATGTCCCCCAGCCTGTCCTGGGCGACCCCTGCCCTGGGGCGTGCTCTGCTGCCCCCCACTGCCCCATCCCCCTCCCAAGAGGAGCTTCAGGGCCTGCTCTTCCCCACAGAGGGCGGCTCACAGCCCCACGGGTCCCCAGGATGTGACCCTCCGAGCCGCCCCTCTTGCAAGGCTGCGGTGTGTGTGGCGCCCGGGGCACGCAGATGCGGGCTGGCACGTCCCCTTTGTCCCCGCACCCCTGACCCCCTCTCTGCCCGGAGCCTCATTCTCCAGGCCTTGGTGAGCCGGGTGTGCTGTGCTGGTGGTGTGCTCGTGGGTCAGGGCTGCGTTTCTGCATGTGCCTTGGCGGGGGTGCTGTTCCCAACCAGCCGGAGGAAGGCTGGGCACAGCTGAGGGGCTGCGCCCGGCAGAGACCATCGGTCCCGGGCATGGGGCAGTGGGTCCCCAAAGCCTCTGGCGACCCTCCCTTTTCATTAAGCCGGGACCCCAAGGACACCTCCCGACTCTCCCTTTGGCCAGGGGATTTTGAGTGCCAATCTCTGTGACTGCTTACCAGCTCTTGGGCAGTAGCTGCTCCGGGGTCGTGGAGGTCCGAGTGTGACCCCATGTCCTGAAGGGCGTCCCTCTGGCCAGGCCCCTGTCTGTGCCCGCTGCTGGGTCCTGTCGCTGCCGCCCCCTTGCATGAGCCTTCAGTCCTGCGAGCCCCGCCTTCACCCCGGCTCTGGGCGCGCGTGTGGGCGCCTCCGGCCAGCTCCCCGTCACCCCCCGTGGCAGCAGCGTCTCTTGTGCAGGGACCTGCAGCATCTCGGTCGGGGGAGCGGCAGGCGGCGTCCCAGAGGGCCCCGAGGAACGTCGAGAGTCGCCGGCTGTGTTTCCGGTGAGGCCTGGCCGGCCGCTGACCACAGGAGCCCTTCCGTGTGTCCGCGACTTGGGCCTGGAGTTGGGGGCTGCTGGGTGGCTCTGTCTGTCCCCTCCGCACCCGCTGGTGTGCACGCACACACGCATGGTCGCACATACACACACTGCCGTCTCCCACTTTCACCGGTCAGTGTATCCTCTGGGTGGCCCGAAGCCAGGCCCAGGGCTGCGTTTACCGTGACCCTCGGGGACCAGCGGGCAGTCCTCTGGTGGCAGGACAGTCGCCTCGCAGACACAGCAGCGGTGTGTGGGCGGCACTGAGACCAGGAGCCTGTGCCCGAAGGGGTGCAGGGGGCACGCAGGCAGCCGAGCTCGGCCAGGTTAGGCGTGCAGCAGTTCCCCGGGGTGTCGGGAGGGTCACCGGTGCCCCGAGTGGGGGTGGAGGGTGTAAAGACTTGGTGTCTCTCCTGGAGCCTCGGGACACAGCTACCCCCAATCCCACCCACCTCCCAGGCCCTCGTTGCAGTCCAACAGGCCGGCCCTTCGTGCAGTGGGACGCTCGGGCTCACAGCCACAGGGCAGGGAAATGGCCAGGAGGAGATGATGGGGGTCAGGGAGGAGGGCGGGGCGTCCCTGGTGACTGTAACCAGAGGAGGCTGGGCTCCGTGAGCCCCCTCCCCACCCCCGTGATGTGCCCGCAGGCTGTTCCCAAAGGCTCTGGGACCAGGGTGGAGCCCTGGGCTCTGCATCAGAGCCGAGCTCGGGAGCCCGCATGTTCCGGGGGTGGGGAGCCGGCCGCCCACTGGTGGAGATGAGCCTGGGCCGCAGGCCATGCTACTGACCATCTGCGGCCATGGGCCAGCGGCTGTTTCTAGTCTGACCCGGTTCCTGGGCCTGGAGGTGGTCCCCATCCCCCAAAGCCTCCAGAGAGGTGTCCTCACGGGAATGGCCGGGCATCGGTCCAGCCCCGTGGCCTGCCTGTGCGTCTCCGGCCGTGCGGGTGCACCGTGCTTGGAGCCAGCGGCGGGAGGCGGGTGTGGCGAGCCGTCTCTGGCCCAACAGGAAGGGGTTGTGGGATGCGCTGCTGCTCAGATGTGAGCAAGCAGAGCGGGGGTTGGGGGCGGTGGCACTGGATCAGGCCACACCGTCAGAGCCCCATGGTATTACTTCATCCCGCACTGACCCAGCTGTGCTTTCCCTCCAGCAGGTAGAGGGCGGCGGGCACAGCCTGCGTGGTCTCCTCCAGCCAGGTCCGAGCCGTGCCAGCTCCGCCTGTACAACAGCCTGACCCGGAGGAAGGTAGGGGGCTGCGGGTGGTGGGGGTGGCTCTGGAGGACCCCTTGGCTGGTGGGGGAGCGTCCTCCGCAGGGCTGTGTTCGGGACCGCGCGTGCACACCGGTGTGGCACACCTCGTGGGGCTGCCCTCAGCTTCCTGGCTCTAGGTGTGCCCAGGGCCAGGAGTCTGCATGCCCTCGGGGGACACGTGGTGGCACCTGCGGTCACAGTGCCAGCCGAGTGGGGCCCGTGGCTGTCGGCAGCCCGGCAGGCATGAGGGCGAAGGCAGGTTGGCCCTGGACTGGTCAGGGCTCGCTCAGCGGGATCAGAGGCTCCAGGGGTTTTGCCCAGGGCTGACGCATTTCTGTGGGCCAGCACCCTGAGCAGACGGGCAGCAGGGTCCCCCTCAGCCAAGCAGAAGTAGTCCCCGCAGCCCCGACGCGGCCCTCTGGACTCTGGCCAGACGCTCTCCTTCCTGCGCCTGAGAGCCCTCCCCACCCGCTGCCCTGGGGCTGGCCCAGGCTGGGGCTGTGGGGCGAGGCGGGCCCCTCTCCAGGGCTGTGTGTCCTCCTGGTTGGGAACAGCGGGCCCTGAACTGACCTGAGACCTTGGGCAGCCGGCTGGAGGCCTCACGCCCGAGGCCGGATCCTCCAGGAGTGTGGGCCCCCGGCAGCTGGGTGAGGAAAGCTCACGTTGCTCTGGGAGCGAGTGCTGGACAGTCAGCGCGCTCGGCTCTGGCCCGGCTCACAGCAGGTCCCTGAGGAACGGAGGCTGCTCTCGTTAAAGCAGCAGAATGGGGGCGCCCGTCTCCTTGACCCCCGGCCTGTGTCCGTGAGTGGAGGCCCAGGGAGGAGGGGGCCTGCTCCCTGGGCCCCTGGGTGGTGGAGCTCACGGTCGCGGGTCCAGTGCGGCGCCCCAGCCCCAGCCCGGACCGTGGCTTGCTTCAGGCTACGCGGTCCTGTGAACGTGCGCGAGCCGCGCGTGGCCGGCAGTGGTCCTGCGCCCCTCGTGACGGTCATTCCCTCCTTTCCACCCAAGGACGTGTTTGTGCCGCAAGACGGAAGGAGGGTGACTTGGTACTGCTGCGGGCCCACCGTCTACGACGCCTCGCACATGGGGCACGCCAGGTAGGAGCGGAGGCGCGGCGCCCAGTCTGCAGGTGGCAGCTCCTCATTCCGCTAATGCTCTACGGGGAAAAGCTAGCGTCCAGGCAGCCAAGCAGAAGTAGTCCCCGCAGCCCCGACGCGGCCCTCTGGACTCTGGCCAGACGCTCTCCTTCCTGCGCCTGAGAGCCCTCCCCACCCGCTGCCCTGGGGCCGGCCCAGGCTGGGGCCGTGAGGCGAGGCGGGCCCCTCTCCAGGGCTGTGTGTGCGGTGCTGCAGGTGGAAAGGCGGGCCCCTCTCCCGCACGGCGCGTGCTGCGCGGGTGGAAAGGCGGGCCCCTCTCCCGCGCGTGCTGTGCGGGTGGAAAGGCCTGTCTCCCGTCGCTGCAGGTCCTACATCTCCTTCGATATCCTGAGAAGAGTGCTGAGGGATTACTTCAAATTCGACGTCTTCTACTGCATGAACATCACGGACATTGACGATAAGGTGAAGGGAGTTCTTAGGATTAAATTTTAAATACAGAGGATGGCACAGGGGAAGAAACGGTAAGTTAGTAAGCCCACGTTGGCTCAGCCAGCTCAGCTCCGTGCACGCTGTTTGAACCCCACCCTGCCCCCCGTGGGACTTGTGGTGTATGTGGATGACGCTTTGTGTTCACCTGCTTTGATGCTGTTGAAAACCCGGGTACATGTGAGCAACCCCCGGGGCGGGGGTGCGGAAGGGTGGGCTCCGGCTGACCCCGCTCAGAAGGGCGAGGGGGAGCCGCGTTCTCGGATGGCGTCTGTAGCAGCCAGGACGCCTACCGCCCCTGGCTCAGGGTCGCCCTCTGCGCGGGCACTGGGCACTGCCCGGCTGACCCCGCTTCCCTCCTCTGCGCCCAGATCATCAAGAGAGCCCGGCAGAACTACCTGTTCGAGCGGTACCGGGAGACGCAGCCCCCGGCAGGGCAGCTGCTGGAGGACGTGCGAGCCGCCCTGCAGGTGGGTCACTGCTGCTCCGGGTCCCCATGTCCCCCGGTCCACCCCATCCCCAGCACAGGGGCCGTCGTCAGCAGGCTCCATGACACTCAGGGTGACGAGGTCTCCGTCATGGAGCTCCTCCGGGCCGTGGGGAAAACCACCAGCAGAGACACCCGAGGGTGGGCAGGGCCGGGGGGCGGGGAGCGTGACCACTCCTGC
Organism: Budorcas taxicolor; assembly: GCF_023091745.1. Taxonomy (NCBI): domain Eukaryota; kingdom Metazoa; phylum Chordata; class Mammalia; order Artiodactyla; family Bovidae; genus Budorcas; species Budorcas taxicolor. The sequence goes on from NC_068934.1 coordinate 49,296,053, forward strand.
CACTTACGGGAGACGCCCAGCGCCGGTCACCGTGGTCAGCGCTGACCTGGGAACCTTCCCCATGGAGTCACAACCGAATCAAAGGCTTGTGACCAAGAGGCGAAGCTGCCAGGCTTCTTAAGTGGGTGGTCCTGGAGGTTTTCAGAGTTATCTGCGTCAATTAGTTCTCTCCAGTCTAACATTTTGTTTTGAAAAAAACAGTATTACAGATGGTGGTTATTTTGAGGTCAGATAAGACAAGTTCTTTTTCTTAATCACCATCTTTAGTAATTAGAGTAATTATGCTTATGATGTATTCTCTCCGTCAGAAAAAATAGAAATAAAATTAGAGCTTAGCAGTCATCCTTTAGGCTGAGCGGTGAGGCTTCTGTGATGGAGGCGTCGTGGGGGAGACCTCTGTGTCCCGGGCGGGGCCTTAGGGCAGCTGCCTCAGTCCAGGGTCACGTCAGAGGGACGGGCCCCGCGACCTTAGCACCACCTGCCTCTTGGGGACATGCGGGATGACGCCCTGGGGACACAGACCGCCGGAGGCCCTGGGCGGGGGGCAGGCCTGGCCTCTTCCGCGTGGAGCCCGCAGCGAGAGCGGGGCTCTGCTGAGCGGGGCTAACGGCGTGGCCTCTCCTCATACGCACAGCCGTTCTCCGCGAAGCTGCAGGAGACTGCGGACCCAGACAAGAGACAGATGCTGGAACGCCTGCAGCGCGCGGTGGCGCAGGCCGCGGAGCCGCTGGAGGGCGCGCTGCGGGCCGGGCAGGCCGGGCAGGAGCTGGACGGCCCCGTGCAGGTGAGGCTGAGGTGCGTCCCGTCAAGGCGGCGCCCTCGGCAGGCGCGGGGGCCCGGCTTCCCAGGGTTATTCCACTGCTTGTAGCAGCGCCGCCTGGGGAAGCCGAGCGGAGACCCCGCGGGTCCCCCTTGGGCGTGAGCGTGGTCAGCTGCCCCGTCCCGCGCCGCGCACCCGGTGCCCCCGCCGCCGCGCGCCCCGTCCCCCCTGCGCCGCGCGCCCCGTCCCCCCTGCGCCGCGCACCCCGTCCTGAGCAGCGCACCCGGTGCCCCCGCCGCCGCGCGCCCCGTCCCCCCCGCCGCCGCGCGCCCCGTCCCCCCCGCCGCCGCGCGCCCCGTCCCCCCTGCGCCGCGCACCCCGTCCTGAGCAGCGCACCCCGTGCCCCGCCGCGCGCCCCGTCCCCCCCGCCGCCGCGCGCCCCGTCCCCCCTGCGCCGCGCACCCCGTCCTGAGCAGCGCACCCCGTGCCCCGCCGCGCGCCCCGTCCCCCCCGCCGCCGCGCGCCCCGTCCCCCCTGCGCCGCGCACCCGGTCCCCCCTGCGCCGCGCACCCCGTCCCCCTCTGCGCACCCCGTCCTGAGCGGCGCACCCCGTGCCCCGCCGCGCGCCCCGTCCCCCTCTCGCATCCCTTCCTCCGCAGTCCCCGCCCTCTCCGGCCTGAGCGCCCCCGGGTCCCCCTGGCTCTTCTCCTCGACACCGGCGCCCCCTGCTGGCCGCTCACGGAAGGTGCAGAGGACCAGGTCGGGGAAGGTGCAGTGGTGTCGGGGGGCAGGCCTGCAAGGCCTCCCCTCCTGGGTGTGACGCGTCCTGAGCTTGGTGAGGGGTCGGGGGCACTGAGTCGTGGGGACGAGGCTTTCCCGCGCCTGCATCTGAGACCACACACAGAATCAGGGATGCCTCAGGCCGGCCAGAAGCCGGTTACATTTCTCTTTCCAACAGCAATGCTGGGAATTTTCTTGGGCGATTCCAGTAACGTCCTTGTTATTAAAATTCTACAGTACGTATAACATGCGGTTTCCCAGCTTAACCGTTTTTAAGCCCATTTATGTCGTGGGAACGCCACCACTGCTCATCTCCAGAAATGGTTTTCATTTTCCTGAACTGACACGCTGTCTCCGGGAAACGGTCACCCACCCCCAGCCCCTGGCCCCACCGTGCTGCTTTCCACCCTCGTGGATCCGGCTGCTCTTGGGACCTCACAGACATGGGATCATTCGGGATTCCTCCTCTAGTGGCTGGATTATTTCACGTAGCAAACTGTGCTCAAGGTCCATCCAGGTCGTAGCCCATGTCAGAGGGTCCTTTTCTTCTTGGGACTGAGTGATATTCCATCCTGTGGGCTGGACCATGTTTTGTGTATCCCTTCTTCTTTGATGAACATTGTTTTCGCCTTTGTTGTGACCTTTGCTACTGCAAACACGGTGTGAAGATCCCGGCTCCTTGTTCTTTTGTGTGTTTCCCCAGAGGCGGCTCGTACGGAGACTCAACCCAGTATTCTGAGGAACCGCTGTGTTAGTTCGCGGTAGTAAGTGTTCCTTCCTGACTTTGCAGGACATTTGGTCCACGCCAAGAGGTCCTGGAAGTTTGGTTCCCTGATAGCTCACTTGGTAAAGAATCCGCCTGCAATGCGGGAGACCTGGGTTCGATCCCTGGGTTGGGAAGATCCCCTGGAGAAGGGAAAGGCTCCCCACTCCAGTATTCTGGCCTGGAGAATCCCATGGTCTCCGTTTACCCTGGGTTCTCTCTTGGTGGTGTGCCTCGTGCAGGTCTGGACACGTGTGTGATGATGCGCCTCTGCCCTCGTGTCCTCACGCAGGGTAGGCTCCCTGCCCTGAAAGTCCTCTTTGCTCCTCCTGTTCCCTGCTCACCCGCAAACCCTGGTGGCCACTGAGCCTTGTACTGGCTTGAGTGTGGCCTTTTCTGAACATCACAGACTCGGAATATTGCAGTGTGTGCCCTGCCGAGATCGGCTGCTTTCACTTACTGATGTGAACTGAAGGTTCCTCCAGGTCTCACCAGGGCTTGAGGGCTAGTTTCTCTTTAGCACTCAAGGTCAGTCCACGTCTGGATGGACCACAGTGGACCTATCCATCCACCTACTGAAGTGCCCCTTGCTTGCTTCCACATTTTGGCACTGACTCCGAATACCCGTGTTATGTGTGGACGTAAATTTTCAGCTCCTTTGGGTGAACACCGAGGCGCTTAATTGCTGGACCACGTGGTGAGAGCGTGTGCAGTGTGTTCAGAAGCCCGCAAGCTTCCGAAGCGGCTGCACCCTCGCACCCCCAGCAGGGATGGTGCGAGTTGCGGCTGCTCCGGCTCCTCACTGGCGCTGGTGTCATTGGTGGTCAGCATTTGGCTGTTCTAGCACTCTTGCCTGGAGGATCCCATGGACGGAGGAGGCTGGTGGGCCGCAGTCCATAGGGTCGCTAAGAGTCGGTCGTGACTGAGTGACTTCACTTTCATGCATTGGAGAAGGAAATGGCAACCCACTCCAGTATTCTTGCCTGGAGAATCCCAGGGACAGGGGAGCCTCATGGGCTGCCATCTATGGGGTCGCACAGAGTTGGACACGACTGAAGTAACTTAGCACCAGCAGCAGTAGCTGTGCAGTGTGCTCTTGTTTGCATTTCCGTTTACCTGACGACACACGAGGTGGGACACCTGTAGGTATATTTGCCATCTTGTATCATGTTTGGCGGAGTGTCTCTTAGCGTCTTTGAGCCATTCTGCAATCAGGCAGTTTTCTCGGTATTGAGTTTGAGAGTGCTTTGTTTTGGATAAGAGTCCTTTATCAGACGTACCTTTTGCAAATAGTTTCTTCATGGCTTGTCTTTTCGTTGTCCTGACAGTGTCTTCCCCGGAGCAGAAAATTTTAATTGTAAAGGAATCCAGCCTATCAACTCTTGCTTTTCAAGAATCGTGCTTTGGTGGTGTTGGGAAGAAGTCATTGCCGAACCCAAGGTCGTCTAGGTTCCTTCCTGTGTTATCTTCTAGAAGTATCTTAGTTTCCCGCTTTCCACTGAGGCCTGGGTTCCAGTTTGAGTCAGCTCTTCCCAAGTGTGTGACGGCTGGCTCTGGACTCGTGGCTTCTGGACGTGATGACCAGCGGTCGAGCATAATTCCTCAGGGACTGTTTCTGCTCCTTTTTATTGCTTTTGCTCCTTTGTCGGAGAGCAGGTGACGGTGTTTAGTAGTCTGTTTCTGGACTGTTCTCTTCCATCACTTCACTTGTTAGCCCCACACCATCTGTTGTGTTTTTGCTGCGTCAGGCTGCAGGGTCATTGACTGTGGTACGTGGACTCTGCAGTTGTGGCACACGGCTTACTTGCTCTGCAGCATGTGGGATCGAAGTTCCCCGACCAGGGATCCAACCTGAGTGCCCTGAATGGCAGGCGAATTCTTACCCACTGGACCGTCAGGGCGGTCCCAGTGCCGCCTGTCTTGAGTGACGGCGAGTCTTGGGGTGGGGACGGTCAGTCCTCCGGCCTTGTTCTTCTGCTTCAGCGTTGTGCTGGCTGTCCTGGGTCCTTCGCCTCCTGTCCTTGTAAACTTTAGATTCGTTTTGTCAATACTTGTGAAACGACTTGATAGGAATTTGATGAGGATTGACCTGAATCTACAAATCAAGTTGGGAAGATCTGATACCTTGACATCGGTGTTGAATCTTTGTACCCCCAGACGTGAACTCTCTCTCCATTTCTCTCTTCAGAGGTTTGTAGTTTTCCTCGTGTAGATCTTATACGTACTTTGTAAAACTCATATGCAGGTATTCCATTTTACAGGAGCTAATGTAAATGCTACTGGGATTTTAATTTCCAATCCCAAATGTGTGTCTTCGCATATAGTTTTGTCCTTTTCCCCAGTCAGTGTGCAGATGGTCCCCAATGCTGGACAATACGACTTTCCAGGTTTTTTGGTTTTAAAATGGTGCCAAAGTGGTAAATATCTGGTAGAAACCGAGCTTTGAATTTTCATCTTTCTCTCGACTAGCGATGGGCAGTCTGCTGCTGTCCCGGGTTGCTGGGCGTCAGCAGTGAGGCTTAGCTCCCAGCCAGCTGCTCCATCACCAGGGTAAACAACTGCTGGACCAGATTTCCCTGGTGGCTCAGTACGGGATCTGCCTGCCAGTGCCGGGGACGTGGGTTGAATCCCGGACCTGGGAAGATACCACATGCTGAGGGGCAGCGAAGCCCCGGAATCACAACTGCTGAGCCTGTGCTCCAGAGCCTGGGAGCAGGATAAGAGAAGCCGCCGAAATGCACAGCCCGCGTGCTGCAACCAGAGAAAACGCCCGCAGCAGGGGAGACCCAGCACCGCTCAGCTCAGCTCAGCCGCTCAGTCGTGTCCGACTCTCTGCAACCCCATGCCCTGCAGCGCGCCAGGCCTCCCTGTCCATTGCCAATTCCTGGAGCTCACTCAAACTCATGTCCATTGAGTCGGTGATGCCATCCAACCATCTCATCCTCTGTCGTTCCCTTCTCCTCCTGCCTTCAATCTTTCCCAGCATTGGGGTCTTTTCAAGTGAGTCAGTTTTTCGCATCAGGTGGCCGAAGTGTTGGAGTTTCAGCTTCAGCATCAGTCCTTCCAATGAATATTCAGGACTGATCTCCTTTAGGATGGACTCGTTGGACCTCCTTGCAGTCCAAGGGACTCTCAAGAGTCTTCTCCAGCACCACAGTTCATAAGCATCAATTCCTCGGTACTCAGCTTTCTTTATAGTCCAACTCTCACATCCATACATGACCACTGGAAAAACCATAGCTTTGACTAGATGGACCTTTGTTGTCAAAGTAATTTCTGCTTTTTAATATGCTATCTAGGTTGGTCATAACTTTCCTTCCAAGGAGTGTCTTTTAATTTCATGTCCGCATTCACCATCTGCAGTGATTTTGGAGCCCAGAAAATAAAGTCTGACACTGTTTCCCCATCTATTTGGCATGAAGTGATGGGACCAGATGCCATGATCTTTGTTTTCTGAATGTTGAGTTTAAGCCAACTTTTCCACTCTCCTCTTTCACTTTCATCAGGAGGCTCTGTAGTTCTTCACTTTCTGCCATAAGGGTGGTGTCATCTGCATATCTGAGGTCATTGATATTTCTCCCAGCAATCTTGATTCCAGCTTGTGCTTCCTCCAGCCCAGCATTTCTCATGATGTACTCTGCGTATAAGTTAAATAAGCAGGGTGACAGTATACAGCCTTAGCATACTCCTTTTCCTATTTGGAACCAGTTCTAACTGTTGCTTCCTGACCTGCATACAGATTTCTCAAGAGGCAGGTCGGGTGGTCTGGTATTCCCATCTCTCTCAGAATTTTCCACAATTTGTGGTGATCCACACAGTCATGGCTCAGCTGGTAAAGAATCCGCCTGCAGTGTGGGAGACCTGGGTTCAATCCCTGGGTCTGAAAGGTCCCCTGGAGACGGGAAACAATACCCACTCCAGTATTCTGGCCTGGAGAATTCCACAGACTCTACAGTCCAGGGTCGCAAAGAGTCAGACACGACTGAGCGACATTCACTTTCAGGAGTTCCCTGGTGTCTCAGGTGGGAAAGCGTCTGCCTGCAATGCGGGAGACCCGGGTTCAATCCCTGGGTCAGGAGGATCTCCTGGAGAGGGAAATGGCAACCCACACCAGTGTTCTTGCCCGGACGATCCCATGGAGGGAGGAGCCTGGTGGGCTCCAGTCCATGGGGTCGCAGAGTCAAACATGCCTGAGCAACTTCACTTTCTTTTCTTTCTTTCCACACAGTCAAAGGCTTTGGTGTAGTCAGTAAAGCAGAAATAGATGTTTTTCTGGAAGTCTCTTGCTTTTTCACTGATCCAATGGATATTGGCAATTTGATCTCTGCTGCTCTGCCTTTTCTAAAACCAGCTTAAACATCTGAAAGTTCACACTCCACATATTGTTAAAGCCTGGCTTGAAGAATTTTGAGCATTACTTTACTAGCGTGTGAGGTGAGTGCAATTGTGCAGTAGTTTGAGCATTCTTTGGCGTTGCCTTTCTTTGGGATTGGAATGAAAACTGACCTTTTCCAATCTTGTGGCCACTGCCGAGTTTTCCAAATTTGCTGACATATTGAGTGAAGCACTTTCACAGCATCATCTTTTAGGATGTGAAATAGCTCAACTGGAATTCTATCACCTCTGCTAGTTTTGTTTATAGTGATGCTTCCTAAGGCCCACTTGACTTCACATTCCAGGATCTCTGGCTCTAGGTGGGTGATCACTCCATCGTGATTATCTGGGTCTTGAAGATCTTTTTTTTTTTTTTTTTTAATTTATTTATTTATATATATATTTTTAATTTTAAAATCTTTAATTCTTACATGTGTTCCCAAACATGAACCCCCCTCCCACCTCCCTCCCCATAACATCTCTCTGGGTCATCCCCATGCACCAGCCCCAAGCATGCTGTATCCTGCGTCAGACATAGACTGGCGATTCAATTCTTACATGATAGTATACATGATAGAATGCCATTCTCCCAAATCATCCCACCCTCTCCCTCTCCCTCTGAGTCCAAAAGTCCGTTATACGCAGCTGTGTCTTTTTTCCTGTCTTGCATACAGGGTCGTCATTGCCATCTTTCTAAATTCCATATATATGTGTTAGTATACTGTATTGGTGTTTTTCTTTCTGGCTTACTTCACTCTGTATAATCGGCTCCAGTTTCATCCATCTCATCAGAACTGAATCAAATGAATTCTTTTTAACGGCTGAGTAATACTCCATTGTGTATATGTACCACAGCTTTCTTATCCATTCATCTGCTGATGGACATCTAGGTTGTTTCCATGTCCTGGCTATTATAAACAGTGCTGCGATGAACATTGGGGTACATGTGTCTCTTTCAATTCTGGTTTCCTCGGTGTGTATGCCCAGCAGTGGGATTGCTGGGTCATAAGGTAGTTCTATTTGCAATTTTTTAAGGAATCTCCACACTGTTCTCCATAGTGGCTGTACTAGTTTGCATTCCCACCAACAGTGTAGGAGGGTTCCCTTTTCTCCACACCCTCTCCAGCATTTATTGCTTGCAGATTTTTGGATCGCAGCCATTCTGAAGATCTTTTTGTACAATTCTGTGTATTCTTGCCACCTCTTCTTAAAATCTTCTGCTTCTGTTAGGTCCATACCACTTCTGTCCTTTATTGAGCCCATCTTTGCATGAAATGTTCCCTTGGTATCTCTAATTTTCTTGAAGAGATCTCTAGACTTTCCCATTCTATTGTTTTCCTTGATTTCTTTGCACTGATCACTGAGGAAGGCTTTCTTATCTCTCCTTGCTATTCTTCGGAGCTCTGCATTCAAATGGGTATATCTTTCCTTTTCTCCTTTGCTTTACACATCTCCTCCTTTCACAGCTATTTGTAAGGGCTCCTCAGACAGCCATTTTGCTTTTTTTCATTTCTTTTTCTTGGGGATGGTCTTGATCCCTGTTTGCTGTACAGTGTCATGAACCTCCATCCATAGTTCATCAGGCACTCTATCATATCTAGTCCCTTAAATCTATTTGTCACTTCTATTGTATAATCGTAAGGGATTTGATTTAGGTCATACCTGAATGGTCTAGTGGTTTTCACTACTTTCTTCAATTTAAGCCTGAATTTGGCAATAAGGAGGTCACCCTCATCTTCCTTACCTCCACCATAGTTTTGCCCCAGGTAAATAGCAGGGCATGGCTTGGTTTTATTGAGTTAGACAAGGCTGTGGTCTGTGTGATTAGATTGACTAGTTTTCTGTGATTGTGGTTTCAGTGTGTCTGCCCTCTGATGCCCTCTCGCAACACCTACCGTCTTACTTGGGTTTCTCTTACCTTGGACGAGGGGTATCTCCTCATGGCTGCTCCAGCAAAGGGCAGCCACTGCTCCTTACCTTGGATGAGGGGTATCTCCTCACGGCCACCCCTGCTGACCTTGAACGTGGAGTAGCTCCTGTCGGCCCTCCTGTGCCTGCGCAGCTACCACTTCTTGGACGTGGGGTTGCTCCTCTCGGCTGCCGCCCCTGACCTCGGGCGTGCAGTAGCTTGTCTCGGCCGCCGCCCCTGCCCTCGGACGTGGGGTAGCCCCTCTTGACTGCTCCTGTGCTGACGCAGCCTGGCACTCTTGGTCACCGCCCCTGACCTTGGGCAAGGGGTAGCTCCTCTCGGCCACGCTTCTGCGTGGTCCGTCTCAGCCAGTGCACTTCTGTGGAAAATTCTGAAAGAGATGGGAATACCAGACCACCTGACCTGCCTCTTGAGAAACCTATATGCAGGTCAGGAAGCAACAGTTAGAACTGGACATGGAACAACAGACTGGTTCCAAATAGGAAAAGGAGTATACATCAAGGCTGTATATTGTCACCCTTCTTATTTAACTTCTATCCAGAGTACATCATGAGAAACGCTGGGCTGGAAGAAGTACAAGCTGGAATCAAGACTGCAAGGAGAAATATCAATAACCTCAGATATGCAGATGACACCACCCTTATGGCAGAAAGTGAAGAGGAACTAAAGAGCCTCTTGATGAAAGTGAAAGAGGAGAGCGAAAAAGTTGGCTTAAAGCTCAGCATTCAAAAAATGAAGATCATGGCATCCGGTCCCATCACTTCATGACAGATAGATGGGGAAACAGTGGAAACAGTGTCAGACTTTATTTTTTGGCGGCTACAAAATCACAGCAGATGGTGATTGCAGCTATGAAATTAAAAGACATTTACTCCTTGGAAGGAAAGTTATGACCAACCTGGACAGCATATTGAAAAGCAGAGATATTGCTTTGCCAACAAAGGTCCGTCTAGTCAAGGCTATGCTTTTTCCAGTGGTCATGTATGGATGTGAGAGTTGGACTGTGAAGAAGGCTGAGCGCCGAAGAATTGATGTGTTTGAACTGTGGTGTTGGAGAAGACTCTTGAGAGTCCCTTGGACTGCAAGGAGATCCAACCAGTCCATTCTAAAGGAGACCAGTCCTGGGTATTCATTGGAGGGACTGATGCTGAAGCTGAAACTCTAGTACTTTGGCTACCTCACGTGAAGAACTGACTCATTGGAAAAGACCCTGATGCTGGGAGGGATTCAGGGCAGGAGGAAAAAGGGACGACAGAGGATGAGATGGCTGGATGGCATCACTGACTCGATAGACGTGAGTCTGAGTGAACTCCGGGAGGTGGTGATGGACAGGGAGGCCTGGTGTGCTGCGATTCATGGGGTCGCAAAGAGTCAGACATGACTGAGTGACTGAACTGAACTGAACTGAAACAGCAGGGAGGGAACACATCTCCACCCATCAACAGAAAATCTTTAAAAGATCAAAGACTTACTGAGCTCGGCCCCGCCCATCGGAACAGGACCCAGTTTCCCATCAGTCAGTCTCTCCCATCCATAAGCCTCTTACCCTTCTCCATCAGAGGGCAGAAGGACTGAAAACCACAGTCACAGAAAACTAAGCAATCTGATCACATGGACCACAGCCTTGTCTGACTCAGTGAAACTATGAGGCATGCTGTGTCATGGTGGAGACCCTGACAAAACGTGGTCCACTGGAGAAGGGAATGGCAAACCACTTCAGCACTCTTGCCTTAAGAATCCCTTGAACACTATGAAAAGGCAAAAAGATAGGACACTGAAAGATGAGCTCCCCAGCTCGGTAGGTGCCCAGTATGCTACTGCAGATCAGTGGAGAAATAACTCCAGAAAGAGTGAAGAGATGGAGCCAAAGCAGAAATAACACCCCAGTTGTGGATGTGACTGTTGATGGAAGCAAGTTCCAATTCTGCAAAGAGCAATATTGCATAGGAACCTGGAATGTTAGGTCTGTGAATCAAGGCAAATTGGAAGTGGTCAAACAGGAGATGGCAAGAGTGAATGTTGACATTCTAGGCATCAGCTAACTAAATGGACTGGAATGGGTGAATTTAACTCAGATGACCATTATATCTACTACTGTGGTCCAGAAACCCTTAGAAGAAATGGAGTAGCCATCATGGTCAACAAAAGAGTCCGAAATGCAGTACTTGGATGCAAACTCAAAAACGACAGAATGATCTCTGTTTGTCTCCAAGGCAAACCATTCACTATCCTGGTAATCCAAGTCTATGCCCCAGCCAGTAATGCTGAAGAAGCTGAAGTTGAATGGTTCTTTGAAAACCTACAAGACCTAGAATTAACACCCCCAAAAAGCTGTCCTTTTCATTATAGGGGACTGGAATGCAAAAGTAGGCAGTCAAGAAATACCTGGAGTAACAGGGAAATTTAGCCTTGGAATACGGAATGAAGCAGGGCAAAGGCTAACAGAGTTTTGCCAAGAGGACGCACTGGTCACAGCAAACACCCCCTTCCAACAACACAAGAGAAGACTCTACACATGGACATCACCAGATGGTCAACACCGAAATCAGATTGATTATATTCTTTGCAGCCAAAGATGGAGAAGCTCTATACAGGCAGCAAAAACAAGACTGGAAGCTGACTGTGGCTCAGATCATGAACTCCTTATTGCCAAATTCAGAAACCGGCACAGCCTTAAATAAACAAGTAAATAAAAAGAACAGTGGTGCATTAAAGAAACAGAAGCCTGATACGCCTACAACGACTGCGCCCACACAAGCATTTTGATTTTCACTTTCAGTACAGTATTTAGTACATGACATGAGGCATTCAGCACTTAACTATAAAGTTGGATTGCTGTTAAATGGTTTTTCCAGCTGTATGCTAACATATTCTGAGCTTGTTTGAGGTACACCAGGCTAAGCTAGGATGTTTGGTAGGTGAGCTGTGTTAAATACATTTTTCAGCTTAATGATATTTCCAACTTAGGAAGGATCTATAATCTTGTCATAAGTTGAAGACATCTGAGTCTTTTTTCCCTTTTCAGGCCTGGTGGCTCAGAGGTTAAAGCGTCTGCCTGCAATGTGGGAGACCCGGGTTCGATCCCTGGGTCGGGAAGATCCTCTGGAGAAGGAAATGGCAGCCCACTCCAGTATTCTTGCCTGGAGAATCCCATGTGTGGAGGAGCCTGGTAGGCTACAGTCCATGGGGTCGCGAAGAGTCAGACACGACTGAGCGACTTCACTTTCACTTTCACTGTCTGATTGCATCGGCGGGGACTTCCAGTTCGCTGTTGGAAGAGTGATGAGAGGGGACGTGCTTGCATTACACCTCGTCTTAATGGGAAGGCTTCGTGTTTCTCACCCTTACGTCTGATACAAATTGCGGGCTTGCTGTAGCTGTTTTCTGTCACGTTGAGGAAGTGCCCCTCTCTTCCTAGTTGGCTGAGAGTTCTTGTCATGAATGCATGTTGGATTTTGTCCAGTGCTGTTTCTGCATTGATACGATAACGATGCTGATACTGATAGGATCATGTGATTTTTCTCTTTTAGTCTGTTGGTGTGATAATTTTCAGTATTTGATTTTATGAAGTAGGACCAGCCTTGCATACGTGTGATGAACTTGGTTATGGTATATGATTCTCTTGATGCTTCTGTAGATTCAGTTTGCTCATATTTTGTTATCTGTTTTTAATCTGTGTTCATGAGAGATACTGTTTTCTCGTAGTGTCTTCGGTTCCCATATTAGGGATGATGTCCTCTTCTAGCTGCTTAAGGTAACATCTGATTCCAGATAATTTTTTCTCTTCTGAGAAGTGCATTCTGCGTCACAAATTTCTTCTGAGCACTGCTTTTGCTGCGTCCTATAAATGTTGACAAGTTGTGTTTTCATTCTCATCTCATTCTAAGTATTTAAAATTTTTTCTTGAGATATCTCCTTTGGGCAGTGTCTTATTTAGAAAGGTGCTGTTTAACCTCCGTGTGTCTGGGGTTAGTGCAGCCATCTTTCTGTTGCAGGCTCCCAGGTCACTCTCACTGCGGTCTGATAGCACGCACTGCATGATTGCTGTTCCTCTTAAGTGTCTCTGGGTGTGTTGCGTGGCCCGAGGGCAGTCTGTCCTGGTAGATGCTCTAAGTGTCTCTGGGTGTATTTCGTGGCCCAGCGTCTGCTTTGTCTTGGAAACTGCTCCACGTGACTGGAGGGGAATGTGTCTTCCCCCTGTTGGAGGATGAAGCAATCTCTTCATAGGTGTCAGTTACGTCCAGTTGATCGATGGTGGTGTTGAGTTCGGCCATTCCTTCTGATTCTCTGGATCTGCCCACTGAAGTCTGCAGCTGGGACACGGGATCCGTCTGTCTCTCTTGATGTTCCCTCGGCGTTTGCCCCACCGGGTTTGATGCTCTGATGTGAGGTGCCTATGTATCGAGGGTCACTGTGTCTCCGTGTAGAATCGCCCCCTTTATCATCATGCTACACTCTTCTTTATCCTCCCTTACGGGTCCACCAGGAGTGGTTGACTCTCCGTTTTGTGACACCCTTTCACTTGTTGTGGGGACAGGGTTGCGGCTTTCACTGGGAGGCGGAGCGGGAGCCCGAGTCCCTGTTTCGTCAGCCGCTGCCCCGTCTCTGTCACCCGTTTCGCTCATTTCTCTTTGGGTTTATTCTGTTCCTTTTTGTCTCACCACTTAGGAGGTTAGCTCAGTTTTTGGTTTAAGCACTTAAGGCCACGAGGTTTTCTCTGAGTGGAGTTTTTCTGCTTCTACCTATGTTGACATTCTTTTACTGCTCAATAGGGTTTTATTTCCCCTTTGATTTTGTGTTTTGAAACACATGAATTATCTAGGCATTCGTTTGATTGGGACCTCCTTCCTCTGCTGTGTCTTGTTCTGTGTTGATCCTGCCGGCAACAGTGGGCTTTCTGCCCCTGCACATGGCGCAGGCCCAGAGCTCACTTCCAGCCGCAGCCTGACAGCGCCTGCCTCCCTGGAGCCCTGCCGCCTCTGCCCGCCTGCCGTGGGCACCAGCTGGGTCCTGGGAGGTTTCCCAGTAGCTCTGTCCTGTCTGGGGGCTGCTCCAGGGCCGCCCCGCCCACCTCTGCCCTCCAGGCTCCCGCCCACCTCTGCCCTCCAGGCTCCCTGCGCCCTCCCTCCCGCCTTGTTCTGTGCCTGCGCCCCCAACAGCGAAGCACAGACCGCCTGCCCGTCTGCACACCCGTCGCTGCTCCAGCTAAGGAGCCGAAGCCCTGGATCCTCCAGGGCAGAGCGCCGGGTCCGCTGGGCCTCTGGGGCTCGGGTGCAGCCCTGATGCTGTCTCATCGCGTCTCAGATGGCTGTTTCTGGGTGTGACATGAGGACCGCAGTGACAGGACGTGACTTGCTCTGACGCTGTGCCATTGTGGTCGTGACGTGGGGCCTTCAGCTGATGGCACGTGCCCGGCGGGGCGGCCTGGGCATGGAGACCTGCCTCTGGACCGCAGCTCCATCCGCTGCTCTGAACCTCCCCTCGAGCAGGCGTCCAGGCCGTCAGTGACCACACCACGCGCCCTCCCGCACCGCTGGGCCTCCCCAGGCCCACCCTGACCCTCTGGGCACGCGGTCAGAGCTCCAGCCTCTGGACGGCCAGGCCATCCGTGGGAGCTCTGGGGTCTCCTCCCGGGTCGGGTGCTGGCCGTGCACGGCGAGTCTGTGCACGCGAGGCGGAGACGGACGCGCGTAGACTGCACCCGCCGTGGGCCCTGGAGCTTGGACGCGGGTGCACATCCTGCTTCCTTTCCCTCAGGTGTTGCTGGAAGAAGCAAAGGATGTGCTTTCTGACTGGCTGGATTCCATGCACGGCAGTGAGGTGACGGACAATTCTATTTTCTCCGAACTGCCCAAATTCTGGGAGGCGGAGTTCCACAAAGACATGGAAGCCCTGAACGTAAGTGTCGCGGACGGTCGTGACCTCGGTCTCTGGGGCCGAGGGCCCCGTGACCAAAGTCCTCCCGGGATCCAGACCCTCTTCACTGCGTGTGCAAATTCAGTTTGAAAAGACAGCGGGGGTGGGGGTGGTGCATGGGGGAGGGCCGGGGCACCGGGGCCCAGCGGTGCTGGGGCTTCTGGAGCCGGCCTCGCCTCGTCCCCAGGTCCTCCCACCAGATGTCCTGACCCGGGTCAGTGAGTACGTGCCCGAGATCGTGGACTTTGTCCAGAAGATCGTGGACAACGGTTACGGGTGAGCTCGAGGCTCCGGGAAGGTGTGCCCAGGGGCACGGCCCTCCGCCAGCTCGGAGAGGAGCAGGGAGGCACGGGGGGCCGCCAGGGGTGGTGGTGGCCCATGCTTCCGTCTCAGAGCCGCATGGCACATGAGCGATGGGCGGGCCACCACGCAGCCGCAGCGGCCCTGTGAGGGCCCGCGCCCCTCGTCTCTCCCTGGGCCCCCAGCTCCTCTTCTTATGAGGACACCGGTTGTGCTGGTCAGGGCCCACCCTGGAGGCCTCGTTTTCACTGGAGCTCCTCTGTAAAGGCCCTTTTCCAGATGCAGTCAGACAGCGAGGTGCTGGGGGTCAGGGCCGGCAGGCAGAGGCGAGGGAGCCATGCAGGGCAGTCACCCGGGCAGGGGGCAGGGCACGGGCTGGGCTGTTGGGGAGTGAGGGAGCCCTGTCCCGGCCCCTGGCCCAGCCACGCTCGTCGCAGCCCCGTTTGGCCCACTCGGTGGCCGTGGTGGAACAGCCTGCTGGCCGGCCCACTGCACAGGGCGTGGAGCAGACCCCGATGCCTTCTGCGTCCCCAGGCTGGCCGGCCGGGCAGCGCATCACGCCTTCCCCGCTGGCTTTGTGTTCCAGCTACGCTTCAAACGGGTCCGTGTATTTCGACACAGTCAAGTTTGCCAACAGTGAGGGGCACAGCTATGGAAAGCTGGTGCCCGAGGCCGTCGGGGATCAGAAAGCCCTGCACGAGGGGGAAGGTAAGTGGGCCGGCTGGGCTCAGAGCCCGGGGAGCCGCGGCCTCACCCTGCACGGCCGTGGGGGCTTAGGCTCACGGGGACCCTGGCTTAGCAACTTGAGGGGCTTTGGGAGCTCTCTATACGGAACCCCTGACCTGCATTGTTGCCTAGGGGACAGAGCAGTGAGCAGCCGCCGTGCGGCCCCGCAGAGCAGACAGGCCTCGGCGCCCGGGTGGGGCTGCCTGCTTTCTCAGTGCCCAGAGTCCCCAAGGGTCAGGCTGGGCCGGGCTGGACTCCTGCCCGGGGGTGTGGAGAGGACACAGAGGCGACCCACTGAGTGAGCGCCCGGCACCCTCACGGGGCAGCAGGGAGCCTGGGGAGGGAAAGCCCCAGGGCACTTTGATAGAAGGCAGGCAGGGCACCCAGAGAGGCAGGAGACACAGGCTGTTCACTTAGGGACCCCAGAAGAGGCCGGGGGCGGACGCCGGATGGGGCAGGGCAGCCCCTGTCCCGGGGCAGGAGCGACCAGTCATTATCTGCACGGTCGCTGCAGGGAAACCAAGGTGGGGGCTTGGGCCACAGCCAGAGCCCGTTCTGATCTTGAAGGCTCGGCTCTGGGAGTGGACAAAAGCAAGAGTGACTTCTGAGCGCCTGTGGTTACTGTGTGTAGAGGTTGGTTGTGTCCTGTGTCACAGTATGCTTCAAGGATAGCTTAGTTGCAGCGTGTGTGAGACTGTCGTTTAGACCAGGGAATGCGTTTAGTACTAGACCATAGCCCGTCGTCCACCGTGGTCACTCACACTGACTGCATGAGAGCCCTTGGGCAGAGCTTGGCAACAGGACGACACACTTGAGGACGCCGGGCAGCCGCTGGGAACGGCCTTGTCATTGCCATCGCGACAGTAACCCACGTGTAAAGACAGCCCCCCCGCCCACCTTGACCCAGACGTGTTAGACAGAGACACGAGGCCTTTCCTGGACCAGGCTGGTTCTGTTTGTCTTTAATTCGTAAGTGTTTTCTCCACTCTCACCCTCTCACACCACCAGACGCACTTGTTGGCACCACTGTTTCTGGAAGGCACTGGGGCCATGAAAATGTTTATCTTGCCTTTTTTTTTTTTTAACCATGGATACAGTTTTCACATTTTATTGTCCTTACATTTAAATTTCACCATTAGCTACATGGAGCCTAAGTACGTACTGGACCCTGCTGCTACTGCTGCTGCTGCTGCTAAGTCGCTTCAGTCATGTCCGACTCCGTGCGACCCCATAGACGGCAGCCCACCAGGCTCCCCCATCCCTGGGATTCTCCAGGCAAGAACACTGGAGTGGGTTGCCATTTCCTTCTCCAGTGCATGAAAGTGAAAAGTGAAAGCGAAGTCGCTCAGTCGTGTCCAACTCTTAGCGACCCCAAGGACTGCAGCCTACCAGGCTCCTCCGTCCATGGGATTTTCCAGGCAAGAGTACTGGAGTGGGGTGCCATCACCTTCTCCGACTGGACCCTAGTCCAGGCTTTTGAAACATGATGCTGATGGATGTGTGGCTGTAAGGATGTATGACGTATCGTAGATGATGCTGAACAGTTGGAAGGTTGTTGGCGGGTGTCTGCTTCTGTCTGTCTGCACTTGCAGCCAGGCAGACGTATGAGTCTCTGGCTTGTAGTTGGAGGAAGCACCATCCAGGACTGAACGGGGGTCCCTGCTTGCTGGACTGAGTCTGCACAGACTCAGGAGTCTTTGTCTCGATACAAGGGCGGCTTCGTTGTACAGGTTACAGCTTCGTCAACGTACGACTGTACAATGGCATACGTTGGGTCCAGTGACTTCTCCTTAAGGGCTCTGTTGTAAAGAGATTCAGTTCCGTTCAGTCACTCAGTCATGTCTGACTCTTTGCGTCTCCATGGACCGTAGCACACCAGACTTCCCTGTCCATCACCAACTCCCAGAGTTTACTCAAACTCATGTCCATTGAGTCGGTGATGCCATTCAACCATCTCATCCTTTGTCATCGCCTTCTCCTCCCGTCTTCAATCTTCCCCAGCATCAGCGTCTTTTCCAGTGAGTCAGCTCTTTGCATCAGGTGGCCAAAGGATTGGAGTTTCAGCTTCAACATCAGTCCTTCCAATGAACACTCAGGACCGATCTCCTTTAGAATGGACTGGTTGGATCTCCTTGCAGTCCAAGGGACTCTCAAGAGTCTTCTCCAACACCACAGTTCAAAAGCATCAATTCTTTGGCCCTCAGCTTTCTCCATAGTCCAACTCTCACATCCATACATGACTACTGGAAAAACCATAGCCTTGTCTAGAGGGACCTTTGTTGATAAAGTAATGTCTCCGCTTTTTAATATGTTATCTAGGTTGGTCATAACTTTCCTTCCAAGGAGTGAGTGTCTTTTAATTTCATGGCTGCAGTCACCATTTGCAGTGATTTTGGAGACCCAAAAAATGAAGTCTGACACTGTTTCCCCATCAATTTACCATGAAGTGATGGGACCAGATGCCATGATCTTCGTTTTCTGAATGTTGAGTTTTAAGCCAACTTTTCCACTCTCCTCTTTCACTTTCATCAAGAGGCTCTGTAGTTCTTCACTTTCTGCCGTAAGGGTGGTGTCATCTGCATATCTGAGGTTTTTTTTCCCGGCAGTCTTGATTCCAGCTTCTGCTTCATCCAGCTCAGCGTTTCTCATGATGTACTCTGCATATAAGTTAATTAAGTAGGGTGACAATATACAGCCTTGACGTACTCCTTTTCCTATTTGGAACCAGTCTGTTGTTCCATGTCCAGTTCTAACTGTTGCTTCCTGGCCTGCATACAGGTTTCTCAAGAGGCAGGTCAGGTGGTCTGATATTCCCATCTCTTTCAGAATTTTCCACAGTTTATTGTAATCCACACAGTCAAAGGCTTTGGCATAGACAATAAAGCAGAAATAGATGTTTTTCTGGAACTCTCTTGCTTTTTCCATGATCCAGTGGATGTTGGCAATTTTATCTCTGGTTCCTCTGCCTTTGCTAAAACCAGCTTGAACATCTGGAAGTTCACGGTTCGTGGATTGCTGAAGCCTGGCTTGGAGAATTTTGAGCATTACTTTGCTAGCATGTGAGATGAGTGCAATTGTGCGGTAGTTCAAGCACTCTTTGGCATTGCCTTTCTTTGGGATTGGAATGAAAAACTGACTTTTTCCAGTCCTGTGGCCACTGCTGCATTTTCCAAATTTGTTGGCGTATTGAGTGCAGCACTTTCATAGCATCGTCTTTTAGGATTTAAAATAGCTCCACTGGAATTCCATCAGCTCCACTAGCTTTGTTTGTAGTGATGCTTCCTAAGGCCCACTTGACTTCACATTCCAGGATGTCTGGCTCTAGGTGAGTGAGCACACCATCATGATTATCTGGGTCTTGAAGATCTTTTTGTATAGTTCTTCTGTGTATTCTTGCCACCTCTTCTTAATATCTTCTGCTTCTGTTAGGTCCATACCATTTCTGTCCTTTATTGTGCCCATCTTTGCATGAAATGTTCCCTTGGTATCTCTAATTTTCTTGAGATCTCTAGTCTTTCCCATTCTATTGTTTTCCTCGATTTCTTTGCACTGATCACTGAGGAAGCTTTCCTTGCTATTCTTTGGAACTCTGCATTCAAATGGGTATATCTTTCCTTTTCTCCTTTGCTTTTCGCTTCTCTTCTTTTCTCAGCTATTTGTAAGGCCTCTTCAGACAGCCATTTTGCTTTTTTTCACTTCTTTTTCTTGGGTATGGTCTTGATCCCTGTCTCCTGTACAATGTCACACACCTCCGTCCATAGTTCATCAGGCACTCTGTGTATCAGATCTAGTCCCTTAAATCTGTATGTCTCTTACACTGTATAATCATAAGGGATTTGATTTAGGTCATACTTGAATGGTCTAGTGGGATTCCCTACTTTCTTCAATTTAAGTCTGAATTTGGCAATAAAGAGTTCATGATCTAAGCCACAGTCAGTTCCCGGTTTTGTTTTTGCTGACTATATAGAGCTTTTCCATCTTTGGCTGCAAATAATATAATCAATCTGATTTCGGTGTTGTCCATCTGGTGATGTCCATGTATAGAGTCTTCTCTTACGTTGTTGGAAGAGGGTGTTTGCTATGCGTTCTCTTGGCAGAACTCTATTAGCCTTTGCCCTGCTTCATTCTGTATTCCAAGGCCAAATTTGCCTGTTACTCCAGGTGTTTCTTGACTTCCTACTTTTGTATTCCAGTCCCCTATAATGAACAGGACATGTTTTTGGGGTGTTAGTTCTAAAAGGTCTTGTAGGTCTTCATAGAACCATTCAAGTTCAGCTTCTTCAGCGTTACTGATTGGAGCATAGACTTGGATTACCGTGATATTGAATGGTTTGCCTTGGAAACGAACAGAGATCATTCTGTCATTTTTGAGATTACAAAAGTACTGCATTTTGGACTCTTTTGTTGACTATGATGGCTATTCCATTTCTTGTAAGGGATTCTTGCCCACAGTAGTAGATATAATGGTCATCTGAGTTAATTCACCCACTCTAGTCCATTTTAGTTCACTGATTCCTAGAATGTCGACGTTCACTCTTACCATCTCCTGTTTGACCACCTCCAATTTGCCCTGATTCATGGACCTGACATTCCAGGTTCCTATGCAGTATCGCTCTTTACAGCATCAGACCTTGCTTCCGTCACCAGTCACATAAAAAACTGGGTGTTGTTTTTGCTGTGGCTCCATCCGTTCATTCTTTCTGGAGTTATTTCTCCACTGACCTCCAGCAGCATATGGGGCACCTACCGCCCTGGGGAGTTCCTCTTTCAGTGTCCTATCATTTTGCCTTTTCATACTGTTCATGGGGATCTCAAGGCAGGAATACTGAAGTGGCTTGCCATTCCCTTCTCCAGTGGACCACGTGTTTTAAAGACATAGCAGCTGACGCAGAAACGTGGAGAAAAGATCCAACGGTGTGTCAGGCTCAGCCGCTGGGTGGGCTGGGGTCGTCGGGCAGACCAGTCAGACCACAGGGCACATGTGGGACCAGAAGTGACCCTGGAGTGGGGCAGAGGGAGTCTGGAGCATAGAGCAGGTGTCACGAGGCCAGGACACTGGGGACACGTGAAGACGGGGACAGGAGCGTGTGGGACAGAAGAGTCTGTTAGAAGCCTTCAAAGTTAGGTTTATAAAGTTGGAAACACTCAGGGCTACGTGTGTGATAACGAAGAACGTAAAGCCCCAGGGTGCGTTATCTGTCCTGGGAAGGGTGGGCAGGAGAGGGTCGGCGCTCCAGGTCAGGTCACGCATCTGAGAAGCTGCCGACGCCGGGTGACGTGACCACGGTGAGAACAGGGGTGCGGCCCAGAGGGACACGCGTCCCGCTCGGTGGGCGCCTGGGCTCCCCTTCCACGGATGAAACCCCACAGACCCGCTCGTCAGCATGGCAGGACGTCCGCAGCAGTCGCGTCGTTCGCGTCCCGGCCCCTCCGCCTCGCAGTGGTTTCCTGTCCCGTTCGCGTCCCGGCCCCTCCGCCTCGCAGTGGTTTCCTGTCCCGTTTCCGTCCCGGCCCCTCCGCCTGTGGAGTGTTTTCCTGGCTCTGTCGGGTCTCCCAGGGGCTGTGTTTAGAGCCTGGTGCGTGGGCGCCGCCCCTTGCTCCAGCAGGGCCCCCCTCCAGCTCTTCTCTCAGCCACTGATGCGCTGCCTCCTGGGCTCGTCCTGCCGTGGCCGCGTTTGCAGCCTGGACGTGAGAGTCCACGTCGCTCCTGTTCTGGAGTTTTCCTCCAGGGACCTGGCAAGACCCTCTCGGGCCTGAGTGCCTCAGCCAGCACAGCCCTGACCCCCAGGGGCACACTCTGCGTGCAGGCTGGGCTGAGGGCGGGTGTTACGTTCACAGCAGTTGCTGTGTCCACGTGGTCTGGGGGCTCTCCTGTGGGTGGGTTCCCTTTTGAGGGGACCAGCGGGGGTCCCGACTTGCGGCCTCCAGGCCCAGCGCACTGTGCAGAGTGGCCTGGCTCACACCTCCCAGAATCCGGCCCAGAGGCCACCGCATGTTAGTACAGGACCCTGCCCACTCGAGCTGGCGTCCCTGGGGCAGGCCCGTGAGAACAGCCCCTCACACCTGCACTCCACTCCATCATCATCCTGACATGGGGGCTGCGGGGGTGGGGGGCAGCGGGGGGCAGGGGTGGGGTCCAGTAAACGCATAACTCACGCGTCCCTGGGCTGAGACGATCCCACGCTCCCCACGTCCGCAGGCGACCTGAGCATCTCTGCAGAGCGCCTGAGTGAGAAGTGGTCCCCCAGTGACTTCGCGCTCTGGAAGGCCTCCAAGCCCGGGGAGCCGTCCTGGCCCTGCCCCTGGGGCAAGGTGAGTGTGGCTGGGTGGGGGTGGGGACGTGTCCCCGCAAGGCCCACCCGCCGTGGGGTCATCACCTCCCTTCCTGGGACCGTGTCTTCCTCTCTGTGGCTGGTGGGATGGGACTGGAGCACTTCGGAACCCTGCATCCCGACCGTCTCTGACCTGAGCTGTTGGGGCGGGTCCGCCCTCTGACGTCGCCCGTGACGACAGTCGTGGTGGCCCAGAGCCCCAGGGCAGGGGTGTCGGAGCAGCGGTCCGGCAGTGACACGGCCTCGGCCTTCACGGAGCTCGCCATCCCCTGTGGTCTTTCCACGTGTGGGACTTGAGCCCCTGCTCCCGCGGAGCTCGGCTTCTGGGGGCCGCGGCCATGGAGGCCAGGCGGGGCGCTCGCTCACCGAGTGTGGGTTCCCAGGGGCGCCCCGGATGGCACATCGAGTGCTCAGCCATGGCGGGCACGCTCCTGGGAGCCTCGATGGACATCCACGGAGGGGGCTTCGACCTCCGCTTCCCCCACCACGACAACGAGCTGGCGCAGTCAGAGGTAGGGGCCGCAGCCGCCGTCTGGGCGGGTGGGCAGGCACGGGGGTGGGCGGCGAGTGCCCTCCAGCAGAGCCTGGCCTCCGAGTCAGGGGCGTGTGAATTGGATTGTTTGGTCTGATTCCCACATGAGCAGCCTGGCCTTCGCAGCACAGGCCTGGACCCACCCGTCTTCACTTCCTGCCAGGGCCCTGCCCAGCACGGGGGTCCCCCTCTTCTGTGCCCCCTTGGGCCTGTGGAGGCACCCCTGACCCCTGTTCCTGCCCCGTGTGCGCAGGCCTACTTTGAGAACGACTGCTGGGTCAGGTACTTCCTGCACACGGGCCACCTGACCATCGCGGGCTGTAAGATGTCCAAGTCGCTCAAGAACTTCATCACCATTAAAGACGCCCTGAAGAAGCACTCAGGTAAGGAGACCCTGGCGTCCCTGTCTGGGCGGGCGCAGCCAGCCGGGGTGCAGCCTCAGGCTTTCCTTTCTGCCCGCAGCCCGCCAGCTGCGCCTGGCCTTCCTCATGCACTCGTGGAAGGACACGCTGGACTACTCGGCCAACACCATGGAGTCGGCGCTGCAGTACGAGCGGCTCCTCAACGTAGGTCCTGCCCCAGGCCCCCTGGCCCCAAAAGGGCCTCGTTCCTCCCAGACAGAAGGGGACGCGGGTGCTGAGCTGGGGGGCGGCTCAGCCGCTTTGCCGATGTTCCCCGTCTCATCCGTGTGGGCACCTCCCATCCAGGCCTGCCCGCCGGCCACCCCAAGGGGCCCCAAAACTGAGATGGGACTCTGGTCCCGCAGAGAAACCTTTCGGTCCTCTTCCTGCCTCCTGCTGTGTGTGGGGGTGGTGGTGCCCAGAGCAGCTCTTTTCGGAAATTCTCCTGAATGGGGTTTTCTAACTTCAGGAGTTTTTCTTAAATGTGAAAGACCTCCTCCGAAGCCCCGTGGAGGTAGCAGCTCAGTTTGAGAAGTGGGAGGACGAGGAAACGGAGCTGAACAAGAGGTGAGGTGGCACCTTTTCCCCGGGCCCGTGCGGTCCCATCGTGCCCGCTGACGGGGGGTTGGGGGACAGCCGATGACCCCGTCCCTGTCCGTCTGACGGCGCCCCACCTTCCTCTCCCTGCCCAGCTTTTACAAGAGGAAGGCCGCGGTTCACCAGGCGCTCTGTGACAACATCGACACGCGCACGGTCCTGGAGGAGATGCGGGCGCTGGTGGGCCAGTGCAACCTCTACATGGCAGCCTGCAAGGCCGCCCGGAGGAGGCCCCACCGCGTTCTGCTGGAGAGCATCGCCCGCTACCTTACTCACATGCTGAAGGTGAGCCCGCCCACGCCGGGTGCGCCGGGCCCACCGGGCCCGTGGGTCCTAGGAGCTGCGCCCCCAGCCTCTCCGCCTCGGCTTTCGTCCCTCTTGTCTGGGGTTTGACGAGCAGAAGTGCTTCCCTGCCAGCGGCCCCGAGGCCTTGTTCAGCATGCCCTCCTCCTGCTGACGAGTCCTGGGGGTCCCTGCACGGGGCTCTGTGGTCCAGTGGCCTTGGCTGGGGGCCAGAGGGGTCGTGGGAACTGGACCCGTCCTGCCGCGGTGCGCGGGCACCTCAGCCTGGGTCTGCGTCTCTAACTGCCCCCCCACCAAGGGCACCGCCTCAGGCACCGCCGCCCACCCCTCGCAGACGCGGTCCCTGTCTGCGTCTCAGCCGCGCGTCCCGCACACTTGCTTCTTTCCCTAGATCTTCGGGGCCATAGAAGAGGAGAGCCCCCTGGGTTTCCCCGTCGGAGGAGCTGGGACCAGCCTCAGTGTGAGTGAAGCCCTCCCGGGCCAGGACTCCCTGCTGCCCCGCCCCCAGGACCACGCTCCCTCCTGGGTGTCTGAGACCAGGCTCCTGGGAGCCCCAGGCCCAGGCCACTGCGGGGGGACCCTCTTACTGTCCTGCCCGTGCTGCCATGCGGGTGCCCCCACGCCTGTGGGCCCCGTGTTGGACGGGCTCGCATGTCCATTGGCAGCCCCGCCCTGAGGCGCATGTGCCAGGCTCTGACCTTCACAAATGGGGCACCAGTCACAGCAACCCCAACGTTCTCTCTGCAGCTGGAGTCCACGGTCATGCCGTACCTGCAGGTGCTGTCGGAGTTCCGGGAAGGAGTGCGCCGGATCGCCCGCGAGCACAGAGGTGAGGTGTGCCTGGTGGGGCTCCATGGCCTGGGGCATCTGCAGGCCGAGGACTGGAGGGGTCCTGTCCTTGCCCGCAGTGGCCCGTGGTGGCTGCACAGCGTTGGGGCGGCTCTGGGGTCTGCTCCGGCTTCGCCGTCTGCACCCTGCCTGCCCCCTGTGCTCGCCTGAGAGCCTGAGGACGAAGGGGTGCAAGCGTGTCCTCTCGGGTGGCGCTGAGCGGCTGCCAGATGGGCAGCTGACCGCGTCAGAAAGGCGGTCTGCTTCTCGCTCCGCTGGTCTGGACTCATGGCAGCCAGCGGGGCTGACCTGAGCCTGCGGTAGGCAGCGAAGCCCAGACCGTGCAGGCGGCGAGGGGTGAGGCTGCAGCTGCGGGTGCAGCGAGGGGATCCTGCAGGTGGCCACTGCGGGGCGTGCTCCTTCCCGCCTGGAGCTGGGCTCAGAGCTTGGCACCTGCAGGGCCGAGAGGTGCCCCAGGGACGTCGCCCGCGGGCCTGCGTCCAGGCGCCCGTTCTCCTTGCTGGCCTCCCTGGCGGCTGCATAGCTGTGTCCTTCCAGGAGCCCCGCTGGCCCCTGGCTGGCCTAGCTCTGTGCACAGGCTCCCCGACCCCACCTCGGGCAGGTCTCCCCGCTGTCCCGCACCCAGCCCACTGCTGCCCAGCACCTCCCCCACGGGGCCGCCTCCACTCCTGTCCAGGCCTCGCGTGAGGTTCTGCCCCAGACTCGGGGCCTGCTCCTCCAGCCTGGACTCTGCGGGCGGAAGCCTTGGCTTTACTCCTGCCGGCATGGCGGTGGCGGGGCCGGAACCTTCCGTCTCCACCCACGCGCGTCTCCCCTCCCCGGAGGCCGGCTCCCCCCGTGACCCTCTCTTAGGGTCATGTGAGTTGCTCTCACACGTTTGTTCCAGACGTTTAAGAGTCGGTTTATTGAATTCCTCGAAAATACCCAACTGGGGTTTTCCCTTAAAAAAGAATAGTTAATTGAGGTGAAACTCACATGCCATAAAACAGGCCACGTTGAGGTGCCCATTCAGGCTCCCAGTGCCTTCCTGTCCTGCGCAGTGCCGTCCCCTTCCGGCCCCCAAAGTCCCCACCCTCCAGAGGCACTCCCCTCCCCCAGCCTCTGGCCGCCGCCAGCCTGCCTTGTGTCTTGGGGTTGTCCCGTTGTGGGCGTTTTACGTAAATGGATCATATGGCAGAGGATGAGATGGTCGGATGGCATCACTGACCCAGTGAACGTGAGTTTGAGCGAACCCTGGGAGATGGTGAGGGACAGAGAGGGACGCCTGACGTGCTGCAGTCCACGGGGTCGCAGAGTGGAACGTGTCTTGGCGACTGAACAGCAGAAACCAGCACGTGACCTTGTCTGTCTGTCTTACCCATTGTTCCCTGAGAAGTTCAGAGAGATCCAGGGTCAGTAGAATCCCTGGGATGCTACCCGGCTTTCCCGTCTCTTAAGTTCACTCTATTCTCCCAGGTTTCTTTTGCATCTCAGTTCAATTCAGTTGCTCAGTTGTGTCCGACTCTTTGCAGCCCCATGAATCGCAGCATGCCAGGCCTCCCTGTCCATCACCCACTCCCGGGGTTCACTCAGACTCACGTCCATCGAGTCATGATGCCATCCAGCCATCTCATCCTCGGTCGTCCCCTTCTCCTCCTGCCCCCAATCCCTCCCAGCATCAAGGTCTTTTCCAGTGAGTCAGCTCTCCGCATGAGGCCTCGTGCAGGGATAAAGATGGGACTTTCTGCCACAGGGGCAGGGAGCAGACCCCTTCCAGCCTGTTCTTTGGCTGCTTGTGTCTGCTTCTCAGGAGGATGTTTTCAACGTCACCCACGCTGTGGCACGTGGCCGTGCCTCCTTCCTGTTTATGTCCGTGATTGTCCACTGTGCGTGCGTGCTGCGTTCTGTTCATCTGTTAGCCCTGGGTGGATGTTTGGGCTGTTTGCACCTTTGGTGCACAGCGCTGCTGTGAACACGTGTCTGTAAGCGTCAGCGTGGCCCCTGTGCTCACGTGTTTTGGGCGCACACCTAGGAGAGGAGCTGAGGGGCCTTGCGGTAGTTCCGCGTTTAACGACTGTGTAGTGAGTGTGCTGAAAAGTGCTCAGTTGTGTCTGACCCTGCGACCCCACAGACTGTGGCCCGCCAGGCTCCTCTGTGCATGGGATTCTCTGGGCAACAGTACTGGAGTGGGTTACCATTCCCTTCTCCAGGGGATCTTCCCAATGCAGGGATCGAACCCAGGTCTCCTGCGTTGCAGGCAGATGCTTTACCCTCTGAGCCACCAGGGAAGCCCCTTAACTTCCTGAGGGCCTGCCCGAGCACTTTCCGTAGTGCCTGCACCGTTATACATCCCCACCAACGGTGCACAAGGGTTCCCGTTTGTCCGGGCCGTTATCAGCACACCGGTCGCTTTCTGTCCATCGTCGTCACAGCCATCCTGGTGGGTGTGATGGTGTCTCGCCACGGCTGTGATCTGCATGACGTGATGATGAGCAACGAGCGGCTTGGCCGTCTGCACGTCTCCTCTGGAGAGGTGTCTGTCCAGGCCCTTGGCTCGTTTTCAGTTGGGCCCTTTGTCTTGCTGTTTAGTTGTCGGAGCTCTGTATTTGTTCTGGACACTAGAGCCTCTTCAGATCCATGACTCTGAGGAGGCTGGGGAGAAAGCGGCTGTACAGTAACCAACAGGTTTGGAAAGAAAGCCTGGAGGGAGATTTGTGCTCCGTGGACCGGAGCAGGTCTCTGTGGACGTGAGGAGCCCACCTAGAGGACAGCCCCTGAGGGGTCCCAGGCAGGCATGGCCCACCCCCAGGCCGCGGCGGTGACGGTGAAGCTGGCCCACTTCCTCTTACGGCGCGAGTGGCCACTGGGCACTTGCTTCAGCCAGTGCCCTGGGGCCTCCTCGGGGGGCGGGCCATTGAGTGAAGGCCCCCTGGGGCAGAATGAGAGGAGGAACCAGACATAAAGACCACCATCCCCCAAGTCCTGTCTGGGGGCCGGAACGGGTGTCGAGAAGCGGGAGGCTGCCTGCTGCTTGCGCGCGTGGCTGTGGCTGCTCTGAGCCGACAGCAGGGAGCCTGTCCGGGGCTGGTCGTGGCCTCGGGGCTCAGAACAAGCCCCTGGCCTCGGGTGGAGGGACGCGGCTGCCTCTCCCAGGATCGCGGCGCCCTGGCCACGGGGCTCAATGTTCCCAGGTGCCCGGGGGCCCCCTCTGTGCGGCGGAGCCCTGGTCTCCCCAGGCCTGCCGTCACGCTGGGCTGTCCCCACGCAGGGTCCTCGGGGCCAGGCTGTGTGCCCGCAGCTCAGCAGGGCCCCGCGCTGGGCCCAGGCTGTGGGGTCCCGGGGGTCTGCTCTGCACTCCGTGGTGCCCGTAGTGCCCGTGTCGGCTTCTCCTGCCTCCGCCACCAGCGGAGAGTGCCCAGGCATTCCCGCGCCCAAGGGCTGAGCTGTGTCCTCTGCCCACAGTGCCCGAGGTCCTCCAACTGAGCGACGCCCTGCGGGACGACATTCTGCCCGAGCTGGGGGTGCGGCTGGAAGACCACGAAGGTGGGTCCTCTGGCTGTGATGGGCGGACACCGGGGGCGGGGGGGGCTGCCAGGTGTGGCTGGCTCTCGAGAGGAGAGCTGCTGGGACGGGTCCGAGGGCACTGCGCCTTTTACAGGATCCACAGGGCTGGATCGTGCCTCTTGGGTGTCACGCCAGCCCCTCCTCTGTCTGAAAGGTGACATCTGGGGCTCTGCTCCTGCGGCCTGACTGCCCGGCACCCCGATTCTGCAGGGACCTGTCCCTCGGGAGGCAGCCTGTGTCGTGTGGATCGTCAGCGAGTTTGACAGCTTGTCTTGGCTGGGGTTTGGGCTGCACAGAAAATGATCGGGTTTTAAACACTCAGGAGAAAGTCTCACTTTGTGACGCCTGGCTGTTCGGGCCCCCCCACAGCACAGTTAACGTTTGGTCTGTGGGAGCAGTAAGGGAGGGCTTCCCTGCTGCCCTCTGGGGGCCCCGAGGGCGGGAGTGGTGGGCACAGGGATGGGCTCAGGAGTCTCACGGCCGTTTGCCTTTCAGGACTGCCCACCGTGGTCAAGCTGGTGGACAGAGACGCCTTACTGAGAGAGAGAGAAGAAAAGCAACGGGTGGGTGAAGCCACAGGAGCCGGTGCTGGCCGCCTGCTGGGCGTGATGACCTCGGGCGCATGTGCGCTGCACACGGAGGATCAGTGTTTACAGTCTTATTAAGCTCCAGTGTTTGTAAAGGTCGAACGGGAGGACAAACCAGCTAGGCAAATACTTGGCAGTTAAACAGCAACAGTGTCAGCTCCTAATGAAGAGCAGAGCGTGAGGGGAGGTCTGTTGCTTCGGGTGACCTGGAGACGGGTGATCCCACCTGCCTGTCACCCGAAGTGTCACCTCAGCCCAGGGGTGAGTGTGTATCCACCTCCCTCTTCCCCGTTCCCAGGATGAGCACGTCTCACTCCCCGTCCTCCCCGTCCCCGGGAGTGAGCGTGTCTCACTCCCCGTCCTCCCCGTCCCCGGGGGTGAGCGTGTCCCCCTCCATCCTCCCCGTCCCCGGGGGTGAGCGTGTCTCACTGTCCCTCCTCCCCGTCCCCGGGGGTGAGCGTGTCTCACTCCCCGTCCTCCCCGTCCCCGGGGGTGAGCGTGTCTCACTCCCCGTCCTCCCCGTCCCCGGGGGTGAGCGTGTCTCACTCTCCGTCCTCCCCGTCCCCGGGGGTGAGCGTGACCCCCTCCATCCTCCCCGTCCCCGGGGGTGAGCGTGTCTCACTCTCCGTCCTCCCCTTCCCCGGGGGTGAGCGTGATGCCCTCCATCCTCCCCGTCCCCGGGGGTGAGCGTGTCTCACTCTCCGTCCTCCCCGTCCCCGGGGGTGAGCGTGACCCCCTCCATCCTCCCCGTCCCCGGGGGTGAGCGTGTCTCACTCCCCGTCCTCCCCGTCCCCGGGGGTGAGCGTGTCTCACTCCCCGTCCTCCCCGTCCCCGGGGGTGAGCGTGTCTCACTCCCCGTCCTCCCCGTCCCCGGGGGTGAGCGTGTCTCACTCCCCGTCCTCCCCGTCCCCGGGGGTGAGCGTGTCTCACTCCCCGTCCTCCCCGTCCCCGGGGGTGAGCGTGTCTCACTCCCCGTCCTCCCCGTCCCCGGGGGTGAGCGTGTCTCACTCCCCGTCCTCCCCGTCCCCGGGGGTGAGCGTGTCTCACTCCCCGTCCTCCCCGTCCCCGGGGGTGAGCGTGTCTCACTCCCCGTCCTCCCCGTCCCCGGGGGTGAGCGTGTCTCACTCCCCGTCCTCCCCGTCCCCGGGGGTGAGCGTGTCTCACTCCCCGTCCTCCCCGTCCCCGGGGGTGAGCGTGTCTCACTCCCCGTCCTCCCCGTCCCCGGGGGTGAGCGTGTCTCACTCCCCGTCCTCCCCGTCCCCGGGGGTGAGCGTGTCCCCATCCTTCCTCCCCGTCCCCGGGGGTGAGCGTGTCTCACTCCCCGTCCTCCCCGTCCCCGGGGGTGAGCGTGTCCCCCTCCATCCTCCCCGTCCCCGGGGGTGAGCGTGTCTCACTGTCCCTCCTCCCCGTCCCCGGGGGTGAGCGTGTCTCACTCCCCGTCCTCCCCGTCCCCGGGGGTGAGCGTGTCTCACTCCCCGTCCTCCCTGTCCCCGGGGGTGAGCGTGTCTCACTCTCCGTCCTCCCCGTCCCCGGGGGTGAGCGTGACCCCCTCCATCCTCCCCGTCCCCGGGGGTGAGCGTGTCTCACTCTCCGTCCTCCCCGTCCCCGGGGGTGAGCGTGACGCCCTCCATCCTCCCCGTCCCCGGGGGTGAGCGTGTCTCACCCTCCGTCCTCCCCGTCCCCGGGGGTGAGCGTGACCCCCTCCATCCTCCCCGTCCCCGGGGGTGAGCGTGTCTCACTCCCCGTCCTCCCCGTCCCCGGGGGTGAGCGTGTCTCACTCCCCGTCCTCCCCGTCCCCGGGGGTGAGCGTGTCTCACTCCCCGTCCTCCCCGTCCCCGGGGGTGAGCGTGTCTCACTCTCCGTCCTCCCCGTCCCCGGGGGTGAGCGTGTCTCACTCCCCGTCCTCCCCGTCCCCGGGGGTGAGCGTCTCACTCTCCCCCCTCCCCGTCCCCGGGGGTGAGCGTGTTGTCACACCTCCCTCTGCCCCAGCCCGCGTCCTTCTCACACGTCGGACCCCCTAGAGTGCTGGGAGCAGGATTGCTCCGTGAATCAGGACCAACCCCGCTCTCGAGGACTCGGTGTCCTGCAGAGAAACGGGACGGCAGTTGCCCTTCAGCAGCGCTGGGCACAGCTCATGGGCTGGGCCCACGAGGCCGTAGGAGGAGGCCGCTGTCGAGCTGCGTTTGGGGGCCGGGAGGGGCCTCCGCAGATGTCCAGGAGGAGTGGTGAGGTGGCGGGGTTGCCCGTGCCCTGGGGCGCCGTTGTGGACTCCAGGAAGGGTGTACGCGGCGAGTGACTCAGCACACCCACGGTGGGCTCCAGGCCGCTCCTCGCGGTCACGCAGCCCGGCACCCGGGCCGCCTGTTCCCTGGGTGGCGCTGCCTGCTAGGGCTCACCATGCCGTCCCTGGTCCCACCGCATGGCTGGGTGGGCTTCTGCTCCCTCCTTCATGGTGGCCATGCTGAGGGTGACCTCGCGTGTGGCGCCCACTCCCTGCCCTGTGTCCAGAGCGGGGCCGGGCAGGGGGCAGCTTGTGGGGAGTGGCAGGGGGCAGCAAGGGGCTTGTCCTGTCGGTCTCCCCCTTGAGTGAGGCTGGGCAGGGGGCAGCAGGGGGCTTGTCCCATTGCTCTCCCCCTTGAGCAGGGCTGGGCAGGGGGCAGCTTGTGGGGAGTGGCAGGGGGCAGCAGGGGGCTTGTCCCGTTGCCCTCCCCCTCAAGCGGGGCCGGGGCAGCTAAGGTCACGGGGTCTGCTGTCCCACAGGTGGAAGAGGAGAAGAGGAGGAAGAAAGAGGAGGCCGCCAGGAAGAGACAGGAGCGAGAGGTAGCGTCTGCCTGTGGTGGGGGCTCCCAGAAGGAAGGCACGTTGACCCCCGCTCTGCCGTCCGTGTCTCTCACGGCCCAGCTGCCCCCCACCTCCGTCCCACGCGTCCACGTGGTGCCCCAGGGAGGCGGCGGCTGCAGGCTGGCGCCTGCTGCCCTGACCCTGCCGTGCACCCCGCACCCCTCTGTCCTGCAGAAAACCTCCACTTGCTGCCTTTACCTCCCCCTGCCTGGGTGTCGCTTTGGGCTTTCTGTTGCTCCCTGAACTTGGGGGCTGGCGTGGGGGCCCCCCTGTGGGCTCGGAGCAGTGACCCCACGTGTGTATTCCAGGCAGCAAAGCTGGCCAAGATGAAGATCCCACCCAGTGAGATGTTCTTATCGGAAAGTGACAAATACTCCAAGTTTGATGAAAACGTAAGAGGCACCTCTTTTTTCCTCTTCAGGGTGTTGTTAGATCATGAACCGGGGACGGCAGTGGTTTTAACTTGGTTGAAGAGTGTCTCTGCCCAGGAAGACGGGCTCGTGTGGGCTGTGTAGGTCCAGCCTGTGTGCGGGACTGCCCTCCGTCAGCACGGGGCTGGTTAGGAGTTTGCAGAGCCTGTCCCCGCAGACGGTCCGGAGGACATGGCACAGCCATGCCCCTGGCCAGGGGTTCCACAGCGGGACCCTCCCGAGACCCTCGGGCCCCTTGTGCTCTTGTGTGTGTTCACTGTGTGCTTTTCAGCTCACACTAGCAAGGAGGCCGCCGACCCAGCTGGGCACCATGCCGCTCAGCCTTGGGCAGGAGGTTGGTCCCCAGAGGCCCCGACGCCACGGATCGGGGTGCTGGGTGCAGAGTGTGGTGTGGGGGCAGGGGTGCCCAGAGTGACCGCCGCGCTCTCGCCCCCCAGGGTCTGCCCACGCATGACTCCGAAGGCAAAGAGCTGAGCAAAGGGCAGGCCAAGAAGCTGCGGAAGCTGTTCGAGGCTCAGGAGAGGCTGCACTTGGAGTACCTGCAGCTGGCTCAGAACGGGGGCCCCCCGTGACCCCCGGGCCCCGCCCACGCTCCCGCCTGTGCACAGGGGCCCTCGGCCCGAGTGAAGCGCTCTGTCCACAGAGGGCCGGGCCGCCTCCTGCTCTGAGTCGTCAGTAATAAAGTCTTCCCAATCGGGGGCTGGGCTCTGTCTGCCGTCAGCCTGCACAATCAGCGCACGCCGGGCTGGCCGGGCTGCTGGGTCAGGAGGTCACAACTCGGGGGCTCAGACCGCTGAGTGGCTTCAACCGAGGACCGTCCCCCAGCACCCCCACCCCCCCAGTACTGATGGCTATCAGCTAATCTCTGCTGTGTGGGCGCATTGGGAGGCATTTGAGCAGGAAAAAGACGGGCTCAAACTGGCAGAGCCTGCGGCGCCTCACACAAAGCCTGCCCGGCCGCGCACTCAAATCCTGCTAGCTCAGCTTGCCGCCCTGTCTCTACGGCAATCCTGCAGGCGGGTGGGCAGGCAGCAGGGCTGGCTCAGCACCCCCAGGGTGAGATGGGGGCCGCTTGTTTTCGGGTCTCTGCCCAGGAGCATGTCCTCCCCACCCCCATTCACACGTTTTCACTCTCGGAGGAGGAGGAGAATTCCCACTGAGCTCCAAGGCGTGTCTCCAGCCTTGGTCCAGGCGGGGGCACTGAGGGAGCCAGGTGGGCTCCGCAAGGACCACGATGGGGTCCTCGGGGCCGGGCCGACGGGCTGCGGGTCATCGTCCCGTTCTCATGTGGCAGTCGGTGCAGTGACCCGGCCCGTGGTTAGGGGGGTGTTGGCCATGCCCAGGGCTGGGCCTGCTTACCCTGCACCCTGCCCACAGGAGCTCTGCTGGCAGAGCAGGTGGGAGCACGTGCCCACCCACGCTGGCTGCACTGGGGGGCCCAGCCCCGCGGGGGCACGAGAGTGGGCCCCGCAAGGACGGGCTCTGGGCATCAGTGTTGGCATGCTGGGGCGCTTCACTTGTGTCCGACAGCGACCCCCAGGCTGCGGCCCCCGGCTCCTCTGTCTGTGGGATTCTCCAGGCTAGAATACTGGGGTAGGTTGCCCACACACCACTTTCTGCAGGGGACCTTGCCGACCCAGGGATTGATATGTTCAACAACAAAAAACAGACACCAGTAAGGGAAAAAAAGCCGCAAAACAGTGAGACAAGCCCAGGCCAGTTACCCAGTGCTGCCCTGCAAGCCACCCCAGCTCTCAGTGCTGACGTGACAATGACCTTATCGTTGAGTCTGGCCCCGCCTGGCGGGTCTCGGTCAGGGCCCTCACTGGGTGCGCTCAGGGCAGGGTCTGCGCTCTGGAGCCGGGGTGCTGGGTGGGGGCCCCCAGGTCCACGGCCTCGGTGCTCCCCAGAGAGACAGGCACCACGTGCCCTTGGGTGTCTTAATTTCAGAGGTCTCAGGGGCCCCCCCATCACCCCCCGAGGTGGGGGGCATGGCGAGGGTGGGGAAGAGGGCAGCAGCCGTTTAGGAAAGCGCCCCTTCACCCGGTCACAGTGGCTCCGTGGGTTGGAGTGAGAACGCGCCCCTCTGCTGCACATCACTGGGGGATGTTCCGAGGCCAGAGCAGAGGAGTCACGTGGGACCCTGACACTGTGTTGCTGCGCAGAGCGCCACATGGCTGTCACCCCTGCGGGGTGCGGGGACAGAGCTCTGCGTGAGAGGAGGGGTCCCGGAGGGAGGAAACAGCGGGCACTCACCCTCGGCTTGTCGACACTGGGCGTTTCCTGGCCCTGCAGGTGGAGGGGCTGCCCTGGTGGATGTGAGCACCCAGGCCAGTTCCGGCTCTGAGCGGCAGCCCCCTCCTGGGCGGAAACAGCCCGAAAGGAAGGAAGACGTGGGGCAGACCAGGAACCGCACAGTGATCAGGGGTCTCCGGGACATCAGGCAGAGGGTCCAACGGGGTAAGATCCCGTGAGATGACCTCAAGAGCCTGGAGGTGCAGAGTGGGGGCTGACTAGAAAGGGCAGCAAGAGGGGCCTTCGCAGTGGCAAGGGGTCTGGATCCCTCACCCCTCGGCCACGGTGGTGGCTGCAGGAATCCACGCCGGAGGCCACGTGCCCCCAGGACTGCTCTCCAGGCACAGATCTTGGGTGAGACGTAAGTGCCAGGAAATCACGAGGAGGGCACAGGGAGCCTTCTGCTGCAGCTTCCTGGAACCTCTTACTATTTCAAAGTCAAAGCCTCAGCAGCCTCCCCTGGCCCAGTCTGGGAAGACCCAGGCACTGAAAAGAAGGAGCCGTTGAAATCCGGCGTCCACACTTGCCCTCGAGGGCAAAGAAGACCAAGATGTCATACCTGTCACCATGGGAGGGGACATGTGGCCCACAAACTTGCTTTTCCTAAGTGGCAAGATTAAGCATCTCCACCCCCATGGACACTGCGCTTCAGGGCCCCCAGTGGCCCCACTGAAAGGGGCAGCGGGCCAGCGGACGGAACAGGGCGGTTGGACAGCCTCTGTTCCCAGGCCCTGAGTGCGGCCCTGACTCGGGCCGGGGCCATCGGTGGGCTCTGAGCTGAAAGTTGGGAGCTGACGGTTCTCACGATGGTGGAGCGTCATCCTGCGGGTGGCTTGGAGGTGACGGGGACCAGGAAAGGTGTGCTCTGCCCATCACCCCTCCCTGCATCTTTCAGTCCCCACATCCCCCGAGAGGGACACATGGGCCTGGGGTCCGCTGCGGGGGAGAGCCGGGCTAACCTGCACAGAGAGGTCTTTCCACCAGGAACACAGAGTCAGCACTGAGGTAAGCTTCCAGACCCGTGCCGCCCAGGCAGACCCTGGCTCCGACGTAGCTGAGGCTGGAGAGCGGCCGCCTCCAGTGCTCGGGGTGAGGCCCCTGCCCCTGGTCGGAGGCCCCTCGTGGAGGAGGCCATCCGCCTCACGAACTGCTCACAGGCTGCACTGGGGAGCCAGGCACAGGCAGGCGGTGCCCACGGAGGCGGACGGGCTCCTCCAGGAGGTGGGGCCCGAGAAGCACCAGCACCACCCCCAGCGTGTGGGCCTTGATGCACAAACCTGCCGCAGAGACGTCCAGGGACATTCACGTGTGGACCGGGCGTGGTGTGACTAAGGGGCTCTCGGTTCTGTTCGCGCGATCGTGCGGGCTGTGTCCCCGTGTCTTAGTTTAGGACAGCGCAGTGTGAGGTCCGTCACGGAGTCTTCAGCCGAAACGGCGGATGAAGCAATCAAGCACACACTTGTGGTCACATCAGAGCACCGGCGTCTGTCCCGTGTTCGAGACTCTTCACGATCTGGTATTCTTTGTAACATGCCGCCAGGGAACCCTCTCATCTTTATTTATTTATTTGCTTATTTTTTTGGCTATGGCTGCACAGCATGCAGAGTCTTAGTTCCCTGACCAGGGGCTGAACCCACCCCCCCTGCATTGGAAGCATGGAGTCTTCACCACTGGACCGCCAGGGAGGTCCTTCACCCTCTTGTCTTTAGTGGAGAACATGAGCCCTGCCCTGCAGCTGAAAAGGGCGGGGTGGGGAGTGGGGACTGGCCCCGGCCAGGGTGCCTGCAGGGGGTGTGGGGGTCCCAGGAGGTTCCCCACCCCACCGCAGCCTTGTCAGCAGAGTCCTTGCTGTCCCCTTTGCACTTGGCCTTTGTACCCTCACAAGCCACAGCAGAACCTTCTGGAACAAGATGGGGTGAAAAACTTTATTTTAACTTGGAAAATATCAATTCACTAGTAAAATTCTGTTTCTTTCGTGTGTGTGTATGAAACCTCTTTCCAGCTTTAAGACCCAGAATTGTCTTCCTGCATGTCTTCCTGTGCTCATCTGCTTCGGTCACGTCCGACTCTGCGACCCTGTGGACCACAACCTGCAGGCGCCTCTGTCCCTCGGATTCTCCAGGCAAGAACACTGGAGTGGGTTGCCATGCTCTCCTCCAGGGGATCTTCCCAACCTAGGGATTGAACCCACGTGTCTTACATCTCTTGCACTGGCAGCTGGGTTCTTTACCGCTGGCTGCTATGGCTGCTAAGTCACTTCAGTTGTGTCCGACTCTGTGCGACCCCATAGATGGCAGCCCACCAGGCTCTGCTGCCCCTGGGATTCTCCAGGCAAGAACATTGGAGTGGGTTGCCATTTCCTTCTCCAATGCGTGAAAGTGAAAAGTGAAAGTGAAGTCGCTCAGTCGTGTCCGACCCTCAGCGACCCCATGGACTGCAGCCCACCAGGTTCCTCTACCCATGGGATTTTCTAGGCAAGAGTACTTACCACTGGCACCACCTGGGAAACCCAAAGTCTTCCTGCTTCTCTCTAAAGAAATCTTTCACGTTTTCATTATTTAAAAAAAATATTACAGATTCACAATTAAAAAAATCAAATCACGGGACTTCCCTGGTGGTTCAATGGTTAAGAATCTGCCTTAATGCCGGGGATGTGGGTTCGATCCCTGGTCGGGGAACCAAGAGCCCATGTGCTACAAGGAGGTTAAGACCAGGACAAAACTGAGGCTACGCGCGGCGACCGCAGAGTCCGCGCCCCGCGACCGCAGAGTGCGCGCGCCGCGACTGAGACCCAACACGGCCAGATACGTTTTTTAAAAAATCAAGTCGTGCAGCAAACTACCAGAATAAACTCGCGACCGAGTGTCTCCTTGAGGCCGTCTCTGAGCTCCTGGATCCTTCCCTCTAAGGGTGTGCGTTTACAGACACACCCCATGTCGGGCACCCCTCTCTCTGCACGGAATAAACAGGATGTTTTCTGAGGTCAGTATACTGCGATTTTCTGCTTCCTCTGTGTGTCCACGTGTGTGTGTCACGAGAGCATCGTGACCTGGGTGCCACCACCCTGGGGAAGCACGTGGGTGCTTCTGGGACTCAGGCTCCCCAGCTTCTACCAGCCCTGGGGGCTGTTTACTGAGCAGCGGCCCCCCTAGAGGTGAGGGCCAGGGTCCCCTCCAGGGCCAGTTTGCTTAATTTAAATCCATCTGTGGCTGTAATGTGGGGAGCGGGGCAGAAAATACAGTCAGAGTGCAGGCAGGTGAGGATGGCTGCCTGATCTCATGAGAGACGTGAAGAGACCGGGTGCAGTTTCCAAAGAGCCGCTGCGGCGAGGTCAGCTGCAGGGGGTTCCAGTTCCCGCTTCCGCTGGGGAGTCCAAGACCCAGTGCCTGAGATCTGAGATGTCAGACCCAGGCAGGGAGCTTGGGATGGCAAGGCTGGCATCACTCAGAGCCTGACATCTGCCCGTCACGCCCACGGGCAGGCGGGGACATGGCGTGCCGCCTGGCTGGGCGAGCACCTTGGGGCACCGGCCCGGGCTCACCTCCCAGTGGGACTCCCAGGCACTACCTTTGGGGCCATGAGCCACCCTGAGCTATTTGCAGGCCCTGGAATGCGGCTGGGATCATCAGAACAGACACTTGAGCAAAATGGTTTTTATGTTAATACATTGCCTGCATTGAACTGTACTCCCTAGCATCACAGAATGTTAGCACTAAAGGTTATCTGAAAGATCACTCACCTCCTTTAGTAGTTGAGGAAACTACTGTCCAAGAAGGTGAAAGTCTTTCTCAAGATCATAAATCCAGGACAGGGTCTCTCTGGATGGTTCATGATTTACAAGGAACAGTGGTCCCAATGTGAGCAGGTAGGGCGAGAGTTTGGGGCCCCCTGGTGGCTCAGAAGGTGAAGAATCTGCCTGTAATGCAGATTCATCCCTGGGTCGGGAAGATCCCCTGGAGAAGGGAATGGCTACCCACTCTAGTATTCTTGCCTGGAGAATTCTATGGACAGAGGAGCCTCGTGGGCTACAGTCCATAGGGTTGCACAGAGTCAGACAAAACTGAGCGACTTAACCCTTCCAGGATGAAAGTTACGCTGGGCAAGACTTTAAATCACTCCTAACATGCAATATAGACACACAGCATCCCCGCGTGAGTCCAACAGCATTTTCATCTAATAAGGAAACGCTGCTTTTTCTTCCATTGAATCCCAGATAAAGCTGTTGGCTTGTTGTTAAGGGGCTAAGTTGCATGGGGGAATGGGGAGAAAGAATAAGAAATACCTTTGACTGAAGGGACTTAAACACACACACACACCCCTGGGTTGTGGGGAAGTAGCATGTTACGATCTTTGGATATAAAAAGGGATTTGGATAGCCCGCCTTTCTTTTACACTTGTCTCCTAGTTGTGTGCTTTTTTAAAGATTTTTTAAATGTGGCCATTTTTAAAAAAATACTGAGTTTTTATAACACTGCTTCTGTTTCATGTTTGGGCTTTTTGGCTGTGAGGCAGGTGGGAGCTCAGCTCCCTGACCAGGGACTGAACCTGCCCCCTCTGTGGTGGAAGACAGAATTGTAACCACTGGACCACTGCAGAGGTCTGTGATTTCCACTTTAATGTATTAATATCACATACAAGTTGCACAGTCCTTATTGAAGTGACGTCGCTCAGTTGTGTCTGACTCTTTGCAACCCCATGGACTGTAGCCTACCAGGCTCCTCTGTCCACGGGATTTTCCAGGCAATAGTCCTCGAGTGGATTGCTATTTCCTTCTCCAATGATTTCTCTTACCGTCCCTGCTGTAGCTGATTCTGCTGATCATGTTATCAGTAAGTCTTCACCTTAACCAAAAAGCAGCCACAGCAAAACCAGGATCAACAGAAACGCCACAGCCTAGGCTGTGTGTCTCGGGGCTGTGCAACAGGAATTACAAAGGAACCACTCATCAGACCTAAATGTGGACAGTCATTCACACTTAACTGTATTCTGAGAGTATTGTGTTTGTTCCAAGGTAGCTCAAAAAGCTTTAAAAGTGCCCTTGAGGAAGTGGGGAAAACAATCTCATTGTAACAAGAATATACACAGGGACTTCTCTGGTGGTGCAATGGATGAGTCCGCCGGCCAGTGCAGGGGACACGGTTCGAGCCACTGAGGGAGTGTGTCACAACTGCTGAGCCGGAGCCCTAGGGCCCACGAGCTGCAGCTGCTGAGCCTGCCGTAGAGCCTGCGCTCCAGGAGAGGAGCCATCGCAATGAGAAAGCTTCACCCTGCAATGACGAGTAGCCGCTGCTCACTGCAGCTAGAGCAAGCCTGCACACAGCAACAGAACCTCGGCACTACCAAAAATAAGTAACATTTTAAAAATTACGTTAAAACAAGAATATATATACAGATGTGAAACAGGGAGATGGGGGATCTGGGAAACTGTGATGGTCCTCACCTCTGGTAGCTGAAAATACAGACACTATCTGCAAGAATAAGGGCAAGAAAAGTCAGCACGGAGAACCCTGTAAATTCAGCCATGATTTACTTTCCAAAATGGAATAGACAACTCCTAGCAGTTTTGCTTAAGTAACGTGGCCTCGAGAAAGCCACTTCACCCCCTTCTATGGATTTATCTG